>NC_091540.1:41360000-41985000 GCF_042242935.1 Bactrocera oleae | reverse complement strand
AAATTCTCATTTAGTCAATGGGACTCTAGAAGATCTTCAATACTTTAGAAATATTTATATATGTATTAAAGAGATTGTTTGATGATGCCTGGTGTATTTGGCACTAACTCAAACAATTTGAATTTAAGTTTACGAACCTTAGGATTTTTCTAAATAAAATGGAATTTTCGACTAGTTAATTATTGTTATTAATTTGTTAATTTTATCAAATAAAGATAAAACAAGGAGTCAAAATAGATCAGAATAAATTAATAGTTCGTTAAACAAATACATGATCTTTAGTAAAAATTTATTTTAAATATTCCTCTAATATTAATTTATGTAAATTTTTAAAATATTGTATAAGGGGAGGAGTTAGAACTAGACGACGAAGAGAGCTGTTATGCCACAGAACTTTTTTTGCCTTCATTCCAAAGAATTTTTAACGCTGCACTATTGTTGCTACAACATTCGTACAAATTTCACTTCAGGCCATTTTAATTTGAACGACAGGATCAACCATCAGTTATCAAAATTATAGGGACTTTATGCACACTTCACCCGCTGTCTGTATGTTTAAGTTAGCATATATATAATATGGTATGCCTCGGTTGAAGCAGATCAGAAATGGCATGGCGCATTCTAAGTCAGGTCTGGCACGTCATTCAGTAATATTCGCCAGCCGTTGGGCTTGCGCTCTTACCAACCATTCTGTATTGTGTATGCGGTGCGGGGTGTTGAGGGTTGGGGCTGTAGGTTGGTGTTGGCGGCTTTTAACTTTGTTCTTTCAAACTTAATTTAAATGCAGTTGGACAGTCAGTCAGGCAGGCAGCACCAGCACGGACGGAGCGGACAGAACGAATAGGCCAAGGCGGACACGTTGTCCGTTGTAGCGCTGCTGCTGCCGTCGCCGCTGGTCTGACTGTCCGACTTCAGACTGAATAAGAATGCGTTTTTTTTTGACAGTTTCGTGACACGTTAATTTAATGGTTTTATGCAGGTATGCTGCGAGCGCACATATCTGTGGCATAGGGCAGTGCGGGCCATGAATGATGACGATCGTAGTTGCTGCTCCTTTTTTGCTGTGCTCTCTTTTCGCGGTTCTTAAGTCACCTTTTATATGCAAACCACATTGATTGCCGAGAAGTGCTGCCAAAGGGAAGTAGAAAAAAGAAGCTGTGCTTGTAGCTGTCTGCCTAGGAAAAAGCGCGCTGACCTGCATCCGCCACACATTTGGCTTGAAACTGTGCCAGTGTGGCAGGCTAACAGCATGACGAGCGATATTTGTAGGTGCTGCTGATCGGCTGCCAATTGCTTGTCCGGCTAACACACTGCCGAATGACGCTTCATGTGTGTCCCGGGGATAGTTCTACATTTTCAAGATTTTCTCACGACAAATTGAATTTTTATTACTCGAAACGTTTCTAAGTCGGTTTATTTTGCTGCTCTTTTGGAGTGAAAATATTTTTGGGGACTGTTTGTGAGCATATGATTTATTGACCGCGGCTTGTGCGGGTCAGCGAAAAGCGTTTTGTAGAAACTTATTCAACGATTTCCAAAAATATTTGCAGTTAGATGTGTATATGTATGTGTGCATGTGTGTGTTTGTGTGTATTCTGTGCGCTGCGTGAAATACTAATGTGCAACATAAGTTAGTTGCAATTAGTTAGCATTAGACACTTGTGTACCGTTATATTTGTCTTGACACTCGCACAGTTGCCTCCACTCAATCATCTCTGTTTGACATCGAATGCATCTATTAGCATCTGCAACAACTGCGGCCTCATGTCGTTGCAACCAAATGCAAATAATAATTGGCAACTTCTTGTCAACATTTAGAACTTAAAGTGACAACAAGTAGTCGTTTGTGAGTAGGCTTGAGAGGTAAGGAGGGGGTTTACAAATATTGCTGTATACAAAGTGGGAAATGGGCACATCAAGTAGTATCGTTTGTGGCACAGTGGTGCATTGCGGTACAATTTTTGAGGGTTTCGACAACATTTCTAACTGTTAAGAACATTGTATTTCTGAGCCAGCGCAGCCATATGATCATAGTTTAGGAGTTTGAGGTGCCATAATGGCCCAGCGTTCTAGGCTGTTCAAGTGAGATCTCTGTTGGCAATTGCAACAGTATTGGCCTTTTAACCTAATCTAGTTATTTAAGCAGATTTGTGAGGGCTTCAAAATATTCCCCCAATATATAGTGGTTTATTTAGTTTAAGCTATTAACATAACCTATGCTGTCCTGCGATTTATGGCCTAAATTGATATTTTTATATTATGTAATGCACGCTTAGATATTGTAGTGCTTTCTCTTGGGCTTCATTGTGGTTAATTTTGTATTATATTATGTTGTGATGTGCTGTGATATGTTATGTTTAGCGAGGTTATATTGTGAAATGTAATACTATACTATGTTATGTAATGTTATGGTTTGTTGTGCAATAATATGTTATGTTATGTCATTTCGTGTTGTGTTATGTACTGTTATGTTAAGGTATGTTATGTTATGTTATGTAAAGTTATGTTATGTTAAGCTATGTTATATTGTGAAATGTCATGCTATGCTATGTTATGTCATGTCGTGTTGTGTTATGTAATGCTATGTTATGTTATGCTATGTTATTCATTATTATTCTATGTTACGCTGTGTTACGTTATGTTGTAGAATCAAATATTATGAAATATAGCGAAAATTTATAGAGTAGGCTAAAGTTTAGAAAGATTGCATCAGCTCTCTCTGATGATAAGACTCAAAAAATATGAGTCACTTACTGACAATTATTTGGATCTAAAACTACTTGAGAATCAGACCGATGATTCTGAGTTTCATATAATGACACATTGACAGTAAATATATACATACCTACAAATGAATCAGCACTGATGAACAGATTGTTTAAGAAAGGGTTTTATAGGGAAAATTTATAAAAAAGTTTACCAATTTAATTATTTTTCTCTCAAAACCGCTCACTGTACCAATTCTTCGGGTATGTCATGAATTTCGCTACACCAAGTCTATGTCCGGCAGTAGTAGTCTGAGTAAATAAACGCTTGACATTAAGAAGTCCTCTCAAATAACTGTCGGCCAATAGCTACAGTAACCACCGCACGAAGTACCGCAGCCCCTCCCACTAACATAGAAGACACATACAAACATATATGTTGCATAGGAGTACATTTTGTTGGCACGCCAATATGCGTCTATTGGAAATGCAAATTTGGGCCTGCGCATGTGCGTCAATATTTAAACAACTGTGCGTGAACGTTGTCAAAGCGTGTGACCATCAGCGTAGCAAGCAGCGCGGCAGCTTAGCAGCACAGCGATCGTTGTCAATAGAGAGACGTTGTTGTTGACGTCAAAAAATGCAGTCATAAAATTAACTTTGCCACACACATAAAATAAACAACATGCATACTTGCCACATGCTGCATGCCACAAGCTTTGGAGCTTACATACAGCAGGCGAACAAACAAAGCAATTGAAATCGGAAAATATTGCACGGTATTGTAAATTTCGCGGCCACACTAAATACACACACGTGAGTGTGAAATTACAAACAGTCAAAGTGCGCAAACGATCCGAATTGCTGAATGCGGTCGCATGGCCGGGTGGCTGGACACAAATGCGCTGGCGGCAACGGCCAAGGGAACGCTACAGCATGATGCGGCGTTGCTGATAAGCGGAAAGAAAGCTGCAGCAACCTAACTAGCCTCACTTGTGCGCGCGTATGTGTGTGTGTCTACTTTGTTGTTGTGGAACTTTGTGGCGGCAGCGTGCAATGTGGCGTGCGTATCCAATCAGCGATCTGCGCTTGAACGCGTGTTGATTTCATTTGATTTGAATTTTTCCCAAAGGCGCACAAATTTCGCAATAAGTGCGCACACATACACACACATATATACATGCATCTGCGCCTATTTAGACCTAACCTAGCGTTATAAAAAGCATAGTTTGTGGCATGCAACACTGCTTGTTTGGTTAGTAAAATGCGTTCGCTTGACTTCCTCGTCGCGCATTTCGTCGAAATTGTAATTGCAAACTGCGGTAGCCAATAATTTTGCTCTTTATGTAGTGCTAAGAGTTTTGCCAATAATTTCTTTAATTATTTTCCCATTTTCGATTCAAGTATTGTTGCTACTCGTTTTAAGTTTTCTTATTGTTGTTCGACAAAATTATTGGCGCCACGCAGCTGTGAACATGCATTTTGCGTGCGCATGCGCAGATTTTGTCAGCCAACACATCATTCCAATAGCTTTATTGCACCTTTGCAAAAGTTTTTCCTCAATTTTCCGAATATTAATATTTTTTTGTTTGTGTTGTAATGCCTACGGATTTGCACAAATTTTACTTTCCATTTACTGACATTTTGCTTCACATTAATTGCAATCGATTTTCCTGGCATCGATTTTCTTACCCCTGCGTAGTGGTGTCTCTTTGCTTTCAAATAACTCTTGGTAATGACAAACATTTAGCATTTCGACTCATTTAATCGGGAATTGTAGGTGTGCGTTGTTATTTACTCACCTCTCAGGTATCGTACTGTAGTAGAGTAGCACCGTTGCAATTTCGTAGCAATTTAGACCGGCTGCCAACACGCATTCCGCATCGACAGTGACAATCGGATGGCCGTTTAGATCGGTGGTGCCTAAAGAGAGATAATAAAATGAATTTAGAAGTAAAAAACATTCATTAAATAATAGTAATATTGCATGAAATTTGTCGAGATAAAATTAAATGGAGCTTCAGTAAAGTAAATCGCAGATGATTGACTATAAACGGGTTGGTTTACTTCATCGATAGTCGGATCTATGTAACAAAAATGGATGAAGATTTCATCCAGGCAAGATGGGACTCTTATTATATTTTTGATTATTTCGAGACTATGTTAGTCCTTAAGAATAACAATAACAACAACTATAACCTCGGTGAGTTTTGTCATATATTTGTGTTCAATAAAAAGCCCCGAAGCCTTAAATTGGACCATTTTTCCTTTGATTTTGATCACTTCAAATATATTATGGACCGGGAATTATATTCGCAACTAAACTATAAATTCTCTACTAAGTCAATATGAATAAAATATTCCATGAAGAATCATAATATTTAATATCACTTCTAAAAAAGTGGCTGTTTGTAACTCAAGTTTTCACTATGAGAAAATATGTCGAATACCAAGTTATATTAAAATCATTATCTGGAGCCAAGTTAATCCAGTTGTGATATAGAATATGTATGTTTCCTGTCGTCTAACGTGCCTCTTTGCATTTAAATTCTATGTTTGTATTTCTAATAGGTTCGAAATTCCACTCTATCTTGGTTATGGGCTATAGAAGAGGCTTGCCGTTTCTCAATAGGTTTTTCAGAAGAAATATTCTGTAATAAAGATGAAAGAAGCCAAAAATAAGGAGTAGAAGTCGGAAGAAGATGACGATAAGGGTTTTGGTCTATTGTATTGTACTAAACATATTGCAATATTGATTGTCAAAAGTAAGTCAGGATTGGAAGAAGAAAGGGATTGATAAGCAACCTCAGGTCGTACTTTAGCTTTCACTTGTACACTATCCACTGAATGTGAATATGGCTTCGCATATTTTCCATCATAACAAGACAATATCTTTGAGATTGACGCTTGAACACCATCCCTGGTAGCTTGGAATGCAACTGACCGAGTAGTCGGCTCTCTGTTTCGGACCAAATTCCTTCCCTTTCTGCTTTTCGGCACACCTATCTTCCATGGTCGCATGTTTAGCCTAAGTTCGGTTACAAGTTGTCTTGCAAGTTCGAAACACTTTGGTTGTACTGCTTTCAATCTATGATTTTGAGTTAAATTTGATATTCAGTTATCCGAAAGCGTTAGAGTACTGAACTTGTGTGGTTGTGTCACTCTAAAATGGCGCTACTAACTGCGAAATTAATGTCTACTGATGTAGGTATATACTTCAGGTTTTCCTGGATTGATGGTGGTTATCCTTATCTCTGCTAACTTCAATTTTCATAATAAAAGAACATCGCGCTCGGTGCAAAAGATCGGACAGCAAGAGTAGCAGTTTATGATTTCGCAAAAGTATTGCAAGATACAACAAAATTTAATTACAAATACAAACAGATTTTTAAACAGTTTTTCAAACTACTATTCATTATCCAGTTTTATAAACATTTTCTCCCACTTTGCTCATATTTCATGAAACAATATTATACACTGATTGCACTTTAAAATGGTCGCTAGACTGCATAGATTTATAAATAAGTGCACTTGTTATTAAAAGTGAGAAGTTTAAATACGAGTAGACCCATGGAGATGCGAATAAATTCTCTGAGAAAAAACACAAAACTGCGACCATCAAGTAATTTGCTTGTCAATTAAATTTATTTCATTTACGCTGCAAATGAACTTGACACAATTATTGCGGACAGACAGCATGCTACCACGCCGTTCACTCAGACGGGCGGCTCGACAATCAACCACCCAGCCAAATAACCGCAAGCCGCCAACTAGACAAACAACCGCACAACAACTCATATGGGTGTGCTAATAACAGCAGCAGCAACAACAATCTTATGATTACTACTCTAAATGCCCAAGTTATGTATATACACACACTCATAAAGCGGTGCACCTGGCACCTGTAAGCCATGCCACTTTGCGATCAGGCAATTTCTTGCGCATTGGGTGGTCAATTAAATGTTAATGTGTTAAAATGTGCAGATGAGGCAGCAGCGCCTACTGTAAACACACACACATATATATCTGTGGGCTTAATTGCTTTAGAAAAAGTTGGATTAAAAGCAGTGAGTGTCTTTAACGTCATTTGGCAAAGTCGCCGAGGTGTTTAAGAATTTCACTTCCACTGCATATAAATTCATGAATTTGTGTTATGACAGTACTGCGCTGCCTCGGCAGATGACGTGATGTGATCTGATGATCATCACATGATCACTATCAACAGCAGCGGCCACTGTGGCAACTATTGCGGCGATTAACATGTTGTGGCAAGCATAAACAATTTAGCGTATGCGTAGCTGGCGGTTGGGTGTGTTCAAATGAAATGCAAATCAATTTGCGCTTGCGTGGCGCAGCGGGTGTAAGCGTGTGCGCCGGCGCGCACGTAAATGGCAAACAAATTGATAACAAATTTGGTTTAGTAGTTTAGTGGAACGATAGTAGCGGGAAGTTTATAGCGAAAGTAGAATTTAGAATATTTAAAAAACCAATATTCATGGGCGAGTACGGGTGGAGTGTTAATGAGAAATATGCAAAATAGTCAGAGCGATCGGAAAGGCTTGTTGCTAAATGCAAAGCAGGTAAATAAAATCCTCGAATTTATTGGAGCGGATATTGTGTTGATTGAAACTTACCTGGCAGATAAATACCCGATGTGGTTAATAGTTTCTCGGGGATTTCGCCAATTGAGGCAGGAGGCACGATTTCACACTCAAATTGATCTGCAATGGAGATAGACAAATTGTACGGCTTATTACTGTTTATATGGGAGTATGATGTTGTTGGTTAAAAATGTGTGTGTGTATTTTATATAAATGTTTTTAAATGTATTTTTGTTTGATTTTAGATGAATAGAACTCAATAATTAAGCTAGGCTTTTAACCTCGTCAATAAAATTTGAATTTTTGGTTAGAAATTTGTCAATAAATTTGGAATGCTTCGTGGTTATATATATATTTTAATATTGCGATAGGCTATAATATAAATTTCAAAGCAAAACGCACTATGAAAGGTTTGTAAAATTGTAGAAAACGGGCCGCAATTCTTGAGATGCGTTTATGACTGTGTTTTTGGTACATTAAAGGCTGCCGTTTTTTAGAAATGTGAGAATCTGGGAATCAGTGGTCCATATTCCTTCAAAAGTAAAGCCGGCCATAATGTTACAGTCAATTGGGAACGCAAAAGGGCCATGATTAATAAGTTTTTCGTGGGGAAATTTGAGGGTATTGAAGTGAACGACCTTTGGTTCCAACAAGATGGCGCCACATGCCACACAGCCAACGATATTTATTGAAGGAAGGCTTTGGTAAGAGCATTATCTCACATCATGGGCGCGAGGGCGCGTGGTGTGGCCTCAAAGATCGTGCGATTTAACTTCGCTGAACTATGTTTTGTGGGGCTATGGAAAGTCGCTTGTCTATGCAGATAAGCTTGAGATGATTGACGGCTTGGAAGATAATGCTCGTTGCTAACATACGCCCCAATAGCTCGCCCGAAATCATTTTTAAAACATAAAGTTAAGTTTTGCAAACTATAATTTATAATCCTTTTCGAACTTCTAATCCTCGACCTCATTGAAGACAAAAATCAAGAATTTTTTAATTATTTCGTAGGTACATATGTTATTTATCTTGGAACTTTAGTTTGATAACTTTATAAATATAGTAACCGAAAATAGATCGTTCTGCTTCGCCAGTTTTGTAGTGAAAATAATATTCGAAAGACTTAAGCCACGAACTTCTTATCCTAACAAAATGCATTACAATCCATTTGTACATATTTACTCACTATCAGCACATATTTAAGTTATTTGATTACAAATTTTAATTCTCAAAATATTTAAGATTTTGATATTCACATACATATATCTTAGTAAATTCAACAATTTGGCCAGATTTGCTCCAACAACAACTGTGTATAACTGTATAATATTATACTTTATATATCGCTACTCTTCAGTAAGAACGAAGCTTATTGTTTTAGTATTTACTTTACTTAAGGGCCTAGGTTATAGAGTCTACAAAAGTCCTAATTTTGACAATTTACTTCAAAAAAATTAATGGAACAGAAATTAAAAGAAATTAAAAAGAAAATTTTTGTTTTTCATATTACGATAAGATATTCATTAAAATGTCACATACTAATATTTGGAATCGATATCCTAAATAGTTTTTGATTTGTTTGACTTCACTCGAAGACAAATGATTCGAATATTATCAAATGTTTCCTGCATGTTCTCTATATAGTTTTCTACATAGTTCTCCACACAATGGCCCACCACAATTTTGTCCATTTTTAGTTTTTTCCGGCTGTAGGTCATTGTACGAACAATATTTTCAGAGAGAACCCATTTTAGGTTTTGTTACGGAAAATAGCTACAACAGTGGATAACCTGTTGTTTAAGTGCCATCGGAGATTATTAATTAATTTTTCTCTTTAACATTTTTACTATGTAAACTAATATTAATTTATAATATGTAGAAAAAACACACAGTAATAAAGTAATTTTTTTTCTAATTAAAAAATCGCCTTTTTTTAGGCCGGGATGGCCCCTAAGTTGAAAGTAGTTTTAATCGTATTAAAAGAGTGGGGTTTTTGTTGTTTGATTCAGTAAATATCACTTAAAATTTTTTTGTCTGTTGAGTTGATAGACTAAAAAAAATTATGAAATTTTCCTTCGAAGACACGAAAGTAAGTCATTTTTGCATCAAACTGTCACTGGCGATGAAAAATGGATTTATTTTAAAAATCCTAAACGGAGAACAACATGGCTTAATCCGTCAACATTGACTGCAAAAACAGATTGATTCGGTAAGAAGCCAATGCTCTGTGTTTGACACAGGGTGTGTCATATTATGATCTTCTAAAACCTGGCAAAACTGTTAATACTTATCGCTACAGACAACAAATAATCAATTTAAACCATGAATTGATCGAAAAACGACCAGAATGAGCCAAATGACACGGCAAAGTAATTTTGTTACACGACAATGCACCTGCATACAAAGCAAAATAGATTCAGGATACAATGAAAGTACTTGGTTGGGAGCTGCTACTCCACCCGCCATATTCCCCAGACTTGGCCCCTTCCGATTACTATTTGTTTTCATCGATGGGACACGCTTTGGCTGAGCAGCACTTCAATTCTAACGGAGAAGTCGAAAATGGATGTCTGACTGGTTTGCTTCAAAAGACGAACATTTCTATTGGCAAATTGCCCGAAAGGTGATCAAAATGTGTAATAGCTATGGTCAATACTTTGAGTACATTTTTTTTACTTCTCATGCTTAAAGGTTCTATGTAAGCACAGGTTTGGTTTTTTCAAAATAATATCCTCAGCATTAATTTTTGTTATTGCCGTTATCGAGCTTCAGCTAAAGCTCGAAATAACTTCACGTTTTATTTTGTCTATTGACTTTTGTCAAATAAATGATTGCAATTTAATTGTGTGCTGTGCACAATATTTTCTGCATTGCCACATATTTTTTATCTTGAATAATTACTGAATTTTTGCCAGCGCTGTGACCACATACTCGCCTGTGGCATGTGTAGGTGTCAAGGTGCATTAATTCATTTAACACACGCACACATGTACATATGCAAATGGAGCACCACCTGCAACAACATTATGGCGACATGCAACAAATGTGCCCTGCCACAATGCATGACACTTCGCTGAAATCGAGTGTGGCACCTACATACACACTAATAGGTGAATTTTCAGAGATAATTTCAGTGGACAGACTGAACAATTTTCGAACTGGTTGTACTTATTTTCAAAATACTTGCGTTACATTTTTGAATTAATGCAACATTACATACGTGTGCATATTGAAAGTTGTGTGTGAATGTGTGCATGTTTTAGCGGGCGTTTGCACGTTTGCTTATGTGCGCTAGTGTTTATCTTTCTGGTATTTGGAGCAAATATGTATGTGGCATGAAAGCAATAAACATTTTATATGAGAATATGTACACACACACATATATGCATTTAATTGCACGCTTTTTACTTTGTGTGGCACAGCAATCGATCGTTTCCGATTGCTGCCACCAAACGAGATGGAGTAATTAAAAACTGTGAGCGTGCAACCAACGCAATCACACCGCGCACCTGCAACCTGCAACAATGCGCACTGAAACTGCGACAATCAAACAATTTGTACACACACAAATACACATATAATGTTATGCATGCAACGTCTTTGCCGTTTTATTGTTGCTGATACGAAATTTAATCCTCCATAAAGTGCCCCGCCGAGTAAAG
Organism: Bactrocera oleae; assembly: GCF_042242935.1. Lineage (NCBI taxonomy): Eukaryota > Metazoa > Arthropoda > Insecta > Diptera > Tephritidae > Bactrocera > Bactrocera oleae. The sequence continues at coordinate 41,974,032 of NC_091540.1, read as the reverse complement.
CCCGCTGTGGCAAGCCTCAGGTTGGCAGCGGCCTTCCATGCGGCTTGTACAGCTATTGCTAGCACCCACACTTGAATGTGCGTACGTCAGCAATTCATTTGCCGATATGACGTGGCTCTTGTGTTTGTTGCAGGGCTGGTGTTGTTGTATGAGGTTCGCACTTCACCCTCAAAGCCAAATCGAATTTCAATGCAGGCGCGAAACCCCATATGCCAAATGTCGTCGGCTGAGCGAGTAGCTAGCCACATATGTTTGTGCTGCAGGCATATTCTAATAGCTACTAAACAGTTGGAGCTAAAACTGTTGCTGCAGGAAGCAACATAGGGATTTTATAGGAAGAGAAAACATTTGCTGCTGGAAAATTTAGACAAATTTTCGTACTAAACTTCTAGGGATCAATTTTATTTCGTAAAAATCTCAGATGTAAAGCCTTCTCGGAATGGACCTTCTTCATTAATTTAGGGTCACTAGTGATAAAAGACATAATCAGGACTTTTTCGGATTAGGTGAGCTAAAATTAAAAAAAGAGTCGTCCATTTACCTCTGTTAACGACGATGACATCGAAAAAGTTGAGGAAACAGTGCTTGGAAATCATCTCTAATGGATCGACTCAGCTTATTTTGATGTTTTGGGTATGAAGCGTGTCAATACTAAATTCGTAATAAAATACCTGAAACTTTTGCAAAAACGACGACGCGTAGATCGTGAAAGAGATGTTTGACAACATAACTGGGGTTCTTACATTCATCAACCGCTTAGTTACTGGTGACGAAAAGTGGGCTTATGAATCCCAGCCGAAGCTTACAACAAGTCTATGGAAAATTGGATTAAGCGTTGACGTGCTAGATTGGCTAAAATAAGCCTATTTTGAAAGCGATAATAAACATTTGTATTAAACCGATTGTAAAATTGGATCAGGTAGGTATATGTATGTACGAGTTGAGTGTGCGTATAAGTCTTTTTTAGCCTTTCCTAGTGTTTTAGTTCTATTTATGCTTTTTTAACCCTTTCGAGGTCTCGTGCTGTTTCATTCGCGTTGTTCTGTAATTCTTAACTACTTTATAGCAAATAACTTATACATAACTATGTGTACAAGGTAAAGACGTTATTATCGGAACGAATAGAATAAATTTGTCGTTAATAATGGTTTCCCTAGATATGACCTATGGAACTTAAGATTCTCAACTTAACTACGCTTAAGAAAATTACTAAAATGTAAAGTTTAGATTTATGTAATAATCTCTTCTTATCACAAATTTGCGGAAAAACTTGAAATTTTTTACTGTCGGTTTTGGAAAACTATTTATTTTTTAAATTTTTAGATGTGACGCCAGAATTTTAAGCTCAACGTTACTCGAATGTGAAAGTCGATATATTAGAAAAACTCTAGGGAATAATTCTGTTCACCCTAACCTTTTATCCTTTACAATCTGCAGTACGCAAACTTTTGTTGCAAAGTGTATGTACACCAAAGACATATAATTCACTCATAAAGGTATGCGCAGCCACATATGCAACCAGCTTTGCTTAGCAGGTCAGAATGAAAATTGAAACAAAACCTTCTTTCCTATTTCCTTTTGATTACTATTTTTACTATTTTTACAATTTTGAAGTATTTGCCGTGTATTTAGCATAAAACTTTACTCCTACGTCACCACCATGGGCACAATTAACACCAGCGACTGTCACACCACTTCAACCAACGATATTTCCAATATTTTTTCCAATGTGTCCCTCGTCTCCCTGGTCGTTCATAGGTTGCGCGCACTTACCTTGTTGTTTGCCTCGGCTTTTGATCAACTTGTCTTGCCTTGGCGCGCGCAAGTGTAACGGCCATCGTTTACGGCCAGTCAGTCAGCCAGCCAGGCAGCTGTCGCATAATGTCCATTGCCGTTTAACGGTTTGCTGCGTGTCTTACATTTTTTAATGATAGCCAATTCAACTTTTTTGCCAGTAGTTGTGGCATAGTTTTATAATTGTAAACCACTTTATTGAAGTCTGTGAGTGTGTGTGTGCGTTTGAAAAGCGAAATGAGTTCCGCGTGTGGGCGAAATTAGTGGTGACTTCGGTATGCGCAGGCGTAACGGTTTCCGTTGTAAGTCGCCACATCGTTTAGGTTTCGCTTTTGTTGAGAAACTTGTTGTTGTGGTTTCGCTTTTGTGAAGTTTTCGATTGAAAAATAAATTCATACTTTACTCATAATGCTGCTGAAATTGTCTCTATGCTCTTGGACAATATAATTCAGTTTACACTTGCCACAAAAGTTTTAATCAAAATTTATCGTAAATAAGTTGGTAAATTAAATAACGAAGTTAGGTTATGAAAAATATATATAATTTGTGTGCTTGTACTAAAGGGTTATATTCACTAACAACAAAGAAAAAAAAAGTATTTTGTGAACTTTTGTTTGAAATCTGACAAATACATCCAAGAAGTTCGTTTTACGGTTTCAAGTCTATCGATCCAGTCGTTTCGGATAATTTTTTCCCCACCGACTCTGAAAACAGCGCTTCGAGAAAAACGCTTCTAACTTTGGCTCATATCTCCGAAACTATTTGTTGGATCGACTTCAAAATTTCGAAGAATATTTCCAAATATATGCATTTGCATTCGATATAAATGAAAATAAATTTTTTAAAATTCACAAGTGCATACAACCCCTTAAAATGTGGTATTCCAAACACATATTTAAAGCTTCTCTGAGAAGATGTTAGCTACGTATCTTTAAAAATTTTGGAATAACGTCGCCTTTTAGGATACCGTATTTAGTCTAAAATATATGCAAAAGTTGAAAGATAAGAGTTAGATTTAAAGCTAGAGTAAATCATAGAGAATTCTATATTTTCTAATCTAATCTAGAACAAACTGTAGTACTTATACATGATCTGTAAATATCTAGAAACGAACTTCAGGCAATATCGTCCGTTGAAATCAAAATAATAATGGTACTGGAGTGCATAAGAATGCTTAACAGGGTTGCCACTGAAAATAATAACTTACCAGCATGGATCCCTGGGCTTAGAGGTATCAATGGAAATGTGCTAGCCGATCTTGTGGCGAAAGAAGCTGCGGCAACCAGTCCGGTAGGAACGGAATATTTTAAGGGAGGAGCTACGGTAAGAAGAAAGGGCTATCAACACATGGTTGGGCTTCGATAGTCGATGCTATTTCTGGGAGAGTTCGATACAAAAATGTTCAAGAAACTAATCGGTCTTTTCAGAAACAAATTAAGGCTGGGATTTTATACAGGCCACTGCCCGCTGTGGTGTCATCTGCACAGATTAGGGTACTGCTTCACGGAACTGTGCCGCCTCTGTGATCAAAGCGCAGAGACACCAGAGCACATACTTCTGAAGTGCCCCGCCAGAAGAAAGATTCAGGCTATCGGGCAAATAAATTCGGTCGAAGAACACATTACAACCTTAACCAGGGAGTTTACTGAGCCTCTTTTATTCAATTGGGTTAAACTAAGTGTTTTGATAACAGGAGAGGGCACAATAGACGACAGGTGGCAGTGCATTACTAAGCTTTTAATCTTTTAAAATATCTGGAAATGAACTGTTTGCTTCCTTGAGTTTTAGGGATATTCTTAGGCTCAGAGGGCTGCAGGTTACTTCCTTTAACTATGGAAAATGTGTGGTAAAGGCTTAAGCTGTTGTGCTCTCTTCTTGTTGTCTGCTTGTTAGGTTAGGTCTGGATGATTTACCTTCCAATTACCCATTGGCTGGTTTCTTATTCTTTGGTGCTTCAAAAATTCTACAGTTATAGAAGATAAGGGTATATTTTTACCAATATTAAAACTTATGCATATAATATCTTGCTCCCACTACTCCTGCCACTTTTGGCGGGCGACAAATGTATGCACCGACAACTTCTCAGACACAAAACGACTAACTGATATTAGATGACAGAAATTTCCATTTAGATTGCCGCTTACAACCATTTTATCTAACATAATTAAATCAGTAATGCTTTTTAGTAGATATTATAAGTACCATCATCCCACTCATCGTGTGGATTCCTGATGGCACTTGGGTACATCCCTCCTCTTTTAATATCTAATTTCGCTCCTCTAACAAAACCAACTATTGGATATGACAAAGGTCTGAAAGATTTGAGAATTAAATCTTAAAGTTATAATAAATGGATATAAAAATTGCCAACTTAAATTAAAAATAATACTGTTTTGGATTGAGATTATCACGAATTATAAAAACAAATGCAACATCTACTTGACATCTTTGTCTAGACAAAATCGTGTAATACTAACGCCGTCTAGAACAGCGTAATCCTTTCAGTTTCGCCGAAAGTCGATTAAATTAATCATTAGACAAGCGGCGCAAATTAAAAATGTTGCACCTGTCTAAACAGATCGTGCGCGACACAGCATGCATACAACAAAGTCATTTAATAAAGTAAACATGGCAAAATTTAAACAAACAAATAAGTGGTCTGGGTACATAAATATGCTATTAAGATATGTATGCTTATATGTACCCGTATGTGTGTATATCTTAGATTTACAGTTGATCGCAACGAACGCAGCAGCAACGCCTCGCCACTTAACTCCAGTAAAATGTAAAAATTTGGTCTAAGCGACGCGTGGTTAAGGCGTACCGTTAGAAGCATGGACGCACACAACGGTAGCTGCAACAAGTGCAGCAATTGCATTCAAATCAAAAAAACCAAATATATATATGTATGTACCTTTTTAAATGTGTATTTGCGCTTACAAGCAAGCGCAGCGAATTAATTTGTTCGCTTTTGGCATTTAATTGAATATTGGAAAATTAAAGTTGTTAAAAGCTTTTGGCGTTTGTGCTGAAACTGTTGCATGGTAAGTAAATATAAAATATAAAACAGTCAGCCTACACACACAAACACACAAAAACATACATACGTAAACTTACGTTTGATACCGATCGTTTATATTTCGCGAGGTACTTATACTACACACACACATGTATATATATACAAGCAAACAGTTGCATATTCCCAACGCCACAGCGAGAAGTTGCGCTCATAACAGCAGCGAGGATAATAACAATAATAATCATAGTGTTTGGCAAATGATAATAGTAATATTGATAATCGTGTGTTGTTGCCGCATTGCGACAAAATAAATATGCTAAATAAAAGCGCCACCTTCCACAAGTTGCCGGCGGTGCTCAGTGTCTGAATAAACGCTGTTGTTGTATGTGTAAGCAAAATATAAATGCTTGCATTGTTGTTGTAATGCAAAGAAAAGAGAACCACTAACATTCGATATCAGCGGAAAATTTGTTAAACAACGAAAACTTACCAACGGAACCCAATCGCCTGCACTTAATCATTTCGGGCATAGTGGTGTGATTACAGAGTTGCCATGTTGCGAAAATTTTGCTTATACAATATTGCGTGTACAGTAAATATTTTTTGGAGAAATATAAAAATGTATGGTGGTACTTAGGCTTTGTGTACCGAAAGAAGTACGTGGAGCGTAGTCTACATTTAGGCCAATTGATATATCTAATATACTAACACTATAATATATAAATTTTCTTTCTATATTCTCATGCGTGAGTTTAGTGAGCTCAGAGAATATTGACATCTTTAACTGCATAAGAGGAAAGACTTCAATTCAATTAATTAACCAATTGAGAAGTGCTGAACATCTAATGAACGAAAGAAGAATAGGCAGCATCTAAAAGTATGTCTTCATGATTAAAATGTGATTTCACTTTAAAAAATTATACACATTATATATTGAATATATAGATTTATCGTAGTTTTTAACTATTTTCGAGCGCTGCCAATATTTCGTTGAAATTTCCATTATTCTGTAAAATATTCGCAAATGTAATGGAAATATTCTTGCGATATCCTTGGTCCAACATACGGATAATATGAATTTAATGGCTTGCGTCTTAATTTTAGTTAATTCAAAATTGAAATCTACTTTTGTTGCCATCCAACAAATTAATTTATTTCGATACGGCAACTCTGCAACAAAATAGTGCCACCGCAATGCGCCGCAACAGCAGTCATCGATATCTCTTCGAGAAAATATTGCCAATTGCAATTGTTTCTCCTAAAACGGTTGTAGTATTGCGCCGTTACTTTAAGCAATCGCTGCAATTGCCAGCAGTTACCATCGTTGTTGTTGCATTTATTTTTATTTATTATTTGTTGTTGTTGTTGTAGTTTTTGTTTATCGCTACATTGTGGCGCTGCACAGGTTTATTGACTGTTAATAAAATGAATGCGCTGATTTGGTGCTCCGCAGCGCTTTTATGCGCTTTTCGTGCCACACAAATGCCGACGCAGCGTTTCGGGCGATATTTGGAGGAACGACGAGTGCGAGCCAGGCGTACAACGAATTCCACATAAAGATAGGCCCGCTAAGTGGTTAAGGGAGACATAGGCACGAAATGACTGGGCAATGTGTTGGGGCGATTTGTTTGCCTTGCAAGAGAAAAAAAAACAAAATAAAGAACCAAGTTGCTGTTCAAGAGTGAATATTATTATGAGCGAAAACAACAATAATATAAATTATGATAACAATAATTGTTAGCGCCGGGTCATTTGCGCACAAGCTAACCAAAACAAAAACCCAAGCTAAGAGTGCTGCATGAGGACGTTTGCTTGGTTTGAGTAGAAGATGAAAATACGGCGCGGAAATTATGTGAGAGTCTGTGGCTGAGCCTTAAGCGTTTATTTATTTATTTTAAATTTCATAGCCATAATATTGTTTTTTGTTCTTTTTATTTGTTCGTTACTTCCTTAAGTGCTTTCTTCCACATTTTGATTATCGGAAGTTCAATGTAAAATGTTTTCCCTTTCACTTATTAATCACCTTAAATGGCCGGTGCGTACAATCCACCTTATTTTTTTTACTTATTCATTTATTTGTTTATTATTTTTGGTATTTTATTTTTATATTTTTATTATTTTTAAATAACAATAAGTCAACGTTTAAATTTTGTCTTAAAGGCTATGAGGTAGATAGTTATTTTATGTTTGGTTAAAGACACAAACTACTTAACACTATGAGTTCCTAAAAAACCAAAGAAAATAGAATTTAGAGAATTCCTTCATTGTTTCCATACTTTGCTTAATACTCTTCCACATTTTGACAAGAACTGTAACAACCAGTCCAAAAAATTGGTTTCGAACTTAGTCCACAAATATGTTCAGCTGTATTACTTAACTATATCTATATTCTCACAAATTATTCCAATAACAAGGTGAAACAACATATGTCGCTCAGATTCGATCTCAAAATAATGGTGAGCTTTCACCTCATCTACACTTAGCCTTTGCTCGAGATTATTGTGGTGGTATTTCGTAACTAGTTCGGTAGCACCGAAGCTATTATACCTTTTACAGTTGCATTTCTTATAGCATAGAAAGGTATAAAGAGAACTAAATCTTGGTTTTGATTGGTCAATCTGTACAAAACATTGTCTTGGCCAATAGTTCATGCCAAATTTCTTAAAGATATCTTGTTAATTAAAAAAAGTTTCTATACAAGGACTTGATTTCAATCGGTCAGTTTGTATGACAACTATACTTGTATGCTATAGTGGTCCGATATCCGCTGTTTTCACTAATGAGCAGCTTCTTGGAGAGAAAACGACGAGTGCAAAATTTCAGCAGAGGGACGGTTGGGTATAATAAATAGTGTATACCAAAAAACTGCTTTAGAAATGTTGCCTACATTTAGGCGAATTTGATATAAAATGTGAGAAAGACAAGTAAACATAAAATCGCACACGATTCTTTTTATAAAAAGATAATTCAATTTTTTTAAACTCAAAATAAAAAAAATCTCACTAAGAACCAATATATCTAGAGAAACTTAGCTTTATAATAGTATATACATACAACAAAAGGAAAGCTACTAACCTCAATTAAATTAAATTTCACTAAAATATTTTTTTAAAAGTGCTCGAAAAGTATGCAAAATAGAGAAAATGTATACCAAGTGGCAACCCCAAAACAAAATATATAATAAATAATATTTAGTGCATAGTTAAAAAACGGAAGCACTACACTCACTTACGTTTGCGCTTCATTTACCGTTATTATTGCTTTGTTTTGCAACTGCAAAACACAATGACACTCCAACAATATCGCAAACTTTTCCTTTCATATTCACTCTGGCAAGCGGCAAGTAGACGTATGCAAAACAATTGATTTTACCAAAGCAATCAATCAATCATGTTTTGTTTTACGACCAACAAATAAATACTTCACCTTGCGCTTGTCGCAATGGCAAAGGAAAGCGTCTGGTTTGTGCGCATGCTCACCTGTTGAGCGACCAAACAAAGGCAATGAGTGCAACGCCTTCTATGCAACAAATGAAAACGAAGGGCGTCTATTGCCGTCAGCAACAAGACTGGTACGCAAGCAAAAAAAAAAAAATTAAACAGGCAGTTTAGATGGGTAAGGTGTGACTAAGAGATGTGCAGATATGCAAATGAAAGGTATTGCTAATAGAGAAGAGAGCGGGGAAAAGCGGGAAGGCAGAAATTTTAAAAATAATTATTTGTTTTGGTAAAGTTTTAGATTTGGTTTTGAAAACGATTTGTTTATAAAAATCTATAATTTTCGAACTGTTTCGTTACCTCCCCTAATTTTCTAACTCTCCCTATTTCATGCTCTTCATCTTTTGTTAAGTTTTAAGAATTTTCTTGCAACCAAACATCGAATTTATGACTTTGCGAGTCATAATTTTAAAAAAGTCACTCATACGCCAGGGTGTCCCGCGCAGGCGGGCTGCTTGCAACTACGTGAGATATGCAAATTGCATAATGTGCAGCGCTGGTGCATTTAAAATTGTATTTATGCAGGTTTAAATAAAATCTACAAAACCACCATATTTCCGCGGCTAATTGCTGCCACGGACGTTCGCCACAAATATTAGTGAAATTAAAAGACGACAAATGAATAAATTGTTCCAGCAATGACAAGCAACAATGTCAGGCCAAAAATATGCTGGCTTGCAACGTCTAACAAATACAGCAACAACATAGCTCTTTGCAGCATGTGAGCTGAGCAATGTTGCAACAATGATAAAAACGTACAAAAATTGCTGGCGCTAACAAGCGTAAAATTGTAGTACAAAAGCGGAAATGAAGACATTGGCTTTTCTATCCATATATACTCGTATTTATGTGGATGTATTGTATATTTCAGTTATAGCTTCATTCATATACATAATACAGGGTCCAGGTTGGTGTTTGAATCCATTTCAATTTCCGTATCCAGATATTCTTTTACATACTTTTGCTTGTAATACTAGATTCGTTAGCAATAATTTGTCATTATAAGCAAGCTCGACAAAAAAATACTTAATTGTACCCTAAAAAGGTATATATAGTTTGCCACAAAGTTTGTAACACCCAGTTAAAATGTTAGAGACCATATAAAGTATTTAGCTATGTACCGACGTGAGCATACATATATACTGAGCGATTAAAATCAAGTTCTTGTAAGGAAAATCTATTTATTTATATTATATATGTGACCTTTAAAAAGAATTTTTATATTCGTATCAAGAGTGTATTACTCAAATATATAATTTCATATACATTTTCAAAATTGTTTGCCATTTTGTCTTAATTATCCGCGCGCCGGGATGTAGGCATTAATTATTATAAATATGTTATTGCCTTCAACCATAATTGTCCTATAAAAGTTTACAACTAATAAAGTGATTTTTTTTGTATAAATAAGTAATACCAACTTTATAAATCCTTTTAATTTAACAATCTTAGATAAATATTTTCAATTTTAATTTGTAGAATGATGGTTGAAAAGGTAGATATATACTACACCACAACTCAATCAAAAATTGCAATTCACTTTTAAATCACATTTTCACTCACCTTCTCCATGCGCGCTGCGCTTCTCATCGGTATTCTCCTCGTCACTATCGATGTGCGGAAATGAATTGCCCAAACAGAAGAGTGGCAATGCCGGTGACGTGCTTGCCGAATTTGTTGAGCCCGCGGACATTTTCAATGGATCCACTGTGTTGGCAGTACCGCTCGGCGAGGTGATATTATTATTATTATTGTTGTTGTTGTTGTAGCTTGTGTGATGGCTGCCGTTGCAATGCAATAGCTCATCGCTGGAGGTGCTTCCGCTACTGCCGCAACTCTGTCCCGACGATGTGGAATTCATGCTGTCCTGCCGATTGGTCAGGCGTCGCAACATGAATTTGTTGTTGAGGACTTTGTTTTTGGTGATCAATTCGCTGCGTCGTAATGCACATTTTGGTGAATTTGTTGTTGTATTGTTGTTGCTGCAGCGCATTAAGCTGCTGTTGGTTGCACTGCCGCCGCTGCTACTTTTGTTGTTGTTATTGCTTTTGCCATTATTGTTAGCCTCGTCCGATGCCAACGGCCCTGGTGCTGCTGTTGCTGCTGTCGTCGAGGCGGGCATTTGCAGCTCATTCAACGAGACCCGCTCGATGCTGTGCTCAACGCCCACCAGCAAGTGTTGCAACAATTGCGGCAATTCGTCACTCGTCAACATTTCGAGTGTTAATGCGCTTAAATGTGTTGGTGGGGTGGTTGCAATTGCTGTTGTAGTTGTTGTTGCGTTGAAATCGATGCAATGACTTTGAATTGTTGTTGCTGCTGCTGCTGTGTCGCAGGTAGCAAATGTGGCCGTTACACTTGCGTGTGACTGTAGTGCTTGTTGTTGTTGTATTTGTAAGCCGTTTGAGGCGTTCCGCCAAACCACATGCAATTGTGGCGTTTCCGATTTATCCACTAAGGAAATGAAACAAAAAGTGATTGTAGATAGATTTTATTTATTTGGATTTATGTCATTGAATATTTTAATGTTTGTTGGGATCTGTGCAATATAAAGCTAAATGATTTGACGATAGATCGATATGATATTGTGAAGCTCGCCTAGTTGCTAGTTGCAAACAGGGAAAGTTGTTATACAGTCATAGTTAGTGGCAAATATTTCTTCTTGAGGGTTTCTACTCAAACACAGCGCCCAAGTGCCACTGCCTATAATTCGCGAAGATACCTCAGAGCTCAGTTGGGCTCAAGCCTGGCGTACTCAATGAGCATACCATACATATATATTGATTTTTAGCATTAGTGAAATATAAAGCAATAAGCTGTGTTCAAAGCGTCTATGTATTGTATATACTACCACTTGTGCATTAAGAGGTTCACCCGTGTGACGGTTGCAAGTACTCGATTCTGGTTTTTTGCATAAATTCAATCTAGAGATATCAAAGAATGTGCTTGTAAAGTAATTTTCCGAAATGGAATGAAGTCGGAAAGATACAAGATTGAGAATGTAAGGTCTTTAGAGCGCGTGGTCTTACACCTGAAACTAAATATTTTATACTGGCGATTGTGCAATAGCAAAAACGCTAATAATTTTTTTTGCATAAAATTCGTTTAAAAATATGCATTCAAATTTTAGATAGTCATTCCTTAGCTCCACAGTACTTTCATACGAGGTGTGTTCGAAAGAAAGGGTGAATTTTGAATCTTTTTGAAAATTTCTTATTTATTCAACAATATCTAATTTTTCCACTTCAAATTAATCGCCCTCGGATATGAAACACTTGGGACAACGCTTTTTCCAATCCTTCAAGCACTTTTGAAATGCGCTTTTCGGTATGGTCATCAGCTCTTTCTTCGATTCTGACTTGATCTTATCAATTGCGGCAAAACTCTTTTTTTTATTAGTTTCTTCAGTTTTGGGAATAGGAAAAAGTCGCAGGGTGCCATGAATGGTGAATATGGTGGCTGAGGCATGATTACGGTTTGGGTTTGGCCAAAAAATCACGAATAAGCAATAATGTGTAAGTTTGTGCATCATCGTGATGCAGAATTGACTTCGCTGCCACACACTTCATGCCTAAAACATTCGAGAAAACTGAATTGCATGAGTCGATATGCCAACACCCTCTGCAACTTCCAACAATTTTTTGTTTTAATGTTTTCTTCGCTTGTTGACGTGGTCGCACCTCCAGTGTGCTCATCGTCATCAACATTAAAGATCATTAAGATGACAGAGCTATTTTATTGCCTCTTTTTGCGCATTTATGTTCTAAGTAGTAATAGTGTATACATATTTATTTATAGGCCTAGATAAATGATCAATGACCTCCGCACAGCATTTGTCAAAGTTCAATTCTCAAGACAGCTGTATATAAACAATCTACGTACCACTTTTAACGCACAAGTATAAATCGCTTGGTCGTACTAAGGCATCATCAAGAGCTCCCAAATGTAGAATAACTTCGCCTGTTGGTGTTGTAAGTGGCCATCCTTTACGCCATAGGACATTCTGCAAATAAATTTAACAATTAAAAAAATTAATTAGAACAATGTGTTTATTTATATTCCAATTAGAAAATAACCAGATAGGTGGCAATACAAATAATTTGGTCTCTATCAATGTGAAGTATTTATAATAAAGCGAGGACCAAATCGATTTGTATACATTTTTTATCAAGGGGGGTATCAAGCTAAAAGTAATTTTTGAAGAGAATAGCCAAATATTTATATTTTTATATCAACCGATTTGCATAATGTTCGCCGATGGTTGGATGTTGCATGTCATGGATATCTAACTGAAAACCTGTCAGAGGAAAGTTGCTAATAATTTTGAGAAGGAATTTGGATATCAAACGAAAAGTAATGTTTGCAGGTAGTTGCCACCTATTTATTTTCTTAAACAATTAACTTAAGTAAAGCATTTTAACAGCGGTTTCAAACTAATAATTTCAAAAGAATTGCCATCTGTTTGAAAATTAGTAGAAAAAGAAATTGGTTGGAAATGAAAGAAAATTGTTTTTTGAAAAGCCGATTACCTCTATTCAATATCGAATAGAAACAATGAAATTTTATTGATACTCATATTTGGAATTATGTAGTGTATTATTTATAAAAAAATTTAATTTACTCTTACAACTAAATCCCCTTTCTTATGCTATCATAACTTTGTATAATAATTGGAAACGTAGATCGCTCTAAATCAATATAACAGTCACACCACTCGCCCTTACAAATCTGCAGTGAACACAAATACTGATGCATTAATATATGTATGTAAGGATGTAAGTATGTATGTAGACAAGACGGAGCACATGCTCATATGTTATGTCTGTCAATTATTGTCTGATTTTTCTGATATTTAACCTGACCGCCAATGGCAAGAATGCATGCAACTGCTTTCCGCTTGCTCCCAAATAGCAACAAAAACTAAAAACGAAAAACACAACAACGAGAAAATTACGGAAATATCGCCGACATAATCGAATAAGCAAAAATTATAAAGTTTTCAATGCGCCAAAACGTTTTTTTGTTGTACACTTCAAATATTACGTAGTTGAGTGGATTTTTACATCATGTGCCAAGAAATTTGAATAGATTACATATTACGAGTGCGACGAGGGCGCTGTGTTGCACAAAGAAACCGCGAAAAAAAATTCGACAAACGCCGGTTGATGAAAGAGAAATGAAGCAGAATAACGGTGCCTTCGAGTGAGAGTAATGAAAAGCTTTAGAAATAACAGTAAAAACACCGGCAGCTAACAGCAATTGCAAGGTTGGCGAAAAAAGCGGCATTGAGATTAGTGGCCAAGCAGAGTTGCATAGGCACGAGATATATGTGTGTGTGAGAGAGAGAAAGACAGGAGGAAGGATAAGAGTGTTGAAACGAAAGCAGAGGCATGCGGGTAATGTGCTACCAAAATAAATGCACATGCCATAAAACGACTGCAGCCGTTGTTGTTGTGTAGTGGTGTTGGCGAAAAGATAAAATGCCATGCAGCAACTAACTTTCGTCGACAGTTGAAATTACGGTAACAACACCCGCAAGTGTAAAAAAATTTATTGGTTTTTTGGGTTTTCCCGAAACGTTTAGCATTCAAAGCAGTGCATTAAAACCAGTGCAACAACAACTGCGTTGGAAAATAATCGTAACAACAACAATTTGGAGGAATATGAAACATTTATTAATGCATGGAGATGTCTACGACTATTAGCTGTGAACGTACGCGAATGCATGTGTAAATATGTGTGCTTGTAACACAGAAACGGGGCGGCGCGGGCGACAAGTCAGCCGAAAGCGCGGCGTTCGACACTATCAACACTTGGCTTGGCGCAGACGGGCGAGTCTTGGCGCGCTTGCTCGTCTGTTTGAACTTTTACAAGCGCAAACACACATACAAATATACAAATATGTTTGTGTGTGTGCGTGTGTTCAGTCATTGGTTTGTGATGCAAAATTACAGATAAATCATGAAAGTCAAACTTTGGCAATTTTGCTAATTTCAGTTATTATTGCAAAAGCAAAAAAGTGCTGGCAAATATGAGTCAAAAAGTAACCAAAAAATTATGAAAAGTTAAAAAAAAATGAATCTAAAAAAATTACCAGCTCAAAATTTCACCCCCAAGGGAATGTAAAATCAAAAATTTACCAAATTTGTGTTTTGGCAGTTGCGGCAAATGTGAGGCCATCCATCCAGCTAGCACGCATTGAACGAGGCAATAAGGTATATACAACAAAAAACTTATCAATAAAAAAATTTAAAAAGTTTTCAGCCGCGACGCCACAATCTGCGTAGCCTGCTGCCACATGGAAACGGAGTTTGAGTTATTATTTGAGTTTTTTTTTAATTTTATATTTTTTATATACATTTTTGGTGAGTTGTGCTTACTTTGTTGCAAATATTTCATCGCCTCGGCGCTTGCGGCGCGTTTAATTTGCACATCATATATGCGCTGGAGCGAAATGTTCGCTTGGTTGCAAGCCTAAACGCCGATTACGAATTACCGCTGACGTGCAACATTCAACGCCGCGAAAACATTGCTAGGAGCAACTAATTTTGTTTGGCTTTAATATAATAACAAATGACCGAATCGGGCACCTGTGTTGAACCAAAACATAAATCGAATAACAAATTTTTCCTGGACATGAGAGTTGTGGTGGTTTTTTTCACTTCTGTACTTTGAAAAGAAAAGAACTGACTTAGTAAATTTAGATGTAGCAACTAGGCGTGTTTTTCGTCTAGATATGCCCGTTTTTGAAACTTCCGATTGGTTTTCTATATACTCGTAATCGGTAGCTTAAATTTCCGTTACACGACAGGTTGGATTTTGAGTCTATTAGCCTAATATAAAAAAATCGCCAAATAAAGCTTTAGAGTCGTAAACGAACAGCTGATGAACACACATTAATTTTATCGATTCGGTTTGTCTGTGCAGCTTAAATGGACCCGTTCGATTTAAATTTAGTCTTGAGTGCATTTCATTCGAGGAATATGTACCCGATATTTATAAGCCAAATAATCAGCTGTACCAAAGCAAGGGTAGAAGGATATTTCTAAAGTGACTCAGAATACGGTACTGTGACAAATATATTATGCTGTCTTCTCTATAGGTGAACTTCACAGGTCTTATCGTCCACAAAAATAGCAAAAAATAAAGGATTTAATATTCAGTGTACACGCAAATACACTTGCAGAAATATACATACATACAAAGGGATATTATATATGTATGAGAACAAAATGAAAAGGCCAAACTGGCAAATTCACATGCAGCGCGGCAAGTAAAATCCAAATTAATAAAAATCAAGAGTCCGCTAAAATAAAAACTCAACAGCAAACGCCATCGCATCGGCGAACGCCTGCAACGCGTTCACTCACGCTTGTGGGTTGTGTCGAACCGTGTATGTGTCCGTTCGCCAGGCGCAGCGGTGGCGCGTCCGATTGCGCTGGTGCGCGACCACCCAACTGGCGCATAAATCAATTCCAGCTAGTCAACCGTAGCTACACATGCAGTAAAGTATAACTGCAACAACAAAAATGACAAAAAAAAAACGATAATAAAATGAAGTGAACGAACATGATCGAAAAATGACCAAAAATCTCTGCTTCAGCACAAAGCGGCGCGCTGTGAACGGTGTGCGCGCCTAAATGCAGACAAAAAAACACACATACACCTACATACAAGTATATACTTGTATGCAAACACTCTGAATTTATTCAAATTGAAAATGATCAATTTTGTCATCTGATCATTTGATCGGCGCCGATCGGCAAAGAAAGACATGTGTGTGCATATCAGCCAAACTTTTATTGAAAGCAAAAATATCAGCAACACAACGCCGATCACCACACACAACAACAACACACACACAAGCTCACAATCACTAACTAACTGTTTTTGTAGAGCTCGCATGCGTTCGATCGATCGCGCGTTTGATCGCCAACGACGGTTCGCATGAACGCACCTCGAAACAGCAGCGTGTCACCCGTTGCGCTTAACAATTTTCGCATAACGCTTAAGTCTACTTATGCGCGCGTGTGTGTGTTCTCGTAGTCAATACAGAAATTTGCGATTGTTTTGATTTGATTTGCATTCTCAAATTTGTTTAGCGCTAATTTCGCAATGCGATTGTTAAATGCCTGATTTATGTGTGTTTCTGTGCGCGTATTTTATTGTTGTTGTTGTTGTTTTTTGTCATTGACCCAAAATGCGAATCCAATGACAGCATGCGACGTGCCCGTTTATTGTCTGGGAAATACACATTTGTGGAAACGTTCTTTCATTGATCGTTGCCTGCGATCGATAATCGTCACAAATCGTTCAAAGTCGGCTCCCATTGACATTCTGCTACTATTGTTTTCAATCTTTTTGAGAAAAAATTGACAATTGGCGACAAATTTCCGCTCTACGTTTGACTACTTCCAATGCTTGCCTAAAAATTGTTTTGAATTTTTGGCCAATGGCGTCAACATTTAATTGTTGGTAATCAATAGTGTGCTGCTTTGTGTTGTGCTACACCGGAAGTGCAAAGAGGAGTGTGTAAAAATGATTGTGCAATTTTGTATGATTCATAGTTTTACATGCGCTATTATTTATAAAGATGCATCTCTTTAAAACAAGAGGTCTCTTTCAAGAGATAGCAAACCTCTGAGTGTATTTCAGCCAAATGATGAACATGAAATATATCATACAAGTATATCATGTACAATATATAAAATGCAAATTTTGGGATATAAACAAAATATTGGATCAATTATCCAATTGAAGAAAAAAATAAAAAAAATTTCGACTCACACACAATTACCAACGGTGTTAAAAAACCAGTCCTTCACTGGTGCAATGGTTCCGGCCTTTTACGTGGTGTAAACCTATGAAAAACACGAGAGAGACAAATTTGACCTACCGGAAACAATAGTCGGAATGGTTATAAAAAATCAAGAAGAATTATGAACGCTGTGAAAAATGCCCAATCTTTGAATTCAAGTATGACCCGTAAGCATCATGGTATTATCGCACAATATGGAATCATTGCTACAGTCATGATGTGATAATCAAGTCAAAATTGTCCTCTTGATCTTGTTTACTTTCAAGAAAAGTAGTATTTTAAAAAACTAAAAGAAGAAGCTGGGGTGGCGGCTACAAATGAAGTGTATAAGGCTGGTTCAGCTGATTTAAGAATCATTGTAATCTCTCTATCCAGAAAACTCATGATAGAAGAAGGTGGCCAAACCATTTTCAACGTAGATGAAAAATTCAAACCTCTCTTAGTTTATCGCTCAGAAAATCCAAGAGCTTTAACAAATAAATCCAAAGCTGCTTTGCCTGTCATTTGAAGTCTAATGCGAAATCTGGGGTGACAGCTTCTCTTTTTGAAGACTGGTTTAGCCATCATTTTATTCCTGAAATCGAACGTTGCCGACAATTAAAATAAATCCCATTTAAACTGATGCTACTATTTTACAATGCAGCAGGCCATCCTCCCGCAACTCTAACTAATTTCGGTTCACGATTGGAAGTTGTATTTTTACCAAACACTACTAGCTTGCTTTAACCAATGAACCACGGAGTCATTAAAACTTTTAAAGTTTATTGCACAAGGCGATCATTTCCACATCTACATGAAGCTATGAGCTTTCTGTTAAAGACTTTTGAAAGCTAATCAATGTTTTAGATGCTGTAAGAATCAGTGGACCATCTTGGAGTGAACTTTCACAAAAAACTTTGAATGGTGTCTGGAAAAAACTGTGTCCTTTTTTTTCACCACTGCAACCCAGGGAGAATCTGTTTCAGATCCTGAACAAATCCATAGCATAATAGAAGAAGTGGTCGATATCGCTAAACAATTAAATATAAAGGTGGATCGGAGGAGCCGATTAAACATACTTTATATGGACTTATAAGCAAAGTTAAACCCGACTTACGCGAATTCGATTTATACGGCAACCGCTCGGACCCACCTATCGCGTAAAAACGAAAATTACTGTTCAGAAAAAATTTGATAGTGTTAATATCATTGATCGGTAATTATATGTTATCCCAGTAAACATTAGATAACATTTTATGAAACCATATTTTATTAAATTACAGTAGGCTTAGAGCTACCCATGTTGCCATACTTGAAATGTTGGATACTCTTCATTTTATTTAACAGAGTTAAAACCCTTTTATAAGAATCATTACTTTTTTTTTAAATTTGTGTTAGAGTAAGGTGGCAATGATGCACCTCAAATGGGTTTTGTATTTACTTCTCAACTACTATCTATTTAGGAACCACTCATTATGTATTTACATACTGTGGTAAATTTTAATTTACGTGCAACATAATGTGCTATTATAAAAGTTTCGGCAAAATTGGTTCAGAAAATTGCCCTCTAGAAGTCATTTCATATCACAACATCGAATCTTAAATTTATAATTCCGAGTTAGCAATACACAAATTAAACTTACCCATATTTGGTGGTTGTCTTCGCTAACAGGCGAAATGTATGCAACATTTGACATCTCTTTTTAAAGTTTTTGTCAATTTTGTGGTTCGGAGTTGAATAAAGAATATAATAATTTTATTTTCGTTAAATAATAACGATTCACACATATTTCGGGATCCCGAATTGGGCATTTTCAAATACAGAAATTTCGAGATTCGTAATTTACGAGAATTATTTAATAAAGAACAAATAGAAACGAAAGAGTATTGTAGAAAAAGCATGTCTACAAATCAGAAGCGAGTAGTTCAGTTGAAACACTAAGTAGAGGAAATGTATATAAAGAAAAAATATAAAATCTAAATCATATGGCCTTGCCTAACTCTTAACCCAATATGAAAAAGGTTCAGCAACTGCCACAAACCCATCATCACTGCGGTGTTGGTGGTCCAAGCAAATTGATTCGTTTCATCACCGCGCATGTGCCGAAGTCACAGAAGCACAGAAGTCAAGTGAGAGCGAAAACGATGATTGCTACAACCAACAAACAACAAAAGCTGCAACACAAAACGTTACGGTAGCTGATGATAGGGTCGACCCACGCAAAATTAACCGCGTTATGTACAACGAAATGACTTCATTAAACGTATGCAAATGACACTGCGCGCTTCGCTTTGTCGCAGTTTTGTGGTCACCTTCGTCTTTCTCTCTTCCAACACCTTCTCCTCATAGCATCTTCGCCATAGTGCGGCATTTTGACTTTTGGGCTATAATTATTACGGTTACTGCGGTGTGGACATGTATGCGGCTCGCGATGCCACAGTTTCGAATTTCAACATTTATTGACAGCTACAAAATGCACACACACACATCTACATATATTTTCAGTGAAACAGGTCTATATGTCAGCAAGTGGTGCGGCGTAATCGAAATGTAGCAATGAAGAATTGTTGCACTCTTATTTACATACATATCTACAACCAAACAGATGTGTTTATATATATATATATATATACATATATTAGATAACCGCCCACTCCGCAATTAACGCTTGATTATGTAAATTATGCACACCGCACTGCGTTTTCTCTCTTACATGTGTGGAAGTGTGTAAATGTGTGCAGTGTGGAAATGTTGCAACGTCCTATTTGCTGCAGTTTGACTTGGTCAGGCACCATCTTGGCCTAGACGGGTCTTTGACACGGTCAGTGAACCATTGTAAGATCAGTTGCAGTGCAAAGTGAAAAGAAAAGGTTTCTGACACAATTTCTATCGACGCCCACATAAATTGTTAATTGTGTGTATTTGGGGCACATATGCACAGTGTGCTCTATATTGACAGCAAAAAAAAATTAAGCTATATAAATTGGTCAAACAAATTCGTTTGTTGCCAAATTGATGCCAACACTTGAGATGACAGTTACAATCACAGCAAATATTACTAGTGGGTGTGGGATGCGTTTGTGACGACCTGTTTGTGTTTGTGGCATATTGCAATGCAATGTAATCTGCATACCAGCAGATGTAGATGTGTGTGCCGGCTGATTTTGTAAATACCTTTTTTGATTTTGTATTGAAAAGGGGTTTCAATAAAAGCAAACCATTTTATTATCCAAAAGACGAGATATAAATTCTTTTATCGGTTACAAAAATTAAAGGCTTATTGCGTAGAGTTCGAACTTCAGCTAATCAATTCAGACCCATATAAATAAGAAATCCGTCTAGTACTACAAATTGATCATGAATATTTAAAATAAATTGCAGGCGACTAAGGTAATTTATATTTGAAATATTCTGCGTCATGACTTAAACTATTACGTCAAATCAGGAGATAGACTTACAAAATATTTCATTTGTCTTTTTTGACCACCAAACAAAAATATAAAAAGAAAATAATTTTTAATTTTTCTGTCGACTCCAAATGACTAGATCGTATTTCTAATATACTCGATGGCTTAATTCGGTTTACATGAAATTGTTTAGTAAAAAGAAAAACCCTGTAGAATTTATGTCATGCCGCAATATTGTTCCTTAAATCCATAATTCAGATTTTGCTGCACACAAATAATTTTATCGTGTTTAGTGGCTGTCTTCGCTAACAACTATGAATCCGCCGTAATGTAGGCAATATTTAACTCAATTTTTTCAAGGTTTATGATTTTGTTAAATTTCTAAAGCTATATGATTTAGTATCACAAGCACTCAAACACGAGTTTGTCTATACAAAGGCAGTTTGGTCCGCTCTTATCACCACATTTTATTTCTGCTTTTAAATATACAATCCTGTATTAGAACAATATGGCGGTATTGTTGTAAAAATTTGCCACACCTATTTATTAGCACATATGTTAATAAATTGCACTTAACCTCAAAGTTTCTCCAATAAGTCTTCTTCTTGAACAAAATATACCGAATAAGATGAATTTGGAGCAAGATTTTAATATTTTCATTTAATTATACGATAACTATTAGGTCATCTCTGAAGGATCCAATAAACTTTTATAATAAAGATAAAATGTTTTTAAAATATACATTCAAATACATGTTTTTCACGATGCAACCATGCAACTTAATGCATTAGTGTGGAATACGTCTAACATTTGTTGCATATTTCGAACAACGCTCAACTTCTCACATATCTTGCCCATTTCTTAATGTCAGCTTACGCACAAGGCACGCACGCATGCTCAAAACTCATATGCTTTCAATAATATTGACAATATTATGGTCTATCGCTTGACGCTATAAAGCAGCTGCTTTATGGACTTTTGTAAAAGCGCCGCGTCGAAACTTCAAAGTTACAAGCACGCAAATGAAATAAATGTCATGTAAGTCGATATATATATATATATACAATATAAATATATCCAACCACACATATATAAAGAAATATGTATGTTTATATAAAGGCGCACACATTGTGAAGAAAAACCGTAGTGTACAACACGCAGCAGGTAAACATGTTGCCACATTTTATGTTTCACAATTTTGACAGCAACAAACGGCAAAACATGTTGTTGCTTTTAAAATGGTTGCTAGTTTTATTTTTGCGATATTTCTACTCGGCGTTGTAGCTATTCTTAATTGTCAAAGAAGTTCGGAGTGACACTTTTTTCTACCCAAAAAAAGATTTGGATTGGCCGCCTTTTTTCTAATATACAGACATTTATGTATACATAAAAAAGCAATATATAATAGGCATATGTACACCCATTGGCATATATATAGGTACGTGCGAACCTGGTTCCATTTGTTGCAAGTCGCTGTAAACATGCCGCTGCCGTTGTTATGTGGGAGTGATAAATTATGTTGTTGACATTTTGCGGCCACTTTTCGGCTAACAAGCAAACAAGCGCTCAGCCATCAATTAAGCTAACTGGAATTCTCTGAATCCTTTTTGTATACTTAATTTCAATAGAAAATTATATTGTTTTTTCCAAGCAACATTTTTATGTCATGCCACATTATTGTTTTTTTTTAATGTCATTGGCAGTTATAATTTTATTAAATATATTCATAAAAAAAATACTTAAAAGTGCAGAATAAGCTAAGACATTAATTACCTTTCTCGAAAACCGAAATTCGTCTCGGTTTTTATATTTGTCGTTGCCCCAAATTATTCCCTTAACACATCTATCAATTTACATTCTTTTGTATGCGCTTTGTTGTTTTTATTATTATTATGTTCTCAAGAACTTTCTCTTTTCAACAATCAATTTTCTAAAAATTAACAACTGCTTATCTCGAAATTTATTGAGCTCACAATCGAGAACACAACACACATAGTCACGAGAATGCACTCACGCCGCACATTAAGTCAGACAATCATTTGTGTACATGCGGTTGCTAATGAAGCGATGCGAAGGAGTGAAAATGAGCTTTCGACTTGATCAGTGAACGCATGCGCAGACGCGTATGGCGTTGTAAAAATGTATAAATAAATTATTCATCATTACCAAGTTAAGAATGTTTTCACGATAAAGCCACGAAATAAGAAAACAATAAGAAAGACAAAAAAATCAACTAAACGAAATGGGTGGCGCTTTCGTTGACATTTGCACTTGCCCCAAAATTATTGAGCATCTACATTTCGTATGCATTATTTTGGGTTTTCTTTTGTGTGTTGAATGGAGAAATTTAAAACAAAACTCTTTCAACCATCATTATTAATGTTAGTATAGAAGCATCTCATTAATTGAAGATATAATAAATTTTCATATAGTAAACTTGTTCCAACAAAAGGTGAGATTAATGATAATCGAACTGGTAATCAATGTACCACAGGAAAATAATTTAATATCCGAACGAAATATTCAATATTTTCTTTTGTTATTCAGTATTTAATTTCTTATTTTAATACAATACGTATATTATGTATGTATGTTTAATATATCAGTGGTAATCAAAAGGAATCGGATGAGTTAAATATTATTACAAAGAGGTATAAGTATTGGTAATCAACAAGCGAATGATTAAATCGGCTTCGAAATCAAAGGAGTACAAAATTTATGGAAACGAATTGCCGCTTTTTAAAACACATTACATTGCAAAAATTTACATTATCTTATTTAATCATATCTAAAATTAAAAGCTTCTTGAAAAAAAAAATCCAAAAAAAAAAGTTTTCTGAGTTGCAAGTGGATATAACTCCTTAATGTTGTGTATATCAATTGTTTTTGTACCAAAAATAAAATGCCAATAATAACTAATTGAATACTTGGAAATATTTACATGGGAAATTCAGACAAACAAGCTCGTATCACAAGCTACAAGTTTTAGAGCTCTTTAGTACAACTAGGTTTAGCCTCAATGACATTTCATTATAACCGCCGGACCCTAACAATAATTAAGATAACCGGTTTTACTTGCACCTATAACTAATACTCGTAAATCATGATTTTACAGTGTTGAATAATGATTCAAATATCGACTTCCCTAACTATCGAAAGGCAAAATCAGTAATCTTCCTGTTTTCTGTGTGACACGGATTTCTGGTTCTGGTTTAAGATGAACGTGTGTATAAAGAAACTATCTTTTTTCTGTATCTATCTCTTTATTCCATAGCAATGTCAACAATTATACTCTACATGCCAACAATAAGGCTTCCATTTCGCGGAATATTATTATTGTTAAATTAATGGAAGGAGGTGCAATGAAGGACAGAATCAAGAACAAATTTTAGGTTCTCATTAACCGTTAAAAATTATTGGGTTTGTGAAAGCGAGGAACAATTTTCTGAAAATGCATACAATTTCCAATAAGAATAAAGGGAGATGAAGACTTTATATACACTACTAAAGTTGCGGTAATACTTGGGTTCTTACTTATTCTAAACCGTTTAGTCTTCGTATGAATTACTAAAGAAGTGTTATGAACAAAAAGGGTTAAGCTCCTTTAACTAACAATAATTTAAATTACATACTATACAACAGTAAATATTGAGTTCAGCGATCAGTGAGTCGCGAATAAGAAAAATTCAAATGGAATATTAAATAAAACTTTATCAATAAAATTATTATTACTATTATTAGACATATCACGATCATTAAATTTGCATAGCAATAAAATCCATTAAATTGTCTTAAGTAAGTTTCCATGTATTCGAGTTATTTGCGAAAATGAAAAGGAAAAACGAAAAGCAAGAACCAGAACTGCAAATACTTTTAGCCAAATGGATGTCGTACAAGAACATAAAAATCAATTTTACTGAGCAATAACTACTTCTACGTAAAGCTATGCTGGCAGTGAACCATATAAACAGTAATGGAGGTAATAAAAGAACAACAAACATATGGATGCAAGCGAAAGACGAAATAAAAGACCGGCAGTCTGAGCCGCGGTGATTGAATGTGACTAAAATGCGCTGCAATATAAAACAATAAAACTAAAGAATAAAAAAATATAAAAACATTGTTAAAAGACAATAATTCATTTGCGAGCGGTGGTGTAAATATTGTATTGGATTGTAACATCTAAATATTGAAATATATTTTATTATTGACAATGAATTTCACAGCTCAAACTTTGGTTGATAATGTTGTTTTTAATTTATTGAATTTTATTACAAAACTAATTTATTTATTAAAGCATTATACAAATTTATTTTAATAATTATATAAAAAACTAATTTTTAAGTAGTAGATAAAGAATTATAAAAAAATTCTTATTCATGGCAACTCATCTTTTAAATATGTTTAAATGAAAGGATTTCTGAAGACTTTACGGAAGGCATTCTTTAATTATTTGTGTTTAAACACATTGTTTAATACTTTATAGAGTTTTCCTTTTTGGTCAGGGGGCAACTATGTTTCGAAATAAATATACATACATAAGCAAAGCTTTTACCGAATACTTTCTTGGACTCATTCTGAACTCTTTGTATTATACTTAAACACATTTTATAATAAAATTTCTTAAACAGATGGCAACACTGGTAAAATATAGTTCAATAAGAGACTAAATATTTTTCATCGAATACTTTCTAGAGCTTTTTCTGAAACTACTTCTACGTAAATACTTTTTATAAAATCTTTCTAATGCAAGTAGTACCACCGTTATCATTAATGGCAACTCTATTCCAAAATATGTCTAAGTGAAGGCTGCCCGAATAGTTTCTGTAAAGATAGTTTTCGCAAACTCCATAAGTTTGAAGACATTTTGCAATACTTTCAGATACTAATTTTTTGGACAGTTGGCAACTCTATAACCAAATATGCTTAATTTAAAGTCCCGCAACTATTTTTCGAAAGACGGATGATAGAAGGAAGTAACTTTCGATATATATATTATTATTTACATTTATTTTGTAATTATCTTATATATAAAAATTAATTTGCGTAATGTATGTTCCTTCAAAACTTCGGAACGCGGGCAATAAATTGGATATCCTTTTCTATTGTATTCCTTATCGCCACGCAAGGTTTGTATACAAAAATAATTAAATTTGATTTAGATTTCGGTGATAACGAAGCATCAACACCCAAACCTAATAAAAAAATACTAAGTAACAGAAAAAGTTATTTGATTGATTGATTGTTTTCGTTCGTATTAAAATTGAAAAAAGTATTGGGCGCGGTTGACGTTGTTTTGATAATAATATAGAGGTTAAATCGTGATTTGGGTGATTTGATGTGAATTTCGAAGTTAGGTCGTGTATATGGTTAAAAATGCTACCACTAAGGCGTCAAAATATCGAGCGGCGTACGCGTAAAGCTAGTCGGGTGTACAGTTTTCGAAATAATAAGATAGAAAACGAGCGATGTCAGCGTTTGGAGATAAATAGAATAAGAATTTCTCAAGTAAGATCAACCACCTCCCAGGAAGAACCCATGACATCAATTTCAAGCGAGAGGTAATCATACGATCAAATGTATCAATTACCTATGAACGTTTGGCTTTTATATATGACAGGAATATGACAAGACAGGACTATGTTGCAGGAACGGTAAGGTCAAATTACCGAAACTAACCACCTGAACAACTCAATTCGGATCCTATATCAAAGCATTTCTTGCAGAATATTCAAAGTTATAACAGTATGTTCCAAATGACATCATTTGGTGCAAATGTTATTGAACAACGTAGTTGCAAACCAACTTTTAATTTATTGATTTTTCTCTTAACAACATATTAATATACAAATCCAATCAGAGTCAAAGACAATTCACCACCAAAGAGCATTGTTGCTGTCAGTTGATGATGAATACAAATTTCTTTAAATTTATTTCTAAAGAAATTCTGAAAATAAAACGAATCAACGTTGTGCTATCAAGGTTTAAAATTACTGTAGAATGATAATCATTGAGATCATACTCGCGCTGATACTGTTATTTCATGTACTTCGTATCAAATTCATCATTTCTGTCTTCGTTATTTCTACCTGCTTTCCATTAAATCCACATCATTTGGGAACAAATACAAAGCTAGCAAGGTTAAAGATTTTGCACAGGGTCTTAACACTCCCGAACTTGAAATTTGTGCTTAATGAGGTATAGAAATGATTACAAGATTCTTGAGTTGCCATATTTTTTGCATGGTCAGCTGCACGTTGCTAATCAAGAGTCGGCAAACAATCTTCCCAATATGTTTTTTCTCCCAAACGAAAAACAAAGAATATTGCACTTTAAAATATTGTACTATATCATATAGTTGAATATATAAGTGTATAAAATTTATTGACCAATAAATTTAATTTATTAACTAATAAATTTATTCCAATATGGATGGTATGAAGTTTGCCGGGTCAGCTAATTTTATTTAAAACACTTTTCAATTTTGTTTGGAACTCGTTAACCAAATCTTAAATGATATTTACTTTGCGACACAGGGTTGATTAAATATTCGCATAGCTCTCTTTTGGTTGCATATAACAAACAGTGTGTAATAAAAGTCTATGGCCGCGGCTGTTGGACCTAACTTAACTCTGCGCTCCACTTCTGTCAAGTGTTAAATGCGCCCGCTTTGATTTATGGCAACACCACCTATGATATGGTCACTGCACAGATATGCAGCGGCCAACAGGCGAATCAACAAACTCGAAGAAGTACATATATATATGTATACTTGTATATATTTTAGCTCGTTTCTCAAGTGATCCACGATGTGTGGTGGGAGAGCTGTGCCACCCTTCAAGTTGACTTGTTAGAAAATCACTGAATAAAGTAGAACGTTGCTTTTATTGCAATTTATTTTGATTTTTGCAAAGAAAATAAAAAACTTTTAAAGCAAAACCATATTCAAATCCAAGTGTTGACCAAAGGGTTAAGCGATCGTTTCGCAACGCTGCCCACGGAGCCCTTTCCTGCTGGCTTATGTGTGTCGGTTCAACACTTTCACACTCTTTCTCGTCGCATTTATCTTATAAGTATTTATGCACACTACTCACTGTCAGACCCTTCTCAGACCCACTTTCATATGTCACAAAAACAAGCATATAATATGTACTTGTCATTTGAAACCACGGTGTTATCACAGTCTTCATTTATGCCCATATTATATTATGTATTGTTTGAGCCTCTTTTCCCCTGAAGATTACATGTAAATATTGATTTCTTTGCTTTTGTCCTAAAAAACGTAATTGTGATAAATGTGTGTAAATGAATGGAGGAAAAATATTATGTAATTATTTATAACAGTATACTTTGAAAAAAAGGCAGTGCCGGTTTTTATCAAGTGTAATCTAAGAAAATTGATCAGAAACCTACTGAAAGAACCAACTTTTCTCATAAATTTTCCCTTTACTTCGGTCAATGTTTTAGAATTCCCAAGTATACAAACTTTTTAAAAAAATATTTAATATAGCACTACTTTTTGCTTTTACGTGCTTGGGATTAGTTTAAAAGAAGTCGATGTGGGGTCTGAAATATAGTGATATGTTCAAAAAATATGAAAGAGGTTAAAGGAAAAAAATAAAGTAAAAACATTATTTAAATTAATTTTCAAACAGTGATTGTAGACCCTTAGAGAATTCTTAGCTTCGGCGACTCCCAGTAAAATTGTTTTGAAACTATTTTATTGTATGCGGTTAATTTTTGATAATTCTTTCATTAAATGCTTTAGGAGATTTTTTAAGGCAGGGGTCAAAATGATCTGAAACGATGGCTTAGCGGGTTAAACTATTCCAAAAATTTCAAATTTCTTAAATTGTCGTCTTTTAAATTCTGAGATATGACGATTCTAAGTCGAATTTGCTGAAATATTTCATTGTATATATAATGTGGATTAGGATTTTTTAAAACCAAGGTCAAAATGACTCTCAATGGTGGTTTAGAGGGTAAAAATATTAAAATTATGTTTTGAAAAACTTGTTTAATGTCTTTAAAGACCAGAGTGGGTGTGTCGATTAATTAAATTTTGCATCTTATTAAAATTTTATATATTTTATATAAAAACTGTATCTTCGAAAAACATGTTCATATAAATTGAACCACCCTAGTATGCGTACGAGAAAATTTCACTAACAATTCCAAATTTATCATAATTAATAGTGCAATTAGCCGTATTAAGTTAAAAATTTCTTCACTTAACACAAAGTGAGGACGTTTCGGGGGCCACTGTGATCCCTTGGGGACATTAAACATGAACTGGTTTGCTCAAATACCAACTATGAGACTGTAGTTTTAAATATAATTTTTACCTTCCCTCATTTGAACTTTACATGAATATGTTTCTCTATAAATATATGCCATATATTGTATATGTGTATGTTGCCTGTCTTGTGTTTGACTTAAAGTCGTTGACACTTTTGTTTATAGACAGTTTTGTTATAATTTGTTTAGCATTTTTTGTGTTCACATTTTAGAGTCTGTTGTTGCAATATTTTTTTTTCTTTTGTCGTTACAGCTAAAGTTGTTGACTGACAGTTCGGCCTTTTGGTTACGGTAGTTCAAACATGGTGTTCACCTACTATTATTATGTTTGCGTTGTTCCGTTTTGCCAACCAAATGTGACACACTGAAAACAAATTCACTGGAAGAATATTATATAAAGTGAATTACATAATAACCATTTTTATGCTTTAAATTCAGGAAAAAAAAACTAATTATGTAAATATTTAAAGTTAAAGTTCAAAAGTTTTTTACATGAAAATAATTTTGGGAAACGCTTCCACTTATTTGAAAAGTTAAGTGGCAATAATTTTTAAGTTAAGAAACCTTGCAATATAAAAAATGTAATGTATTCATAAGGCTTAGGAAAGCTTATAAACGAAAATCTGTTTGAAAAAGGTTGCCATATAATTAAGAAAGTTCATACATTAAATTTTAAGACAAATATTTCAAAGATAATATCGCCAGATTAGCAAGGGCTAAGAAAGCTTAAACTTAAAAATATTTTATAATATTTTTCGGGAGAAGAGGTGAGTGGGCAAATACTATAGATTGGATTGAAGAGATTTTTCTTGATTTGGTTTTTCAGATAACTATATATTTTTTACAGTTATTCAACAGCACAGAATCAAGGGGTTACCACACACATTTCATAATTTACCGTACCGGAACTGCTTTCCTTTATTTCAACATACATTTTTTTCAGTGTATACAATACCATATTTCAACGCTTGTTAAATGGATTGATATGTTTGCCACACACCTAATGCATCGTTAACCATAACTGTCAGCCAATAAGTCGCTGTGACGTTTAAGCTCCGTGTGACAACATTTTTGGCTTATGGTAATCACTTATTACGATTATATAGACGAGCATAAATCATAACTGACGGCCGCCATTGAGTTAAAAAAAAGAAAGCAAAGTATAAAAGTACAAATTGAATATTAAAATGTGCGGGCGCGCATATTCATTAACCCCTCCAAAGCCAAAAAAAGGAAATTTTACGTAAATGCAAAGAATCACACACAAATTATAAGATGTGTGCGAAAAAGGCGAATTGTGAGCATGTCTAAATGGCGCCAATGAAAGCACAGCCGACAATAAAAAGAAATTGAAATCCAAAAAATTGTTAACAATCTGTATGCCTCAAAATGCGAAGTTGCGATTATTTGTTTTGCTGATTTTTGCTTGATTGCCTCCGGCTGCTGTCTGGAAATGAGTGAGCGCTGTCGGATTTTGCCCCAACCTATCCCAATACACCATATATACTTATAAACATATCTATATGTATTCATATATATATACAATTTAAATTTGGTCCTAAGGTGGCCAATCAACGCTTTAAGGAAGTCTGGCGTGATTGTGGGAAGCTACAAACGCAGGAGTGTGTGTGTGTGCCACAAAAATATATATGTACATATATTTATATATACTTGTAGTACATATATTTCTCGTGGAACTCGTGGAATTGGTAGCAACCACTGGAGTGGCAGTGCCAAAATTAAACTTTACATGCGTCAAATTATTTGAAATTTTTTGCTGATCTTATTGCTGTTGTTGTAATTACCCATTTTACGACAATTCATCATTCGCACTCACAGCAGCAGCGACAGCCAGCCTGCCGAGCGGGGCACTAACTAACTAAAGGAGTGGAAGAGGGTGTCTGTGTGGCTCAGTCACAGACTGTCTGCCGTTGACTTGTTGAATAAACAAATTGCACAGCAAGCGTAAATTACTTATATATATACATATGTGTTTGTAAGTAATTTAGGAATGAATAACTATTATGACAACTCAACTGGCTTGGTTTCCGTGGTACAGATTGTCATTTCGGACGCTCGATAGGTGGCAACAGTTTAACAATAACAAAACCAAATTTGGTTGTAAAATTAAAAATAACATAAATGTTCGGGTAAATATTAAAAATGATGAGTTTCGATGAATAGATGTGGTTGCAAATGAGTTTGAAGTAAGAAAACTTTACAACTTAATATCAACGCAGTGGTAGGTGTTTTGACTAAACACTGTGGAAGGTGTCTTAGCTAAGAACCAAGATTGATATAACCTTTTTATGTTCGTGTGAAGTTTGAACTCCATATGTTAATTAGTGTGTGTTCAGCAACCTGGTGATTTTTTGCTTGGAAAAACATAAAACAATGAATTTGCTTGAAGTTTTGTGATTTCAATGGAATCACGGCTACGGAATCGTTAAAAATGTTGCAAAAGTGTTTTGGGTAATCTATTTTATCAGGAACACAAATATTTGTGTGTCACGAAGCATTCGGGTAAGGTAGTGAAGTTATCTAAAACTAATGACGATAACATCGACGAAGTTAAAGAAAAGGTACTTAAAAATCGTTGTGTAGGCATCAGAAAGATAGCAAAGGATCTCAGCAGCTCCTATGGATCGGCTCAACACATTTTGGGTAATGTTTTGGGTATGAAGCTAGGCTCGTACCAAAATGTCTGAACTTTTTGAAAAAACGTAGTCGATTTAACAAAAGAGCTGTTTGACAACATAGCTAAGGATCCTACATTCATCATTACTGGTGACGAGACATGGATTTATTAATATGACGTAGAAACTTTCCAACAATTAAAAAAATGGCGCTCCAAGAATAGATCCAATTCGGTCAAAAATCAAGGTGATGCCCATCCTTTTCTTTAATTACCATGAAGCGGTGCACCATGAATTCGTTCCACAGACTCAAACGGTCAATAAGGAATACAACTTAGCCGACTTGAAGCGGCGATGTGAAGCAATTTGTTGTAAACTGCCGGAGTTGTAGGTAGAGCATTCATGGATTTTGGATGGATCGTATTCGCCAGATTTGGCTCCTTCTGACTTTTTTCTATCTTTTTCAGTCCGTGAATAAAATATCATTTATTTGAATAAAATATTTAAAAGAAGGAAGATATTATAGTACCTAAAAAAAAGTATTGGTGGCAGTTATAGCGATTTGGTCTTGATGTTTTGAAATTTTTCAGTAAACAACGAACGGAGACAAAAAGGGTTTCTACGAAATTTTTTTCACTGGTAGATTTATTTTTGATTGCTGAGGCAAACTTGCTATATTAATGTTAGTCAGAAGCTCAAATAAAGTCCTTGTTGTACGAAGAAATAGTTCCCACGCTTCCATTTGTGAAACAAAGCTGAACTGTTTTGACTTCCATGATAAACATACGTGTAAGTATATACAATACATACTTTTTGCGCTTTTCTAACGTCATCTAAGGCTTTGTTCTATTAATTTAGCTGCTACAAAAGTTGTCATTAAAATTGCCGGAAATTTACTACAAAAAAATATCAAAGCATTTAAGCCGCCACAAAAATTGCATCAGCAAAAAGTTATAATTTATCGGGTTACTGTGTATTTGCTTTTTGGTGTTACGGTATCGAAAATCGGACATCGATCAATTTATATAGTTCTCCAAAATTTTAATTACCGCTGTTAAACATCATTACCGTTCTAATAAAATTTTATACTTAAAAATACTTGAAGTGCAAAGGTTGCGCCAAATTCTTAGGTGCAGTAAATCTCAAGCAAAAAATATGAAAAAAAGAGTAAACACAAAATTATAGCAGGTAAAAAGGTAAAAAGCTCGCAAAAAAAATGTTATTTGGCCAAGTACGTCTAAAACGCTAATTATGGCTTAATAAGCACAAAATCAAAGTAATACTTTGTAACACATTGCAATTTAATGTCTACAAACTATAAGAAATTTTATTTTATTTTTTATTGTCTGCTTGTCCCGCTAGTATAGTGCAATCTACAAAATATCTCTGAATAGTATCTCTTAAGAGCTTAAGGCAACGCTTCTAGATAAGCGATAATCTGTGTTCCAATAAGTACAGTGAAACTGTGCTTTGAGCTATTTGTATGTAGATGTACTTAAGTCTTTTCATAAAATATAAAAGCTACTCAGTATCTTGTTTACAGTTAACGCTTGTATGTGTTGTGCAACTGCACCATGGACAAACATAAGTATATTGAAGCATGTGGCAAGTAGCAAGTTCGTTGCCGAGATAACTGTGTACATACGTGTACCTACGTGGAAATGTCGCAAGAATGTTGACGACATTTACTGAAGGTTGTTTTTATTTATTTTTATAAGTATTATCTTTTGTTATTTTCTTGCCTGGGTCTTAAACTAATCATACTGACACATATGTAGATAGATATATGTATATGGGAGAATATGTGCGCACTTTTGGAGTTGTTCCAAATTTTTGCTGTCATTTTCATTATGTGTCTTGAGCGTCAGTCTGCGAGCTCATTTGTATTGTGATTTTCCGCATTGTAAATTCTTAAAATACTTATATACATACATATAAACATAAACATATTATTAAACCTATCTGTTTGAGAGTTAGATTTATGTCTCCCTTTTAATTAGACTTTTTTGTGTTTAAGCTAAAGTGTGTCATATAAGATTAGGTGTTTAGAAAAAGTAAGCAGTTGATTATTTTGTGAGTGCAATATTTAATATTCAAGTTCTAAGCATAATAGCATATACCCCTATTACGGTTTTTAACTCCACTCGGTTGAATTGAAGTTGATGCAATTCAACTTCAGATCAATCCAACTCTGTTTTGGTTTTACGATTTAAATTTTTTTCAGTCGAAGTTTGATTGATCTTGCCAACCTAAAAAAGGAAGATTTGACGGATAATTAAACAGCTGAAAAATTTTAAACCAAAAATCAAATCCATTTAAATTAGTTATTGCTCACAAAAGGTGAATAATTATTAAAATGGACATTAGTTCTGATGTACTGAGTGCTCCGCATAAGAAAAAGCCTTCATGATCACTCAAATCCGTTGTATATTGCAATCGCCAAGTAAGCAAAAATTTTATTGACAATTAAATAACTTTTAAATAATGTTTGTTGCAGATTCATAAGTTATTTTCGTTCAAATGAGGAATCATTTTGTTTTTTACGTTTGTAGCTTTTCTCAACAAATTTTTCACCTTTCTATGGATTTGTACAAAATAACTGATTGAAATAGTTTAAATAAGTTTGACAACACTTCAACCGAAATTTTTTTTGGCAGGTTAAAAACCAAAGTACTGAATTACAAAGCTTCAAGCAAAATGCAGCGTTAAAAACCATAATAAGGGCCATAATTTAAGGATTCTAACCTTAGAGTTTTAAGCGCGAGTTTTACCAGTCCTTAAAAGTTTTTAAATTTCCAAATAATTTAAGCGGTAACTCGAATTTTTGATTATTAACGCTATCAATTGTTTGTGTTTTCTTTTATGTCCCTTTGTATTTACTTTAAAAACTATAAATCTATCAAATGCTTTTCCGTATTAAAATTTTGTTTCATATTCCTCACAATGTAAGTCTTCCGCCTGGAAGCAGTAATATCCACCAAATCAAACAAACTGTTGAACAATATTTATCTATACTAACTTCAAATGAAACTTTTAAGAAATTTCTTTATAAATATTTTTTTTCTTGCCACCATTGACATTCAATGGGAATTGTCGGAGCAACTATCCATGTATTTATGCCCTTAATATTCCCCATATGCCGACAGCCGAGCAATCCACGTCTTAACTCAACTTTTTGCTCCAAATTGTTTATTTAGCAAAATTTTCAGTTTCAACTTTGAAATTGCTGTTGATGCGCCTTTTTGTTTACATATTCCGGGTTGCACGTTCGGCAGCACTCCCCGCGCTAGGTGTCAAAGGCGCATGCCGCAATATTTCTGCTCTCCGTTTCAATGAGCAATCAAGTACTTGCCAATATCTTTATATGCGTGTGTGTGTATGTCAGCTACATGCTCTGTGTTGTGGCAAGCTGTCAATATAAGCGAGCGCATTCCTCATATCCATTACACCATAACAGCCTAGACCTGATCTATTTTGAGTATTCATTGACGTGATCATCATCATCATTATTCTCGTCAGCGTTGTCATTATAGGCGTTGCAGATGCAAAATCAAATAAAAACAATCCATTTTGATTTTATGGAAATGCGAAAAAAGTCGCAAAACTCAAAATATATCGGTGTCTTAGCACTTCGATTCTTAAGCACTTCTGCATATGCTTAAGAGCATTCGCTACTCTTGCTCCTGTGATTTTCATGTTTGCCGCACTCGCATTTACAGTTGAGATTTGCATGCGTGTGTGTGTGTTTTTGCATGTGTTTGCAACACATTCCTCGGCTGCTGGCGTTGCCCTGTATCGGTGCATTGCTTATGTCTTACTTAAGCAAATATTTTCGTAGGTGTGGCTAAGGCGGTTTATGGCCGTTCTGGTAGATCGAGCGGAAATTATGTGTTTATGCAAAGTTCTGCACACACACACTTATGCTTCCAAGCGGAGGCTAATTTCCCTTTTTTCTTTATTTGAACTTATTTCGAAGCTTAAATTTCATTCCTTTAATCGATCAGCACTTTGTTTGTTAGTATTTCTTGTGCAATGTTGTACGTTGTTTGCTTTGCCGTTGCGAATTTCCATTGAAACTGCATGCAACAGTAAACTGTTAAACTTGGAAGTCATCGAATTATTTTAACGACTAGATGGTCTATATGTGATTTTCCTTGTTACAAGCTGAACAGGGTATATTAAGTTTGCCACGAAGCTTGTAACTCTCAGATGGAAACGTCGGACACACTTTAAAATATATACCTACATAAATGATCAGCATGATGAGCATGTCCGTCTGTCTGTCCGTGCGTCCGTCTGTCTGTATATACGCGAACTAGTCTCTCAGTTTTTGATATATCAATCTTAAATTTAGTATATGACCGTTTCTCACCAAGAAGCTGCTAATTTGTCGCAATGGCCGATTTGGGACTATTATATCATATAGCTGCCATAAATATTGAACGATGGGAATGACGTGCTTGCATGGAAAACTTTTTCATTTGAGGAGATATCTTCACGAAATTTGGGGCGGATCATTATCTAAGGCAATAATGGAACCTCCTAAGAAGTTGTTCTGATCGGATGACTATATCATATAGCTACCATACAAATAGAACGCTCGGAATCAAGTTCTTCTAAGGAACCATTTGTCGATGTGAAGGGTATTATAGCTACGGTACAACTGAAGTCACAGTTTTTTCTTGTTTTTGTTTTAGTTTATATTAGCCGTGGTTGTTCATTTCACTACTGGTTGCTTTCAAGTAGTTAAAAAAAAAAAATAAAACAAAACCGAAGTTTTTATACTCTTAAAACTTGCAGGGATCAAAGCAGGGACAATACCTTCAGGTATTAGAAAAACTTTAAATTAAAAAGTTGTGAAACAATTCAACATTTATTATTCGATGAAATCGTCAAATTTGACAATTTATTAAATTATATTATATGTCATAGGCTCACTTTGTTTTATTACTATATTTTACTTCCCGTCAAATAAAATTGTATTAAAATCATCTTCAAAAGATATATATGGCATATAAACTTAATTGAAGAAGCTAAATTTAATAATAATAAAATGAAGTGCTTATTCTTTTAGGAAAATTATGTTGAAATATTTAAACTGTACTGTGTATGTCAGCTAGAAAAGGAGTTCTGGCTAAGGGAGTAAATTTCAAGATTGTGGTCAAAACCGAAAGCGCCAAATTGACTTCTTCGGAATATCGAAACCGGTTACTTTTCAAGTACAGAAATAAATCATTATATAATCATTAGCAGAAAATCAAATTCAATAGCGCCATGGAATAGTACTATAATTATCCAGTACAATCGGAGATTGTATGCTGAACCCCATAAGAGTAGTGTTTAATACACAACAACACCAAAGTGACCGATAAAGTCGAGTTTGTGGAACAATAAGAATATACTACTACTTTAGTTAAAACTTTAAAAATGAATTAAATTAATTAAAACAATTTAATATTATCTGAAATTTAGTCCAATAAAAATCGCACAGCAAAAATTACGAATTAGTGGGCATAGTAGCGTTACCCAATGTGGTAAGATAACTCACTTTAGCATTTCTTTAGAAGTTTGTAGTAATTTCTATTACCTCTATATGCCTAAAGAAAATACATTTCCTTTTTATTATATAGATGCATATATTACATATATATACCATATATACGTATAAGTAGCTTACTGTACTGTATGTAAACTAAAGAAATTCACAGCCCATAAATCAGAATCACACCTCAAGCGACACATTATTAAGCGCATTTTTTTTATTGTTAAAGACTTTTGCATAACAAAGTAAATACTCATTGTAAATGTTAATTTATTCAATACAGATGTGGTCTTAACTACTTAGCTCTATAATTTGCAAATAATGTAATCGGATAATAAAAAGAACTGGCAACAAAGCTATGCACAGTATCAAAAGCATGAAAACAATGTTGGCTTTTAAGCATTTTATAATATTATTTGCGCCATAAAAGAAGAAAATGTCGTTTCGAACTTAATGAACAATCAATATATCTAGGTAAACCAAACGATTTGCATTATTTCACAGTGGAAGAAGAAATCTTTTTGTTGCACTTGAAAGAAATACGGTGAGCCACATGAGTCACGAGGCATTTATCCCACCGGACGACGGCGACAAAAGCGGCAATGTTAATTAAAATGCAACACACATCAATGTAAAGGTGTATATACTGTATTAAAAATATATAAATATACATATGTATATGCTCGGGTGCAAAGTCTTTTGCGATTATGTAAGTATGCCACACTTTAACCCTTTTTCGCATTGTGGTGTGTGGCTGTTCCCAGCCATGAAGCAAAGTGAGTAAGTAATACAAAATAAAATTGGCAAACGACCGCACCTCAACTGTAATGAACTTACCAAAACGAAAAATATTAATTTAAATTTCGAAAAAAATGGCAAAATGGCACAGAGGCAAATGTGAGTTATTGGTTATTACTTGTTTTCTTCTTACTTCCTGCTCATACCACATTTGTGCAACAAACAATAGGAGGGCAACAAAGTGAATTGCAAATAACATGCTAACAATGATAAATATACAAATACGATTATGCACATGAGCTGAGAGATACATACATATGTAAGTTAAGTGTGTTTCTGTGTGTAGCCAGGTTGCCAGGTGACCGATATTTGTCGCAGTCTTATATAAATTTATTTTTGATAAAAAGGGAAAATTTGCTGAAAAATCTTTGTTTTACAAGCAATTAAAAATGTTTTTAAAAATGATTGGAGGATTTTTAATGGTGGGAACAGTTTATCAACTTTCATGTTTAGCGAAATGCTGGTTTTTATTTCAAATTTGTTAATAATATATGTTGAATTGGCGCGTTCAAGCTCTAAATGAAGATGGGCACAGATTTTAAGGTTTTCTTATATAAGTAAATCATGAACTTACTAAAGCTGAATGAACTTCGTGTGACTGGAGAATGAAAAATTTACTACCAGTTAACAATAATTCGAACCTTAAGCAGGTTTTATTTGCTGACTTACGGTACGAGTTATGACCATAGGTTCGGACGTGAGAACAGATGTTATTCAAAAGATATGGTTGTTGTTGAAAAATATTTAATGAATTGGCATCATTAAATCTATGTTGGGAACAATTAATATTCCAAAGAAAGAGCGAGTGTAAATAATTAACAAAGCTGGTCAACCATTTTAAGTTCGATATAAAGCACTTTAAGTATTGTATAGATTTTTGAGAGTAGTAACAGATTTTCTATGATCTTTGCAAACTCTGAGTAAATCACCATAAACAGGTGGGCACAGTCACCTGATCAATAAATCTAAATCTTATCTGAGTTATCAAAAATTGTCTGGAAATAATGGAAAATGCAAAAAAAAATTATTTCTCAGTCGATTGTGAGTTCAAGTAACTGACCCAGCGTAAGCTCTAGAGCTAATAACTATGCCAGTATAAATCAGTATAAATATTAGGATTTCATTTATGGTGATTGAACTGGGAGAGCCACTGTTTCGTTCATTTTGCAAACAAAGTCTAACGATCACTACAAGTATTGGAAATATGGCGACTTCCTGCGGTTGTGGTTTATATCTTCAATATTTTATGATTGGAAACCGAAAATTCTGTAAAGTTTTTGTACACGCGGTCCATCATGCTGGACCAAAGCTAAATTCTCATATATTCATCAGAGCATATATAAAAATTAGAAGAAACTTCCCGATCTATTCATAATCTCCGAAGATTAAGCCAAAATTCAGTGAAATACTTCTTTTCCCTCCACCACGAACAACTAATGGATTATCGTGTCTGGCGTAACGGACTGCTTTACACTCAGTGTATTGCGCAAGTGCGAAACTAACTACTCCATTAATTCAAGGCACCGCCACAAGTCTTCTTCTCCCGATTTACGCATTCTAAGAAAACATA
The DNA here is from genome assembly GCF_042242935.1 of Bactrocera oleae. Classification (NCBI taxonomy): domain Eukaryota; kingdom Metazoa; phylum Arthropoda; class Insecta; order Diptera; family Tephritidae; genus Bactrocera; species Bactrocera oleae. Next base: position 41,934,673 of record NC_091540.1, on the reverse strand, counting down.
AATACTTTACTGCAGACCACAATGGGGTGATCAATAAAGAAATGTATGCCCTCTTTATTTATTGCGTCTTTCATGACACTTTCATCAGTTTTCGCAATCATTTCCCACCATACTACAATAACACTTAAAAGCTCAATAAACGCAGATTAATTACAGGCGACAAATGATGGCTTCAACACCAGCGCTGTTGCTGTGCCCCTACTGGCAAAGCAAGAGCAACTCCCAGAACCCCAGCAGCCACTCCATCACACCAGCAATAACATGAAATTGAAGACAATAAAAATTGAAAAGGAAATTTCACACATGTTTGCATTTCGCTGAGCGTGCAGATGTGTGTATGTGTGCGTTTTGACATAACCCAGAAATTGAATGTGATCAAGTGCTCAAGTGCATAAGTACTCTACCACTTCATCGTTTTGGCTTGAGTGAAATTTATAGCAAAGCTGAGCTCAATAAAAACGAAAATAAAAAAGTTCATCAAAACGTACAGAATGAGATTACGTGGCGAGATGGCAAAGTAATGGCGGAGTCTTGATAATGAATGGAGCGATCGGGGCGACCCTTCGCCTTCACTCGACCGCTGTCTGCAATTGCATTCTACGAAGTCTCGCCGTTCTCCTTAGTGGCACAATAAACGGCGACTGCGATCACGGCTAAGATCATCAGCGCTGATCACCAGCTGAAATACAACATGTGGCGCGCTCGCTGGCTGCCTGTGTGTAATGTGGTGTGCAGAGAAAGACACAGCCACGGCAGCAATGCAGACGAACAGGTTTTGAACTTTACAATGCGCAATTCTGTGTTTCTTTTTCTGGGTGTGTGTATAGAATGTAATAGCAAAAATTATATTTTATAATACCCAGTAATGGGGCGACTGGATTACATAAGACAGCTAGATGGCGGGCTGCTGATTTGGTAATCATCACGCAATGCAAAGTGCAAATGGGTCTGGATGAGTTGTGATTTCAGGGCAATAAATGAACTGTAAATGCGTATATGTATTTTTGCGTGCATATATATTAATATATGTAAGCATGTATGTAGCTAAATCAGCTTTATTTTAGGTTAATACAATGTTACTGATTTCTTTAGTTTCTAATGTTTATAAAAATATTTATTAACACGTTTTCAACTATAGTAAGTTCTTAATTTCAAAAACAAAATTATAAATCCTAGACAAAATTCAAAAATGTATACCACCTACCTGTTCGATTCACCGCTTCCCAATATCTGGTGAATCGCAGATAGTTAACATTATGGCAAGAGCCAGAGCCAAGAGATAGTTTAAGTTTCTTAATTTATATAATTTATTATTTTCGTTGACCACTTTCGAGTCATAAAAAATGACTTATTCGCCGACGAAGGAAACATTCGGACCGATGTCATTCTTTCTTGACACCAGAGATAAAGAGATGCCCAACTCGTCTCTCACTGGAAATGAGAGCGCAATTGCTAAACGTCAAAACCTACTGAACTCAGGCAACTGTCAAAGTTTAGTAAGAGGTTTAGCAATTGGAAAAAGTGGGACGGCCAGATTGAAATACTACAGAAAAATATGTAAATCAAGAGATTTGTTGCAGCTGTTGAAGATCACTAAAAAAATTGGAAAACAATGAAAATGAAAGAAAACGCGAAATTGGAATGTATGTGATGAAATCTATTGTGATACCATCTTTAGTAGTAATAATTTTCAATTGAATATTATAAAAACATTTATTAATTGAGAGCTAATACATTTATTCCTTTGATTAAGTATTGAAAGTTCAAACATCAAATGTTTTAATATATTACAAAATAAAAAAAAGGGTTTAATTAGTTTCTGCATGCTTTTAAGGGATACATGTATAATAATATTTAATTTTAATAAATGTTTTTATTTTTATTTAAATTCTTAAAAATTATTATTTTGTCCGATCTGGCTACAATGGAAAATGTTATAAAAAACGTTAATTTCGCCTAACTGTAGTAAGATACTTTATGTAATGACTTTTATTACAAAATATATTATTCTCATTTTATATATATAATATGTGAAACACAGGAATATATGGGTGTTTTCTATCTATTTATGATACGGAAGCACTCTATGTTAAGCTGAAAATTCTGAAATCTTACTGTAATATCACATTGGCTGACCGATATATGTATACAGTGTAGAGTTAACCGGAAGGACGGAGATTTTATAAATCGACTTACATATATCGTTCGAGAAATTTATGGTCCGATTTTATTTATTTTTCAACTATATCAGATATACTCAATACTGTATAAATTCAACCCGAGGAAAATATCTTATGTTATATGATATATAGGTGTCCATGAAGAGACAAATCTTATTGTTACTTTCGAAGAGAGTTGTCACACAACAGGAATCAAATGATATGTTTTGATAATTGAATTAGTAGATGTGGAACTAAGTTTCCGCTGTTTGCCAATAGATGGCTCATGCAGTAGGTGGTGATCGATTTTGATATATCCAAAATGAGTTAAATTTAACTTATGGTAGATATTTGAGAAAAAATCTGCGTTTCCAAATTATTGACTTTGTTTATATGGCGGGAAAGTGTTGATTGTTTTCTTTCGGTCAAAGGAGTCCGCGGCTGAAGCACATCGGGCTGCCGTGATTATTAACGATCGTCCGCGTGAAGGAAGACCAAAAACCTTCGAAGACGGTGAATTGGAGACTTTGCTCGATGACGATGATGGGAAGTCCTACCCACCCGCAATATTCCACAGATATTGTAATATCCGATTATTATTAGTTCCGTTCGTGTCACATAGTCTGGCTCAGAAGCAGTTCCACTCACAAGACTACATCGGAAAATTACTCTTGATTCTTGGATAGCATCACAAGATAAACAATTTTACCAATGGTATTCGAGCTTTGCCAAAGAGATGGAAAAAAAACAGAACAACAACCTTAGATCACTTTCAAAACGAATTAGATCTGCTAGCCTAGAAAACAGCACACAGTAGTATGACGTAATGAAAAATAATGTTGACACGAAGTTCGGTTGATATTTTTGTTTCATTGAAATCCATAAAGGGATGGCACATTTTATTTGTTCCCCCTTATGATAGGTTTGTGTCCCCATTGGTTCTTGTAATGATTGTGATCGAATAATGTCAGTTTGAGAGAGTTGTGTTCCACCCATCTCGTATAGCGAGTATCACCAGAAGTATACACGAAAAGCGAACGTACGGACATATACATATACATACAGAAATCAATATTTTGTGGTTAGTGAGATTATTGGACATCATATGCGCAGCAGCGCAGGATCTTGTACTTACTTTTTCTAGCTTTATACTGAAATCATTGAGTTGTGATTAGCTTTATATTAAGAAATAAAACTGATAGTTTTCAACTAATTGAAATATTTTTGCATTTTTGAAATATTATTATATGTATGATTTTGCTTAATTGGCTTCAGCACACTTAAATACAATACTTTATCCCATGTGTAACATATGCAGATATTCAGGCATGCAGTTGTATTAGTTTTCAGTAATAAATGTTTGCTATGTGTGGGTGGTCAATGCACTCAATTGTGTTTTTCGACTTTCGTGTATTGAAAATCGACTTCGTGCTGTGGCCATTAATCTTGAGCATGCAGTGGCCGACCGTGGCCACACACACAGGTCATTCCAGAGATTCATGGCCAGCATAAACAAACAAATGCAAAAAGAATCAAAGAAAATTATATATTTTTTGTGCGAGAGTCAGAGTTCTAGTTTTGAAAGTAAATAAAGTGTAAATTTTAAGTTCCTGTGGTTAGTCACATATTATACAAGTATGGGAGTGTGTGTGTGTATTTATACATATTGTCATTTTATAACATGTTTGAACTTGTACTTGACTGTTATGCAATTACAAGCTCGCCCTGCAATTAGAATGCTTGTTAGTTTTCTGCGATTTTGCAACAAAACGCTATACAATTTTTCTAACTACCTTATGTATATATTTTTGTTCAGCATTTTATCGGTCCCTCAGCCGGCAAGGATACACGTTTTTGTCGAAAAATTTAAAAATTTTTTGGATTAAATTTCGCTAGGCAAATAAACTTTGAATTAAATTTTGCATTTGCCATATTCTTATGTTCCTGTTGGTAGTAGTATTCTACGAAGCCTTTATGTGCAATTGGATGCCGCTAAAAAGTTGCATCATTGTCAATAATCGTGAAGCCCTCGTAATATTCAATGTCATCGTGTCATTATTATTTATGAGGCTGTTGCAAAAACGATAGCAATAAAAGTGAAATTCACAAGAACTTTAAAGAAGAGTTTGTGTGAAAAAATATATGCTTGTATGTGTCAGTATTTTGGTGCACAATGAAACCGATTTTGTCGGCAAAAGCATTAGATACAGATACACACGTAATAAACTCCAAATATATATAATATTGTTTTTTTGTTATCAACCAATGTAAATTGGATACATAAACTTTTGCGCAATCTTCTTCTAAGTTATATACTTATAAATGCGCTTAAGGTGGTTCTTAAATGTAGGAATACAAGTGCTACATCAGATTTCCTACATTACTACAAGCCCAACATACTTACAGTAGCAGGAGCCATAGGTCAGTCATACAAATACGAATTTAATTTTACTTTAAACAAAGCTAATCAATTTTGGTCACACTTGGAAATGGTTAAAGTTATTTGAATTTTGACCTTTGCGAGATATCGAAATTTTTTTCATTAGTGATGCATTTTTACGTATACGTTAACTCTGGCCATATCATTGCCAGTTACACGGGTATTGGCTCCTGAAAACAAATTGCTCATTTATATTTCATGAGAACCACCCTAATGTAAAGAATATTAATTCATATTGTATATCTAAATACTCGCTGCTTCTAGCTTGTACCAGGAAGTAACAAAACCTCACTGTTCACACACACTTGAGTTGCAAAGTGAGAACCTCACTTTATTAGCATTTTCCTTTTTCCTTTCTTTCAATTTTCTTCTTTTACATATGCTGCACTTCAGTCCACGATCAGCTGTGAACTTCGCTGAAAATTGATTTTTCTCTTATTATTGCTTTTATTGCTTTGTTATTGTATTTCTTCGCTATGCTTGCTTTCATTGTGGTTTCCATTTCACACGTTGTCTGCTGAGCTTGAGAACCAGTTCTGTCTTTATTTGGCATAAACGTGCGATCAGGAACCCTAACCTACAGCTGTCTGTGAGAATACATTTGCTCAAGCAATTTACAGATGTTTATGTAGATATATATATATATTTGTATGTACCTTTGTATTTATTTGCTTGCGTTGCATGACGATGAGGTCGCTACAAGTTGATCAGTTGTTTTTGTTGCCGCAATGATTGTTGAAGTTCAATCACTTTTTCTAAGAACTCTTCTAACTTCGCAGATGTCTTCTACACATGTCTGTTGTGTGTGTATATTTATCTGTATTCGCTTTTAGTATTAATAGTGAAGAAACACGACGGACACATAACGGTCTTTGCCCATACATATACATTAGTAAGTAGTGCAGAGTCCTAATGCCATTAAAGGTTTTGATGCAGTCAGGGTACCATCGAGGTGTTCCAACAAATAATAAAATATTTAGTAACTGCTCCAGGTGAAAGTCTGGACTCTTGTTGTTGTGTCGGAAAAGGGGTCATTGTGTCGATCAATTATTCAAAATTTTAGAATATAGCATTTAAAGGGATTTTTAAATAATCTTAAAATATGTAAAAGAGTTTCTCGATCTTTCGTCTTATTTCTTCTAGTGTCAACATACTAAACGAGATCTTCCATGTTACCCCGATAAGGTTGTTAAAGCAAAAATATACATTTTTAAAGACTCATAGGATCAAAATTGACCCGCACCGGTCCGTTATAACTGCGCCCACAAACAGAATCGACCCAATCAGTCCGGGTCAAATTTGATCTTGAGTGTATATGCTTTTATGATTCTTTCATAGATACACAACAGAGGTTTCGTTTAATTTGATCGAATTTAAGACCACTCGACCCTAATCTGCCAACCAGTGTTGGAAGGAGCTCGTAGTCTTGTAGATTGTTGGCTTGATTCGATATTCTGAAATATACAAAATATAATCTACTCTTTATTAGAAGTAGAACTTTATATATCGAACTCATCACTCTCGAAGTTGCTTTTGATCTAAAGATTCTCATCGAACTGATACAGAGAGACAGAGAAAAAGAGCATTGCTTGCATCTGTGAAGCACTGGGGAAAATCATATAAATTAAGGGATAGTACAATATAAATATATAAGATTTTTAGAATAGTATCTATATACTATTGAAGATGAAAGTCACGCTTCTAGATAACATAAAACGGCGATAATTTTTGAATATAAAGTTTATCTAACTAATATTCAATGCAGCTGAAAGATTGGAGAGAAGCCAGTACGAATAACGGTTTGGAGTCTAACGTCTACAAGTATAACATAACGGATAAAGGTTAAATTAATGAATGAAAGTATTTTTGAATGAATTATGACCGTTTGCGTTGCATGTGACGTCATATGAAAGTCATAGTTTTAATAAAAAAAACAAAACCAAACAGATCCGGAAATACTTCATTTTTATGACGCCGAAGGTGGTCTCTCTCACAAACGTTTTTTACTAATACAAATACTCTTCCTATAACAGTAACTAACAAGCTATTTATCATGCAACCAAAGAGCAATACAATTACAAAAACAAACATTACAGCTATTTGATGTTCGTTGTCAAGTTCAATGGCATGGCTGAAAGGCTTTTCACTCGTTTTGGTTAGTTGAGAATTTTATGTTGTTGTACCATGTTATGCTATGTGCATATATATCGATGTTGGTTTGATGGATTTTTGTATCGTTAAAAGCAGTAAGTGTAATTAATTTTATGTTGCGGGTGTGATCGGGAGGCGAAAGAGTTGGCAAAAAGTGTGTTTGCTTTGGGCACCGTAGTCCTCCATCGTAATCGCAAACTTTATGGGCCTTTAAGTGTTATTCTGTGTAGAGAGTATAGAAAGCGCAATGACTAAAATCAGTTGAGAAAACAAACATTAAGTAAGCAAACTTCATGCATTTCAATTTTTCACATTTTTTAGATGGATGCTCAATAAACTCCTGACACTTGTAATCGTGATCAAAATATTAGAAATAACAACGCTGACATTCATTGACTTATGGCCATGATTTTCAGGCTTTATGGTGAATTAATTTTCGTTTTGATGTGATTTACATTAACAACTTTAACAAAAGTCTAACAAATTGCTGTTAAACCGTATCGTTTTTGTCATTAAGATGGCATAGTGTCAACCAGGCGTTATATTTCAAACGTGGTGGCTATTGGTCGTAGCAGTCATCGCTGTTCGTAAGCTTTTGATTGGAAATATAATAAGTAGGGAGTACAATATTTATTGTGTGGCTAACTAAGTTATACTTCATTGACAAAACAATTAACTTGGCATTTTGTTATTTTCCTGAAACTTTAATTGACTTAGAAACTTTAATAGTTTGGCAATAATATCTGATAAAATTTGACTGATCCATATAAATTGCACTGTAAACCGAATCGATACAATTGTTTTTAGATTCGTACAACGTTTTTTTTGTGTTTCTCTGAACATGTCTTTTAGTGTGTGTTTGATACCTATTTCTTTACATATTGAACCACGAGTTTTCTTGGAACTTTCCTTTTAAGTCACGGCTACGGAATCGTTGGATATGTTGCAGAAGTGTTTCGAGAAGTCTACTTTATCACAAACAATGCACTTAGCATTCAGGGAAGGTCTTGAAGCCATCGAAAACTTGCCTTAAGTGAGTTGTCCGTCTACCACTATTAATGAGAATAACATCGAACAAGTTAAAGAAAGAGTACTTGAAAATCGTCGTTTTGGCATCAGAGTGGTAGCAGAGGATCTCAACGTCTCGATCAAGACATATTGGTTAATGTTGTATGTTAATGGGTAGGAAGCGTGCCAATGCTACACACATATCAAAAGACTTGAATCTTTTGACAAGGCGACGTCGAAAAAAGGTCGCAAAAAGATGCTTGACAACTTAGCTAAGATTCTACATTCAGATCATTATTGGTGACATGATGTGGGGTTATTAATATGACGTCGATACTGTCCAACAAGCTAACGAATGGTGCTCCAAAGATGAGTCGAATGCGAAAAACCCAAATCTAGCTCAAAGCACTGAAGGCCATCCCAGCCGAGGCTTATAACGGGCAAGTGTATTAAAAACTGGAATAAGCGTTGCCATCCTTGTATTGACTCAAAAGCAATCCGGGTCATATTTGATCAGATATTATAAGTTCCACTTAAGCCTAAATTAAGGATTATAGAAAAGCAGAATTAGAAATCTCAATTTATACATACGAATAGTTCGTAAAAGGTCAGCAACCTGCCTGCAACACATTCAACGTTGCACATTCACATACCAACTGATGGTATTTTCCGCTCGGGTGTTGCACGTTGATCGTCAGCACTTTTAGCGGCAACGCAACGCCTGATTTAGCCTTGAATTATTCAAATACGCAACTGTGCCATGCATGGTAATTATCCGCATAAATTACACACATACTTACATACAGAAAAATAATGCTGAAGCACATAAATATTTATATGCGACACATATACAAGTAAATGACTAAACCAAACCCACGAATGGAAAGGTAAAAATATAAATTTTGAAGAAAGAATAAGAAACCCAGTTATAACCGAAGTTGAATGAATATCGAATTTGTGGCAAATACGCGTTGCATGCGGGGAAGATGGCCTCAGGCCACCACAAGGGATCACAGGAAGATACAAATGTATTTATGCAACAAGCACGTATTTTTAATTCAAGCATATGTACTCATGTTCACCATTATGTCGTGTTGCATTATGCGCCGGAAGACGCTACGCTTTTAATATGTGCTTCGAATGCGCGCGCCGCTTGACAGACGCATTGCGATAAGCAATGTGTGCGTACGCATGTGTTAGTGAACGCATATGCACATAAATTTACATAACATATAGGGTTTTGGTCGCAGCGATCAATATCCTGTATACCACTTCGCAAAGCAACAACAAGAAATACGATGTGCGGCTAAGTAGAAGTTCATTGATTTGGTTGTTGCCAGCCTTGTTGTTGTTTGTGAAGTTGATAACAATTTCAATGCTGGCTCAAAGGTTGTGGTGACTCCAAACATATGTAGAATGTATGTATTAGGTGCTACTAAGTTACACAGTTTGCGTGTGGTGAGGTGTGAAGCTTCTTCACTTGGCTTTAACTTCTTCTTTATGTTGGTACATACGCACCATGCATGTGTGTTTGTAGTTATGTACTGATTTCTGTTTCCATCTTGCAGCCATTGTTTTTAACTTGCCACTTTGCTGACTGTTTGTGCAACATTTTTCAATTGTGCCTGGAATATTGTCTATAACTAAGCATTGCATTAGCGACACATCACTGTCACCCAGCGTTTATTTGGTGGTTCAACTCCGTTGGGCGGCAGACAATGGCAAGTGTTCCGTTGCAATCATTTACAAGTATAAATACGCAAGTTTTTGTAGCAATATGCCACATGCTAGCGGCAGTTATATACTTATACATTCCATTTGTGCTTATTCGATAACATTATAAGTGCGTATATATACACATACTTGTATGAGCATATATATGCATGTTTGTGTGTGCACTCTTTTAAGCTAATAATGTTGTGCGCATTTTTATCTATATTTCCCTTCTTTCTTCATAGCTTCTTCGCAGTTGCAATTTCACTTCCTTATTCTTTATCGTAAATTTAAGCTTCACTCACGCAGCTGGTTTGCTGTTGCGACTCTTCATTTATTAATATATCTGTATACACATGTATTGAACCGGGTGGTCTGTTTTCCGAAAGGTGTAATTTTCGAAGACACTTCCTCATTTGTAATCTTTTATCATTGAGAAAGAAATAAATAATGGCAAGTTTTTGAGATACCATGTGGCAATAAGTAAAAGTACCTTCAGTTGACTTCTGTTGAGGTCGGTATTTTGTTTTTTGCTATTGTGTGAAATTTATCTGCGTACATTTTTATACCCTGGACAGGGTTTGCCACGAAGTTTTTAATATCCAGAAGGAAACGTCAGAGACTTAATAAAGTATATACATACGAGTATAAAAATGATAATTTCTGTAAGTTTGTATATACACAAACTAATCCCAAGAAGCTTCTTATTTGTTGGAACCGCTTATAATGTAAACTAGTAGGTGCTATTCAAACTGATCGATCAAAAACGAGCTTAACTCCTTTTTATACCCTTTCAATGCTATGAGAGATGCACATGTGAAGAGTATTGAAGGTTCGGTGCAGTCGAAGTTAATATTTTTTCTTGTTTCTTGCACAGTTGTATTCTGGTTTTTGGTTATGGCCTAAGAAAAGCATAAAGTCGCATCACAAAACTTTGTCAAAATAACTTATTTTTTATAGAATAACTTAGTTAAACAGCTTTACTTCGATGAGACCTATTTTTTTAATTATTTTGAAACTATTGGATGCTGCAAGACTTACAGAGAGATGCACAATGTTGAAAACGGACTGAGATCGAGAGCATACCTTGAAACTGCTTGTATAAGTAAATACTGCATTTCGAAGTCAGTATTAAGACAATGCGTCCACCTATTCTCTAGTTCAGCCCTAAAAGCTTTCAGATGATGAAATTATAAACATTTGGTGAATTCAAATAAATACATTTTAAATTGAACTATTTAGTCGTTGTCTCAATATTTTCATTCTCTAAAAAAAAATTTAAAAAAAATTAAGTAACCCAAACATTTTTTGCACTAAAGTATAATACAATTTAAATTTTGACATAAAAACTGTATTTTTTGGAAAAAATTGTTTCGCAAAGGGTTGCCAGATCTATAAACATTTTTTATACTTTCATAAAATATATATTTTTTATTACTAAACAGATAATTGTTTTTTACTAAACGTATCTTAAAAAAGTGTTCAAAAAATTAGAACAGAGTTGCCACTTAATCAAAAATAAATACATTTAATTTACATAATCTCGAAATTTGGGCCTGCAAAGTTTTAAAAGCATGCTTTTCACTTGTGTGTTTACAGAAAATTTGATAGATCCGGCTCCCTCAGATCGTATATTCGTAAAATCGGTCAAAAGTCCTCCAAAAACTGATTGAAAGCTGTGCAAAAGTAAACACACACTCTGCCCCAAAATACATGTGGCCAATCACAAAACGTTTATTATGCAACAATTAGAGGCATGCAGCGCAATTAAAACTGCACATTATAAATATGAACTAATAGTGAGCAACTTGCAACGCCTGAAATATTTTTCAACAAAGTGAGCTGAGCGAGCAAATGCTGGTGATGTCATAAGTGGCAGCTGGGGATGGCTTAAGTGGGCGGCGGCAGCAGAGCGAAAGCGAAAATCAAATCAATGCAAGCGCGCTAATGTAGTTTGATGGGTTTGCGGGCATGAGCATTTGTGCAACATGTGGCAGACAGGCGATTTTATGCATATCTTCGTGTGTGTGTGTGTTTGTGTGCAACCGGAAAAGTTTATTTACTAAATAATCATAGCAAACAGTAAGTGCAACAGCAAAAACAACAATAACAATGCAAAACGCGGCTTTTCCATTATTTATGCCGTGCAATGCAAAATGTTTTAACAAATGATTGCAACATGTGCACAATCATTTCACTCGACAATTGCATAAACAACACAGACCGCGGCAAGCGAGCAACAGCAACAACGAAAGCGTTTTACGCAATGTGAAATACAAATATGCAACAGCAGCGGTTGCACATTGTAGCCGACAGATAAACGATTCTACTACTTGTGCGCTCCGCAGCAAAAACAAAATGTTGCACAAACACAAAATGCAACGCTGCCACAATATGTAGTCGTAGTTGCCACAAGCGCTTGCGGCCACGCCAAATGCCATGTGGCGCGTTCGGTTAACATGTTTGCAGAATTAATGTTCAATTCATTATCGCCAACAAATGCCGATCATGTTGTACAGTTCAAAGCACTTGAAAGCGCAAATTATACATGAATGCAGCAACGTGCAACGCGCCCAACTTGCAGCGCGCGCCTACCTAAGCAACGGACGGACGCTGTGTATTTGCAACATTTGTACGTACTTTCCGCAGCGACAGATCGACTGAGCATGTGGCAACGCATTGCGCCTTATTTGTGTGACCAACCGGCGCAGCAGCTAAAACGGCACAAATACCCCCAGGAAGTCGGAAGGCAGAAGCGGCCAAATAAGTACAGCTGAGTGGAGTGTGGCGACGCATATTCATTGCTGTTGTTCTAACAACGCAACAACACACAAAAATATCTATGCGTTCGTTTGCAGCAAAGTGTTATTACCACAGTGCCACAATCACTTGCAAGCAGCCGCTGGAAAGTCTCTGCAAAGTTTTGCAACACCAGCGCTTGCGCTCTGGCCAATGCTGATTCGTGGCAATCGCACGCTGTGAACGTAACGTGGAAGTGTCAATGCCATTCGCTGGCAATGAATTATTGAAAGCGCATAAAATTGATCAATTGATTGGCGTGAATCCTGACCGTTCCGTTTCAATGGGGCAAGAGTGGCAGGAAATGCTGCAATGTTGTTGATGTGATTTTAAGTTTCGCCCGGCTGTTGGAGGTTATGTATTGTGTGAGCGTTTGCGGTTTATAGACTTAGATAGTCAGTCAAACATTGCGGGACTATGCTATGGAACCGTTAAGACTTCTTACGCATTGCAATTTTTATTTTATGTAAAGAGGGTTAGTAGGGTTGTCTTGACGACAATAATTTGCACTAAGTTTGCACTTCTGAAGAAATGAGTTTTATATCGAGATAGTAAACTTGACAACTGAGAAGATATTGACAAATTTTCTCTTAATGTTTGGGGCTCAAACGAATTTGAAAAGAATCCATAAAACTCACGAAATAAATCAAATATATTTCAGTGTTATGAATATCATTCGATTTTACCACGAATCGAGGAATACGATGGAGATCGATTTGCTGCCGATGCTGGAAGAAACCAACTATGCCTGAACGAATTTAAACAAGAAATTACAAGCCTGCAACCGCTCTTATAACTAATTAAGTCCTTATTTACTTATCTACCCTTAGATAGTTACAACGCGGAAAGGTCAGTCATTGGCCGGCTAAAATCAATGCTGCCGTTGGAACTTAGCTGACAGAAACTCAGTACTAAATCCTCATCGCTGAAAGCTAAATAAACTTAAGATGCTAGAGTTTGGGTAATATTTATGAAAACGATGAACTAGATTCTTTATAACATAACTGCTCATATATCTCAATAAGATCATGAATATGATTTTAGTGGGACTTATTGTAAATTTCTATTGGATCAACCACGTAGAAATCGAAGTAATGTTCATATTTTTTGGTTTCAAAAAAAGTTTTTACCATAAATTGTTCTAAGCTTAAATATGAAAGTTTTCGCCAATCATAAAAATCACACAGAATATCCGAATAGATTTGGCAGCAAATGTTCATATAGTTCATTGCAGTGCTTTTGTTAATTGTACTATGTGTGAGAAACAGCAGATTTCTGATCTGAATATGCCCCTTACACGCTTTCCGCCTTAAGCAAAAAGAAACACATGGGGTCTTTGAAGCACAAGCGCATGCAAGAGATATTATCAACATCTGAGAGCGCTCATTGTTTCTAGGCTCATAGATAATAGTTTGTAATGGATACTTATCAGCGGTCACTGAGCTTAGAGACTAAGTTCGAAAACTTTAGTTATACTGTGTTAAAATATAGCTCCAGGTGTGATTTGCATATCCTGAACAGAGTATATTATATTTGTAACACACAGAAGGAAACGTCGGATACCCTATATAATATATACAAGTATATGAATGATCAGCATTACGAAATGAGTCGATTTTGCCATGTCTATCTGTCCGTCTAACTAGTCTCTCGGTTTTTGAGATATCGCTCTATAATTTTGTACACGCTCTTTGATCTCAAGAAACTGATCGATCCAAATAAAATTCTTGTTTGGAAACTTTTTATTTGTGAAGGTGAATCTAGCTTCGGTGCGATCGAACTTAATGTTATTTCTTGTTTAATCTCAGTAAAGCCTATTTTATCTTTAATTTATTCTAAATCGGATAACCTTGAGCGTAATAAGCGCTATATAGTTATGGATTTAAAATGATAAATTAAACATAAATTTTTTTTATTATTTTATGAGCACATTTGACGATTAACTCAGATTTAAAGCAAAAACAAAATAGAAATAACTATGATCTTGTCTGCTCAGAGTTCGCTGAGAGATGTTGCAAGCATTGTTGTGTCAGCGTTGTTGATAACAGAAACTAATAAGATCTTACACTACGCGTGTATGTATGTTTAATAGTGAAGTTAATGTTGGGAATCAGAATATTATCTCTATTTGCGGAAGACTCTTGGTGCTTTTGTAATAATAAAAAAAAAACTATTGTTTTCCGCTTAGAAGTGCTCCAATTTAGCTTGCAGCACAAGGCTCTTTAAATTATGTATGCACATATGTTTGTTGTTGAATGGTAATGTAAATTAATGCAAACAATTAATGCGAAGATAAGAGTTTTCCACTTAAAGTGCTCAGAAGAACAAGCAGCATGATATTTTTCTGACTGAGATGAGCTGGAGAACGACAATTTCTACTTGATGAATTCATAAAACTTTCGAAATAAAGCCCTATAATATATTCTGAGTGGGCAGACCAAGTGGTCCAGACCCCTTTCTTGGCTCAACTATGCATTCTTCGAGCGAATGTGTTACCGTTACACATAATTAGGCAACTCGCACTTGGCTTTATTGCTCTTGCCACACACACATACAGAGTTGCATATGAACATAGACAAAAGTGTTTTTTTTTTTTAATTAAATCAATGCAAATAGAAATGTAAATTGAATTGTTTGCAGAGTGATTTGCATACATGTAAAGAAGCTTACAATGCACACATACATATACAAATTTGTACATGCAACACTATTTTGATGATTATTTTTCCCTTGTGCCTTGTGCTTGTTACTCATTTTATAAACCCAGCCCTCCTTCCACATAGCAAACCCATCATTATGTTGTCCCTTCCTTAAGTACTTATTTGAAAACTTAATCAAGTGCGTCAAGCAACTGACTGGCTTTGCTTGATTGGGGAATGAGCTTGCAACGCGCTTTGTGGCACGGCGGCAGTTCAAGGTGTCAAGGGAGGCGGAGCGTTATTGTTGTGCGCATGAATGTAATTGTTGTTGCTCTTGTGTTTGGAGTACTTACTCAAATATTAAATAGGCGAGAGGAAATGAATTGTGCCTACAAAAACCTAAAATACAACAACAACAACACAAAAATTTGTGTAATGAAGTATGTATTTTGTTTTCGCATTTTATTAGGACTGAAAACGGGTTATGCACCAACACATGCCTTGATTATATAAGCGGCCCAGCGCTTTGTTTGTATTCTTCTGTGGCACGAAAGCGGCACTTAAACGGCATAAGTAGTGCTTAATACACACACACACACACACACATATGCATGCGAGTTCTTATTTGTATTTACTTTGTTTTTGTTGTGATTTTATATTTTCATTATTGTACTATTTCCCTTTTATTATAGGACCGGAAGTGGTGCTTTGTGCCGCTCTGGAGTTACTAATTCTGCGCATGAGTCCGCGAGCGGCGACTATTCAAGTACCGAACTCTCTGTGTTTGTTGCTGCTTACGGGGAATGTAAGGAAATTACAAATAAATTTAAATATGTAAAAGCTTAAAAATTTATTGTGTGCGATCGCAATAATAATAATAGTGCTTTGGACTTTGAAATTTCAATTAGATTTGATTCGAAGTGGTTCATTGGAAAAGAAATTAAGAAGAAACGGTAACTTCGGAACCGAAGCTATAATACCCATCACAGGTGCAATTTTTATAGCATTAAATGGTATAGAAAGGTCCTTATCTTGATTTTAATCGATCAGTTTGTACGGCAACTATATGTTAAGAGTGGTTCGATCTGAAGAATTTGTTCGAATATTGTAGCGCTGCTTTAGACAATAATCTATGCCAAATTTCGTGAAGATATATTTTTACACAAAAGGTTTTCCATACAAGAACTTTATTCCGATCGTTCAGCTTGTATGGAGCTATATGATATAGTGATCCGATATCGACAGTTCCCACAAATAAGCAGCCTCTTGGAGAGAAAAGGACGTGTGAGAGATTTCAAGTTGATATCTCAAAATCTGAGAGACTAGTTCACGTATATATAGACAGTGTTTAGTAAATTTTATATCAACTTCCAACTCGTAGCGTCAATTAGACTCGACGCCAATATAGCTGTGCAAAGTCGCTTACTAAAAAATTAGCCTTATTTACTTTAGGACAATTTTTTCTTCATTTAAGAATTTCGTATATTTGCTAGTTTCTAAAAATACATTAAAGATGTGTTTCTCACCCGCCCCAAATGTGTGAACCGGTGTCGCCCCTTGCAAGTTCTCATCAGCCGCGTTCGCTTCCACACACAAACGTATGTATAAAAGTATACTATCATATACTTTTGTATGTGTAGAACTAATCAAATTAAAAAACTCTGTTTTGTCTCTGCCTTAAACGCAGTCAAATAACATTCGCTGCGACATTATATGTTGAAAATATGGGTCAGATAGGCCGGCAAATAAACGGAAACTTTGCACATTCCCTAATCAGATAAATAAAAGGGTCATTCGCGTGAGTGTAGAAGTACATTACAAGAAGACGGTAGAGAGGTGGAAATGGAAGTAAGAAAAGCAAAAAAAAAGAGAATCAAAAAAATAAAGTTAAATTAAATTAAATTAAATAATAATAAAACAAAATAATAATGAAAATCCATG
Source organism: Bactrocera oleae (assembly GCF_042242935.1). Lineage (NCBI taxonomy): Eukaryota > Metazoa > Arthropoda > Insecta > Diptera > Tephritidae > Bactrocera > Bactrocera oleae. Next base: position 41,917,823 of record NC_091540.1, on the reverse strand, counting down.
TATGTATCCTTATTGGGAAGAATAATATATTGTTTCAAATTCAAATTTTCCAAACAAAGCAGCTTTAGAACAAAACATTAGTTGATTTCCGCCTTATAATTCGGATCGAAAATTTTTTTGCTTTGATAATCGCCACAAAGTTACAAAATAATAGTTACTTTTTAATAGATAGGTCTCTAATTGATAGTTAATCAATACAACAACAACAAAAAAATCGATACAGGGTGTAGAGGTGGCAATATAGCAAGTAATCACTGTAAAATAAGTCTAAAGTATAAATGTATATATTCATGTCTGTATATACATGGATATGTGTATACGTATGTAGGTGGATACCAATATAAATTGCTACTAAATAAGGCTACCGCATAAACATAGTACATACATACATAGAGAAAGACACATGCAAAAACATAGAACATATGGTATATATAAAGAGGTATTAACATGGAGGGAATGTGCAGTACTCATAACTAATATGCATGTGTGTGTTTGAAATGCTTTAATGATGTTTGAATACAGCACACAGACTACTGGAATGTAAATTCTTGGACACACAGGAATTTCAAAAAGAAAAATCAATAAAATTCTATAAAGTGTAATTTAAAAATGAAAAACGTTAACTTCGGTTGTATCGAAGCTGTAATACCCTTTACAAATACAAAGGTTGCATACAAGTTCTTGATTCCGATTATTCAATTTGTATGGCAGCCAACATACATACAAGTAATAAAGTGATCTGATCAGAACAACATAATCGTTGAATACATTGTTGCCTTAAACAATAACTCGTGCCTAATTTTGTGATCTCTTCAAATAAAAAAGTTCCTCATACACGCACTTGATTCCGATTGTTCAGTTTGTATGGCAGCTATATGCTATAGTAGTTCGACATCGGCGGTTCCGACAAATGAGCAGCTTCTTAGTGAGAAAAGGACTGGTGCAAAATTTTAGATGGATAGCTTAAAAACTGAGGGACTAGTTCGAGCGTACGGACAGACAAACAAATGGACATGACTAAATCTACTTAGTTCATCATGCTGATCATTTATGTAAATATTTTATAGGGTCTCCGTCGTTTCCTTCGGGGTGTTACAAACTTCGTAGCAGACTTAATATACTCTGTTCAGGGTATAACAATTAAGAAAGTTGTCCTTCAAGCTTTTTGGCAAGCTTCTAATTACAACTAAATAAGAAAAGCGTAACTTAATTTTCCTAACACTGGAATTGCAACAAATATAATTATTTATTTTTCTTATTTGTTTCGAGCAATTTGCATTTCTTTCTCTTATATATTATATATGGTCTATAGTATGGTATGGACCTTCATGGTTAGTTTGAGGTGCAGCATTGAATTAGCCACTGTGGGGTTTCGTGTGCCTTGAAATGAATTTAGGTGCGCGTAAGTATGCGCTACATCAGCGTAAACAAATGTACCGTTATAACATATAATTAAACGTTAATAGTACATGTGTTACAGTGTTAGGTACACAACTAGGCATACTTGTTACTGAAATATATGCCTTGTACTCATTCAAAGTTGTTGCTAAGTGCTTGCTTATTAGTTTGTAGAATTATTTGCCAAAGACTGTACCATTTTGTTTATTAGTGAAATTATATTTTTCTCAAACCTCAATGTAACAAATTTACATAAAAACATAAAAAGCAACAGCTTGCTTTAAGCAGGATGGTGCTGCATGAGGTTAAGTATAAAGCACCGATTCTTGTGACTTAGATGACGGAAAAAGTTCGTAAACGTTTTGTACTGATATATGTAAACACTTAGCAGAAATCTCATAAACTTCAAACATTTGCATTTTTTAAAAATCGAAATAAAATTAAAATATTCACATTTTAAACTTTTAAAAATAACAAGCAGATTTATCTTAGGAATATTGAATTGTATATCTTCATATATTTATCCAGAAAATTTAATTAATTTTATTTCTTGTATTCATTTTTATTTCTGATATCATATACATAACAGAGCAGAGCAATGAATTTTATCTCCGTAGAAATATATTTTGAAAATTTTGTAATTTTTATTCCTTACTAAATATCCTTTAAGGTCTCCAACTTTATAAATACTATCAAAAACCGTGTTCTTCAAAAATTCATATCTATTGACACATGAATTCAGCGTTATCCTAAAAGTATGCTACAATAATATATGCAATTGAAAAGTCATCATGTGATGTAAATAATATCCGTCCGGGTGTATTCGCATTTCTATCAAAGTCTCACACCTACAGGGTGATCTTGAAAGGATGACGTTATTTTGGGGTATTGATAATATTTCGCAAGAAATTTAATTTTATAAAAATAAAGCCAAAAAAAGAAAAAAATAAAAAGTTTTTATTTCTGATTCAGAGGCATAAAAACACAGCGTCTAAAAAGTCAAAATTTTTTCTTGAAAAAAGGAACGAACAAAAAAATTATAATGCTCGGAGGTCCTTATTTTCAGCGTAGGTCATTTCCTGTAATTTTTTTAGAGTTAAATAAAAATACGTCCTGTATAGCCAAACTTTCGATAATTTTTGGTATGAAAAAAAATTAAAAAAAAAATAATTTGGTGTATAAAGACAGACACACATTCATAGATATATATATAAAAAAATTATTATTATTTTTTGACGAAATGTGATTTAAAAATAGTTTAGTTGTGTAACATCCTCCAAACATTTTTGCATGAAAATTAGCGTTTAAATTTGAAGTCAAATAATAAATAATAAGAATTAAGTTGAGCATAAAGCTTTGCCGTAAAATTCGATTACACACATATAAATAAATGATTTTTAGTTCTTGCTGAGTCTGACAATTTTTCTTTGAAACAACATCAACCACTGTAAGCCAAGGAGGAATCATGATAATATTTCAAAACACTTTTAAGCAGAGTTAGAGACACTAGAAAGTTCAATGAAGGCATAACTCCATCGTTAGTTTCCTTACTTAAAACCCTATCATTGATTGTACCACTACTGCAACCCACGCACGGCATTTCAATTCTGACACGGTATACAAACAAAAAACAAAAAAACATGGAGCACAAACACTCCAATGAAAGTAAAAGTGCCAGGAAATTGAGCAATTAAATGCCGCATCCGCAAATCGTCGCGTAAAAGTGAGCACAATTGCAGCACATCACATAATTTTGCTGTGCCACGTTCAATGAACGCATCAACGAAGCGTTGAGTATTAATTGTAGTTGTAACTGCAGTTGTTGTTGCTGTGATAATATTATTATTGCGGCATTTGCAGACGCGCAGCAAACGCGTTGCCACAAACATTCTTTCACTTTCAATGTCAGCCAACAGACCGAGGACGACCATCAACTTCAATTTGCAACAGCAAAAACAACAACAACACGAATAATAATAATGGCAAGTTGGCGCATGAACAGTTTAACTTTGACTTTGGCTGTGAAAAACAAAAGACTTAAGCGACGAACTGCAAAGCCAGTAAAGAAGCCACTTGACGTCGAAATCGAAACAACAACAAAAATGTGAAAAAAATAAAAAAACTAATTGTTAAATAAATTGAAATTAAAGTCAACGTACGTTTGTGTGGCATAATTTGATAATCGTGACCACCCCCGCCAAGAAAAGTAGGTGAAATAAGAATGCCGTGCTGCTACGCGGCAGCGGGCGAGGTATATATACACATACATATATGAAATGAAGTAATTGATAAATATTGTTGCGAAATGTGTGTGTGCATGTGTGCAGTCCCTGCGGAACGGCGGCAAGCGGTGCAGTCCCCTTAAGTGGCACTGGCAAATGTTAAACGCCATCACTGGCACCAGCCAATGCAACAAAAATCATACAATAATAACAACAAAAGCAACAAAAATAAAACAACTACAGCAAAAAGCTAGCAGTAAAATTGCAACAATAAACAATAAAAACAACACCACCATCATTTGCTAAAATCACTAGCAAACTGCTGGCAGCTTCGACTCCAGCACCAACGCCATCGCCGCCACCGCCACCCCCATTGGCCTGTGCTACGACAGCAGCGCTGACTGGCGAATGCGGTAATCATTGCTATGGCAGAAATTAAATTGTAATTGGCAAAATACGACGAATGCGAGATGATATTGCCTAGCGCATGCAGCTTACAGGCTAGCTGGCGACTACAATAGCAACTACATGCACACAAAGTAAGCAAATCTAATGTAAACATAGCAGCACAGTGAGTACAAATTCAAAAACAAATAAACAACAAAAACAATTTTATTGTTTAAACAAATTGCCAACATTGTTAATAGTTCATTAAGTCACGGCCGATTTGACAGTCAAGCAGCCAGCACAGCGGCCAGCGAGCGGCTGGACGGACAGACGGACAGTAGAAGCAGCAAATAAACAAACAAATGAATAGTGTTTGCATGATGGTTGGACACAAGCCAAGTCAGGCGACAAAATTTCGAAAACAACAAGTGGTTGCTGCCAGGAGCATTAGGTTGCGTTGTCACACACACCCAAACATGTGTAGTACATACACCTGCGGGTGGATGAACCGCGTACGCAAGCGCCCACAACGAAAATTCAAGCGTCAACTAAGAAAAAGAAAACCACAAAGCGAAAATTATTTGTTGGAAAAAATCGTAAAAAAATACTTCGCTCAAGTCGAACGCTCACTACAAGCCGCTCAAGTGCTGCCAACACTTGTGTCACTCGCGAGCAGTGGCAAATGAATTCATTAGATACAATCTAAATATTGCTTGATTGGTCGCTTAGCAGTGGCTGCTTGGCGTGGCGGCGGCGGTGACCATCGAAATAAAAGAAACAATAAAAGCAAACGAAAAAGCACAATGGAGAAAACCATTGAAGTCAATGCAACAGAGTGACAAGTGTGCGGCAAGCCATTAACGGTTTTTTTTCTTTTATTCGATATTCGATTTATTGTTGTTTTTGTTATTTTTGGAGGCTCTATAATGGATGCTGCTTTTCACTATGCTGCGGCTGCTTAGCGGTTAATGGGGAAGCTGCTGTCATTCGCAGTAGATTATACACACACTCACGCACATGAAGTTCTGTGAATTTTGGATGCTGCCTTTGAGGTCAAAACATGGCCAGTGACTTAAGAGCATTTGCAAATAAAGAAAGGCTTTTAGAATATTCCAGGTGCTGTTTACACTTCTCAAAAAATTAAAGTATAGGATATACATATAATATATTAATTAGGGTGTGTCAAAACACTGATTTATTTTTTTCGCCTGGTACTCTGAAAAATTAATTTTTAGACACTTCTACAAAAATCTTTTCAAGTATAAGGTCTTAATTGTAACGGGAAGATAGAAATATTAATATCTCGCTTTCAACAACTTAGAAAAATACCTCGTTTCATAGATTTTGTAGTAAGTTGAACGCTCTACAAAATGATTTTTACTGATTTTTTCGTAAACCTAACTGTTTAAAAGATATAAATGGTTAAAGTTTGATGCTTTTAAGGCAAATTTGTTTCTTATCAATTTTATAACTCAATGGAAAAAATCATTTTAAATTACAAAACTCATAGTTTTGTAGGAAAAATTCACTGCTCTACAAAATGGTCTCTTCTATTTTTTCAAGCAGCTGAAAGCGAGATTTGAATTTTTCTACCTAACAGAGGACGCCGTTACAATTAAGATCTCATATTTGTATAGATTTTCGTAGAGGTATCTAAGAACCTATTTTTCAGAGTATGAAGGAAAATAAATATTAATTTTTTTGACACACTCTAATATACATATATACAGTTTTAAGCTTCTTCTATCAGTTATAGCCAAGTTATAACAAAGATTACTAATCTGTATCGTTTTCCCTTCTTCTTTTAACTTATGAAAAGTGATATTAAGAGACGATATACATTATCAGAAACAAATAGTCAAAATATTCAAAATATAATGAAAATATTTTAAAATCTTAATTTTTAATCTATGTGCAATTTTTTCTATACTTATTAATCTAGCAAGTATTTCTCAGTGTGATCATTTCGACAATATCCAACAACTTTTTGGAAAAGGTTCTCAATCAAAGAACTTTTTGCAAAATATTCAAACAATATACAGTTATTTAGAAATATCCGGTGAAGCTAAGGTATACTTTTTTTTAATGCTACTAAAACGAATTAAAATCGGGTGTTAAGGAAACTTCGAAGATGATTTATAGTGTTTTTAATTTTAATTCTTGCCCAAGCAATTATCTTGCTTAAGCGCAAAAATACAAAATACAAAAAAAGTAGCAATTTATGCAATTTTAAAGAAATAACAGCAATATTTAATATTTTCAGCTTCTACTATAACACAAAGCACTAACGAAGTCGTTTTAATAAAGCCAATTCCAAAACTTTATGAAATGAAATATATTTCCGCAATAATTTGTAAAGTTACTACTTTTTTGTCACATAAAAGTTAATTTCCCACATTTAAGTCCTTAAAATGTTTTCTATTAACAATATGACAACGCTTAAAATCATTGAAAAAAGTCGAAACAAAAAGCTTGCAATTAAATTTTTTCAAGTTATTACTTTATATTTATAATGTAAGAAATATTTTTCGAAATTTTCCAAAAATTTTACAACTTTTACGGTTAAAATGAACAGATTTTAACTCACTTCCTTAATAACATGCATTTAAGCTTATTACTATAATTTTTCTTTGTGAATTCGCGGAAAATCTTCGGCTACCATATTTGATTGATTACATTTATAATAAAGAGCTTTAAATAAAATATTTTTAGCCTTTGTGACACACTTGTGACCGAAATTACATGACAAAATGCAATTGACTACATTTCTTTACTCATTTCCACGACATTTTCTTCAGGTGTATTGTGTGAGTAGTTACTTCGTATGTACTTGTATACATATAATATATTAAACTGTAATTGTGTTTGTGCATGCAGACTCGCAGTCTAACTATCGTTTGATTGATCACATTCACTGGAAATTCGATTCGATTGTTATAGACATTTAATAGGTCATTAAACTTCTCCAGACGTGCGCTTGTTTGTGTGTGGTTGAAGAAAAGCAAAGCGAAAGGCGTGCAAAGAAGTAGTTACAAAGTGTGAAAAACGGAAAGTAAAAAGTTTTCTGGTGGAAAGAACCAATTTTGCAACAAGCACACATACGTACAAACGCTCATACTTGCAATTTAAACTTATTTAAGTAAGTATGCCTTTTTATTATACATTTTTCGAAGAATACCGATTTAAGAATTGGCAAGTGTGAAGTAATAACAATTGCAATATAAATAAAATACCTAGGGTGAAGTATTAGGGTGGGTCGATTGCTGCTTTAGTTCTTCGTTTATATTTTTAAAATTTAAAAATACTTACGAAATACATTTACAATTCTTTTTTAGGCAGGGTTCATAAAAAAATTCCATACATGCCTATATTTAGATTGTTGCACACAACTTGTGTGATTATCCTAAGAAAAGTTGATTTTTGGGGCAATTTTGAAAGAAAAGTACTGAATGAAATGTTTTTAAAATTTGAGGATATATTTAAAGATAGATGTATAGCTTAATGAATAAATATTTATGTACAAAATAAAAAAACTCCAAAAAAAAATCGCATTTCCCAAGTTACTAAAGAAATTACTTAAACTGCATCACTGATTGGGGTCTTCACTGCCGTTTCAAACAAAAAAATATGGTCCGCCAAAATTACATTTTTCATAGAATCGAAAAAGAGGTATGTGATTGTACAGAAAGACATAACGAAAATAAACAGAATAAAAGTCAAAGCGATCGGATGATTCGCCTTCTAGTTGCAACTGCAGCCAATTAAGAAAATATAGTTTTGAGTAAAACACATTTAAAGATAAACTGAACTAGAAAAATATTTGAACTGAGCGGATACACTTTAGAAGACTGTAACTCAAAAAATATTCAATATATTCATAGAAATTTTAATATGCTATTTTTAAAGATATAAACTATTAAAATATTGTATGCAAAAACCAAAAAAAATTGTTCTTTTGAAACTTCACACCCTTTAGGAGTTCAAGCACGCATTTATGAAACGAGAAAGCTGCCAAAGTTCAAAATAGACAAAGCTACAGCAAAATTTTATTATTCATTATACAAATAATCTGTTCATTATAGGTCTAGGCTTTACCATTTGCTTAAGTTTCATAATAAATGCCAAATTCTTTTTTTCCAACATATTTTTTTACTTAAGTTTTCAGCAAAATTTTAGATTTTAAAGATTATAGTTCTTGTTTTTTAGAATATGCTTGAAGAATTTACTCATACATCAATACTGTATTTGCTATTCTCGTTAGCTTTAACTTATATTTTTATTTAGTTGATATTTTATTTTAATTATTTTAAATAAGTTATGTTTTATTTATATGTTTTGTTTAAACTTTTTATTTAGCAACATAACTTTACTTGTTCTGATGCTTTAGGGAAAATTATAATTTTTTTTGCTTTGTTTCTTCAGACCATATTATTTATTGTACAATAATTCTTAAAATCCTTTTTCAAATTAATTAGTTGATTTTCGCTTTGTTTTATTTATTTTTTATTTTCACTGCATTTCTTTTGTTTATACATATTGTTTTACTTAAGAGCATTTCTAAATTATTTTGTTTTTTCTTTTTAACTTATCTTTTAATAAAGTGAACCTCATTTTGTTTTATTTTATTTTAAGATAAAAGATTTTTATTTGATTTTATATTCTTTTGCACAAACTTAGTTTTTGACATTTTACTTTTATTATACATATTTATGTTTTTTTTTAACATTTTTAACATTTTTATTGTTATTTATTTATTTATTTTCTATAATAATTTAATTCGTTATATTTTTCAATTTTTTCTTTTTAGTTTGATATTTTAATTTTATATTAGTTTGTTTTATTATAATAAATATTTTAAATTTTATCTTTGAATATCTTCATTATAATTCTTTTTCCTTAACTTTATTTTAAAATAATTAATATCAATATAAATTATAAATATTATTAAATTAATTAAAATTTTTTAATTTAATTCAATTTACTCCATCTTATTTTCTTTTATTAATTTCACAGTATTTCAATTCCATGTAATTTATTTAATTAAATTTAAAATTGGTTTTTTTCCATTAATCTTGAATTATTTTAATTTGTTTTGGATTTTATCAAGTTTTATTACTATTATAATTTTTTTTTTGTTTAAATTCATTTAGTTTATTTTATTTGTTTTAATGTAATACAATTTTAGTTTTGATTTCATTTAATTGCCTTTAATTTTTAATTTACTGTTATTTTCTCTTACTTTTACTCACTATCACTCAAAGTAACTAAATTATCTATTATATTGTTTAGTGAAGAATATATTATCCATTTTTTATTTAATTTTAGATTTTTTTTCTTTTTTATTTTTGAAAAAAAAAAAAATCTTGTGAACTTTATTATAATAATAACTCTGTATATTAATTGAACGTCTTCTAGAATTCGTTTACCTTTTTGGAATATCACTGCTTGCCGTCAGCAAATATCAGCAGAGTAATTAAAATTTCACCAAGTTAAACATATTCACATAAAACTGCACAGCAATATAGTACCCAGTAACGCTGTCTATATTTTACTTTATCTTCAAACAAAGTAATACTATTTTCACAACAAGTATAATACTTATTCAAAAGAGTCGTGAAATATTTTTTTTAATAAAAATTTTCGTATTTGCGACCGCTTTAATTGTCTTTCTCGTTATTTATTTAATTTTTTTAATATTTGCATTAAATTTGAAACATCAACAATTTCCGTAATATGGGCTGAAAAAGTTTTTGTTTCCAAATATATACGCACAGTCCATAAAATATCTTTATTTGTAAAAATTTTATCAATATATATAATTTTCCACTTAATAGATTTAAACGTGCATAGTTTCCAATAACTTTCGTTTTTATTCTCCGAGCGACTTAAATGCACGAAAGGCACATCAGTTTATATACACTAAATTTTTTTAAGCACAAAAACTTAATTTCAACACTTTAAAATCACAAAAAAATTTTATAATGTTTATAGAAACTTGTATTAAAATTTCGTACAGCGTAATGCAAATTTCACATGCGCAAAGCCAATAAACACTCTTAGTAAAATTTTCATAAAAAATATGTTTAAATGTAAACTATTTAAAATACTTCTTCCGAACCAACTGTTTCAACATGCAAGAGAAAATTACATTTTTCAGTATAGAAAATTTTTCCTGCACTGTTGCACTAACAAAGGCACTTTAATTCACATATCTAGCAAAATAATATTTGAGGCACTCTAAGTTACAGATATGTTTGTATGTATGCACGTCTGGTGCTTTGCATTGCTGCAGCAGCATTCATTACAAGTCACTCGCACTACTCGACGAGACGAGAAAACTTAAAATGTTTCCAAATCGTCCGATAAACGCGTCCACGACCGTCGCTAGTTGGAATTCGATTGCCACAACACCGAGTGACATAAACTGCAGCAACCAACTACAGCCAGAGAACTTAAAACAATGAGAAGGTGCAGGTTCGACAGCGAACAATTTGTAGGAATTTATCAAGGAGTTCACCACAGATGCACGAGAAACAATTAACATTTTTCGCTTTTATAACAGCGGTGAATCTGTACCAGAGAACTTAAAACAATGAGAAGGTGCAAATTGAATTTTGTATGATGCTCGATTGGTTGGCTGAAAATTTGAGATCAAGGAGTTCACCACTTTCTGTATAGTTTTGCTGTTATTTAACAGAAATGAGAATTTTTAACAACGTTCTCTGACAAAATACGTATCTACCAATATAAAGAGAAAAATGAAATGAAATGAATGAGAAAACAAGAAATACAAATGCCACTTCACATATGCATGATTATTTTTTGCCATATAAACGATTTTTATGATGAAAATTTGATAAATTATTATTTTTTTGCACAAATGCTACATTGATAAAATGTGAAAGATTATGCAAAAAATGATATTTTACTATTTTCATAATTTTCTAATTTCAATTTTTACAGAATTAATAATTTATGTATGTACATCAATATGTTATATTATGTAATATAATAATATATTATCAATTATCAATAAATACATGTGAGCGCACTGCTCTATACGTAAGTATGTATGTACAAATATGCATATGACCGCCCAAAATAAGTAATGCATACACAAATCTACATACATTTAAGCGTACAAATGTAAGTACGTCAGCCAATAGGCAAAATACAAACATTGTTGTACAAAAACAACAATTGTCTCAAATAGCATCAGCACCAGAAATCAATATGGCACACCAACAACATTTTCATTCATGAACGCTGGCGCACAAGCAATAAGCTAAGTCGTTTCATTCATAAAAGCAAACGCCTTACACATCTCCCCGAGCATGCGTTTGCCTACAAGCGTCTTTTCGCGACGATGGCAAAAGCTAAAAATCATAAATTGAACAAATTTCTGATATTCCCTCTAGAAGAGAAAAGTGACAACCCTGCAAACACAGAAATCAATGATAAAAGTGGCAACAAAGCTATAATATTTCACAATTCTAAAATATTTTTCCGTGGCTCGCAAAAATCTTCGTCAATATGTATGCATGCTCATATAAATACATACATACCTACAATGATTTGTGGGCAAAGCTGTTAGAGCGGCAAGGGAAGCGATGACAATCGGCGAGCGTTCGGTTAGTTTTCGGCACTTCTCGGATTTTCTACCAACAACACAATGTTGTGACGCTTTGTCGTCGCGTCAGTCCTTCGACAGATAGACTCTTTGACATAAAAGCAAAAAATGTGTCAACGGAGATTTCACATGAAGAATTGAGTGTACATATATACATACAAATACATACAAATGTGCAAACGACATAAGATATGTATGTCATAATATATGAAAGTACATATTTACGTACATAATTACTTTTACACATGCATTTGAAAAGAAATATTGAAGCATGAATGTGAAATGCCGACGGCAAAACACAATTCTGTACTTTTGTGACGCCATAATTGTGTCAAGTAAATGAATGATTTTAAGAAATATATTATATCAAAATATTTTTAAATTATTATTAATAACTCACAATAAAGTAAAAATGAATTAACATAAAATAATTTAAAAAATAATAGATAATAGTTCAATAAAAGGGAATATATTTCAAATGGCATATCAATATGCCCAGTTTTGCTCACATATTATATTCTCTTCAATATTCGTCGGTTGGTTATGTTAAGAGAGCGTATGTGTACAGATTCACCGCTGTTATAAAAGCGAAAAATGTTATTTGTTTTTCGTGCATCTGTGGTGAACTCCTTGATAAATTCCTACAAATTTTTCGCTGTCGAACCTGCACCTTCTCATTGTTTTAAGTTCTCTGGTCAAGCGCTATGTGCACGTTTGTGGCACGAGATGCCGGCGTTTGCTGCTGCTGCCGACTCTGCTGCCGGTGACTTCGCTGCTGGCTGGCCGGACAACTCGCTGCCGCTCGGCGACTGTGCTGCTCTTGGCATAGCTGTAGCTGCCGCTGCTGCTGCTGCTGCTGCTATTAGTGTTGCTGCTGCTGTCGCTTTTGGGCTGTAGCAGAGAACTTAAAACAATGAGAAGGTGCAAATTGAATTTTGTATGATGCTCGATTGGTTGGCTGAAAATTTGAGATCAAGGAGTTCACCACTTTATGTACAGTTTTGCTGTTATTTAACAGAAATGAGAATGTTAACAACGTTCTCTGACAAAATACGTATCTACCAATATAAAGAGAAAAATGAAATGAAATGAATGAGAAAACAAGAAATACAAATGCCACTTCACATATGCATGATTATTTTTTGCGACATAAACGATTTTTATGATGAAAAATTGATAAATTATTATTATTTTGCACAAATGCTACATTGATAAAATGCGAAAGATTATGCAAAAAATGATATTTTACTATTTTCATAATTTTCTAATTTCAATTTTTACAGAATTAATAATTTATGTATGTATGTATAATATGCTATATTATATAATATAATAATATATTATCAATTATCAATAAATACATGTGAGCGCACTGCTCTATATGTAAGTATGTATGTACAAATATGCATATGACCGCGCAAAATAAGTAATGCATACACAAATCTACATACATTTAAGCGTACAAATGTAAGTACGTCAGCCAATAAGAAAAATACAAACATTGTTGTACAAAAACAACAATTGTCTCAAATAGCATCAGCACCAGAAATCAATATGGCAGCCAAATTGACAAATCCTAAATTTGTAGTAAATCACACACCAACAACATTTTCATTCATGAACGCTGGCGCACAAGCAATAAGCTAAGTCGTTTCATTCATAAAAGCAAACGCCTTACACATCTCCCCGAGCATGCGTTTGCCTACAAGCGTCTTTTCGCGACGATGGCAAAAGCTAAAAATCATAAATTGAACAAATTTCTGATATTCCCTCTAGAAGGGAAAAGTGACAACCCCTCAAATATGAGTATTAAAATATTTTAGAATAAAAGTGACAACATAGTAAATTTGTCGATTTATAATTCAAGAAACTTTTTAAAGAAAATATTCAATATTCCTCTGATTTATGTATACAGTAAACCCCGGTTAAGTATCACTCCTCCAATCCCTCTTATCTGCCGGTGTCTTGCTGCATCTCACTTTCTTTTTCTTAATTTTTTAAAGAAAACGGTAATTTTTTTTTAAAAACATAGAAATAATTTGTTTTGGTACCACTCGCTTAAGTACCACAATCGCTTATGTACTACAAAGCACAAAAAATCTGCATCTTTGGTTTTGGCACTTAACCGGGATTGACTGTATTTGTCAAAGAATTTACGTAAGTACGTTCGAATTTTTTGTACACACATTGACTTTGCACTTGCCCATATGCGATGTATGTTTGTAAGAGTGTGTATGGCACATCTCGGATTTTCTACCAACAACACAATGTTGTGACGCTTTGTCGTCGCGTCAGTTCTTCGACAGATTGACTCTTTGACCAGAGAACTTAAAACAATGAGAAGGTGCAAATTGAATTTTGTATGATGCTCGATTGGTTGGCTGAAAATTTGAGATCAAGGAGTTCACCACTTTCTGTATAGTTTTGCTGTTATTTAACAGAAATGAGAATTTTTAACAACGTTCTCTGACAAAATACGTATCTACCAATATAAAGAGAAAAATGAAATGAAATGAATGAGAAAACAAGAAATACAAATGCCACTTCACATATGCATGATTATTTTTTGCCATATAAACGATTTTTATGATGAAAATTTGATAAATTATTATTTTTTTGCACAAATGCTACATTGATAAAATGTGAAAGATTATGCAAAAAATGATATTTTACTATTTTCATAATTTTCTAATTTCAATTTTTACAGAATTAATAATTTATGTATGTACATCAATATGTTATATTATGTAATATAATAATATATTATCAATTATCAATAAATACATGTGAGCGCACTGCTCTATACGTAAGTATGTATGTACAAATATGCATATGACCGCCCAAAATAAGTAATGCATACACAAATCTACATACATTTAAGCGTACAAATGTAAGTACGTCAGCCAATAGGCAAAATACAAACATTGTTGTACAAAAACAACAATTGTCTCAAATAGCATCAGCACCAGAAATCAATATGGCACACCAACAACATTTTCATTCATGAACGCTGGCGCACAAGCAATAAGCTAAGTCGTTTCATTCATAAAAGCAAACGCCTTACACATCTCCCCGAGCATGCGTTTGCCTACAAGCGTCTTTTCGCGACGATGGCAAAAGCTAAAAATCATAAATTGAACAAATTTCTGATATTCCCTCTAGAAGAGAAAAGTGACAACCCTGCAAACACAGAAATCAATGATAAAAGTGGCAACAAAGCTATAATATTTCACAATTCTAAAATATTTTTCCGTGGCTCGCAAAAATCTTCGTCAATATGTATGCATGCTCATATAAATACATACATACCTACAATGATTTGTGGGCAAAGCTGTTAGAGCGGCAAGGGAAGCGATGACAATCGGCGAGCGTTCGGTTAGTTTTCGGCACTTCTCGGATTTTCTACCAACAACACAATGTTGTGACGCTTTGTCGTCGCGTCAGTCCTTCGACAGATAGACTCTTTGACATAAAAGCAAAAAATGTGTCAACGGAGATTTCACATGAAGAATTGAGTGTACATATATACATACAAATACATACAAATGTGCAAACGACATAAGATATGTATGTCATAATATATGAAAGTACATATTTACGTACATAATTACTTTTACACATGCATTTGAAAAGAAATATTGAAGCATGAATGTGAAATGCCGACGGCAAAACACAATTCTGTACTTTTGTGACGCCATAATTGTGTCAAGTAAATGAATGATTTTAAGAAATATATTATATCAAAATATTTTTAAATTATTATTAATAACTCACAATAAAGTAAAAATGAATTAACATAAAATAATTTAAAAAATAATAGATAATAGTTCAATAAAAGGGAATATATTTCAAATGGCATATCAATATGCCCAGTTTTGCTCACATATTATATTCTCTTCAATATTCGTCGGTTGGTTATGTTAAGAGAGCGTATGTGTACAGATTCACCGCTGTTATAAAAGCGAAAAATGTTATTTGTTTTTCGTGCATCTGTGGTGAACTCCTTGATAAATTCCTACAAATTTTTCGCTGTCGAACCTGCACCTTCTCATTGTTTTAAGTTCTCTGCTTTGACATAAAAGCAAAAAATGTGGCAACGGAGATTTCACATGAAGTAATGAGTGTACATATCTACATAAAAATACATACAAATGTGTAAACGACATAATATATGTATGTCCTGTTACATATGTTTACACATGCATTTGAAAAGAAAAATTGAAGCATGAATGTGAAATACCGACGGCAAAACACAATTCTGTACTTTTATGACTCCATAATGGTGTCAAGTACAATTAATGAATTATTTTAAGAAATATATCAAAATACTTTATTAGTAATAATTTAAAAGTATTTTGATATATTTCTCATAATAAAATGAATTAACATAAAATAATTTAAAAAATAATAAATAGTAGTTCAATAAAAGGAATATGTTTCAAATAGCATATCAATATTCCCAGTTTGGCATGAATTTAATATCTCTTCAATATTCGCCGTTTGGTTATGTTAAGAGAGCGTATGTTTACAGATTCACCGCTGTTATAAAAGCGAAAAATGTTATTTGTTTCTCGTGCATCTGTGGTGAACTCCTTGATAAATTCCTACAAATTGTTCGCTGTCGAACCTGCACCTTCTCATTGTTTTAAGTTCTCTGCTCAGACATGGTATTTATTTTCTTTCAGAGAGAAGGTATATTTATATGTAAAAGGTGTATGTGTCTTTTGAACAAATAATAAAATAATAACAATAATATAATCCTAATTTCATCGCTACGGCAACCCTGCTTCACTTTTGTTTATTTACATTCCAAGCTGCAGCCACATATGCATATGTACTTACACAGCCGAGTACATCTCTCACATGAATCAGAGCGTTTCCGTTGAGCGACTTGCGCTCAATATTTGCTCACTGTTAACGGTTGCTGTTAGGCATAACATTTGTTTTCATTTTTTCGACCAGTTGCTTGCCATGCAGCATTGTTTTTGTTGTAGTTGCTGTTAACAGACTGAGTAGTCGGAATTAATGAATGGTGCGGTCAAATAATTATGGGCATGGCGCGTTAACTTCGGTAGAAGTTGTGTGTATATAAGTGTATTTATAGTATATAGTTATATGTGTAGCGTTCGTTTCGAGTTACCGTAGTTGTCTACTTGTTAATGATTGTTAATCATATCATTTAGCATTAAAGCGTGCAAATTGATGGGCGAAGATTGAGAGTATTTATGAATGAAAAGAAAAACCTATATATACCATATTTATACATACACATATACATACAAATGTACATAAAAAATTTAGAAATTAATTCAAAGATTTTTAATTTTATTTACACTTTGGGTCAAAGTCTTCTTTGAGATGCATTTTATAATAAAAAAGTTGAGTATGATTGATATGTATGTATATGATTTATAAAACGACGTATCTATCTCAATTGGTTTTAGCTTAGTTGTTACGAACTGGAGGTTTTTATCCGAAATTCTGAAAAAAATATTTTCCTGAGGCCGCCAGTTTCGACCAGGACACTAGATTATCTATTTATAAAACTAATTTTTGTCATCCAATTGATTTTAGATCAGTCGCCAAGGATTACTGATGGCAACCACCAGCAGCTGCGGCTGGAACCGGATCAACGCAAAGAGTTACTAATTTTGATTTTTTTTTTTCCAAATTTCTGTCAAGTCAGGTCGAAACCTAATTTATGATGCTTTGTTGTCACTTTATAAAATAAAATAATTTATTGGCAACAAAATTATTAAAAATTCTAGTTTTTTCGTGACTCTGACAACACCTAACCCCTTAATTGATAACATTATTACCACATTAATGCATTTTAGAGAATATTTTCATACACAAATTCTTAAAAGCTTTCACTTTTGTTCTCGCTCGAATTAAGTACTTCCTTACTTTATTAATATAGTTTTTCTCATTTATATATGTTCTACAAAATTTTCTTACTTCCCTTTGGTTTAACTAGCGTTATCACAATTTTTATAATGACTCGAGCTTTTACTCTAACTTAATGTCCACTAATTTCTAAAATCTTGGTGCTGAAAACTAAAAATAATACAATATCAATTTAAAGAACAACTTTTCGAGTATATTACAGTCTATAAGATTCCAACACATACCAATTACTCTCTATTTTGGCAAGATTACCCAATCACAACAGCTGTTATGTCAATTATTTAACTTTAGTGTTGCGCTTATGTCAAGAATCCCCAAACACATATCTAGTAGATTTGTATTTGTTTGCATGTATTGAGAAAAGTAATCAAAGTGCATTACTCACCACACCGACGGCATGCCGTTGCCGCAGCTCAGCAGCAATTTCGGCAAATTTGCATAGGAATTCCATTTCGAACGACTGCAAGCAGCCGAGATATGAACAGACAAGTAAGTCGCGCGCTTGCCGAATTAGAATCGAGCGTGTGCACGCCATATAGACAGGATAAATGGCGGCGAGGTGTTTGTCAATCAGCGCAGCGGTGCCCGAGTCCTACAACAACAGCGGATAACGGAGAGAAAGCAAAGAAAAATTATTAAGAAAAGCAGACTTGTGGTAATGAACAGACAATTGTGTGGAAAATTTATATAATATATTTTTTAGAAAAGTGTTGGAAGTGCAACAAAAGGTTCGTAAGTGCAATGGGCGGTCGGTTGAGCCAGATAAATGGTGGTATTACTTACCATATGTATAGCGAAAGCCAATTGTTCTTCCTTGACAAGTGGCGGACAGCTGGTACTGATACTCATGAGCGACTGTTGTTGCTGTGTTTGTTGTTGTAGTAGTTTTCCTCTACCGCCATCAGCGGCAACGGTTGAGCACTTTAGCTTGCCAGTTTGCAGGCTGCCACTTTGTATTTGTTGTTGTTGTTGGCATTTTTGTTGCATCTGTCTTGTCTCTTGTTCGACAGTTAAATCAGCCGAGTCATCAACTTGGACTTCAACTTCAGCGGCCGCCAAAGTGAGGGCGTCGCGCTTATGCTTAGCAGAGGTCAACAGTGTCGGATGTTGTTGTTGTTGCTGGTCAGCACTGACATTCGAACTACCGCTGTCCATCAACACTGACGGTGACGGCAAACTAAATTCAATATCATCGTAAGCCAACACCGATTGTTCGCTTGTTAAGTGCGCTTCTTCGTCTAGCTCCAACGACGCCTCCTCTCCCGCCGTGCGCTCGTCCTCCACGACCATCGCAATTGGTGAAAATAGCGTGTGCGCTACTGCGCCGACCTGTCGCTCGGTTGTGGCAATTAATGTAGTGGTACACGCCTTATTCTCAACTTCCTCATACGCCCCCTCTGCCTCCGTTTCTTCATCCTTTTTTTCTTCGAGAGCGGAGAATTGCTGGGTGCTTGGGCTGCGCGCTGTACTCGACACCTCAACGCCAATCGATTCTTGGCACTTTTCATCTTGCACATACGTTTTGCTGACGGTTGTTGTTGTTGCTGCTGTGGAATTTGTTGCATTTGCGACCGCCTGTTGATGCTGACCCGTCAGCCGATCTCTGCACCGCTTCAAGTATGTGCGCACGCGCGATTTGCTGCGCTGCATTGGTTTCTCTGTTGTCGCCGCTGTTATTGTAACTGAATTAATATTCAAATCGATATCGACTTGACAACACTGTTCGTTGTCATTGACCAAACAGCAGCAACTTTCCCGTTGTTTTTCCGCCAACTCCACATCGTGGTCACCATCCTCCTCCCCGGAATACCAAACCTCCTCGGCGTCGTCTTCCTCTTGCGCAATTGGTGCAGTGGCAGCCGTACTTCGTACCCCGACCATTGTGTTGGCCTCGCTTGCAGTTGTTGCCGCATTTGCCGCATTGCCACAGTTCCAGCTGTTTATGCCGGCTTCATGGCTCTCATCGGTTGTGTTGGCGCGGCTCTTAGTGGCCTCCGCCACAGTTGGTCTTTCTATAACTGCTGCTGTTGTTGTTGCTGTAATCGCTTTTGTGTCATTCACCGGCATAACCAGCACCTCCGCCAAGTGTTCTTCGGCGCTGACGTTGTTGCAATTGTGTTTGCAATTATTTGTGTTGTTTGTTGTTGTTGTTGTTAATATTGCAACACTATGCTGTTCACCCTCAGGTGGCCTACTTGTACTATTGCCACTTATATTGCCACTTTGACCGTTATTTTGATTGTTGCTTGTGCTGTTGGCGTTGTTGTTGCTGGGCTGTGGACTCGCCTGAGGCGTCAAAAAGAGAAAAGATAAAAAGGAAGACTTAGTAAAAGGTGAGTGTGATTATATATTGTGTACATCTGTTTATAATTGGTTGTTGATATTATTGTTGTTGTATATCAGCAATTATATCAAAGTTTTCTGGCTCATACTGTTGCTAGGCAAACACAAATTCGTCCACAATTATTTAGGTGATGAAGAAATTCGTTCGACAAATCCGTTTTTAAAATAAGTTCGGCAGTTTGGATCCCAAAAGTACTCAGAACTTTATTCACACACAGTTCGACTTTATTCTACCCTAAAAAGTGTCGACGCAGAGAGCCCAAGGGAAAAGAAAAATAGTATTCACAATATTTCACAGGATCAAAGATCAATGAGAATTCAGACCTTGAAAACACCTAAAGTATAAGTAGTAGTATTTGTATGAAAAAATATATACTTTGAATC
This sequence comes from Bactrocera oleae, assembly GCF_042242935.1. Taxonomy (NCBI): domain Eukaryota; kingdom Metazoa; phylum Arthropoda; class Insecta; order Diptera; family Tephritidae; genus Bactrocera; species Bactrocera oleae. The sequence continues at coordinate 41,897,552 of NC_091540.1, read as the reverse complement.
ACGAAATCGCCCGGTCTCTATTAAAAACTGTCTCTTTCTAATCCATAGAACGTTAATATTGATACCATAAGGGCAATCCTATGACCAAATATACCGGTCTTCATAATGCCACTGTGTGCCTTTTATGAATTCTAAAGTCACCTTCCTGTAAAACTGGAATGCTCTATTAAATAAATATATACCTCGTGTCATATACTTGAATAACCACCACAAACTCTCAAATATAAACTTTCGTCTTCACTTCGAAAATTGGTATTTCTTTTGTTAAAATGAATTACTATCAAATTTTTTACAGGAACCCCCCGAAAATAGCGTTAGATGGGAAATAACATCTAGTTAATTATCTGATCTATAAATATTCGATTCTCTAAAAAGTGTCGGTTTTTTGTTTCAAATACGACTTACTTAAGGACTTACTTACTTAGTTTAAGTCCCATCCAAACAATTTGATAAGGTGTAAGACATTTTTATTTTATTTTTTGATATTTTGTACAATAACTCACTGTGTACATAGCCTAGTGTATGTTACTCATACGCCCGCAGATCTTCAGGATTACAAACTTTCCCTCCTTCGTGCCTCTAATAATGTTAGTTCTAAACATAAGAGAAGTTTGAGAATAAAAGCTATAGAAATATGGAACGAAAAAACGTTAGAAAGGAAATAAAATAATAAAATATAAGAATTTATCAGATCGGAGAGGCAAAATTTGTTGATGAGGCTGGAGGTATATCAACTAGTGTTAGCTATAGTGTGCAATACTATTTTTTCGTGCTGACAGAGAAACTATTTAGAGCTATTGGTTCATGACGAGGGTGAAAACAAATAATTATCAAAAAACTATCAATTTTGATAACTAATGACCAGTTTGAGATAATATTGAAAAATTATATATGTTTTTCTTTAAAATACTCTTATATAGTACTTTAGCAGATTCATATATAGTACTTTATTTACTCTACCATTCCAAGACTCAAACAGTGCTTTTTTTGTGACTTAAAGGAGGAACCTCAACGTCACTCTCGCTCTCATTCATCTAGCTACTTGCTAGCCCTACACAGCAAAGGATGGCAATTTCCCCATAAGTCACCTTTTAATTTTTCTATTTCCCTGACATGCTTTTCTCCAGTTTGTGTGTTGCTTTTCACAGGCTAGCGTGCGGCGAATAAATGTAAATTTAAACATTTTGCTATTTACAGTTAAGTCAACAATGTCATGATTTAGTATCAATATCTGATTAAGCAAGGTATGTATGGATGTGTGTGTGGAAATCAGAACTAAGGCAATTATGCGTGTTTGTAGCTGTGTGGGTCCGAGCAAATGAGGACAAACATCGATCGCATAGAAAGGGCTTGGTGAATTGGGAGCAGAAAAAAGAACAGGCATGGTGTGGCAAGTACTTAGAAATCAACACATGAGTATGTTTATAATATGCCACAACAGACAGTGTAAGGCATGCGAGCAGGTGGAGGGAATTTCAGAAAGCGAGCAAGTGGGGAGTGCTTAGTTAACAGAGTGAAGTCTAGGAAATATAATTTTTTATTGCAACAAAATGTAAAATAGAACAATCATTTTGAATTTTCATTGCGTGTGTTTATTTTCCTTCTAGTGTTTTTTTTTTTTTTGGCTTTTTGTTTCTTGGCGAGAGTTCTTACAAGGAATATTATACTGCATAAAGTACTCGTTTTGTATTGGAAAGTGCAAAATATTTTGGCATGCAGCCGAAACTCAAGTTGACATAGGTCAAGTGTAGCATTTAATTTCAAAAAGAACAAAAAAAATATTTTACTCAGAACTGTGGTTGGTTGACTTGACTTAAAGTTACTTGCAAGGGTGATTGTAGTTGAAGAGACAAAGTGAGTACGTTGATTTTAGCTTTCAAAGCAGAAATGTTGCCAAATAATATTTGTCAGAAACTATATTCATATATAAATTTACATATGATTTCGAATTAAAGAGCTTAATGTTCAGATTATTGGATTTCACCAAAATACACTTATTTCAACAAAAAAACTTAATAATGTCTAACAAATTTTTCTTCACACTTTTAACAGTTAAAGCACACACAATACAACCACAACACTTTTTATGTGCACGCTTATAACTGTGCATACTGCAAGCGCTTATAGCCCTTTCAGCCAGACGCTGCCATACACACATAGCAGCTGTCTGGGCGCCTCACCTTTTTTCGCAGAAAATGCATGCCGAACTACACAACAGCAGACAGCTCACTCCAATGGGCAATTGAACTTAATTTGTTGTTTTCAATATTTTCGAAAATCACAGCACTTTTCAAAACATTTTTACTTGCAAAATTTACTTTGCATAATTTTCACTGGTTCTCCATTTCTATTTGCATAAAATTTCAATTTTTAAATTTCATGCACAGTTACACAAAAATTTTTACTTTCGTTTTCTTATGTCACTTCCACGGTTTTCCGCTTCACGCAAAATTCGCGTATCTTCGCGTCGGTTGCGTTTTGTTTACTGTCGCGACTCTGCTTCGTATAAGGTTAGTTTCGTCTTAGTGGCAAACACTGGTGGTAGCGCATTTTGGGAGTGACGCTGTCGGCAGTAGAAATTACTCACCCTTTTGGCTGGTAGCGCCCAGCCCCTGTTGTCGGTTGACGTCTCGCGGAAACTAAAGTGGCGCTAAATTGTTGTAAGTGGCGCTGGCGCTAGCAAATGGGTGGTCAGGCGGCAAGCTAACCGGGTGGGCCAGTGAACCGACCGACCATCGAGCCATTGTGTCGTATGTAAAATATAAGTTTGGCTGTTTGTTCGAATTTCCTTGGTAACGCTAGTGCGAGTACAATTTGTTTGCGAGCATAGGCTTTTAATTAAGCGCAAAAAGCTTCAAATTAGTGTTTTTCGAATTTTATTTTTTTGCCAGGCATATTCCCTACATGACAGCAGTTATTTGAAGTGACTCTCATATTTATTTTATTAAAGTAGTGTAGGTTTTCTTTCAATTTCGAACTTAAAAAAACTTAATTTATGATCTATGTTAAAAAAAAGGTCATTGTTTTTAGTGCTAAAAATGCTGTTACAACTCCTATGGTTTCAGTTATGGTAAAAGCAACTCACACTTTCTCCCTTTTTATCTCTCTCATAGTTATTTAATGAACTTCTCGGCTCTAAAGTTAAATTAGATCATGTCTACTTTTAGGAGTTTTCAACACTTTTTGTTTGGAAATAAATATTGGCCTGTACTTCTCACACGGTTATTAAAAGACACTTGCTAGGCGTAATCATAACTTTAGGCAGCATTATTTTATTTGCATTTCATGAGTGGGTTTGCAGACACTACAATGTTAGTATAATATATGGGAAACATATATAATTGGTCTACTACAACTAACTTGAAAAACTCCTATATTGATGTAAATTAGAAAATAATAGAATATATATTATTATAATTTTAGACGAATCAACAATACGATATCTTAAATAACATCGTCAGTAAATAAATTTCTTGTTTACATAGTCCTTATAATGTTCTTTTAAATGTTTTTAGTTCTCATTAGAATGTTCAGTCATTTTTAAAAACTGCATAAACTCATAGATCCGAGATTTCTAATTATGGATTTTTATAAATATGCTAAATTACATCTTCTTCTCTACGGAGGGTATTCATTCTAAAAATAAGAAAAAACTTTAGCTTCGGCTGCATTTCTTATATCTTAGGTTAGGCCGTAGGGTTCATCCAAAATCTATGGATCTCACTTGGACAAATGTTTGTCCGAATTTGAGCTTACCACAAATTTATTAAGTTGATTAATATCAATCTCAGCCATTTCTCTAAGATCTTCAATGTTGTGTCTATTATACTTTAATCTCATTCTGGCAAAAGCCGGGCAATAGAGAAGAAAGCAACAAGGTGACTCAACCTCGACCTACTCTTTACAGCGTTGGCAAAGAGCGTCCGACAATACATTTACATTTTATATTTGTTTACGAAATGCTATACCGATATCTCAAAAACTTAGGAACTACAAGTAGTTTGCGTAAATACAGACCGACAGATGGACATGTTTAAATGGGCTCACCTCGTCACACTGATCATTTATATATATTATATATCGTCTCCGACGATTTTGCAAACTTAATAAACCTTGTTCAAGGTATAATAAGATAAGCGCAAATATTTCTATAAGTTAGCTTCCAAATACTTAATTGTAAAAATCATCACAGAGGGCGCTCGACAGAGAGCATGCGCATTTTCAAAAGCTTACAAGCAACGGCCGGAAAGCTTTTATGTCAATTCAAGTACAACACAAATAAGTGGAACAATAAATAACAGTTGCATTATAAATTAAGTTAGTTTTGGTTTTTGCATGAAAGTTTGTGAGCACACTGATTTCGATTGCTTTTGTTTTTTCTGGCACAGTCAGAAGTTGAAAAATAATGATCACAGATAATAATATAAAAATTGAAACTTATGTTAAAGTAATGTCAGCATATAATTTGCGGCAACTCAAATTAAGCTTAATAATGCACTCAAAATAATAAGTTTGAACCTAGCTAAGCACATAGAATCACAACGCACAGAACCCCTTCGAGTTTTGAGGAATTATTTATTGTATTATAAATATAATCGTTTACCTATATATAAATATACGTTTACAAATGTGCTACATGCGGTTAATTATGTGCCTCGACAACACCGGTGGCGAGGTTGACCAGCGAGGCAGGGCCATCATTTCACAAATTATGACACATACGCATGCAATTAACTGAACGCCAAAGCCTCTCTTATCTTGGGACAATCGACAATCACTAAAAACAACAATAATAAATGCTTGCGCAACTTTTGATGTCTTCCGCCTATTTAAGTATCCATTTCATTTTGGTTGACCAAATTTCTGTTCGTGTTTACATTTTTCCTTTTTGTTTTTAGGTTATTTATTTAACACAGGACACGCAAGCTTTATAAACACATCACGTGCCACCTGAACACAAATAAAAGGAACGTTTTTTTATGAAGAGCTGAGACAGTATGAAATGTCATAAAGAAAACTTACTTGTTCCCATTTTAATCCTCCTCAATGACATGCATATTTACTTAAATATGTTTACATTTATATATACAAGTATGTACATACATACATATCATGAACATGTAAGTGATAACACCGGCGGAGAAATACCTTGCATGCAATTGGACTAGTTACATACTAGTAAGAATATATTGAAATCGGTATATCTTGTGACCAGAAAGTTTCCAGAAATTGTAAATAAAACGAAAAAATTTTAATCTTCACCAATATTTATTTTGTCGCCTTCAAAATATGATATGTGCCACCTCTTTTTCCAATCATCGAAACATCATGCCTTGTAGGCGCTGTCCGGTATCACCTTCAGTTCCCTCTGCGAATTTTCTTTTACGGCCTCAATCGAGTCGAAACGGGTTCCACGGAGCGGTACATTAAGTTGTGGAGACAAAAATAGTCGCATGGGGCCAAGTCCGGTGAATACGGTGGTTGATCGATGGTATTGAATGAGTTTTTGGTCTTAAAATCGTTCACAACTATGGTCTTTCTGAAAAAATTCAGCTCTTTTGGAACAACTCGAGCATTGACCAAATTATCGTTCAAAATCAAACGAGTTGCTCCACGGCCGATGTTTAGCTTACTTAATATCTCTTTAATGCTCACATGACATTTTTCGAGCACGGTTTCCTTCACTTTTTTGATGTTATCGTCAGTGGTAGACGTCGAGGGACGACAGGAACGAGGTATGTCCTCGACGGTTTCACCACCATACTTAAAGGCTTTATACCAGCCGTAGACTTCGGTTGTCGATAGAATAAATTATCATAAGCCTTTTATATCTTTCGCAACGATTCCGCACACGAAATTTTATGCAAAATCCTTGTTCAATGTTTTGTTTCATTGTAAAAATCGCAAAACACTACTGAGGTCGGCTGATTTCATATAGTTTATATTGGCATAGTAATTAAGGACAGTGCTACCAAATAAACAAAAAAAGTGCTGAAAAATATTGAGCGCGGGCAGTTTAAATGACAATTTCCGGAAACTTTCTGGTCACAGTGTAGGGGAGAATTAATTGGTTAAAACGTGAACCCAAAAACGAGAGCTATTCAATTAAGAGTCAATTACCAACAGAGAAGGGCAACGGTGGCTTTCAAATGAGTCTATATTTTCAATCCCATACTAAAGATGAAGAAATTGCATATACATTTTGCTGCCGATTGGTGATGGTTAAGGTCAAAGTTGAACTTTTTATAAAGACTCAAATCTTCTTCACTATATTAAAATCGAAAAAATATCGATAGAAGTAGACGCAGACATAGAAGTTTAACGCATCTGTTTTAAACATGAACTGAATACTTAAGGGGTTATATGGGTTTCGTCGGGTAAAAAATTACCTATATTCAGAAATTTTTTTTATATAAAATATTATTTATTTAATTCAAATTTTTTCTGTCTTAAAGATACTCATTTAAAGAATAATAATAATCTGAGATTTTCAAAAAAAAAAAAAAAATTAAAACTCCGCCATTGTAACGTCATTTCCGGTGACCCCTCGAAAAAAAGGTGCGACCGCGTTGTCAGCATAACTCCTGACAGAATCATTTAAAATGAAAAACCAATATATGTGTTTTAGTTAAGACTCGTATTTGATCTAAGGAAAAAAAAACAAGTTCAAATTAGAATTTTGGTAGACCTTTTTCCAAAAAAATTAAAATTTTGTTAAAATTTGCTCGACATTTCTTTTTTTTAAAATAGTTATAATTGAAAAAAAAATCCTTCGTCCAAGTACGAGCAAATTGTATCTCAAACACCTGTATAAAATTTCATCAAGATCGGTTGAGTAGTTCGCGAGAAATCTTGACAACCGACTTTGAAAACACAGTTTCGAGAAAAACGCTATTAAAGTTTTAAGTGACAATATAGATGACCTCGGGCGCGTTACTTTCAAAGCTGTATCTTCAAAACTATTACTGATATCAACATGAGAATTTGGGACAATATTTTAGAGATGTTATAGAATAAAATAACACAATAAATTTTTTTTTTTGTTTTTTGAAGCCGCGAAACCCATGTAACCCTTTAAGAACCACCCTTACAAATATATTACATGGTCTGCTGCCTTTGACTACCCAGTAGAGGGCAACTTTTTTGTTCAGTAATAAGAAAAATTGTGTTGAAGAGAACAAATATCTTACACATGTAGTAATTATTCTCTTCCTTTTATTTTTTGTGCATTGGTTATAATTTGTACTTCCTTTATAGGCAATTCATATTTTATTTTACATATTTAAATCTTTAAATTAGGTTGATATTAAATTGAAGGAAATGCCAATATGAGATAAAAATGTACAACTACATGATTCCTGCAGCGGAAATGGAAAATATCCTAAGGTGAACCAAGGTGTTTTGTTACTGCTTAATTAAATTAAAAGATATAAAAAAGTGGCAACACCTGGGGCTAGAAACATTTTACAGCTAATACGGCTGCGTTGAATATAAGAAGAATATTAAACTTAAATTGTAAACCGAGTAGTTGTTGTTGTAACGGTTGTCTAGTCCTCGCTTGGATGATAGGTGATGGTTTGGTTGTCGTCGAGGTCATTTAACGGGAGGCCCAAGAAACAGGCTGTTTCGACGGGGTCGAAACATAGGGAAAAAGATGTTAGATGAGGTGGGTTTGTTGGGAATGCAAAAAGGTGATTAGTATCATGCGGAGCCTCATTGCACGCAGGAAATATGTTTGGAATGTCGGGGTCTATTCTGGATAAGTAGGAGTTTAACCTGCTAGAATATCCAAAATGAAGTTGCGCGAGGGGGCTCTGGTTTCGCGAGGCAACTCGAGCTCTACGTCTACTATGGGTGGTGGTTTGACTCCTAGTACGCCATTCACTGAGAGGGAGTCGATGAACGTGTTAATGGCTCCACTGTGAATGGCGGTCAGTGCGTGTCTGTAGTTCGTTGCGTCCAAAGTCCGGTTGGCGTACTGTCTGATGTCGTCGACGTAATCAAGGAATGACCTCTTGATGTTCCTAGGAGGCGGTTCCGCTTCAAGCAGACGATCATATTTTCGTAGAAATCACCCCAGCAGAAACTGCTTGGAGAGGAGGTCGTTATGCTCCTTAACCAGAAGCATAAGGGCCTCACTGTGTAGGTGTTCTATTGGGCACATCAAGTGATATCCCGTGATAGTCCGAAGTACAGTGTTCTGGCAAGTCTGAAGCTTCTTCGTCTGCGTTGAACCACATCCAGGCAATCTTATTGGTGATGCATAGTTTAGGACCAGCTGATTGCCTTGTATGTTGCCAATCACGTTCCTTTGTCTTATTCCCAAGAGCTGCTGGCAAGCGATTTGAGGATTTTCTTGCCGCTCTGTTTTTTGGCAGTTATCGCGGTCGTGTGAGGAGTGAAAGAGCACAGACTGTCCAATGTTACGTCTAAAACTTTTGGGTTATTAACTGTCGGAATTTTTGTGCCATTGACTGAAATGTTCAGGTCCAGTCTGTATTCCTTCGTCCAATTTGTGAAGATGGTCGCTGTGGATTTAGTGGGGGAGAGTGTCAGACTCCTTGCAAAGAAGAAGCGATAAAGGTCGGAGAGGTAGATGTTTACTTTTGAGCACATGCCATCGATTCCATTGCCCGACGGTAATATCGTGCAGTCATCAGCGTACGAGGTCACGGAAATTCCTACTGGTGGTTGGGGGAGTTTCGAGATGTAGAAATTAAACAGTAGTGGGGAGAGGACACCGCCCTGCGGAACCTCTGTTTAATTCTTCTAAGTATGGAGTTTTGGTCGCGAAACAGTACGGATGAATGCCGACCGCTTAGGCAGTTCATGGTCCACCGCTTCAGCCCTGGAGGGAGCGTTGATTGTTCTAGGTCCTCAAGCGTTGTGTGATTGACTATACTTAAAGCTTTTGATAGGTCCAACGCTACGAGGATCGTCCTCTCGCAGGGTGGCTTCTGGTTTAGGCCATGAATTATCTGGGCGTTTATGACGCTAAGTACTGTGGTGATGCTGTGCACTTTTCGGAAGCCATGCTGATGGTCTCTTAGATTCAGGTGGTGAGTGAATGTCGGGACTAGCAAGGCCTCAAGTGTCTTCACCACTGGAGTAATGAAAGTTATCGGGCGATAGGACTCCCCTTTGTTGGCGGGTTTCCCAGGTTTCAGTTGTGGGACCACTCTTCCGACTTTCCACACATCGGGTATTTGAAGAGTGGACATCGACAAGTTGAGGACCTTGGTGAGGTAGCTTACTCCCGTCGAGACTAGATGTTTTAGTATCAGCATGCTTTTTCCGTCAGTGCCAGGGGATTTAGACGATTTGGCCTTTTTGATGACACTCTGAACCTCCCCATCGGTGAAAGTAAGTGGTGCGCAGTCTTTTGGCATTTTGCGCAGCCGTCGGGTGACACATCGTTTGGTCTTGCCCGACGAAGGGTGCAGTGTAAACTGCCGGCTTAAATAGCTCGCGCACTTCTTCTGGTCCGAGGAGGCATGGCCATCGCATTGAATTTCAACCCGGTTGTCATGTCTCTTCGGATTAGACAAGGCCTTGACAGTAGTACAAAGCTTACTCACACCGGTGAAGAGGTTGCAGGATGCTCTATCCATTTTGTCCGCTTATGCTAAGCATAAGATATCACGCTCGTTTGCTGATATAGCTGCTTCGGCTGGGAAATTAGGGCGGAGTTCCGCGATTCTTCCATCCGGTATGAAGCGAGCAGTAGCAGCAGCGATCACCTTGCGGAATTGACGCTTGCCAACGATGACGTCCATAGGAATGTGTAGTGCGTTGAAGGTGCTCTCAGTAAATTCTGTGAAGCCGACCCAGTTAGCTTTGTTAAAGTTAATGAAGGTGCGGTTGTCCACAGAAAAAAAGTCGGACGTTTCTCGATCGAGATTATTATGGGCAGATGGTCTGATGCGAGGGTAAGCATAGGTCGCCAGGTTATGCTATTTATCAGACCACCGCTAACGATGGCAATATCTGGCGAGCTATTACATTCTGGTGGGGGCTTCGTCATTCATTATGCAGAGTGTCGAATCGTCAATCTGTTCCGGCAGCTCCATTTCCCTACGATCGTTTGACAGGCAGAAGTGCCAAATATCGTGGTGCGCGTTAAAGTCGCCTAGCACCAAACGGTTTTCACCACGAAGTAGCGCACCTATGTCCGGGCAACATGTAACTGAGGGAATGTATATATCAAGCTCGACATCGCCTGACCGGACAACTATACCCTGACATTCAAGGGTAGTGTCCCTGCGGTCGATGTCGCTATCGATTAAACGATATTGCGCGGTGTTTTGCAGTATGAAGGCTAGGCCTCCACCATTATCTCGCTCGCGATTCTTACGCAACACGTTGAAACCTGCACAACTCAGAAGATCTGAGCGGCTGTTTAATTGGTTTCTTGGACCTCAGCTATCGATAAGCGCTCCCGGCTAATATATGCGACTATCTCCTCGATCTTACTCTGGAGTCCGTTGCAGTTGAATTGTAGAATTCGCGTTTGTCGCGGGTATCCGGTTGTGATCCTGGGGGTGAGGGAGGTACGTGTAGGTGGTGGTTGTTGCAGCTGTAATATCCGCATGGGCAGCTGTCGCACTGTGGTGTTATTTGGCTACGCTACTTGATGGTAATGTCGGGGCAGACTCCTACATCATAGCGCAACATATGACGCACTCCACCGACAGAAAGTGATACCAGCTAGTGCAGGAATTGCACTTGACTGATGTGACGTTCCGGCGTATTACGGACTGACACACAGAACGGAGGAACCAGGAGTTGCTGAGTGGTTCTTACACGGGGATTGGAGCGGGATGCAGGTTGTGGAGGGGATTCTTCAGACTGGGAGTCATGCTGACTGTGTGAGCTCGATAGAGCCGTGGAGTGACGGCGCAGTGCGCGGAGATGGTGCAGGTTGCACAGCCGTTGAGGCAGGTGGCGCAGTATTGCGTTGGCAACATGAGGCCACGTAACTTGTGGTCCACTCCCTATTGGTCTTAAGGCCTGAGCAGGTCTTAAGATGGCTTCATCCATTGCATGTATTACACCTAACCGAGGTGGAGTTTGCTCTAATGACGATAAACTTAAACTAACACTTACCGATCCAAACAGGGTTAGACCGCCGAAAATAACAGCCCTTGGCCGGATAAAATCCGGGTCAACTCCGGTAACGTAGAACCGGCTGTTGTGGTAATTGTGGTTAATAAGACCGAGTAGTATAGTTCATCAGTTTCCCATTATGAGTCGCAATAGTTGTTTTTTACCAATTCTAATGAGTCCTCAGAATGGTCGTTGGTCTCGCTATATATACAAATTTAAAATGTAAACAAAGGGGTCATTGACCTCATAAAGGTTTTTGGCTTCGCTAAATGTACACAAAAGTGTCAATGACTTCAGAATAGGATTTTGTTCTTGAAAAGGTCCATTGACCTGAGTAAGTTGGCTTCGCCAAAGATAAACAAAAGGGTCAATGACCTCACTTAAGGTCTCAAACTTTAGAAACTGAAGTTTATTTTAAATTGAGGTAAGTGTAAGCAACTAAAAACAAGAAATAACGTTAACTTCAATTGCACTGAAGCTTTAATATCTTTCAGAAAGACAAACAACTTGATTTTGATCGTTCAGTTTGTATGGCAACCATAGTGATCCGATCTGAACAATTTCTTCGGAGATTGTACCAATGGCTTATACAGTAATTTATGCAAAATTTAGAGAAAAGTTCAAAAAATTCTCCATATATGCACTTTATTCCAATCATGGCTAAATCGACTAAGCTCGTTCACGCTAATTATATATATATAAATACATATATTCTATAGGATCTACGACGTTTCCTTCTGCGTATTGCAAACTTCCTCGCGAACATAATATACCCATAATATATATTATTTACTGTGCATATTATCTATGCGGTCTTATTAACTCAATGACCTACAGTACATCTACTATTTGTTTATTTACATACATACAAAATTTATGTGACAAATATATATGTAAATAAATAAATAGGAGAAAGCAAAACATGTCAAAATTACTTATTTGGGATTTACCATTTGAGCAACTTTAGCATACCCATTTAAAGTTGTTTTCCCTAAGTAAAAGTTTCTGGGAAATTGTTCCAAAATCATATAATATTATTTGAAATATTTTCCAAAATATTTTTAACTTGCTTTACCTTGTCACAAGATGTGAGGTAGTTTAAGTAGTAATTTACACTTAATAGCTTCCGGTAAAAACCTCTCATAAAAACGTTTGTTATTGCAATAAAACTTGAAAAACAGTTGCCATAACTATTTTAAAAGAGTGAAATGCAACTAGTAAAATAATACAACCGATATGACTGTTAAAACGTCTGTAACTAGTGATCTTTACAAGCGAATTAGTTAGATTGAACTTTAAAAACTTGGAACTAAAACTATGTGAGAACGAGAGTTATTTCTCACCGTTAGAAACCGAGAGTAATTATCCAATTCAAATTAGAAATAGCTTGTAGAATACGTAAAAATTCTTTTACTTCCATTTTGTCGACAATTTCGAGATGAAAAATTAGAGGAGAAGCTTCAACGCCCATCTCTATTTTATATGATTGCTACCGCAGACCGCCCTGGCTCTAAAAGCCAGTAATCTCTCCATTGTTTCTGTCTATGTACAATAATTTGTTTTAAAAACCCATAAACTGTGACGTTTAATCGCTTGCAATCAATACTCATTAAAATCACATTTTGACCTTTTTTTTTAAAGCGATTGTTATTTATTGTCAATTTGATACAAAACAAGAAATATAGAAATCTGATCTGAACAAATTCTTCAGAGATTACATTGTGGCAATAAGAAAAAACTCACGCCGATGATGTATCATTTTCAGTCATGATTATCATGGGAGGACGATCATCGAAACGAAGACTCATCCCAATGTATCTGAATCTGGAAAAAATTAAAAATCTCTCCACCCTTTTCTGTTCTCAAATATAAAAAGATAGAGTCAATTGGGAGATCCTGGCTGCGGCTGAAACCTAAATCTTTAAAATAGCATACAACATTGAAAGAAATAGGGGGATATTATTAGAGAACAACAGAATACAAGTACACAAGTATCTGTGAAAGAGTACAAAAATTTCAAAATGTTGGATTTGACGTGAAAAATAATTTTTTATAAGAAGGTACTTTAAAGCTAACAAAACGCTGCCAAATACCATATGAGGTTAAAAATAGATATCATTACCTTCTGGTATATCGTGTTAATAGAAAGATTTGACAATATCAGTGCTTATGAAATACAATTTCTGATACACACGCATATATAATATATGTAGATCCACCATGCAGAGATGACTAATCTCCAATTTAAATGCATCGTTATGAATTTCCCTCTTTATGATTAAACATATGTATGACTAATAATTGCAGAAACAATTTTATTGGAGCGTTAAAATTGTACAAAGTAAATTGAACAAATTTACCACTCGTCGGAAATCGAGTTTTGTTTGCTTTTCTCTCAGTCTCACTCTCTCTAACTTTAAATGCGGCGAGTAACAAAAACCACAAATATTAATTGTCAAAGCGATCGATCGTAATTGCGATTGCGGCTCATAAAACATTTCACCACCAAACACTATCACTATCACTTGTGGCAGAAATGGCAAATAGCCATGCTTACATATTTACATATACATGTGGCAATAAATAGTAAAGTGGCCAATAATCGACACGCCAGCATAGTAAGTGTGCAACTGTACAAAAATTTGGATGATGTGCGCATCAAGGGAACTCATGTCTACCATCGGGATCCCGAATCAGCTATTTAGGTGGTGGTGATGAGAGTATGTATTTAGGACTTATAAGTAAATATATACGGGAATATTAGCATAACCAAGAAATTAGTAAAATATCCAGTATATATAGTTCTGATATATTACGGGATACGTATATGTGGAAAATTTAATTTGTTCCAAAAATAATTTGTATACCCTGAACTGGCTATATTAAATTTGCCACGAAGTTTGTAACACCCAGAAGGAAATGTAGGAGAACCTATAAAATATATATATGTATATAAGAAGAACATGACGTCTTAGTCGATTTAGCCATGTTCGTCTGTCTGTCCGTCCATCCGTCTGTCTGTCCGTATATATACGATCAAGTCCCTCAGTTTTTGAGATATCGATCTGAAATTCAGTCCCTGACCTTTCATCACCAAGAAGCTGTTCATTGGTCGGAATAACCGATATCGGACCACTATAGCGTATAGTTGTTATACAAACTGAGCAATCGGAATCACGTTCTTATAAGGAACCTTTTTTATTTTTCTTGTTTTTATATAAAATCGTACCATTGTATTTACATAATTTTTATAGTACTCAAAATAAAGATCGGGATCCCGAATGTATTGAATTTCTTCGGAAAGGATACATTTATACACAAGCACGTTCATATTAAATTAAATAAAAAAAAAACGGAAATACCCCATGTAATTCAAAACATTTCGGGACAAATACCACGGGATTTAGTGCTTGAGCGAGCACATATTAATATACAGCTGTTGCAACATCGCATGCCACTTGAATATACTGCTGGTTTTATGTGGCACGTATGGAGTCATATTAATATTGCCATGACGATAATAACAATCACGAAAAGTAAAAGATGCTATATTTCATGGGCAAGTGTTAAATTGTCGAAATTAATTGCATGCTGCGGTACCTGGCGGCCGGCAACTGGCGGTTGGCAGCGCTCGTACGGGGCGGTTTTGAGTGTGGCAGTGGTGGTGGCGATCACAGTAACCATATTGAGCGGCAGCGACAGAGCTTATAGCGGTATTCATAAGTTAAATGTTGCAGCATTGGATGTGAGGCATATACATAATTGCCATGTTGCATGTGGTATGTGGAATGTGGCGATGGGAACGAAAATGAAATGCAAAGCATTTTAAATGTGCAACACTTGGATGTTTGTATGTGTGTTACATATATGGTAGGTGCAAGTGCACGGCCATAACACATACTTAATTTATGAAGATTGTTTAACATTGGTGCATTTGTTGTGGCAATTATGATATGCTGGTGTGTAATTTGCATGCAGCTCATTCTACGCAAGGTGCTTTTTCTTCCAAATGCAATTTTTCTCTTAATTATGTACATATGTATAAAATAATAATCATAATTTGAGGTGCGTCTCCATTTGTAAAGTGTGGCAAAGGTAGTGGAGTATCCAAACTGGCGCGGAAGCACTCAACTCACGCAGGCAGCGAGCTTTGTTGCTGTGTGGCAAGAGTTTTCTCGCAGTGGCGCATAAAATTCGCATTATTTTATTACAGTTTGTTATTCGCCATGCTTGACTCACTTGTCTTCATTAATTTCATTGAGATTTGATGTGAGAAACTTTTTGCGTTGACGAAGTAAAATTATGTTGCAATTTAAATTGGAAATTTCGTATAAAATTGCTGGAAAACTGTTGCACTTGCACGCATGACACGGACAATTATCATGGGAAGCGCATTAATTAGATAAAAAACTTTCCAAGAGGTAAAAAATCGCTTTCGAGTCTACAACAAACAAATGTTAGTTGCTGGCTTTTCCACTTTTTGTTGAATTTTTTAAATATTTTTATTTTTTTGTGATTTATATTCGGTCTATAAAAGTGTTTTCACGGGAGAAGTTTTTGTAAAAAGTTGTAGAGTTGCAGCGATATATAGCATTTAGAATATACATTTTCAAAATTTTTGCCTAACAACAAATCTTCTAGATAAAAATATTTTACACGAGTAATTAGTTTTGACGATTTATGGTTTTCATTTTGAGTCCATACCAACTCCAAAATCCATGTTCACTCATGTTGAAGTCTCGTGCGACACCTGCATGACTACTGCCTGTGGATTCATGGCTTAACGCTGAAAAAGAGAGAGAATTTCAGGCTCATTGAAGTCAGCAACGTCTATTCTTGAAAAGTTTGGCTACTACTGGAATTTGTACTATATAGAACTGAGTCAAGGCGAGACTAAGAATGCCAATCCCAATAAAGAAGTCAATACATTTTCGGATGATATACCTGATTTGTGGGAGGAATATCCTTTGCAACAATCTGAACGGAAAAGTCAGTATAATATATAATATGTTTTGACAATTAGCCCGCAAATATTTACAATTCTAGATTATGCAACAAGTGGAAATTGGAGAATCATGGCTAAAACTGCAAGTTTCAATAGATTATCAGGTGGTTTACTCAGATACGATAAGATTGTCGTCGAAAGAAAGTTAGCAGTATGTAATCTGCTCAGTCCCCACGGATGTCGATTTAATAAACTTCAACTGTAGTAACCTCAAAGAACTAATAACCATATACTAGGTTCTTTAGAGCATTTTATATGAACGAATGAAGTCCACGCCTAACAAATTTATTATATATTATAATAATGATTTTAGATATGATAAGTTTACAAATACCGAAAATTAACTATAGCCTATTCTTTACCCCAGAGATATAAACCACGAAAAATGTAAAAGCTCTTTAGCTTGATTGGCGAAAATAGGATAGAATTACTCCGAGATGTTCGATACAAAAAGAATTTTTAGACCCCGAGACTCGTTGATTTGTAATATATTACATCTCATCCTGAATCCGATATTAATAAATCTAATAAAAACGAGAGCAATACTAAATAGACCCCGATCAACTTCGAAGACGTAGAAAGTTATCGTAGACGAAAATGCAGCTCTTGAGGTGTTAGAGGGACAGGACTTGTCGAATGGTTGCAATATATTATTATATCATTATCAGTATATTTTAATCACTTTCAATCTTCGGCATCCATTTTCAAAGCGGAATTCGCTAACAAAATTTAAATTTCTACTTACTCTACTCTCAGCGTCGTTGTGTGGCATTTCCTTAAATTGTGCTAAATTCTAAAATACAGAATGTCAGTCGTTATTTGCCTTAAATAGCGAATATATCACATGACTCATACAAGTGCCACATGCATGATCAAGTCCGTTAATTGTGAAAGCCTTTTTTTTAGAAGCTTAATAGCTTCTCTCTCTCTCTCTCTTTTACTGAATCACGTTTCTTTGATATGAGTGCTCACTACAAAGATTATATGATCAGTGTTAATTAGCTAGCGAGTGTAAATATACACACTCATTAGCTGGCCTGTAATTGCACTTGCACTTGGGCATTTATTTAGGTATAAATACGTGCTTTTACACATGAGAGAATTATGCAAGTACATTAAGTTAGTTATTTTGTTTGGCACGTTCTTTTCAACCCTTAAATGGCTAACATATTTATGTAGTTGATTTGATTGGAAATGGAATATGTTCTTTCAATTCGGCTGACTAAAATAATGTTTTTTAAAAACAATTCTTCAATGTTATGCTGATTCCAATGATATGAGATAATATTAGATAAGCACAAAAAACAGAAATATGCCAAAAAATAGTAGTAAAACATTTAGAATATGTGATAATATTCTATTGATAGAACTTTTTAATTAATCTTTAAATCAAATCACTTCATAAAAACCAAAAGAGGGTGGAAATACAAACTAGTCTTGAAAACGAAATCATGGTTCTCGGTTTTGTAATGGGTCATTTCTAACAAGATAATTTGAATTGTTAAAAAATATGTGCTATTTCCATGAATGTAAATTGAACATCGAAAATCTAAAGCAATCACTTGCTGCTTTATTTTATTCTCAACCAAGGCAAACAAGGGTTAATTACATTCTCTACAAAATACATTTGTTTGTTAATTATGTTTATTACACTTATATAATACTATAGTTTTTTTATATATACATGTGTACATAAACTTGAATATATATTATGAAAAAGTGTGAAATGTCAGTCAATTCAGATTCAGATAGAAGAACGTTATTGAAATTTAATATTAAAAATACAAAATATTTGTCTACCTATTATTAAATTTATTCTTGATGATAATTTATTTCAAAACGTATTAAATATCCATTTTTATAACTTCTCCCAATTTTTGAATGCTAACATGATCACATTTATTCGTCACTGTATTTCAGCATACAATAATCAATAACAAAATGAGTAGCAAAGCGAACATTCACTAGCGAGGAGACTGATGATGAAACAAGCGAAATAAGCGAAATAACTAACTACATCTTATATATAAGCAAACGTACAGTCTACATATACATATATGAATGTATTTAGCGTTAGTGTTTATTAATAGAAACAAATCAGAGTTAAAATTCACG
The DNA here is from genome assembly GCF_042242935.1 of Bactrocera oleae. NCBI lineage: Eukaryota > Metazoa > Arthropoda > Insecta > Diptera > Tephritidae > Bactrocera > Bactrocera oleae. Next base: position 41,879,326 of record NC_091540.1, on the reverse strand, counting down.
ATAAAATGTAAAAAAACACAATACGACCAAACATCAAAATGCAATAAATTCGTACATTTTTGCATAAGAAGTGTTTGTACGGTGTTGAGTAATGCAACATGCATATGTGCAAGTTGGAATTTCGAATACTGGTTGTCTCGACAATATTGATTTTTTAAATAAAGAAAAAGTTTTTTTAAAAGTATAATCTTGCCGCCAACTTGGCAAACTTATCTTTTATTTTATTATAACAAATTTGGGGAATATCTAACAGTATACATATACTTCCTTATACTTCTTTTTAGACATCTCGGTATTTCATACTCCACATTTAATTTGCGAGAGTAATTGCTATTCAATTTCGACCGAATATAGTTCTTGCTTTATAATGCTTATCAAAATCAGTAGTTATCTTATTCATAAAACGCTGTATAAGCGAAACTCTCCTAAGACGAGAGTGCGTAACAGTTGAGTCAGAGGGTTTACTATATAACTGTCCGCCGTTGTAATGCAAGCAGACAAGCGATTGATTTCATTAATTACGCATAAAATTCAACTAACAAAATTGCATTTTCCATTGCATGCAATCACAATAGTTCATATGCATTTCAAACATAACTGTGCGCTACTCACCATTATGGCCGGCTGATTGTAGGGGGCGGCTGGGGGGCGACTTATGAGTAAAGCGGCTGAGCTGGGTGCTGTTGTGGTTGCCAAATCGAAACGAAAACGCGAATATTGCTTCATAAATATTTTCCAGATTACATAAGCCGTCCTCGTGTTTGTATGTGTATGTGTGTGCGAATGGGGGGAGGACGCAACGGCGCTAGTGTTTGTGATGGTGCAAAAGTTGCAGACTTAATTCCTGATCAAATGCCGTTGGACGAGCAGTTTATAAAAGTATATAGATTTTATTGTTGTTGCTGTAGCGGCGACTGTTGCAGTTGTAGATGCAAATGTCGTGTGTGCAACATGTGCGCACCAAAAGGCTGAGCACAGAAATGCGTAGCAATTGCTGTTCGGTTGATGCCACAGTTATCAAAGTGACTTGAGAAATTGATTCAAATCGCATTATAAGCGAATGAGCCGCACGCACGCTCACATATGCACAGACACACGCACGCACCTATGCAAAAGAGTTATTTAAAGCAGGCAACAGTTGGCTACTAGATTGTATGCGCGTATGGTTGTGTGTTTGTGTTTTCCGCGTTAAGTGGCGTCTGCCAGGCACTTGATTGGCGATGATTTTCGGCATAGCAGATGCCTAATCAAAACGATTTTCATTATGCGCGAGTCTTAAAATTACTTTTCCACTGAAAGTTTTTCGTTCACGTTTTGGCATTTGCTATGTTAAGTAATTGAAGTTAATCGGTGATCGCAAAATTATAGTTGTCATACTTGTTAATTGAAAATTTTAATCACAAAGAATTTGACTTCTGATGCAAGGAAATCATGTTAAGAATATGCACTGTTATTCTGGTATTTCTATAAATCTTGTTTATTGAAAAAAAAAAATATTAAAAGAAATTTTCGTTTGAGAATGTATTTTCCTTTCCAACATGAAACACTCAAATTTTAATATAATATAGGAAAGGGTATCAATCTTGTTCCTAAATCTATATATACCCAATGAAAAAAAAGACACCGAGGAATTAACAAAAAATAATCATAATCTATTTAATTGGAGGAATTCATTTCGCTTTGTCTAGTATTCATGGCCTTGAATCGACATACCTATTAGTGACCCACTACGGAACAGGTATCAGCTCAGTGACTCTAAATGTCGCAATGGAAAGAGCAAGACAAGACAGTTCGAAAAGAGTAGGTTGAAAAAAGTGGCCATCGAAAGGAACTCCAAGTCCAATTTTAAACAAAAGTAGTAAAGTTTTTCTAATTGTAAGGTGAAGAGTCAATTCGGCCTATTTTGAAATCTAACTCTACTATAATTGTAGTAAGTCTACTTCTACTGAGACATGAGTGATCGAAATTATATGTATGTACTAACCGGCTCTCTTTCATATATGTACAGAAACTCGAATTAATATAAATTAAATATATGTAGGTTTTAATTAATTTTATCGGATCTACGAACAAGTTCAAAACTCTTAATGAAGGTAGAACCATCATGAATAATTGTCTTATTATTATATATTACATAAGAAAATATATTTGAGACAATAACGACATCTAACAAACCTTTATTAATGCTACAAAAAACCCGGTATCAAAAGCACCTAGAACTGTCAACACTATAACAGTTCAGAAGAATATTTTTTTCGGTTTACTAGTATAAGCCACGAGCTTCAACAGCGAGAAACATTTTACAACAACTATTTGGTAGCGAGGTGTATGGCAATTAAATATAAACTGAGATTTGCTCCGCGACAGAAGGTCTATTTTGTCCTAAAATGTTTACCAATTAGTGAAAATAGTACTATTTTCTATATAGAAATTTATTTTTTGCTCATAGTAGATGATTCTTTCTGCATATATCTACAATCGGCGCAAAAGAAAGCTCAACTCAAACTCGGATAAGTTAGAAAATCGAAATAAAACAAAAAATCGATGTAAATTGTCAGCGAATTACAAAAATATAAGCCAGTTTTAAAGTCTATATAAAGTTTAACTTTATATAGTTTTATTTGTTCGTTTCCCGTTCGCTTACATGAAGAGGGGTTTAATAATAAGTTGCCACAAATGCTGCTAAATTGCTCTTTCAGATTTTTTATATTTTTTATATGTTATTCTGAGAATGCTATTCAGAGAAATATATAGGGGTTACATACACTATTAAAACTAGCTGATATAGACAACCGGCCTGAAATTTCACTATAGTTAAAAGCCGCTTTGATGATTATTATATTTTGATGATATTGCTGTTTTAACTCTTCGTTTAATGCTCGAAATGCACTAATTAACCTAATATACAACAAAATAGGTTTAAAAATATAATCAGAAGGGCTAAATTTAGAAACTGTGTAGCTTAAATTAATTTTATATCTATTAATTAAGATTTTTTTAATTACTATTAAATTAATAATTTGCTTATTCAACTGCTTAACTTCATAAACTAATTATATTTTTCGCTGTTAAAATTGTAAAGAATGTAATTAGCCGCAAGTTATAAACAGAATACAAATAAGTGAGTAACTACAGTAAGTACAGCTTCCAAAACATACACAAATACACATAACATATTATAGTATTACATAATTACTTTTTTGCACACTAAATTGCACATTTCCTACTTAAGTCATAATTTTACTTTTGCTTTGTTTTATGATGTATTTAACCGGGCACTTTCATTACTACACATTACGAAATAATTATTTTTTATTTTTATTTATTTTTTATTTATTCACAAATTTTCTTTGCGCTTTACTTTCAATATTTCTTTTAATTTCTATTTCCACATCATGTTTTTCTTTATTTGTTTTGCTATGATTTTCGCAACATTTTTGTTTGATTTACGTGGAGCATTTCGCATAACGCAGGTCACGTCGGAAATCGCCAATATGCCATCTATCAGTAATAATAAAAAAGCACAAATTTATATAGAGAAAATAAAGAATTATCAAAATAAATAAAAGTACAGCGCAGTGTCCAGGCAAAACATATGCACATTTATGTGGCCACAGCCTGTCGCCCGGTCAGTCGGTCGGACCGCAATCCAACCTCGCATTCTTCGCACAGCCGGCCTTGTTGGCCTACAACGTCTGCGGCGGACACATCGGCATCGGCGCTGTTGCCTCAGGCGTTCACACAGGTGACGGCGTTCACTTATGATTTTGTATTTTTTCACAAATTCACCGTGCCCCTCGGCACCATGGAAGCGATGCAACCTACCAAACATTTCACTCAACATTTACCCACTGACGTGCGCTCAAGCGCTTTTTGGCAAAACGAACGCACTTTTGTAATAAATATTATGTTATTTTATATAAACACATAACAGTTTGTAGGTGAATTCAAATTGAATTTATTTTGCTGAAATTTTTTCGAATGAATGAAAAAGCGCCAATATTCTTTTTTTTTTTGTTTTAACTTTGGTTTTTATTGTATTTTAATATATGATTATTGCTATTTAAAGACATGCACCGCCTGACCGCACGAACCGGGCATATACATATGTGTGTATATGTGTGTGAACCAGTGTCTCTATTGTCGCTGAGTGATTCTGTCTGTCCATTATTAGACTTGTATTTACTCGCAATGATCCTATACTGTTTGTATGTAGCTGCTCGCGCTAGACGCTAGACTAGACTGAGTGTTTCGCGAGTTTTCCAGCAACTGAATAAAAACGAAGTAAATAAAAAATGTGGCTTTTCGCTAAGCTCAGCGCAGCGCTGTACTGAGCGGCTAGCTACGAGCGTCTAATGCAAATGGTTGATGAAATGCAAAGGAAATATACAGATACGAAAGTGGCGGGGAGCAGCAATAGAAAATAATTAAATGCTGAGGTAGCAGATGGAGGTAAGGCGGCGGCTCAGAAAAATAGTTAGATACACATACACACACACGCACACATGCATACATATGCATGTACTACTATATTTATATGTACGTGTCACTATTGCCGGTAAGCGGCGGCAAATTGGTGGCAGGTGGTTGTTGGAGGTTTGCGGCAAGCGACCGGCCAACTGACTTGTGAGACATATACAGTCAACTCTCCTATAACGCGGTACTCTCAGAAGGCGGTTTCCACATAACGCGGTGTCCGTCAATAGCATCCCATAAGCTGTTTAGGTCATTAGGGCCTATTTGAATTATAAGGGAACAGATGGCGCCAGTTTCATGTAGGTACAGGCAGTGGGACATACTTGTAGTAACTACATAGTAACTGTATATGTTTACATAAAGATTATCTCCGGCTTACCTTATCACTTATAATTGTTCTAGCCCGGCAGTGGAAACCCATACGATGGAAAAAAATTTATATTTCAAAGTTTTCTTTTCATTTCCAAACCTTTTTCGACAGATTAGAAAGTAGTGAAAATAAAACCCTTACCCAAGTTTGGATGGAGTTTTCTATTTTAGATTGTATTAAAACCGAGTCATCAGCTTGCGCGGAAATCAAAACATAAACGCTTAATGCGTGTTGGAAACCCCGAAAATAAGGAAAATGAATGGGTGCCAAATGTCGATTTACAAGATGTGGTAAAAGGTCTAAATTTGATAGATTAAATTTTACAAAAGTTTTTCTAGTTTTTGCTGGAAAACAGTTTTTTAGTTTAGTTTTGGTATTATTTCTTTATATAAGCTCTTCAATTTAATAAAAATAATTTATTATTTATCTTTTCCTTATTGGTCTCTATACCTATAACGCAGTACGAATGATTTGATTTGTACTAATTCTTCATTTCTTATGGCGCGGTTTCCATACAACGCGGTACGCACTCACCGCGTTATAGGAGGGTTGACTGTATACATATATTCATGTAGCTTTTATGTACTTTTATTAGGGTGACCCATAAAGAATATTATAAGAACTATTTTCTGCACCTCACCGTTATTACCACGACCTAAATCATAACACCTAAGTAATAACAATCAGAACAATAAATGTGAGAAGGTTACCACTTGTTTCAAAATTCTAAATCGAAATATTGATAAGAAAAGTAGATCAATTTGATATCACATGTGAAAGATAGTAAAAGTGTTGCCACCTTAAAAAATTTTAATTAATTGAAATAACAGATTAAAAAGCCTTACAGTTAGAAATTTGGGTAAGAAACTGAGATATTATCTTAAAGAAAGATAAGAGTTAAAAATATCTGTTTACTCGTATGCGAGAGCTGTGAATCCCTTTCCATTAGTTAAAATAAAACTGTATACATTTAGTATAAAATAAAACTGATAGGATAAAAAAGGAATTACAGTGTAAACTTAATACTAAGCTATTCAAAAGTCGTATAACACATTTTTGGGCGTTGCCACCAGTTAAAAATTAGTTGAACAATAAATATGATAAAATACACAAAAATTGATAAATAAGTATTATCATATATGTTTCAAGCTAAATTAGTGTAAGAAATATTTTTGTCAGACATACTTTTAAGAAGGTTTGCCACCTGTATGCAACATTTAAATCTACAAAATTAATCAAATAAATGAAATGTTAATAATATTAGTATCAAATGCGAGGATATTTAAAAAATCTGATGCACAAATTTGTTCCTATATTTGTGCACCACCCTAATACGTTCGTGTGCAATAAAGCAACAATGTACCGCAGGAATATCTATAAATGCATGAATGAATTTGGCGCATGAGTAAAACTCTATAAAAGTTGTTTTATGCCTGAATGAATGGACAAATAGTAACTACTCAGAGCAGGCAAGGGTAACCGCCTCACAAGAGGCAGGCAAGGAGGCGCAAAGAAGAGCCTTAGCGAGCAGGCGAGAATGAGTCGAAAAGCGCACAAGCCGCAAAATTGTTTATAACACACATTCACACTTACTCACTTAAAAAATGCACCAAACATGCAAAACACTACAATGACAATAACAACAACAATACTACACTAAACAATCATGTAAGCCAAAGTTTAATGAATTGTTGAAAAAGGCGTTGCCGCTGTTGTTGCTTGCACGGTTGGGTTTTTTTTGTTGCTGTAAGCTCTGCACTGGGTAGCACCAAATTTAAGTGAATGCAGATAACAACACAAACAATTTAATATAAACAAAGGAGGCTTAACGTAATATAACACACCTCAGCTGGTGAGAAAGTGGTGGATTCCATTCGTTTTCTTCACTCTTCTTAGCTACCCCTATGTAAATAGGGCAGTTCTACTTCTCTGATCTTCTCGAGATTTGCAAAGTTGGATTGCTTTAGGCTGACAATGTGTTGGCAAATACTCTCTGTCGAGTTGATCTTGACAACATCTGGTTCCAACAAGACAGCACTACGTGCCTCACAGCACGTGCAACAACGAAATTATGGCGTGAAAAGTTTGAACATTCGATAATTTCAAGAAATTGTGACATTGAATGGCCACCAAGAAGTTGTGATTTAACACCATTAGACTACTTCTTGTAGGGTTATTTGAAGTCATTGCTCTTTAGAAATAAACCGGACTCTCTTCACGCTTTAGACGATCTATTCATGACATACGACTTGATTTAGTGGAAAAAGTACTCACTCAATTGAGTTCATCAAATTCGTTCCTGCAAAAGTTGCATTCAGAACTTTATTGTATCGATTGTACTTCACATTAAATAAAAAACTTTTGAATTTCCTTAACAATAAGTGTGCTTTTTTTAATCATATCACTCTTATTTGGCAAGCCGGTTGGTGATGGTATGTGAGGTAACTTAATGAAACTCAGAGAGCATCTTTTTATGTTAATAATATAATATGTCGTTAAGCCAAAAATAAATAAAATCAGGTCAATATTATGCCTATCTTCAATACACGTAATACGTAACGCAAGGTGCAAGGGTTTGAAATGTTCTGTTACACCGGAACTTATCCCTTCATAACTTGTACTTCAAGATCTTTTGCTTCAAAATAGAGCTTAATATCAGTAACTTCTTCCCAGCGACCATAAATTTAATAACTGGGGAGAGGTTTTACATTCAGATGACCAATTGAAGAGATTTCGCCAAAAGCTACAATTTGCTAGTGGTAGTATGGTATTATATCGAGCACAAAACCATACGCACCCTGTAGGAATAAGTAAATCATGAATATCAATTTTACTATAGGCTACTTTGCGCATGAGTGCCGTATACAAAAACTCATTTGCATGTCCATCAAAATGCATAAGTCAGTCTATAAAAATGGATTTGACAAGACCCGAGTGCCACTCACCCCACTACTCATTAAACGAGCACTCCTCAAACTCAAATAAATTTTTATGTTTGCTTGTGTGTATTGGCGGAATATTGTCACTCAAAAGGCGCACACGCCCATAGTCACTATCGCAAAAGTGCTCTTACGTGGGTGGGAGACAAGCATTTATTGCTATTTTTAGTGGCAGCCCTATTTTTAGCTTTTAGTAAATTGTTTGTAAATGCTACCAAACTTCTTCTTCTTCTCTTTGCTGTCTGCCACGCAACCCTCTTTTAATTTTCTTAATAATAATAAGTTGTCGCAAAGGGTGAGTCAATTGACTTTTGCTATATGATAAGAAGTCGTTATGTCGTGTTATCTTCATTCGTGTTTTGCCACCTTTTGACATTTGTGTGAATTTCGTTTGTCCACAACCAGTGGCGGTTTTAACTGACAGTTTAGCTGATGGATGAATCGATAGCGACAATATGCGTGGTAAAATATGTGAGGGGAGTGCATAATGAATATGTTTCAGAAATAATCGGATTATAGGGAAAATATATTAAATTTTAATGCATTGTCCAACGAGAAATACTTCAAATACCTTTTACTTGATTTTTTTAACAACCAATTTTTAATCTCTCTCGAAAATATTTTTATCAGAAATCATTAATAAACCAGTATTTTCGGGAACATACTGAAATGTAGGTGGAAAAGAAATCAAAACAAAATATATGGTCGTAATTTATTTCGAAATGTCAGGAAAAACAAATGAAAAATGTTTAATATTAATAAATATGACATTAACTATCCAGTCAGCGACGAAATGTATTACACTGTTAACTGACCTGTGCAAAATTAACGATAAATTGTTTTAAAATAAAATTCTAGAACAGATATCGTAAAAGGGGAGAAGCTATTTGAAATAATGGAGCGGAAACTAGTAAAACATTTAAACGTTCTTCAAAAAGTATAATAAATGAAGTGAAGTAGTAATTTGCGATAAGTCATTGAAAGGAAGTTTATGTAAAAGAGAAACAGCATTTGATAAACATTTAAAAAAGTGTGCTTTTCTTCAAATATCCATAAACTGAAATAATTTGTTTCGACTAATTTTTGCAAATCATCGGAAAATAAAAAAAATTATATTTTGAATCCATTGGACGTGATTCGTATCGACATGCTGGGAAAGTGTATTGAAATACGTCATTTAGGCGCAATACAAGTATAAAGTAGAAAAAATTTGTTTAATGAAATGAATCAGTGATGTGGGAATTGATTCTGGGAGCAATTTGTGAAGTTTTTAATGTAAACTATAATACTGAAAGTTTTCTTCTATATAATAAGCTACTAGATTTAATAGGCGGTAAATTAAGTATTATGAAAAATATAAAACTCCTATAAAATGCCAGCTTTGCTGTGAAGGATAACTCCAGTCGGAGAAACCAAAAACACTTTCTAACATTCTTCCAAACCGAAGAAAGTACTCACTTTTACATTCAATATTTGTCGCTGCAAATATGTGTGTCCCAACGGCGTACAAATCTAATAACACGCCGCCACATTTATTGCCTATTTACTATGCCCAAACGGTAAGTCAGTCTGGCATTCTTTTTAACTTTCAATTATGGCCATTGATTTCTTCGGATACCCGGCAAACGCTCAGGCCATTAAATCAAAGCCAATCTGAATTTTTATGCATACACTGTGGAGGCAGGCACATGCATATGTATGTGGCAACATTTTTTATTTGTTTATGTGTGTATTTAGGCATTATTAACGGCATTTTAAAAATTCAAAAATTTGCATGCATTAAACGTAAACCGAAGCGACGGTGGCACCCACATTATTTTCACTCACCGGTGAGTTGTTTGCATGCATTATTGCAGCTGCTATTATTGTTGTAATTGCTTTTGTTTTCATTTGTTTCACTTTTTCGCATTTTTGTCTTCTGTGGCACATCAAATCGGCAGGAATTCGCGATGGTTGCACATCAGTCAGCGCGCAGCGAATTAACACCAATTGGCATACCGACCGCGTACACCAATCACATTGGCAACAGCAAACCACATCAAATATACATACAAAATAAATGTGAAAAGAAATTAATAATAACGAAAAATTCCAATTTTTACTCGTTGACGCAACGAAATTTGACTAATATAACTTTGATATTCTCAAAGACCTAAAGCCTCTTATGTGCGCGGTATAACGGTGTTCATATTCAATTTTCCAAACTGTAACTGTCATTTCAATAATCCATATAAAATTCACATAAAACTATCCCTATTTTTAAACATTTTCAGTATTGAGGGAGTTCTTCCGCAGGAGCAACTGCCACTCAGAGGACCTGTCTGCCACACCTTCCTAGACACACACGGGGGTAAGGAATAAGCTGTCTGCTCGCATAGACATAGGCTTTAATGGCTGCCTCGTTTATATTCCTACATATATACATATGTAACTATTTCAAAGTTCCAGACCAGCATAGACCGTTATAAAGAACTCAAGTGCACTGGATCCACAACAGAATTGCCTTTAGTCACGCTAGTCCATTTGGTATGGAATAAACACTGCAATATATAATTACCCAGAAGGCAAAGCAAGTAGTTTTTGTTGAAATGGACTAGTTCGTTTCGCAGCACACTTGTAGTAGTTATGCATTAGTTGAGTTATTATAGTTTAAATTTTAAACAAGTAAAGAAGAACAAAGTTCGGGTGTAACCGAACATTTAATACTCCTGCAACTTGCAAAAAACAAAGGCGGAGGAACACCTTCAGACACCGTGATTTTATTAATTTAAGAAAAGAGGATACACTGTTTTTATACTCTCGCAACCTGTTGCTACAGAGTATAATAGTTTTGTTCACCTAACGGTTGTTTGTATCACCTAAAACTAATCGAGTTAGATATAGGGTTATATATATATAAATGATCAGGATGAAGAGACGAGTTGAAATCCGGGTGACTGTCTGTCCGTCCGTCCGTCTGTCCGTCCGTCCGTGCAAGCTCTAACTTGAGTAAAAATTGAGATATCTTTATGAAACTTGGTAGACATGTTTCTTGGTGAGACGGTTGGTATTGCAGATGGGCGTAATCGGACCACTGCCACGCCCACAAAACGCCATTAATCAAAAACAAATAACTTGCCATAACTAAGCTCCGCAATAAGATACAAGACTGTTATTTGGTACACAGGATCACATTAGGGAGGGGCATCTGCAGTTAAAACTTTTTTTAAAAAGTGGGCGTGGTCCCGCCTCTAATAGGTTTAATGTGCATATCTCCTAAACCGCTAATGCTATAATAACAAAATTCACTGGAAGCAAATGTTTTTAGCACTTCTATTGACGGTGTGAAAATAGTTGAAATCGGGTGGCAACTCCGCCCACTCCCCATATAACGGTACTGTTAAAAACTACTAAAAGCGCGATAAATCAAGCACTAAACTCTAAGATGGTATAAGATGACTTTATAGGAACCGCGTTCAAAATTAGACAGTGGGCGTGGCACAGCCCACTTTTAGGTGAAAACCCATATCTTGAGATCTGCTTAACCGATTTCAACCAAATTCGGTGCGTAACGTTCTTTTCATGTTTCTATGTCATAGTGCGAAAATGGGCGAAATCAGACTACAACCACGCCTACTTCCCATGAAACACCATTTTCAATTCCATCTGATTCTTTCACTTTCCACTATGCATATCAAGCAACAATGATTATATCGGGGTAAAACTTTGCGTGAATAATACGTTTAAAGTATGCCACCAGAAATCTCAAACGAGTATACCATTTGACTTTGCGAGAGTATAAAATGTTCGGTTACATCCGAACTTAGCCCTTCCTTACTTGTTTATATTAGAATTTCATAAGGATTCCTTATATATTGACCTATAGATGAGGTATAAAGTGAACCGGTGGAGGAAGTGTTGACCTGCTTTTACCTATTTTGGTACGAATTATAGTGCGATTTTTGGACGTAAGATGAATTACCTTGAGGGCACTATTTGTTCAAAGTTTTATTCTGATAGGTTTTTTATGTTTGATTTGTATACTGTAAAGTGAAAGAATCAGGTGGGATTTGAAAATGTGTTATACGGGAATTAGGCGTGGTTGTCATCCGATTTAGCCCATTTTTGTAGTGTCTAATGAGAAAGCTTGGGTAACCTTACACACCAAATTTGGGTGTTGAATCGCTCGAGTAGATCCTGAGATGTAGGTTTCCATTAAAGTTGGTCCGATTTTCACACCAGATCCTAAAAAACTTTCTTTACCAACCTGGTTAAGAAATTTAATGCTTGTGGCTCATTTTTTCAGTGAGTTATAGTACTTTAAGTAGTTTTCAAAACAACCGTTATATGGGAATGGGGCGTGGTTATCATCCGATTTTACCTATTTTCACAGAGGTTGATCAGAATGTGGATGATCGATGTATCTACCTTGAAAGTGTTTTTTTACCCATTTCCATCTTCCAATTTCTCATCTTCAAACTTTTTTCGCTGTCCGCAAATCCATCACCATCTCTTAATAAATCGTACTAATATAGTAATAGACCTAATACAATGAACATAAAATTTCTGAGATTCAACACATGGTTCTAGGTAGGTGGGCACGATTGCCCTTCGTTCTAAACTTTCTTGAAACCTTAGAAAGTGTCATGACTATTCTATATACTAAATGTGTTTCGAAGCAGTTAATATTCCTAGTAGACTAGTTCATGTCTAGTCTACATTCAAATGCTAGAAATATAGTTAACCAGCAAGCTTGCATTTTAAGCAAAAAGGGGTCACCATGCTTTAACCCCTTTACATTCAAAATTTTTGTGCATTTCGCGAATGGTTTCGGCATGTTTGTGAGTATGTGTATTGGTGTATCCTTGAGAGTATCTACGTGTGCGCAACGAGAAAATCAATTTAGTTAATTGTTGAATGTTAATTTTTTATGTTGGTTACCGAGGACTTTTTGTTGTATTTTTGCGAAACAACATGTTTGTACGTAGTATAAAGAGGGATATGCCATTCTGAGTGAGTACATAAAGGATCACTGGAAAGACGCAGGGAAATGAAAAAGTTTTAAATTTAATTCGAAAGCAGTAATGAGGAACTTCGGAGAGAAAAGTCGTCTGCAATGCGAAAGCTGTAGATATATATTTCAATAATAGTAGCATGCAATTTGTAGAAAAGTTTACACCAATGAAAGCAACGAGTTTGAAACTTACACACCAGAAGCCTACAATTTTTACCTCATTAACGATTCCAACAACTGTGTGGTTGTGCAAGCGCACAAGCATATACACTTTTATTTCAATATTCACAATATCTCCAATGAATACCAGAGTTTCTTGTAGTTTATATATAAACTTGTACATACCTACTTATGTATGTGTTTACATACCACCATGCTCCAATTTATAAAAACAGCAAACAAATTGTATGATTAGTTAACAGCAAAGCTTAATATTGCAATCACACCATTAATGCAGTAGGCGCCGCATTACAACAACAAAAATAATGTATCTACATGCATGCCATTACATACATGTACAATCTTTACATACATGTTCAACCGTCTATTCGATTCGGTGTTAGGAGAAATGTGTTAAAATTGCCATTAGGCAATTAAGACAAAATGAAAATAAAAAACAAGTGCCTCCAATTTGCCGCAAATAAAAACTAACGGCGTCCTAAAAACCTATAAATTTTATAGCGTTTTGTTGTTAAACCACATATCGATTGACAAGCTATGTATAAAATAATTTAAAAAAAATTTTTGTTCGCCTAATTCGACTCCACCTCCGTTAAAACTTCTAAGTTTGAATTTTATAGGAAACTGGGTTCTAAATATTTGATATTGAGTGATAATTACCACCGTTTGTTGCAGATAATTTATAATATATATATATTTTATATTTGCGCATATCCCAAAAATATCTTTAGTAATATCTTCACGTCATAAAATTTTCCTTCAAGCTACCAATCGGTTAAATCACCGATTAATTACCCAACAGCGCTACCAAAGGTTTCTGTTAAAATTTCTTATAGTTTCCTCAGGGTCAATTGACAATTCTAACCGAAACTCTTGTGTACGTGTGATCGTTCATCCCTTTCTCACTCAAAGCCCTTATGACTTCCACAGTGTGTATGTGTTAGTTTCGGCTCTAATTCTTTTAAAGAATTGGAGTTTCGGTAGCCGTGACTTACTGGATGTTCTGCATCTGCAAAATTCCCGGTCAAGAAGTTTCAAATATGCTCTATACCATATATAAAATGTCTATATTCAGCCTAAATGCAGGCAACACTTTTTCAGTTTGTGGAACCCGTTTGAAATATCAGGTAGCACCAGAAACATTTTTAAATAGTATGTTCAACAATTAATGTAGGAAAAGCTCTAGTGTCATATTTTCAACCAATAATCTAGTTCCTTCACTCTCTTTCCATTTTTAGGCAACTTTCTTACTGAAAGGAAACTTACAATATTGAAATCATACAAACAAATTGTGTATTTTCAAGATATTTTTTATAATAAATCAGTATTAAAAGAACATTATTTTTAAGTCTTAGTATCGTAAAATTAATATTTTCAATTTTATGGTTTCCTATATTATTTGTTATTTATTACAAATCCCAATTTGTAGTTTTGACTTTATGAACAACTCTTAAATATTTCTGAAAATAATAATTTTTTACTAAATTTTCCTTTTAGTTTTGCATAAAACTTCTGCTTAGCGATGGTGCTGCAAAGGAGTATACACATAACAGTTTATTTTTAGCATCCACTGTAGAAATATTATTTAATACTCAGTTGCATATAATTATTAACTCAAACATTTTTTCCTACAATCTTTTCTTCTCTTACCCAATTCCGAATCCGATCCATAAATCGTTTGAATGAATCCATACGCCTTACAGCCATGACGAAGCCACTGCAAACTGTTGAAATCAACACAAAAAGTCGATGAAATAAAACACCGCCATTAAAGCGGCCCTGACAGTAGGTAAACATTGAGGCGCACACAAGAGACACACACGACAAACAGGTGGACGGAAGAGATGATGGATCGAATGTGCATTGGACACGAAAGTCCCATTACATGTGAAAATGGGACGAGCGGTGAATGTGAATAGAAACACACGGCGGAGAGGATAAGAAATGCACTCGCCGACACAAACAAAACAGCATTTAGGGGCAAGACGCACAAGGACAACACTGCCAGGGAGCTTTCGAGCTGACGGCAAACACTGAACTGCACACTATAACACTTACTGATTGCGCTATAGATCTTGCCAGAGGCGCTTTGCACTTGATTTTTATGTTTCAGTGATAAACTTTATTATTACCGTTAAATTAAACGCACTTCACTTTCACTTAGAACTTTCCGATTTGCGCTTTCTTTAGCTATGCTTCACTATTTTTTCGCAGAATTCTTAGCGGCACTAATTTCGTTTCAATTCGGCTGAACTCGATTACTTCGATTGCGCTTTACGATTGCGGCTTGGGTCGCCCAACTGAACCGACTGAAGTTACTGAGCGACTGCTGGGCCGCGCCAACTTGTGGCTAGCAGCACTTGCTTACCTACTTCTTGCCAGCTGACTAGCTGTCAGTCCGTGCGGCCGTCTTCTTGGGCGGCTCACTGAAAAACGCGCCGCTGCAGAAACGCTTTTTGACGCGTCGATTGAGGCGCTGACGGCATGACAAAGTCACTGACTAACTGACGACGCATTTGACAAGTCGCCACGAACTGCGAGTAACAAACGAAAATGCAATAAAAACACTTGCACTGCTCTCTCAACAATTTTGTTGACCGCCACCACCCCCTCTCCTTCTCCACCATATCAAACAGCCGTGTTCGCTTTGTTTGGCTGCCGATTGTCAACCGTAACTAAAAGTAAGCTGATAGCGGATTTAATGCAATCACTTGTTGTTGTTAGTGTTATTGTTGTTGTTATTCCGATTGTTGTTTTAGTTGATGATACCTTTATTGTTGCGTGTTGGTGATTGCCAGGCATTGGAGAGCATTTGTTGTCATGCAAAATAAATAAATAATACCCGAAAGGAGAACACTCGCAGCAACAACAACAATAACAAAATAAGCACTAATAGGTAGCAGTGATAATAATAATAATAAACAATAAATAATTCGGTTCGTGCGCGCATGAAACAACAAAATACGCGAAATACGGACAAAGTGAAATGGCACTTGACGACGGATTTACACTACCGAAGGCACAGTGGGGCGAATAAATGAAATTAAGAGTGAAATGAGAGAGAAGCTATTAAATATAGCCAAAAATGTCACTATTGCGCAAATATTATGTTGGTCGCCACCGGGCCGACCCCAAAAGATGACTGGCGATAAATTTCATGCTTAAAAATTACGTTAAATATATGAATTGGAAAAAGCTTAATGTTTCGCTATAATCCAAAACTCTTAAACCTAATCCTTAATCAACGTACAGCGCTTAGGAAAACGTTCTAGAAAATATTAATTGAAAAAAACTATTATGCTCTGTAGCAGTATGTTGCGCGAGTATGAATATATTGAAATAGGATTGCCAGCTATATGCGAGAGCAAACTGAGAAACATTTTTCAATATATGCCTTAAGTAATCATAAAGCTCCATTGAGAGCTTTCGATAATACTTTAAGTTAATGATATCTATAAAACTAACTGTGAAGAACGTTGCCATATTGAATTAAGGAATATTAATTTAATAGTATTTTGGAATTAAACTTTCATCTACAATGTAGTGCCTACAATTGGATCATCTATCTCTTTACTAGAAATTTAATTTTTCTGATTTATTATGTGAGGAAGACTTATGTCAAACATCTAAATTTTGACTATTGCTTGAAACATTACCTGCATGCATCCATTGCAATAACAAATGTTTTTACATCTGCCTCACTACCTGGTACTTTTTTCCGGAGGTCCCTATGAAATGTAGTCGGATACTAACTTAACTCACCTATCACAAAAATCAACTCCATGCAAAATGTTGTAAAGTAAGTCATATCGCAAAGCGTCTCAATTGTATATCCCTATTAGCACTTTCATAATATTTCATCCTATTATAAAAAACGAATGCTGAGAGGTGATGAAATGCAGTGCCAGCAACTAACCAAAACAAATTCTATACAAATCATACTCATTTTCTACCGCAGTAGTCATTCTACTTAACCCACTGTACGCCAGTGCACCTTTCCTTCACTTAGTGGGTGTAGTAATACTATGTAAGTATATATATAATAAAGTTTCGCTTCTCATTGAGGCCTCTACGCCCCGAATGCTCTCAATTGTATAGCGTGAGTTGTAAAGCGTGTAGAATAGAGCGTGGAAGGTGCTACGAGTACATGTGTAAGCAGTAAAACTGCAAGCGCCGCGAGTGAAATTGGGGCCGCAGAGACCTGCTTGGCGGTAGCGGCGCTCAAATGTCTGATGAGATTAACCCAAAGCAAGAATCACTATCTAACACAGGTGCTGAGATACATACACACATGCGCTCATGGCTTGCTTGTAGAATTTTTCAGCGTTCAATAGGCAAAGTAATAATAACAACCACACATACTGTTTAACTACCAACCACAACAACACGACTTACAATCAGGTAAACATGAACAACAACCAACAATTCTGTAGCGCAATTCGTGGGGACGCTGGCAAAAGGAGGCCGAAATATGAGTCGATGGAGACGGACACAGAGCGCACCGCCGATGGAGGCCGCCTGAAGCGTGTGTGTGCATTTGTGTGTTTGTAGCGGCGTGCGATGCATGCAAAATGGGAGTTGGGTAGCTTTTGGAATGCAAGCGATTGGCAAGTGATGGCATGTAATAGGAGTTACTCGGCTGCCAGTGATGTATGCATACCTCCATGTATGTATATATAAGTGTGTGTGTGTGTGTACCATATGTTTGTGAAGCCCTACATTTTATTTATGCATTTGCTCATAGTTATTTCTTTCGAATCTTATTTCCATGCGCTCGTATGTGATTACTGTTGAAACTATTGTTATTGCGTTGTTGTTGTTTTTGTTGCCTTGGTGATTGTTACTGCCGTTAATTGTTATTGTTTATCATTATTGTGTATTTGAATTTTTTTATTGCATTTTTTAGGTGGCGGTTGTCACTCGATGGCATTGTTTAGAATGAGTATTTCGGGGCTCACACAGCAAAGCCGAACTTCTGAACATAAACGCTGGAAATTTGTGGTGACGTTGGCGCGAGCGCGCTGGAGCTTTATTCATAAGTGCGAGTACACATTGGGAAAAAGCAAACATTATAAAACGTGATTTTAGAACACTAGATACGAAGTGAAATATTTTTAGGAATTATTGTACATAAAAAGTATGCAGAAATTGGGGAGTTTCTTAAACTTGGCAGAATGTAAATACAACATTAAATTTTATTTGTTTGATCGGGTATATTATCGGAGAATCTATATATTATTTATGTAAGTCTGGCAGCGGCAATCGGACCACAATCACGCTTACTTTTAATACACGATAATTCCTTCGAAAACGTCGCCATAAATTTTCCCTTTACAAAAACTAAATAAAGCAATAATTAAGACACGAAAAACAAAGCTACTTTCCTTCCTTTGTTTGTGTTTATATCGCTTATCTCGACCAGTGTTTCAGATATTTGAATGAAAGTAGTTGACTAGGGGTTCTTAGGCATAATAAGATTTATGGCAAATAATGAGTATGATATCGGTCCATCTATGCTTCAAGCACCAATATATATGGGAATACAATGATTTCTGTAAGTCAGGTTATAACTATAGTCGAACTTTTTTTTAAGTTTTAAAGTTATTTTAGAAAAGTATGTTCAATTTAATATAATCCAAGGTGTTGCCCAACTGAAGCTATAACATTTTCATGTCTCTCTGGCAATTTGTTAATTCCATCTCAATATAACGGCGCCACCTTGGTGGCAAAAAATTAATTAAGCAAATTTTTAGTACCCTGTTCTGATGTGAACCATATATTGCAGAAGGAGCAAGGTCTGGGCTATAAGGTGGGTGAGGCAAAACTTCCCAGCCACCGTTTTTCAAATAGAACCGGTCGTGTAACATGGGCCGAGCGTTGTTATGATGGGAAAATATTGTCTCGTGACTAGTCGCTACTTCCGGACATTTTCGGCTATCGCTCGCTTCAATTTGATGAGTTGTTGTGGGTAGCGTTTCCCAGTAATAGTTTCACTCGATCTTAGAAGCTCTTAATAAAGCATGACCTTCTCATACCACCAAATACAGAGCATTACCTTGTCGTTATGGATATACGGGTTTGCCGTTATTTGGCTGGTTGGCTAGGTTTCATATTTGGTTTTAGCATATCAGGTTGTTGTAATGAATCCATTTTTCATCACCAGTCACTTTCTAAAGTGTTCAGCAATCTTCTCCGATTGGTGCTTCAGCTCCTCAGTTTCAAACTTTTACGTGCTTTCACGCTGTTCTTCGTGTTCCACACAAAGCTTACCAATTTAAATCGTGCAAACAACATTCACTACATTGACTCAGCTAAAGCATGTTCAACGTAAACATCCACCAAAATAGGATGCCTTTGGCTAAGATTTTCTTCATATTAAAATAATGAAGAAGAACTCCACGCACCTCTTCTTCAGTCACAAAATTCGACATAATTGAGTGAAAAAAGTTATTATTGTTTACGCTTCAATTGCATGACATAAACTGAAAAAGACGCACAAGGACAGTACCTTTATAACGCATGTTCGAAAATTGGAACAATGGAATAAAAATTAAGTTGTGTCATCTCTTGGCAAATACGCACGATTATAGTTATTTAACTATAGAAAAAACTGACTTTCGTAAATTTGTTGTAGTTTCATAAAAATAAACATAATTTAATATTTATCAATTAATTGTATTTTTTTAGCTATTAAACCAAAATAAAATGTTCTTTAAATTTTTCTCAGTGTATATTCACTTCACTCCATACGAAAAACAGCGAACGCTTGTTATGTATGAGCGGTCTCGTAATGCCCTCAAAATTTTTGCGCTTTCATTCAGTGTGTCGGTTAGCGAAGAGACTATGGTAATTTGACGCTGCAAATTTCAGTGTTTGCTAGTTTCCTGAAGAAAAATTACCTTCACATTTGAAAAATATTTTTGCGCACATAACCCAAAGTAAACAGACGAAAAATTCCAACAAATTCAATTGAAATGCACAAACTAACAATAACAGTGAATATGAAGTCAGCTAATTATGACAACAATAAAAACAATTGTTTATGTGACATGAGAATTGTATCGAGCTGTTGTTGTTGGTTGTTGTTGATCTCAAGTCAATTTTGTAGAACAATATTTTCATACTTGCGAATTTTCGAGTACACAGCTTCTCGCTTACTAATTGTTGTTGTTTATTATTTTCTTTAAGGGGCGTTTGTATCTTTACTGGAACAGTACGATGCTTTGTTAGTAATAACGGAATATAGAATTTACTTATATAAAACCAGATAAAGAAGACCTTGCGTCTTGTTTTACCGGGCAATCTGTGTTTTTCTGTCACTATTTTAGTCTCTTTATTATGGATATGTTTTTGAGAGATAGCTAGGGAATCTCTAATTTCCCATTACACCTTTCAAAACCATGACTAACGTAGTTCAAAAATTGACAACTTTAAGATATGTGTGTACATTATAAAGTCACTCTTCACCTCAACCGTTTCCTCAGCCTTTAATTCCTTTTTGGAAATGTCACTTGATTATTTCATAAGTCGATATTTTTCAAATGTGTTCTCAGAGCGCAGAGAGCTTAGAACTAAGTAACCACCTTCTCTTTCCTCTCGGTTTGAATGACGACTTTCGCTGTAAAAATATTTCGAGTAGTCGCTTGAAGACCCTATATTCAGCAAACACATCATTATTGACAACGAGATGTGGGTTTAAAAATATTGTTCAAAAATCTACCGAATGGCGCTCCAAAAAATATCCGAAATTTACCGAAGACATTGAAGGCCATCCCAGCCGAGGGTTATGACAACTAAAAATGCTGCATGACAGCCTCCATTGGTATGTTATGATCCCCTCGAGGAAATCAAAATGGCCGACCAGAACACCATAAGTAAGAGATATGAGTACCAACATAACGCAATAAAACAGTCGAATACACGTAGCCTGAGAAAATTCAAAATTCGCGAAACTTTTTGAACAAACCTCGTATAATCGATGTAGACTTGTTTTTGTGGAGCCGCTCGATATGTTTTGGTATAAAGGTGCACCCTAAAGCTATATGGTCATTAAAATCTGAGATATTTTTCGGGCCTAGCAGTCTCAAATAAATAAGAT
This sequence comes from Bactrocera oleae, assembly GCF_042242935.1. NCBI lineage: Eukaryota > Metazoa > Arthropoda > Insecta > Diptera > Tephritidae > Bactrocera > Bactrocera oleae. The sequence continues at coordinate 41,858,270 of NC_091540.1, read as the reverse complement.
ATCGGTTGTGAAATAATCTGTATGAGAACTAATAGGGCAAAGTAATAATATAATACGTCTGATTAGCTGATTATAAGCACCAATGCCGGTATAAAGTACAAACCCTAAACGAACCTACATATATATTGTAGTCTTCCTAGCCTTAATAATCAGGACCTTACGAAAAGTCTTAAATCAATCTAATCAATCAATCTGCTTGCTAATTCACTAGAATAAAAAAGGAAATTACACAAATAATTCCAATTGATGCAAATCTTTTTCTAACCTCACTTAAAGCTGTGGGTTTTCTAACCCATAATTTGTGTTCATTTTCCCCTTCAAATCAAAACGTAAATGAGGTATTGAACTCTCGTAATTGCACTTAACATGACCCACACATAACGGTAGTTTAAATAGTAAATATTTATTTTATTTCATTGCATAAAAAATTATGGGCACCAAAATACAATACTGTCACAATGGAGTACCGACTAAGCACGCAAAAAAAAACTTTAAAAATAATTGCCAAAATACGATTGCGGTTAAACGAAGTTAATGTAAAAACAACAAACAATAAACAAAGTCGCAAATTATTATGTAAATACAAGCGCGCAAGTGCAAGTACAGCGCATGAGCAGCCACTCAAGGGCAGAGGTGCTTTCGGTATAAGAAGGAGAAATATAAAAACTGTTGTGAGGTTCGGTTGGTAGTGGCTGGAAGGAGGGAGCGCACAGATTATTGATTTTGCGCAATTGTAAATTGTTAACTGTGAGCATGCGTAATCGCAACGCACGCGAGTCTACGAGCGGGAAGTGAAAGAGCCGCTTTGTGACGGCAAAGTAAATTTTTGGCTTAAAAAGATTAAAGAGAATGCAACAACATGCTGCGACGCCAACAAATTGTGCGAGATTTATGCGGTAATCAGTGGGCAATTTGTATTGTTTTTCAGTCAATAAACGATTGCAAGCAACGCATTGCAATAATAAAGAAGGCGACATGCAAAGCGATGCGAGCCAGACACGAACGAATGCGAGTGAATGTGAACGTGCAACGCGAGAAAATGTTGCGCATTATGTAATTTTGAATGAGCGAGATAAATGAGTTCCAGCAGTTGGGAAGAAATATATGTAAATGCCAAATTAAGTTAAATATTTATTTAGGCAATCATAAGCACCAACTGTGCGCGAAACTGTGCGACGAGAAAATCCGAAATTACGAAAATATTTTGAACAGCGAACAAAACATTGTCGCTGACACACTCACGATATTCATGCCCGACGCCACAAAGATAATCCAAATTAAATTGTCAAAATTGATAATTGAAAAAATCGCTGCGTTGACGAGCAAATGTCGACGTGGACACATGCATATGTCACGTTTTTAACGAGATGACAAATACACAAATTCACAAGACCGAAACACAGCCAGCAGCACCACCTCAGACACACATATTGTATATATGTATATACATGTGTCCTAAGAGCAGTGGTGTGGCACTTCATGACGAGGTTAAGGAGTCGCAGATAAATCGCTGATGCAAACGCTGCATTTTAGCTGCACGAAAAAATTGTTTAAATGCATTCAAATTAAAAGTGGCAACGCGCATACGCAGCACACCTCTTAGAAATACACACACACTCGAGCTGGACCATGTGAGTGCTCAGCCGAATTGTGCTTCTTTATTATTTTTTCATGTGATATTATTTTCTATGGCTTCCATATGGTCACACAAAGGCGAAATAAAAGAGGGTTCCAAAGCGGAGGCTATTGGTGTAGAGCTAGTAATACTAGCTGTCAGAAGAATATAGTAAAATTTTATCAACACATCATTTGAATGCAAAGAACAGTACTTAGGAAAAATATTGTACCAGGTTGCGCCATTGTCAAATTATTCCAAAAAAAACTTCAACAAATTTTTAAGTAAAAATTACGTAATATAAATAAACAGCACAATCTTTCATTTATGATATGTATGGAAGGCTCTAATAAGATCTTTCGTAGAATCACTGGGAGAGTAAAGTTCCTTGCTAATGGCAGCATTACCACCAAGCATTAAGGTGTATATTGCTGGTACTCATTTGGTTTATAATAGCGTAAGATTTTCGAAATTCGGATGAATTACGAGTCCAGACCAAAGAATAAATAAGAAAATACTTCCCATATAGGTATATACATTTAATATTATGAGCTAACAAAACAAGTTGTATTAGTTTTCGGTGACTCGAAGAGGCCCTTCCTGAATATGATGGATTTTTGAAAACTAAAAGTAACAAAACAAATTAGCCCCATTTTGAGCTGTCGTCATCGTCTTCAAATTGATTTCATTTTCCTTTAGATATTTCCTATTAGATACGTTTTCAAGTCATTTCGGAGCAGAAAACAATTGCGCCAAGATATTGACTTCTTCAAAATTGCAAACATTCACATAAATCGTTTCTAGAATTTTACCTTTAAAGACCCTTGATAAATACCAATGAGTTCGTTCCCAAACGTTCGCAAATTTTTTGGCTTAAGAAGTAAATTAACAGATTTACCACTCTCTCTCTCTCTCTCCTAGGCAAATGAAAGTTTTTATATAAAAAAGGACCAAAAACTCAAAGGCAGCAGCTCATAGCTGTTAGCTGTTAGCAGCCATCCAGAAATGCTTTATACAATATAGACTTGGCCACATTGCCATATTATAATAGATATTGGCAAGTTCTCAAGAGCCTTTAAGGAAACTTTATTACATATAATAATTTAGGTCATAAGAGCATTTGGAATTATGCTGAAGATAGACCGGCATGGTGCTCTCCTAGATAGACCCCCAAGTTTCAAGGTCAGTTTACCATTTATTAAGCATTATAAGTTTTAGTCGTCACAGTCTTCTGAAAGTGTCAAAAACTTTATTTCAATAAATTCACTGGGTGCCATAAATGCTCAATTTCGGAATATACTCTGATAATATATGATAATTTCTGGAATGTCTGGAATGTAATATGAAAGACTTCTGTCAGCGTGATTTTATTTTTCTCTTCCTTTTCCGCTTTTTTAACACCATAGACATTTTTGCCAAATCCAAATATCAAAATTTCAATTAAATTTGAATAAATCGGAAAAACTTTGAATGGAGAGATAATATATTTACATACATTAACCTCAATGCTGACTGTCAGATTTTTAGAGAAGAAAATGTTTCATTGATAACTTAGGAAGTTATAGAGTAATTGTATATTACTTTAATCAGAGCAACACCAAACATCCGAAAATGGATACTTATTTACAGTGTGTAGGGGAAAAAATATCCACAAATTAATATTTTCTTCCTGTCCCCTCCTGTAAATTTTTCAGCTCCGCCTCTGCTCACATAAGTTTTCGTCAAACATTCCACCAGCCAGTCGAAGAGGGTGCAATCGCAGCTGGCTGCCAGCTGAAAAACGAAAGTGTTGTGATGTACAATGAGAGAGTGGCGCTGATAGCGAACAGTGAACGCGTGCAGCAGTAGCCGCATCACTGGACAGCAGACAAAATAAATGTGTCAAATTTATATGTCAGACACTTAAAAGACGCAAGATTAATTTCGGATGACAGATTTGAGCTGCAGTGGCCGAGTGAGTCGCGAAGCGAGTAAACGGCTTGCGTAATTTAACAACAACAAAATAATAACAAAAAGGTGATGTTAGTATGTGGTTCGTATGAAAAAGATGGAAAAAACTACCAAATGAATTTCAGTTACAATTTTCAAGCAATTGACTGAGCTGCCTGCAAACGAAACGAAACAGAAGACTCAAGCAACAAATCTGCGAGGGAATTAAACGACTCGAAACGCTTAAAAATATGGCAAATGAACGGTAAAAAGGAAATACAGCTAAAATTAGTCGTAGAAAATATATTTCTAAATAATACTTTGCATAAATATAAATAATTTTAAATAAATGCGGAGCTCAATAACAAAAGCGCAAGCGACTTTGCTGCTCAACTAAGCAAAAACAGAAAAGAATTCATAATATCGCTCTATAAACATAAATGTAGCATTTAACAAAAAAGTGTAACAGCAACAACCACAACAACAATCTAAAGCGCTGCGAAGCTTAACTAAAATGTTGCACCGGCATTTGCTGCCAAATCGTGACTGTGGCAGTCACGTCGATTTGTTCGACTTGTCAATTGCTGGCTGCTGCTGCCGGTGTACACACACACTCATTCACACAAGCATATGAATTTAATAATAAAATAAAAAATCTAAATGGAAAATGCGCTTCAACTAATTGCTTGAGTTTTTTTATACTTTTTTTTATTTTATTAATTTAAACATTTTTTGCTTTGAGCTGGTGTAAACATGCAAATCTGTCAATATTTGTTATTTATGCGCAACACATGGCAAATGGCAATGCTGGAAGACTATCTCGCTCTTAGAAATATATATACAATATATTTATTTGCCTAGGTGTAGAGAACTGGAGCAAAGCATATGCAAAAGCATTGCCATAGAATGACACCTTAGGGGGTACAAATAAAGAAAATATTGCAGTTTTCCACAGTATGAATTTTCACGCTAACATTTTTGTAATAAAAAGCTTTTAGGGAGTTTTAAAAAATCCATTACTAAAAGTTAATATAAAATCTTCAATAGCTTTTTAAAGTAAAAGTTTTTTTTAGTAATTAATTCTTTTTTAGTGCACAAAATATTTTTTCACCGCTCAAATTCTTTAGCAGTACAAAAAGAATATGGTCGCAATGTGTTTAATTCGGTGAATTTATTGTATATATATTAATTATCTGGCCTAAAAATCGTTTTTATTTGAAATATACCTACGCACTGCAGTTCATAAGTTTTTTGGGTGTCTTAAGCTCCAGAACTTAGCATGCTAACATTAATAATAAAGATTGTCAATTACTGTTCCAGCCCGAAGTTCAAAGGCGAAGTTCTCAGTCAAGAAAAGTTTCATCCGAAGTTGAAGCAAAGGTGGTTTCTTTAATAAAAAGTTTTGTTTCCACCACAGATGGTAAACAGTTAAAGTCAGCCTTTAGCTCTTTAGTGGCTATAAGAAAGTATGCAATTTTCCGGGCGAATATTGAAAAGACTCACTAATAATTCGAAGAGCTCTTCGAAGAAATGGTTTTGTGGCCGCCGTTAAACAGAAGAAACCTTTTTTTTCTAATTATTAACCCGCGTTTAAAGTTTTGTAAGGAATAAACAACTGATCCGTGGCAGATTGAAAAAAAATGGTCTGGTTGGATAAAATGAAAATAAATCGTTTCCAATCAGTTGGCAAACAATACTGCTGGCGTCACCCACATGATAACCTTCAACGACACCATGTGCAGAAGACTGTAAAACATGGTGGACACGGAGGCATGGCATGGAGGTGCTTCATTCGGTGGAACATTGTCATTTTCAGTTAGTCAAAATCTCTGCATCAAAATGATCTAGACCAATAGTTGAAAGGCGTACAGGCGAAATATACCTTTTTATTTAATATAATCTCCCCTAACTTCAATACACTTATGCCATCCCTATAATGACTTCCGAAAGCTCTGCAAAATACCCGTATATGGCTGCAATAGTATTTCAGGTTTCTGAAAAGTAGTAGTCGCTGCGAGCCAAATCTCAAGCAATTCGTACTTCAATTCGTTGAATTTTGTCATTATTAAAACACCTTTGTGAGCAGGTGCACTGTCTTGATGAAAAATGATTTTTTTGTGCTGCAAACCAGGTTTTTTCTTACGAAGTCTTTCATCAATCAATCAAAAAAATTCCAAAAAACTGATGATATAACCTTCTTTGCTGATCGTTGTGACTTCGGAGCTTTGAAGCTGAACAGCCAGCTTCAGTCCACTGTAAACGCTCTTGTTTTAATTAAGGATCATGGTGGTAGATCCAAGTCTTATCCGTAATTATAAAACGACGTCAGAAATCGGTTTTATTCTGCTTAAAACGCTCAAAATTACGCTTGTTTTCGATCCAGTTGTTAACGTGTGTGGCACTAACTTTCCAAACAGCTTTTTCATATGTAATTCTCCATGTAAAATATGCAGTACTCGTTCGTCTAAGATGCCTATGGCATTAACAATTTCCCGCTTAGTCAAACTTGCTCAATGACTTCTGGTGTGGTTGCGGTTTTTGGTCGTCCTTCGCGTGGATCGTCTTCAAGTCTAGTACGACCAATGTAAATTTACCAGCCCAAAATTCAACGGTGCGTTTTGAATGTGAGGACTCCTTATTTAAATTTTGCGCTAGTAAAGCTATTTCTTGGTGAGAGCAACAGTTTTTCAACCAATATGTTATAGCATTGGCACGACTTTTATAGGAGCTGAATAAAGTATATTTTAACACGTTTCAACTTTCTCTCCAAGAGAGGAGAAGATTCTTCATCAGCAGGTGTTTTTCTTAGTTTTTGGTCTTATTCTATGTTGTTCTGTTAGCTACTTGCTAGATGTACCACTATAAATATGCATTGAATGGGTCTGCCTTTTAAATAGTATGAGATAACCTTGCTGCCTATATTCACGAAACTGACATTCATTAGAGAGACTGATAGTACTTTAAGTCTTCAATGTCTAAGTAATATTTATATTAACTGCGAACCGCATCAAACGCTATTTCGAAGCGGTCAATGTTGAGGATAACCTTTTCATATTCGAAAAAGTTTCTACATGTATGCACTACATTATAATAGAGATAATTAATTTTACCTAATGCCTTTCACGATCTTTCATTGTCTCCAACAAAAAATATTTTAAGAGAACTGTACTATTTTTCTTGTACCAGAATAACTTGAACATTCCCGAATACAAGGTATTTTTTCCAGCTCTTTGTTATAAATATTTCTCCCATTAGATTAGATAAGGTGCGTTAAATTAACATAGGTATTAAAGCAAATCACCGAAACGGGATATCATACCTTCCCAGTTGCCCAAACATATTTTGTGGTGCCAAAAACTTCTAAAAATGGACAGAAAGTCTTATTAATGAACGAATCGGACTCCTCCGGGCTCGGCAAACTCGTTAGCTAAGCCGAGCATCTCAGTCTTGATGAGTAAATGTAGATATTTCAAAACTCGAAGACAAACCAAACAATATTTTTTCCTTCTCAAACCGACTGCAAATAATTTAGACACTGAACCAACCGCATTTAAACCCTCCCTAGGTGTACAACTATGAAGAAAATATATTCCTTTTTAGATTACAAAACTTCTACACACACAATTTATGCAACAATATTGCAATAAATTTAAATTATTTTGTTGAATGAAACCTTATAATTGCTCGTGATTATCCGCGGCGATAGACCGCTCGTCGGGCTGTCAATTTTCTCACTGCCCATATAAAGCATTTGCATAAACGAGCCGATGGATTAGCATAAACATGCAGCGGAATGGATTTCAATGCATGTACACACCTACACATATGTATTTTATATGTATGAAAGTAAATATGTATTAAAGGGCGAGTCAGGCGCTTTGAACGCGCGCGCAGCCATAAGAGAACAACATTGTCTTTTTGCGTTGCCTTCATAGCCTTTGGGACCGATCGCTAAGTATAGCAGCTATCACCATTTGCTGTTGTTGCGCACTTTGTTGGTGTTGTTGTTAAATGTTATTTATTTTACGAATTTCGATTTCAATGCGAATGCAGAGCATAATTCATTTGCATACGCAAATCAATCAGTCACCCACGAACCGTGCGCCGAACGCCGAGCATCGAGCTAACGGTCTGTCGAATGTGTATTGGCGGCATGATTGTCAAGTACATTGGCCCCACTTAACACTGAAAAACAATGGCAACGGCGATCGTAAACTAGTTTGCAAGACAAGAGCAAATGGACAAAATACAACATCAACAATAACAACAAAGAAGACAAATATAAAGTTAAGGTAAGCAGAAACTGTTATTCAATAAAACTAAAAGCAAATATGTGTTTATGAAAATGCGCGCGCAACAACAACAAAAACCAACAGCAGCACAAAACACCAACCAACACTGGTCTGCAATAAGTATTGTAGTGCGAAGCTCTTATCACAACGTGGTAATCGATTCATTTACGCACGTAGCGTTGAGCTGCTGCAACAACGACAACTCCAAGCGCCCGCAAATGTTGTGAAAATAATTGCAGTAGCAAGTTCATTCCTTTTCGACGCAACGGTAGCTGTGGGGGTCAACAGCAACAACATCAACAACAAACAGTAAACAGTAGCTAAACAGCGCGCAACAGGAGCAATGCGCTTGGCTGGCTGAACAGCTGTCCAAATTATCCGCAAATTCTTAAGATGCGAAATTTCACTTTCGTTCGCGGCCAACACGCGTCGCCTCCGCCTCTTCAGCCACACTGACGTGCACCCACCGCCGCCTATCGCTTGCTCAGATCAGCTTGCCCGGCAATGAGGCGAGGAAAGCAGCTCCTCATTGTCTGTTATTTTCAGTGTAACTCCTTGCGGTGGGCCACTTCTTTGCGCTGCTCTGCGCGCGATGAGCGGTGAAAATGTTTTCGTTGAAATGCCAAAATTTACAATTTTCTCAACAAATCAAGGTGACCAGCGCGCACAGAGCATACACCCCGCTAAGCGCGACCGTTGAACGCGCATCAAGATAACTAGCATAACAAACGATTTAGTGAGTTAAGGAAAATGTTTATGCGCTGCCAGCCGCTAGCTGTTAGTAAGCACCATTGAGCATGTGTTTGTATGTGTGCGCATGCATGTGCTTCAGCTGTCTTAAGCGTCAAATGTTGAGAAAAGCTTTGGCAACACAAACGCGCATGGAAAATAAGACGCAGATACACACACATGAATATTTTCCATTCATTCGTTATCAGCATATGAGTATGTGAATTTGCATGTGTGTAGGTGTTTTCGTGTTTCTTTCTTTTTTGTTGCCACGTTGCATATATTGACCAAATTTGGTGTTGAAAACGTGGCGACAACGCTTCTCCAGCTCAATCTATGGGCCAATGTACTTTCTGCGACAATTCGAAATCGAAAGTGGGCAGAATTTGCTATTTCGCAATTTTCTTAGGGGACCCAACAAAAGTAAAATGACAACGAAGGCGCGTTAAAGTTGCAATTGAATGGAAGGAGCTGCTTCGAGTTGTACGAACAAAATGAAATGCTTGGTCATTTATTAGATTTGTGATGTTTTTTGTATTTGGAAAACTGAATGGTTTCTTCAGGCTTCTCCTATAAGCCTATTGTTTCAGTACATCAGTAAACCTATAAAAAGCATTCCCAGATTTTGATAGTCAGTTTGAATGGCAGCTATAGCATGGGTCCAATCTGAACTAGTTTTTTAGAGATTGTAGTGCTGCTTGGATAATTATATATGCCAAATTTTGATAAGATATCTTGTTAAATAAAATAAATCCATACAAGGACTTGATTCTGATCGGTCAGTTTGTATGCAGCTATATGTTTGATAATCAACGCTTCCGACAAATTAGTAACTTCTTGAAGGGAAAAAGACGTGTTTCACATCTATATCTCAGAAAGATAGATAGACAGTTACAGCTTTATTTTATATATAGAATTTATAGAGTCTCCGACGTTACAATTTGGGTGCTACACACTTCAGGGTATTAAAATGATTCCCTAAGTCAGCAGAAATTAACACAGGGTTGCATTTGTCATTTTCTCACTCGTTATATTGATCGAAAGTATACTTAATCCTGTTTATTTAAAATGGTTTCAGCCTCCAGCAGCTATTGACATATCATTCCTGAGCCTTTCACAAATTTTCTAAGGCAACTGCTTTCAACGCATTCTAGAGAGCTGTTGACCGTTTAACTTACTCAAGATCCAGATGTCTCAGATTGAGCTGCAATTTACAAGGTAATTTCTTACCGTTCACAGTTTAGTGCTAGCGAAAAGAGGGCGACCTTTCATGTAAATTCGCACTTTCGTTGCAACTATTATCAAATCTGCTATGATTCAGTACCCATATGAACCTTTTCTGAAAATAGTGGTCCAACCAAAGGACATGCATTGATAATGGAAGATGTATTGTTATAAGCAGTCTCCCAATACTTACTGGACTATCTTGGGTAAATTTCTTAGATTTACTTAATCTATTAAATATAGGCGTAGTTCGTTTTTCATTTCACTGCTCGCTATGCTTGAATTCTGCTATCGTTTAAACAAATGTTACTAACATCAACAAAAATATGTCATAAAACTCAATACTAGAGAGTATTTCCATACTTTGTTAAATCTGTATTTGATTATAGCGGATGATTATTCGATTCACCACTTTTAAAAGTTTCAAACCTCTAGGGTATAGTACGAATCTTCTGTTATTCAGGGCATTTTCACCAATTTGCTATACTAACTTTAAAAATTAATCTATGTTAATTAAAAGGCAACAGCAAAATATGTAAATATGGAACTAATCACTATATTAATATCACGAAGCATCAACCGCTTGCTCTCGTACGCTCTTTCTAAACGAAGTAAAAGTAAATTCGCCTTGACGCTATTATGCACAGCGAGTGCCCGTGAAATCTGTGAATACGTAATCAAGTTATATGCAACATGCCATATCGACGTTGCAACATCATGTCAGAAGTTTATCACAAATCACCAATCACAACGAATACTTGCTCAACTCGCTTTGCTCCTTAATACTCTTTAATAATCATATCGCAAGAGGCTTTAAGTAAAAATAATAATACAATACAACAACCACCACAACATAATAAAAAAATAATAATAAAAACTTTAACTTCCTTTGCATTGCCTTTTGGCTCGTTACTCCCGATCATGTTGTACCTATACAGTCTACCTGCTGTGCTTGCAGGAGGGCCGCCCGCTGTCTGACCAAGCGCGATCGCTTGTTCCTGGCGCCAAGAAAGTTGCTCACGTTTGCATGTGGATAGGAACTCTCTCATGATTATACCCGCGCGCAACATGTTGCAGAGGGTATTGTACTTTGCATTGCGCGGCTAAGAGCAGTTGGGAGAACAAAGCTGAACCGAGCGTGTATTTTTCTTAAACAGCGAAGTGTATACTGGATATATGCATTGTAATTGACCTTACAAACACGATACGGACTTGGACTGAAATGCACTTCCGAGTTTGACAATGACTGCCGAGCAATGATCGTCAATAGAAAAAATCTTTTTCAATAACTTTAAATTATCACTCTGAAGGAATTTGCTTTGTTTTGTTTTTTTGGAGTTAAGAATGAAAAGATCTTATCAAAGAAACCGAGAGACAAGACTATCGAAGCTTCCTGTCTAGACTAGTAAATATCCCCGATAGATTCTAATAAAATCCGATAAACCCAACAGATTTTGATTGAGAATATCGAAAAAATATACCTTTTAAGCACGGTAACAGATAATAGTAATAACTATGTGTATGTCTGTCATTTCCAGTGCATATACTTTACGGAACCTGATCCTGAAAACAAAAAAATATTAAGATATGAAATTCGATTTTAAAAAGGATAAATATATGCGTCGATATTCGATTTTAAAAAGGATAAATATATACGTCGATAGACAGGCAGCAATAATCTCACATGGCATTACGTCAGAGTATGTCCTTAGAAGAAGGGAGACGGTAGATGTAGCGGCTGCATATACGAATCCACAAAGGGATTCCGGGAAACGAAATAGCTGATGAGATCGCCAAAACTGCCATCCGTCTGTCTACCGAAAGAGGTCAGGAAATAAGGAAGTCACTAAAAACGATAAACAATGAAATTTCCGAAAGGAATCAGGACGAAATGGAATGCTTTAAGTGCAAGCAGGATCGCCAAGATCATGTGCAAGAGCCTCGAAGGAAAACTCGCATGATTTTTGCTCACATAGTTTCGAAAGGACTGCTGGACGGTTGTTGGCTTTTTGACAGGTCACAACCTACTGGCATCACATGCAAGCTGGATGGTTATAAGTAACGACGATACATGCAGTAAGTGCAGAGAAGCTGGCATGAGCGAGGCGCTGGAACACCTTCTTTGCCTCTGTCCAGCACTATCTAGAGCTCGTTTCAAATATCGAGGAGCTTCGGTGTTCAAAGAATTAGACAAAGTAGCAAACTATGTTGCTTGCTTGCTTAAAGTTCGAAAAGTAGGTGATGTTCTGTACGACGAATACTTCACGTCAAATTAAACATAACCTCTATCTGTCAATACAAAGGAGCAGTAGGTCTATGTATGGCGTGACCGACGGCCAGTATAACCTAGTAAGCAAAACTTTTATAAAGGCGTCTCTTTGTTAGCGACAAATTCTAAAGTACAATCAAGTCTCAAGTCGATGGTAGGTATGTGTCGGTATGAACCGAATTTAGTAGATCCTTAATTGTATTATTAATATTTTTTGTAAAGTCTAAGGGCATACATACATGCATTACATAATTATATGCAGACTGAAGACTGCAATCGCTTCTTTATAAACGCAGATTTTATATAAATTATTACGGGTTTTAGCAATATACTTTTATACATATAAACAAAAATATAAATTTACTTATTAAAGAAAAAAGATTTGTGCTTAAGAAGACATGCGAAAAACTTCACGAAAATGTTTGCAAAATTATAATTGATTTTATTTCACCACACACTGTTGACAATTAATCAACGGCCTAAACACAACAATTACAACTGACATTCGCAGTCGATTATTTAAAATTAATTAACCTTTAAACTTTTTCGCTATTTGCCCATTTTTCATTGTTATCATCGCTGGCCATAGGCGCACAAATGCTAAATATACATACATATATATAATACATACACACATACAAATACACTTTGCTGCGAATGCAGTCGCCCTGCCAAATCATTTGTCCGCCGCTTGCTAAGTTGATTGAGTGATGTGTGTGTGGCTTTTGACGTCTGGAGCCTAAACAGTAAATTTAACTTTTCACTGCGAACTCTCCCTCGCCCCATCGCTTTCGTTAACTCCAACTGCTGTTTGTTTGGCAAATAGTCTGTCAAAATGTGGACAAAGCGGCGGTGCATAGATGAACTTGAGTGAGGCGCTTTAGTTAGTGGCAAATAATTAAATATTAATGTGGATGCTGCTGTAGCAGTGGCCCAATATAAATGTACACAGTTAAGGAATTTTTTAAAAGGGTACAAGATATAAAATTATAGATATAGATCTTTGAGGTGCTATATTTTTAAATTTTTTTGGGGAAGGAGCATATAAGCCGAGTAAACTCACGAACGGATACTTCACTCTCACTTTTTTTGTCTGAGTGCCAACACACTCATAGAAAACTGAGGAACAGTGACAAGAAATTTCTTAGGAATAAAAATGTATATATATAGCGATATAAAGGAAAACATCTTCAAAATATCACCCTTGAAACGCCGATGGCAATACTTATGTGATAACTTTATTTATAAGATAACCCGTTCATACGACAATCGGTTCTACGTAACCGGAACGGACCTGGATTTTTATCCGACCAAGCATTGCCCTCTTAGCAGCATTCCACTAAATTACTGCAGGGATGTTTTCTGTTGCTGCAAAAAAAAATATAACTTTATCAAAGAATGTTCTCCGTGAGTCGCACACAAGAGCAGCCAAAGACCTGCTGCTAAATTTTTGCTCTTTCTTTTATAAAACCAAATTTCGATGCCTTCAACAAATAGAAACATATAAACACAAACATTTTCACTACAAAGAAATATTTATTTTCACATTAATGCTAGAGATGAAACGTTAGTATGAAATAGGCTGCAATAGGCCCCTCAGCTTAAATACGTCTCTTGATAAAAAGAGACCGCACTCGTAAATTACATCGCGAAATACGTCACCTTTGATCTTATTCACGCTTTCTTTTATTTACAGATAAGAACTTTTATAAAGTATATATAAACATAATAGTTTTAATAATACATAGTATAGGTCTATAGGTCAGCACTTGAGCGTCATGTCGTAAAAGTATTTTATTTTTTCAGTGACTTCATGCAGGCCTGCGTCGGGCGTATCATCATTTGTACGAATTTCAATGACTTACTTCTGTTCATACCTATCCACAGTATACCCTGACCGCTATTACTTTCTGTATAATCGCCGTTCAAATTGCTGTTAATGCACGCGTATGTAAATATTACAAGTATTTATGCAAAATATGTATTTTGCCATTGCAACTCACCTCAAATAGCAACGATGATACCACCAGGCGCCACGATCAATCTTTGCGCAATTTCTATTATCCTTTTGGTCATTATCACGATCGTATGTACTGAATTTACTGCCTTCGTTATATTTTAAAATATCTTCGGCATCTCCTTTATAATCGCCCACAGTTTTCAGAACAAAGTCCTCCGCCTCGCTACCCACAACGAATATACTGTATTTCGCATAGTATTTCACACCATCGGAGGTTTCTATTTTTATGTACAACTCATGTTCACAGCTTATAGTGAGTGCATGCAGCTTATCGAGCCCGATCCAATAGTTATCGGCCAAGTTGCCGAAACCGACCTTATAGTCCGTCCAATTCCTATAAAAGTCCACATCAGCACTTACACGCCGCTGTATGACGGTCCAACCGCCGAAGTCGGTATCCTGATCACACCACACCTCGAATGGGGTTTCGCTAAGGCTTCCAACTTGAATCTTGTAGATGCCACTTTTAGATGTGGCGGCAGTAGCTTCCAAGCAGCTTCTGGGCATATTGGTTTTCATTTTGCTATACAACAACAACAAAAAGGATTAGAAATTTTATTGAAAACTGTTTATACAACAACACTTTATTACGCTACTTCCTCTTGTATGATCTCGTTTCGGCTGTAGGTGTGCTCCACACGCTTTTCGATTTTTTCCAGCTTTTCCAGAACTCTTTTCACAATCTCAATATCTACATCGCAATTGCAGTCGAGACCTTCGACAGTTATGTCCGTTTTTCCTGCGCATAGTTTTACACCTAATATTAGACTCGATAGTAGCGCAAGAAATTTTAGAAGGAACATATTTTTTGACCAATGTTTAATACCACCGTTTGCACGCGTGAAAGATCAGAAATAAACTGTGCTTTGCAGTAGCCTTGGAATTCCTGTGGAACGTTCAAATATTTGCTGATAACGTAGCACTCACTGGCAAGCATATAGGTGTGTGTGTAAGCATATGTACATATGTGATTAATAATACATATAATTTTGTTGTTTTTTAGGCCAGACTTCTACGATAATTTGACATCCACCCGTAAGTGGCCTCTCGTAAACGCTGAAGATCCTCCATAAACAGCTCTTGAATAATCATATGCAGCTGGTTTCCATCTCTAGAACCAAGAACCATCCAGTTTTCTTGAATCTTGTTTTGAACCCACAATTCACTAAGCGCTTGTTGCGCACGAAATCCACTTGCCCAAAGAGATTATTTAGTATATTCTCGATGCAAGTATGTGTAGAGATAAAGGAATTGCAAACAACGCTTTTGTCCCGACTTTTGAATACATTCCTTATCAATAAACAACTCAGAAATGCTATCCTAAATTTGGAAACAAAAAATCATAAAAATGGCTTTGCATAAGCAGTTTAACAATAACGAATGTTTTATAGAGCTTTAGATTAATGGTTTGATAATTAAAATTTTCGAATTATATATGATATTTTAAAGTTTATTATACTCAAATTTAATATATAAATAATATATATTTAAAATAATATAAAGTAGTTTTAGTACTCAATTTGCATAGGATTAATTAATTTAAATATTTGATAAATGTTAATAATGTTCAAGCAGATAATGGTAACTAAAAGTGAATGCTCTCTATTTGACCAAAACTCAGTCCCAAAATAATTTGGTCTACTTAACCGGAACGGACGCGGATTTTTATGATATTTATTATTATAACTATTAGTTTTTTTTGATATTCATTCTATTGATTTCAAAAATAATTAAATAACAATAACAATAATTAAATTTCAAACTAATGGACTTGTACAGAGAGTTATCAGGCGTTTCACAATTAACGTGTCCCAAAATTGCCGCAAGATTGGAATTAAATAGAAAACACAGTTTTAAGTCTTTGGATTAAAATTTTTTTATTTCTTTTATTGAATCTTTAAGTACATAGGATATGGTTATTTATTTAAATGAACCATTTTTGACCTTTAAAAATTCAGCAGCGCCCTCCCTTTGCCTTTTCCCGACCTCAGATAGCCCATAAAATATTTTTTCTTTCAGTTTTGTTATTTTATCTTTCGTTTCCGATGGGTTTCATCCTACTATGACCTTTTTTGATTTTTAAAATTATCTACCATGGTCTAATAAAAATCTTCAGAAAATATATTTTATTAAGTAACCTTAATTGAACTTGAAGGCTGTTTTTCACAAACAACATGACAGAAAGAACTAAAATCTATATTTCTCGCATAAAAACTAAAATTTGAACTTTCTTCGCACTAAACGAAGCAGCTCGCTTTTATTGAACTCGAAACTGCCTCAGACCATAGTAAAAACTGTAGCATCTCTGCAATTTAAGTAAAAAGTATGAAGTGATATATGTTTGTTAGGCACGAAAATATGCGAAAATGCAAAACCAAAATATGTGATTTATTATTTCAAAGCAATGCCTGGCATCTAAAGCGTTTTTTGCACTTTATAAAAGGGCAACTTGCAATATTTTTTTTTCTTACAGCGAATATATACTTACATGAATACAAGTACTTTAGGTATTTGCAAACAAATTTGTGGTCCAAGCTCTTCCGCATTGCTTGCCGCACTTACCACACACTTGAGGCACTTGCCACAATGCGCAGTAGGCTAATAAGCAGCAAAGAAACACGTTAAATGTTAACAATTAATTACCGACAGCTAAACACTGCTGCCAAAGAAGCTGCAACAAAGCACAAGTACACACACACAAACATACTTGAGATCACATTTGCTATATAATGTAAGCGATAAGCGCAAAAACACCTAAAAATCACTGCCTGCTGTTCCTATGCTCCTCCATGTTTGTTTAAATGTAGTGTGTGTGTGTGTTGTTGCTAATTGCAAACATCGAAATTCCTAAAGATATTGCCTCGTCTGCCGATAAGCAAACACTATCAAGGCACACAGCCAATGCTGCGACAGCCTCCGGGGTGGCGTGTTGCAGTTCATACAGGCACACGCGGCTTTGGCGACAGTGTTGTTGCTGGTTCAGCTCGATACCGACGATATGGAAATATCGCAGCCAGGGAGCTTGAAGTTGGCCAACGTCTGGAGTAATTAAGTTGCTTCCACATAATGAAAAATGGTTAATTCGTTTTGTTTTTGGCTATTGTTGTTGTTGTTTTGTGTACATATGAGTACTTGCAGCAATGTAGAGGACACGCAGGACATTGTTAAGTTGCTGCCTCGCTGCCATGGAAAGTGAAAGAGACTTTGCTGAACAAATGAGCCCACACACATATACATTCTTATATACTAATATATTTATATATGTACATATGTAAATTGGGACTTACGTGTAGGTTGCCTGTTTAGGTCATTATGTAATGCTTAGCTGATGACATTTTACTTGGCCATGTACATTCTCTCATATAACCACACCACACTTATGTGTATTCAAAATGAAAGCAGCGAATGGCAACAATAAACAGAATAATGATGTCAGCGGTAATGTGAAAGAAATACTAATTTACAATCGAATATTTTAATTTTGATTAACTAAATTTTTAGGACTAGAAAATGATAAAATATGCGGGTCGCTCGATACGTCGATGATTGCGTAGCGTAACAGAATTTCATCATGTTGGCAGCGTACATAACGTCATCTTAGTAAAGACTGATTTAATATTTCTTCTTGGTTTTTCGATAGAAATAGTGAAAGGTTGCCACATACTTTAAATTCAAAATTTGAAAAATCATAAGTAGTTATTGTAGGTATCAAACTGAACAGGGCTAATTTAGAAACAGTTGAAGAAGGTTGCCACCTAGAAAAAATGTATAATGCATAAATACTGCAATATTTTTTGAAAAGAACAAAAAACGTTAACCTCGGCTGCACGAAAGCTATAATACCCTTAGCAGGTGCATTCACTTCTTATAGCAGAAATGTGTATAAAAATATCTTTATCTTGATTTTGATTGGTCAGTTTTCGAGTAATATATTCGGAGATTGTAGCTCTGGACAATAATGTATATAAAATTTCATGAAGATATCTCGTAAGTTTCCCATATAACGGAAAAATTGCAAGCATAAAAATATACCCTGGTCTTTTTAAATAATTTTTTAGGCAATTCTAACTTTCTTTGGCTAACAGAAAAATATTGTTGTAATTGCTAGTTTCACAGCCTTTATTTTCATGGCTCAAGATCAATTTTAACCTATCAGCTACTGTTGGTCTTAAAAAATCGTTGATATGTACGTGCGAGTGATGTGCTAATCGCTACCGTTTGCAACCTTTTGTTTTTCAGTTGCAAGAAACCACAATAACAATAGCAGCTATTCAAGCACATTGAACCGAGCGACTGACTGGTGTCAGTCAAACGTTTCGCAACTAAACTGCAGACGAGCATACACACGTACTAACACATGTATATGTACCATATACCCTTGTATTTGTCTGTCTGATTTGTTGTTGTGTGTCTCTACTTGTAGGTGAATGCACCGCTATCTAAAACCTTGGCAACTCTTATTTTCATATGCCCAACCGCTTTTGCGACTGCTCCAAAGTTAAAGTTTCGGAAGAAATTTACGGCTTTCCACAAATCACGACGGCTACTGGCTTTCTGCCCAGCTGCCTGTCGATGCATTGGCTTGTCTGTCTTACTAATATAATATGTTTTTACACATGAAGCAGTAACGTGACACCATGTTATTTTTGGGGTATGGGTGAACTATAGCAAGCGGGTTAATTGTTGTTGTTGACAATATTCAGGAAAATTACTGCGTTGGCGGCGAAGGTAGTAAGCGATTGCGATGCGTCAAATGTTGAGTAGATTTGTGATGGGAAACTAAATAATATAAAGGTAGATATGGAGATCGAGATAGGGATAAAGATAAAGATAAAGGTAAAGATATGGATAAAGATAAATATAAGGTGAAGGTAAAAGATCATTATAATTTTCTTCCAAATAACTTAACACTGAATTAACGTTATAAATTAATGGTGCCCATTTTGGGAAAAATTCAAAATTAACGCCCCAGCAGTGATTAGGCCAATTTAATTTTCACTCAACCAGATTAATTGGTTGTAGTTAATAGCCGCGAAGTACGTTCCTACGACCTTTAAAACTTCAAAATATTAAACGCCTCCACAACAACCAGCAATAAATGCACCGGAAAAATAAAACCAAAAAACTATAACAATTGAGCCATTTCGCAAACATCCCCACTCACTTTTTGACAATGGCCACTTGTTGCACGTACGTGTATTTACTTTTCAAATTACCGGTTGTAAACAACAACTGAAATTTGCGGGTAATTGCATTGTCAACACCTTTCAATTGTTCACTTATTGTGAAAAACTTAATATGCATGGAGCATGAAGTATGCCGCATGAAGCTGTTATTGTTGTTGTTACTGCTTCAACTATTACTGTTGTTGTTTGTTTGTGAAATACAATTCGTTTATTACACCAACAACACAAAGTTCAATTGCAATACATCATTAAGGTTTTTGTTATTGTTTTTGCTGGTTTTTAACGTCTGTAATTTCGGTACGTAGATCCGACTGCATGTACGCTAGTGTGTATATACAATATTTTCAATTTTATTTTTATTTTTGTTGCATTTTCGCGTTTTGAAATCCTCCCCACTTTATAATTACCATGTTGCACACTCTGTGCGTTTTAACGGCAGTGCCACCTGGTTGTACGCACTTAACTTAAAGAGATAATTGTTGCAACCGAAAATAAATATATAATGTTGTAAATAATTAACAAATTGTAACTTCATCAAGTGCAACGAGAGGGAGTGTGTGTTATATAAAGGCCGAAAAGTAAGAACAGTACTGTTATGTTTTTGTGGAACAAACCAGGTTTGTGTCTGAAGTCTTTTGTTTTCGAACAAAACAAAATTTGAAATATGGCATAAGGGAGCGTGTTGCTATATACTTTAAATGTTAAAAACTTGTGAGAGCATATTAAATTTAAATTGGAAATTATTGTACTACACTGAACAGGATAATTTGCCAAGAGATTTCTAATTTACCTCAGAGACCTTATGAAGTATACATATAAATGACCAACGTGATAAGGTAAGTCGATTTCGCCAGATCCGTCTGTCCCTCCTATGCGAACTAGAAGCTGCTCGATTTTTGTCGATGGATATCTCGTTAACGCTTAACTTATTCGAAAAATTATTACACCATTTTGCAGAGCATTTAATATCCTACAAAATTTATGCAACGAGATATTTATTCAAGTAGTTAGAAACGTGATATGAATTTTTTTATCTTATAGTACGAAAAAACTGAAAACTTTAAGGCGAAGGACCTTCCCGTTACAATTAAGAGCTTATACTTGGAAAGATTCTCGTGGAATACTTAGCCACCCTTTATGCTATAAAATATGCACCTGTGAAGGGTATTGTCCCCATCCATGAAATTTTTTCCATATTGTTTAGATCGTTGGCGAAATTATATACATCCTTCTGTGCTACATCAAAGTATAATTTCATCAAACTCTAAAAAGCATCGATAATATTATATTTGTTGCTTTGGAAATAAGCTTAATGGCAAGCCTATCTGCCACCAGGCAAGGTCTTTTTCGATTATCGTCATAGTCAAGCAGGCTGCCAAGTGCCGCGTGCAAGTTTCCACGCAGCCAAATGTCAAAAGTGTGCAAGTAGAGAGTAAAGAGTGCAAACATGGATTAATTGGAGTATTTGCGCGTGTGAATATGTATGTGTGTGTGAGTTTCAAAATGCAGTTGTCAGTCTAAATGAAAATATTATTACTTTTGATTGGCTTATGCAGTCGAGTGTGCACACAGACATACATATTGCTGCTGTTAAATTCAGCGCAATGAGGAAACACTCAAAACGCTGGAGCATTGACGCAATAAAGCGAACGCGGCGCAGTTGACCGCTTAAATAATTGACTTGGTTGCAAGAAAGCGAAAATACAACAGCATTTAATATTTATTTGTTCACTTTTGACGTAGCCAACTGTCAACAGCACAAAAATAACAACAACGCTAGCATTAGGCACCGAGTTGAAGTACAAATTGTCGTCTTACTTTCTACCAACAACAATGATGAGAATGCATCCAGACCTATTGCTTATTTAATGCTGTCACAACAACTACAACCACTACAACATCTAGGTGGTTATTTTTGCTATTGTTGTGACTAAGTTCGCGCTTAATATGGACAAAATCACGGCACATTGACATTGAAATTGACATTTTCACTAAGTACGCGCTTGTATTGAGCACTACAATATTGCCACGTAGCTCAGCTTGTGCCCCTTGTGTATGTGTGCGTTTGTGCGCTCATCGTTATTAATTGTTGGTGATTTGGTCAAATATGTTGTTTGCTTATTTATTTGTTTTTATTTTTTGTGTTTTTGCTTTGTGACGCGCTTTGTTGCATGCCCCCACCTTGACAGCTGGACAGTTGGCGCCCGGCCACGCTTGAGAATATGCACATTGTGCGCTTAAGACGACAGCGATGAATGATAAAATGAAGGAAATTGCCGTTGGAATTGTCCAGATAGCGGTATGAAATTCAGTGAAAAATCTCTTGAATAAAAATCATTAATGCGCTTTAATGTTTATGCTCACACACACATACACAAACAACAACGCATATGCTTACCTATATATACATAATATACATATATGTATGGTATATGTGTATATATATGTATGATATATATATATATATATATATGCTTATGCATGTGTGTGTGTGTTGAATCTGTTAGAGCAGTGCATTGCACTTTGCAATCAATTAACGCTCACGAATATTTCGATTGCTTTTCTGCTAATAGCAGCAGCGTTAGCAATGCTTTTGTTGTTTCTAGTGTTGTTGCTGAAGCATGCATCTCTTGTATTTGATGAATGTGAACACACACCCCGCTGCATGCCAGGACGCCAGTCAAGCAAATTGTCGGTCGAAGCCTCGGTGATGTGTAGTATGCCACTCAAGTTGTTGTAGCAGAGTTGTGTGGAGAAATGAATGAAATCTTTCGGAATTAAGGTTTATTATTAAATTTTTATTTTCGCGTGTATGCATATATATTTAACCTGACCGCAATTCATTTACAGTTTTAAATTGTGCTTACCGTTATCATGACTACTAAAACTTAAATTAAATTACTATAACAATTATAACCGCAAACAGTACATAATTGTTGTTAGAATTAAAATTACTCTTTTAAGTGTATGTGTCGTTTTCGCTGCGAAATGGAGACAACAATTGAAAACATAATGATGTGTAGAACTAATATTTTGGGACATTATGCGATTTTCTTTTCAAAACCTAAAACAAAAAAAATTAATAGACTACTTTTAGAAGTTTACTTGGTTTTTACGCGTTTAAATGTAGAATAGAAATTTTGCGATTTTCTTTTCAAAAATTATGTAGAAATTTTGGTCATTTATATTTCCTACTCCTAAAACCCAAAAAATGTTAATAAAATCAACAAAATTTTCTTTAATATTTTATTTATCCGTTAAAAGTTAAGACTAAAATTTAAGAATAAGCCATGCTTAAAGATACAATTGCGAAATCCAAACAAGAAAACAGCTGTGATGAATTTGTGAAGTAGCACATGCGCCATATAACGCTTCGCAAGTAAAGCAGAATCAGAAGACTTAAGTAATGACCTGCTTCCCTAGCGCCAATCTCAGGCAATTACTACAATTAATGACTCATGCCACAAGAACAAAGTTTTACGAGTGCTTCTAAAAGCAAATGGTTTTCTTAGCAAAATTCAAGGCTACCCAAAAATATTATTTGAAGATAAATTCTAACTACAAAAACAGCATGCAAGGCCTTCCAGGAATTCACTACATGCTTTTATATTCTAACTCCACGCAAATTCGTGATTCCTATTCAAAAAAAAATACAATTTTCTTGAAATCCATGTTTTATGACAATAAATTTTTATGATTTTGTCCTGAATAAAGGAAAAATTGATTTTTAATAATACGTTGTGCAGCGGGAATTTATTGTAAGTTAAATTAGAGCAGCAAATTAAATGTGCCCGTCGGCGAAGCGACATGAGCGAACACGAACTCGCTCCCTTGCCCCAATGTGTGCCGCTGAATTGAAATATGCTACGCATATTAGCCGTAACCCTATAATTATCTAAGACACCGCAAAGCGGTTAAACACAAAGCAGCAAAAACAAAGCGGTTAACCGTTTATTGAAGCGAACAAATTGTAACCGTTTCTGGTTTTCGATTTAGTATAAACTACAAAGTTTGTGCGCGATTTAAAAATTTATTGAATTACTCACTTACATGAAAATTTTAAATTTAGTATCAAAAAATAGTTGGTCGACAAGCTACATATAAAGCAGAGTTTATTAAATTAAATCTTTATATTTTAACACTTAACTAGTGTTAGTCTTAAGTAGTAATTTCTTATATTAAATGTCAAAAATCAAGAATTTTTTCAAATATAATATCAAATATACTAGTAATATGAATATCTTTATTCTTATATTCAATTATAGATTTTATGAAAGAAGCTAAACCTATTGAAAATATAATTTAATTTTTAACCCCTTAAATTTGAAACATTTTATTAGTACATATTATATTTACTTTTTCAGCATAAGTTTGTTGCTTAATTACTTGAGCAATAAGTTGCCACCTTACAGTTTGTAACGAAATATAATATATTGTTTATTTCAAAGAATTTTACTTTAAATATTTGGTGATTAGGTGATAATCATGCAACGGTGTTGCCATCTTATCACAATTTATTGCCTATCGCTGAACATCTTTTATGTTTTTGGCGGATGAATATATAATATTATACATTTTAACAATCATTTAGTTTTCTTTTTTATTTCAGTTAGTTTTTTTTTTAATGTCAGATGGTTACACTATTCAAACTTGCATCTAGTTCAATATTTTTTGATTCACTCTCAACTGTATAATTAAGTTTACAACATTATTTATAAAGTTGTAGTTGTCTTCTCAAATCAACTAGGGTGGCAACCCCATAAAACCAAATAAAGAACACCGTCGGTATTTGTCTAGTTCTCTTTACTAGAAATTGTATCGCTGTTTCAAAAAAAAAAATATTAGCTAAATTGAGAAAATTCAATGGCTACTTGAGGTATTTCAACCTGGAGCAACAGGCAAGGAAAGAAAAGTGGTTTAATATTAAGCTTTGTATAGTCACCCATTAGGGTAACCATATAGCAAATTATCGGAAATTTGATAAAATAATCTAGATCTAAAAATTTATATCTGATGACATCCTTTTAAAAAAATACTATTTCATATTTTAAAACAGTGACGAATATACTCAAGCTAATGAAAAATCCGTGGGAGCTTTCTCACTTAAAGAGTAATATCCATTTGTGAATTTCAAAAATTCGATTTTTGTTTTTGCATATAGGTATATCGAATGCATATATATTTGAAAATACTTTCCGAAATTTTCAAGTTGATCGGCAAATAGTTTCGGAGATATGGGAGTATTTGCAAAATTTTTTTAACTTAGTCTAATCGGCTGATTTCATAGTCGATGAGAAAAAATTTTTCGAAACGGTTACATCGATCGAGTCGAAATTTTGACACAACCTTCTAAGATTTAACTGTCAGATAATGAACTAAGGAATACGATTTTTGATAATAATATCCACATTTTGTCAAAAATTAAAGCCTTAACTAGTCCTTCCATAATATTATAATAAATCATTCTATGGTAATAATAATTGATTTATTTGGCTTTCAGATTTGATGTATGAGTAATCTTAAACAGAAAAATCGTCCTCATCGCCAGACACATTTTCTTCGGAGGTTTTGAAAAAGAATCATCGAATATTAAAATAAATTAAATTGTGTTAAGTCACATATTTTTTATTTATTTATTAAAATAAATGTCTCTTCAAAACTACAAGTTTTCAGCCTTTGTTTAAACCATCAGCAATATTTGACTGAAATGCAATTTTGATAGTATTTTTTAGGCAAATGGCTCGGAGCCTTGATCACCCCAAATCTGCTGGTCCATCATCGTATTAAGACAGTGAATGAAGGGAACTCAAGTCAACCGCTGATGACGGTAATGGAGCGATGATTTTTTAAGCGCATTTGTCACGCATAAAGCGGCTGACAAGCAGCTTACCAACACATACACACATATATCTACATGTACAAACGTTTATGAAGTGTTGCATTTTGCATAAATGTTTCTCGCAGGAAAATGAGAGATAATTCATGAAAAATATTTTAATCTATAGAACGTCGGTACCAACGCCAAGCTAGGAGTGCCATAATGCGCAACACAATAACAGCAAAGAAACGACGCCAATTTAATTGGTTTGCATTAATAGAAACATCAATTTCCAAGCGCCATCAACATGTACTTGAGCACGCTGCACGAACGCACGAGTGTTGGCACGACACCCAGTCTGCATATGTTTGGATGTGTGCGCGACTGCTGGGTGGCTACGTGCCCACATTTTGATGAGATTTCACTCAAGTCAAGCGCAACGTCACACCCATCCGTTATAGTATCGTTGGTGGTGTTGTTGCTGGTGACACTGGGTAAACTGGCCGCCAGATTGCGAGCCACGCAACTGGCCTGCTCGACTCACTGCCGCTGTCCGTCCGCCAGTCTGTCTAGCTGACCACACTGTTGGAGTCATCACATCACCCAGAAGACCGATCGACTCGTGTGTCATATTTTAACATTTTTCATGTGTGGACATGACAAACACACACGCCCATACACATATGGACTCACACACATACATATATATATAGGTTTATTGATACTCGTATTGAAGTGAGTATATTACAGCGTCATTTCGCCGGCACCAAATCATGCAAAGTCAGTTAGTCAGTGTGGCATGCATGTGCATACCCTGCAGAGCGAGTAGATCGAGGGGTACAAACAATTTTCAAAATTGTGACATTTAGAAATAAGAAATCGTAAACTTGAAAACCGCAAATCGCCAACAAGTAAAAGTACTTGCTCTATTAGTGAGGTGCCGAGTTTTCAAAGACGATTGCAGTTACTAAAACGGCGGAGCTACCGTGATTAAGCTGTTGTGGACTATTCCAATGCTGTCGACTAGACAATTGAGTTTGTAATGACAGTATATACATACATACTTACAAATACACATACTATACAAGTATGTAATGTAGGGTGGGGCGAATTTTTGACACTCCAGGCCAAATGGCAATCAAAATAAAAATTGAACAAATCTTCGTCCCCTTATTCTATTATAAAAAACACACATCTGATGGATTTCTTGGTGTTTCATAGCATCGTAGTTCTACTATTGGTGGTCCTTTAATTAGACGATAGACGCATGCGTTCAATTAGAGCAGTCATCCCAAAAGACTCCGGAATATTGTAAAGTTTTCTGACACGATGGTAACTAGCTTCTCTTTACTATTTTCTAACGGATTTGCTGAACGACCTCAATCCATCAAGAAAAGGGTTGATTGTAGCACACATTGGCAAATGAGCTCTGAGGTAATTAGGTCGACGTAGAATTGTGGAAAATATTATAGATATTTTTCTTACTAACTACAGTACATAATATATGGTATATATAAGAATCGATTACCACCGTGGTCAGGGTCTCTAATTCAATTGAACTGAATAGAATAAGGGAAAAATTGTCGAAGTTGCGTTGAGATGCGATCGTTCTTTGACAAAGTCACAAAAGTTGTTTAGTGTAGAAGTAAATGCGTTGTTCGAGGTGAACCCCTCCGAACATTTATATAATATAATATACTACTTCAAAGATTCGATTAATTTTCTTTGGTTTCTGTTCTGCTTTTACTGCTTTCAGAAATATATCTTTTAGAAAATTAAGAAATGGATATATCTGATTTAAAATTCCAGGTAAAATAAAAGCTTACAACTATTTCCGTTTCAGATATGATGTGATTTTATATAAGGCCTTTGAGACGAGTAGAGAAGTTTTTATGTACATTGGTCCGACAATTATAGTGGATTTCTTTCAGTGATACAAGAATGAGGTAAAAAGCTAGTATATGCTAAACGACTTATTAAAAATATAAATTAAAGTAATACTACATTCATTCTCGCACTCAAAAACACTACAATCACCCAAAAATATTCAATAAAAGTCCAAAAATAAACATTCTACAAGTAACATAGTACAGCGTTTTAAAATAATATTAATATATACCCAACATCTTCTCTGAAAAATCGCATATATAAGGCATAGATACCACAGTACATGAAAAATTATTTTCACAAGTATATATTTTCCTGAAAACTACAGCTCACTAATGGTCCCACCCTAATTCATATATACACATAATTTCAACCGATACGAATAAGAAGTAGCTGTCTGTATTTGCTTTCAAATCAATCAATGATATCTCCACCAATTTAAGCTCAAACTCAATTTACAACTTTGTTGTTTCTGACACCACTTGTATCGCGAAGTCAACCAGTTGAGCTCTGGTGTTGTTTTGCTGTCCACCTTTCAGTGTGCGCGCGTGTGTGTCGTCGTGGTCAATGAGATTTGCGTAAAATCGAAAGTTTCACACTTCATAATTGATTATGGAATTGAGTGGTACACTGACACATATTTTTAAACACACAAACTTACATTAATGTATGCGTCGATGACAATGAGAAATTGCTTGCTTTACTTAAAAGCGCCTCTAAATTGACCCATTTAGCCATTTAATTGTGGTTCATCCGCAAATATTTATCAATTATTTGGATTTTCGGTTTCGAAGACCGACCTGAGCTGGCTCGCAATAGCTCAATCAGCGCATTTGTTACACTAAGTGGTATTAAGTATTAAGTTTATGCGCGTGACGCATATGCCACACAAACATATTGACGCGATTGGCGGCTAGATCTTAGATTGATTGCTACGGAAAGACAATAATTTGATTTTTAATCGCTATTTTGAAGGATATTATTATCTAATAATAACGGCAACTTAATTGTGACTACCAGGGACAGCGTATTTTTCACTTAAAGCGCTACATTGTTCGAAGCATGATATTATATGTGCAAAATCATATTATTTTTATTAATGAGGGGCCAAATGAGTGTTGCTAGTTACGCCAGTCATGTTTGAATAAATAGAAGATATATTTTGACAAGATCTATTTTAATAGAAAAACGTGTCATCAAAGGAGTTTGAACCAATCTGAGGGGTATCTAATAGTACCTTCAGCGAAAATAATCAAAGCTCGTTCCCAAAGCACCGTTCTCAGAAATGAACTAAAGAAGAAAACATATTAAGATGCGTTGTTTGATAGAGATAATTATAACGAAGACAGTAACGGAAGCCAATAGTTTGGTTCCAACGGAAAACATATTTTTCTAGCCAATATGTTTAGTATAAGCAACTTTCAAGTCGAATTAAGGTTACTTAATAAAAAAATATTAATATTTTTTGGCGATCTTAATGTTCATTTTGATCAGTCAGTTTGTATGGTAGCTATATGCTATAGTTGTCTGATCTGAACGATTTGGTCAAATATCGTAGTGGTGTCTTGGACAAGAATCTGTGCCAAATTTCGTGGAGATTTATTGTCTGATAAAAATTTTTTCCTTCAAGGACTTGATTGTGATCGATTTCAGAGAGTCCAATAGATGAGAAATTTCTTGAAGAAAAAAGGACGTGTGCAAAATTTCAGATATATATCTCAAAAATGAGGGACGAATTATCGTGTATACACGTTTCTGATATTTACTTCTGAGCATTACAAATGTAATGGCAAACTTAATATACCGCTGTTCAGGATATACAAAAGAAATATAATTTATTTTAAGTCATTATCAAAATCAGTTTAAATATATAATATTATAACGAAAATAGCACCTACCTTTCTTGTTTATTGTTTTTCATAAATAACCTATACCAATTTAATATTATCTGCAACTTTTCCACAGCTTGATTTTCTTTGGCAAATTATTATTTATTCAACACACTGGGGCATTTTCACTTAAATTTTTATCTGAAAAATATGACAAATTCAAATCATAAATGAAGTAACTACTCTTTACAATTTTATAGATTTTTAGCAACCAAAAATATACCTGAATTTAACCAAAATAATTAATAGTTTTACAAAATAATAATTTACTTCCTCTTCATGTTACATTACATTACAGTGTAGTTTATGACCAAGTTCGTTGCTTAAGTCTTTTGTACTGCAGTAGTTAAATGCCGAAAATGTCTCAACAACAAACACTAAACATACACACGTAATTACATGTACACAAAAAACCACAATTGTAAACAGAAAATTCGCTTCCGCACTTCAAGGTCAAACCACGTGACACAGCCAGCAGTCAAAAGTCAAAAATGATGTGCAACAGCAGACAAATACTTGACGAAGCAAAGAACGACAACAAGTAAGTTGCAAACACAAAGATAATATAAGACAAAATATAGAAATAAAAAACGAAATAAAGGCAAGAAAAAACGCTAACTTCAGTTGCACCGAAGCTATAATACCCTTCACAAACACAACAGGTTCCTTATGGCAACTATATGATATAGTGTTCTGATCTGAACAATTTCTTCGGAGATTGCATTATTGCCTTAAATAATAATGCATGCCAAATTTTGTGAAGATATTATGTCAAATAGAAAAGTTTTCCATACAAGTACTTGTTTCCGATTCTTCAGTTTGTATGACAGCTATATGTTATAATAGTCTGATATCGGCCGTTCCGACAAACAGGCAGCATCTACAAACTTCATGGCAAACTTAATATACCCTGTTCAGGGCATAACAAAAACAAAACAAATACTAGTTAAGTAAGCAGCAGACATAACAAGCAATAACCAAAGCAATCAAAACGCACACAGACACAAGCAAACAAATAAAAATTAATTTCACACGGAGATTTATGTATTTTGATGCTTGTTTGTGCTTCTTTTTATACTCTCGCAACCTGTTGCTACAGAGTATAATAGTTTTGTTCACCTAACGGTTGTTTGTATCACTTAAAACTAATCGAGTTAGATATAGGGTTATGTATATATAAATGATCAGGATGAAGAGACGAGTTGAAATCCGGGTGACTGTCTGTCCGTCCGTCCGTCTGTCCGTCCGTGCAAGCTGCAACTTGAGTAAAAATTGAGATATCTTTATGAAACTTGGTAGACATGTTTCTTGGTACCGTGAGACGATTGGTATTGCAGATGGGCGTAATCGGACCACTGCCACGCCCACAAAACGCCATTAATCAAAAACAAATAAATTGCCATAACTAAGCTCCGCAATAAGATACAAGACTGTTATTTGGTACACAGGATCACATTAGGAAGGGGCATCTGCAATTAGAATTTTTTTTTTTAAAGTGGGCGTGGTCTCGCCTCTAATAGGTTTAATGCGCATATCTAATAAACCGCTAATGCTATAATAACAAAATTCACTGGAAGCAAATGTTTTTAGGACTTCTATTTGCGCTGTGAAAATATTTGAAATCGGGTGGCAACTCCGCCCACTCTCCATATAACGGTACTGTTAAAAACTACTAAAAGCAGGATAAATCAAGCACTAAACACGCCAGAGACATTAAATTTTATCTCTGAGATGGTATCAGATGCTTTTATAGGAACCGCGTTCAAAATTAGACAGTGGGCGTGGCACAGCCAACTTTTAGGTGAAAATATCTTAGGATCTGATTAACCGATTTCAACCAAATTCGGTGCATAACGTTCTTTTCATATTTCTATGTCACAGTGCAAAAATGGGCGAAATCGGACTACAACCACGCCTATTTTCCATATAACACCATTTTAAACTCCATCTGATTATTTCACTTTCCACTATGCATATCAAGCAACAATGATTATAACGGGGTAAAACTTTGCGTGAATAATACGTTTAAAGTATGCCACCTTGTGACCAAAAATTGTCTAAATCGAACCAAAACTGTTCAAGCCCCTAAGTACTAAATATGTGGACCCTAGTGCCTATAGTTGACCTTCTACCGAAAATATCAGTCAATCCACAAAGAAATCTCAAACGAGTATACCATTTGACTTTGCGAGAGTATAAAATGTTCGGTTACATCCGAACTTAGCCCTTCCTTACTTGTTGTTTTTAATAATTTTATTTCGTATTTTTGTAAATTTTTTATTTCATTTTCCACTCGTCTTTATTGCGTTTGCATGCAACGCAGTGCAAATATTCGTGTTTAGTGCACATTTAAATGCATTTATTGCTGGCATGAGGGACCAGAGGTCGCGAGTGAAAATTTCCTGCACGCCCGACCGCAACGACTGCAATCGGCAAACCGCAAACCACGCAAAATAACGGCTGCGTGTGCTGACCAATCAACTATATGTGAGTATATGTATTTGTAGATGTGTGTATTTAGGAAATGAGTAGTAAAATTAATTTCCTTAATTTTTATTTGCCACAAATTGGCTTATTTTGGATTAGTTATGTTCACAAACATATTTAGCTGTAATTATTTCTTGGAGCTTGTATGATTATTGCCATAAATACATATACATATGTATGTGCTATGTGCGTAGGTACTATTAGTTATCAGTTTTGGGCACAGTCCCTTAATTTCGAATACTTCCGCTTAGAAATTTGTTCATGAATCTCGAGTTTCATGCCTGCGCAAAAGCTTATTTAGTATGAACTTAATAAAAAACATCTTATGTAAAAAAAGAGATACAAACAAGAAAAACGTTAACTTCGTTTGCACCGAAGCTATAATACCCGTCACAAATATTCCTTTCAAGGACTGTGATTGCTATAGTGACTCGATTTAAACAATTTCTTCGTAGACTTCACAGTTGGAAAATAACCTATGCCAAATTTCGCGAAGATACTTCATCAAATGAAAAAGTTTCCATCTAAGCACTTTATTCCGATCTTTCAGTTTGTATGGCATCTACAATATATGCTATATCGGTCCGATATCGGTCGTTTGGGAGTTACAAACATCGTGGCAAACTTAATATGCCCAGTTTAGGGTATAACGAGTAGCATAAAATAGTTTCATAGCTCATTGGCATGATGCATAAACTCCACGTTGCACTCAAAACTAGACCTAACTTGAAGGAGCCCGATTGTATTTCCAGTTTCATCCAACATTGATATCGAAAATTTTGATTCGTTTCAGGCAATGACAAAGTTTCAATTCCATTTTCACCGTGAGAAAGTTTTCATACATTTCTTCAGACACTCACACCCCAAATGCTTGAAAGAAGGTCAGAATGAAGTTCTCTCTCTCGCTCTAAGTCCTAACTGAACTTTAATTATCACTATTGTACTGCCAGATATAAGATATAATGCACACATTAAATAGTCGGCGAGAACAGAGCACAATTCGACACAACACACCAAATCAATGTTGAGGCCGCGGCTGGCTGGTAGAGAGTTTACAGGGATTGGAATATATATATCATCTGATCAAATTTGACTCGAACTGACAAAAAAACATTTTCACGTACTTTATTACAAATCTTTAATACCGCTTTCAAAATAAGCTCCTGAGCCAATACAAGCATGCCATTCATTATTATCGTCTGTCTGTCTGTCAAATCCTGGAATTTGTGATAAAACACAAAAATCTTCTTCAACATTTTAAATGATTCCGTAGCCGTGATTCAGAAATCACCAGGAAAATCTGGGAAAAAATTTGTATCGATTAGGTTTGAAGCCGCAGTTCTAATGGACCAATCCGAGTCAAATTTGATCAGATTATATATATACTCCAATCCCTGAAAACTTTCTATCAGCCAGCCGAGGCCTCAAAATTGATTTGGTGTGTTGTGTCGACTTGTGCACTGTTCTCGCCAACTATTTATTGTCTGCACCACTGTCGTGGAATGCCACTTATAAGTCTATCTTCTTACTAACATATGCATTTTTTCGCTGATAATATAGCAACTTTCGACAAAATTCGAACACAAAAACACAAAAAGGAACCGAGCTGCTCAACAAAAGCGAGCAATGGCATAAATCATGCTATTAAATCACAAATTACGGTTCATTATATCAATTAAGTGCCGAAACAGTTAAAATGCGGACCCTGAGTTCACCTCGTCTTGCCCACAACGAACGTAGGGCCACGCACACACACACACGCATACTCTCAAATAAAGTTAGTATGTTAAACTTTCACAAATTCAAGAAACAACAACAAAAACACCAACTGCATTTCGATTAATATGCCGCAAATTTTAATTGGAGACGCCACAAAGCCAAGTTGCTGCGCAAAATGCTGAACATATGGTTGCTATTTTACAACGCTTTGCACAACAGTTGTGGCTGTGACAGTGTGTGTTGCGCGCACGGACGTTCTGGGTGGGCCCGGTAAGAGGTACCTTTCGAAAAACGGGTCGCCACCAGCAACCAGCCCGGTAATTGCCAAATGAAGTACATGAACGTGCGCAGACGCATGTGCACTTGTTGCACGCCTGTCGTTGCGTATCTACACCGGCATTATGTATAATTAAGTTGCAGCGACAGGTGGCAAGTGGCAGTGGGGCGGGCCAAAGGCGGCAGTTGAATATTTTCACTTAATTTTTGACATAGCACCAAAACGTTGTCTTTTATGATTTGTGATTGCGTTCCACAAATTTGGCAGATCGCTGGCGTGCAGAGCCACTTAATTCCATTTTGAAGCGAAGAAAGTATGACACACGGAAATCGTTTATGACAAACACGTGATTTTGCTTTATTTTCTTTTATTATACACTAAAAAATTTTGTATTACTATATTACTATTTTATATGTATAAAATATAAAAACAGGTATATTTTGTACCTTCTTACAAATATTTCCAAATTAATTAAAAAATAACAGTTAGAATAATGTCGTAAGACGTTTAAGAATTACAGCAATTTATTGATAAATGAATGAAATTATAAGTAAGTAAGTATAATGGTTATTGTAATTGAAATATGTTCAAGTAGCTTCAGTAAAGAAAAACTAAGGTAAATTTTTAATTGTAAAAAGCTTCGCATATTGCGATTGCGAAAGCTTAAATTATTTGCTTAACATAAATCGTTTTAAGCCACTTTGAAAGACTTTCATAGATATCTTTCGAAATAGATTCTTTATGCCAAAAATTATTTTATGAACAATTCAATATGAAACCCTGGTGTTATGATTTGAGTTGTCTCGCCCAATTTCCTTAGTTTAAAAAGCAGATTTTTGATTTGATCTTCAGTCAGCCTATAATATAATACCCTAAGAGCGTATTTTTACCTTGAAGAGCTTTTCATAACATCCGTTCGTGGTAAAGCAATTGGATTAAAGATTAGGTCCTTGTATTTCTTTCGTAAAATTACTTTATTACATAAAATGCAAGAAGAAACTTGGGCAAGCACCTAGAGACAAGGAAGAAAACCTACTATATAAGTACTGTTCACTACTACAAATCAGATACTGGTTTCAATTTTACACCATGAAGAAAATACTTTTTCTACTCCTTCTAGTAGCAATCTAAACTGTGCTCAATATTTAAAACCGAGATCGCTCTCTATCCTGGTTAAGAGGTTCATTTTACTGCAATGGTAGAGGTTCTTACTGGTCATTGTCCAATACGGTAAGGCTGGAAATTTTGATGGATGCTAACAGTCAAAGATGTATGGACGAGGAGAGGTACAAATATCCAGGCATGAAGGAAAACTCGCAGAGGAAAGTGTCTCTAAACCCCATCGTTAGTCTTTATTTCCACTAAAGCAAATTCTGTTTGTTTTACATTTCTCATACTTCTGTTGAAATTCTTCACACAACTGTAGTAATTTTGCGCTGTCAGTATCAAAAGGAATAAACTCTCTCATTTATTCACAAACCTATTTCAACATTTTCATTTCCTTGAGATGAATACTCGTTCACTCATTTCGTGCATTACATCGTCAATCGGCGCCTTCAAGAAGTGAAATTTACGGTGTAGCACAAGATGAAGCACGGTGTGCTTCATTATAAGCAGCAAATCAAATATGTTAATGTGCCAAAAAGTATGAATTAAGATTTTTCTTGTTTCTCAACGCACTTGCCCAACGACTGGCCGGATGATTGGCTGTGGGCATATTTCACACATGCGCACTGAATAAGCACCGATCAGTCGAAAGATAAATACAGTCATGCCCAGTGGCGATTGCTTGATCAATGGGCATCGTTAACTCGGCAAAAATTACTTAAAAAAATTCGAAAAAAATCCAAAATCAGAAAAATCAAAAACAAAAAGATCCTAAAAACCAAAGAAGAGGTGATGCGCAAACGTATGCAGTAAGAGCAACAGGTTGTGGGAGCAACAACACCTCAATGAATATGCCGGCAACGCGCGTTTCCCAGCCACCAAAACAATGACAAGAAGTAATAAAAAGGAAACAACAATAACAAATGCAAAAAACCGCGAAAGAGCCACACAAGCCGAGAAGACAGTCATCGACCACGCTGGTCAGCAGGCACGCATTGATTGCGCGATAAAAACGCAACGTTTGAGACTTTTTTGCTGGCGCCACTGCTGTTGCTTTCGTACGTACGCGGCACAGTTAGTGCGCTGGAATTCTGATCATCGGCGATTGTCAGCCTGAAATATTTATAAAAGTTACCGTTTAAAAGTTACCATTTTGACCTTTCTTTGCTCATTTTTAACAGCGCTCGGTGCATTGCTGTAATCATTACGGCTTACCGCTGCGAAAGCAGGCGACTTTCGATTTCATTTTCACTTTCGTTGCATGCAACCGCCACCGCTGCTGTTGTTGCTGCCGCTGCTTCTTCTTGTTCCGTCACTTCTAGAGCCAAAACTATGCCGCTATGCCGCGCATGTCAGGTGATTTCTTTCACTTTTCACCGCCGCTCAATTCATCTTTTCTGCCCGCCATTTTAACTTTGATGTTTTCACTTTTCTTGCTGCTCCCATCACACACACACACACAAACATGGAGCAAATCGTACACACATCGTCTGTCGCCTGTCAGCCACACAAGAAATCTTTGTCTCCGCAATTCGCAACTTTTGCTTGTGAGGATTTAACCTCTTTTGTTATTGTACCTTGTTAAGCTTCTTTTGTTTTATTTCAATATGTTTGAGTTTTTTATTATTTGTTGCCGAAATGGTAAAACTCATTTCAATAAGTGAAAACTGCGCAATGCCCAAATGTAGTGGCGGCGGCGGCAGCGGCAGCGTGGAATTGTCATCAAATGCTTGCGAATGTTGTCAATAATATGCCACATACACTCATACACGCACACATGGGCATGCACCACGTGCAGTTTGGGGCTTACAAATAGCAAATGTCACATCACTATGTATGTGTGGGTGTGTGTGATTGCTTTATATTTGCTGCAACTAAACTTTATTTTACATATGAGCACACGAGACAGAGTTCATCGCATGTTAAATGAAATTCAAAACAAGCAAAGTGCCCAGAAAAACTCCGCAAAACACGATTGCGCTAACTTTGTGCAAAAAAGAAGAATAAACTAAGTTAAAATAAATAATTATTTGAATAGTAGAAAACCGAGCGTTTGGATCGCTGCACTTTGAAAAATTTTATAGAATTTATGAAAAAAGTGATTAGGATAAGGTATTGGGTGTCTCAAAACTTCACAACCGGGGTAATAAAGAATAACAATGGCTAGTTAATGGAACTCGAGAGCATAAGCCATGAAATCATCGTTATGCTATGGAGAATAATTTGTAATTGCATATACAGACTTAGGCTCGCATTCTTTGGAAACCAGTAGGAAATCACAAGACAGCAGTGTTCCGACTTGTTCCCATTTTACTGGTAATTGCTACTATCTTTCGACTAACATATTGTACGGAGCTGTTTTCCAGGGAGTGGATCTCAATAAAATCGCAATCACACACAGCTTAAGGTTAATACCGAACAAAGAGCCATCAGTGAGTTGAAGGAAATATTTCATGAATACTTATTATTCAATAAAGAGAGCCTTCGATCACTTAAAATACCTTGATTCTTAAATGGCATGAGTCTCTTTCTCTGTAGCCAAGGAGTTAGGTCCGTTCAAGGGTGCCAGCTCGCCAGCATTCCTTAAAGTTATTTAGGAATGTATATGGAACTCGTATTGTTATCATCACCTAAATGAAATGCATTACTCACACATACCACACACAGGTACAAAAGATAAAAAGCACGAAAGATCTTCCCTTTGTGGACCGTTTTTTTCTAACTGCTGGCCTTTCAGAGTCTCAGTTTTCCACGGTTACACTTCGATCGACTTACTTGCGTCGTTTTTCCTCTTTTCATGCCTTTCATACAAGTCCATAGAGAAGAAAACCTCCTCCTCTATTCAAGAAATGTGGGTTACTGGCGCTTGTTTTGGGATATGAGATCGTGTCTTGAGATTTTTATCGCGACTATGATACAACACAAACAACCAGCAACGAGCAACAAATTAGGATATCGAACACACACACATATACCCATACAAGTACATGGCACAACCGATCACATAACTGGCGGTGTTGTTGTTTCGTTGTTGTGGGGTAGGAAAAACAGCGGGAGCGGCAGCAGTCGACAACTGACTCACAGTTGGAGGGCCGCGCCACAAGGCTCATGAAGCGAGCGGGCGGTTGCGCAGAGGAAGCTGCTGCACGCGCTAGTTCGATTGGCGGCATCCAAGCGAGCAGCTGAAATTGAAGCCGCCAGCGGTGTCTGGCAATGGTCGTGGCCGAGGCGATCGCGTTGCGACATAAATAGGGTTTTACGCGAACAACCGCTGCACCGAAAAAGCAGTCAAAGTACAAACGAATGAGTGCGCGAACACTCAAAACATTGGAGACACTTTGCAGGCGCGCGAAGCAACGGCGACGGCGGTGGCGGAGGGCGGGTTCTCGAATTGTTTTGGATTGTGAATCTCAGATCCACTTGGTGTAGCCGCTTTGAAATGAAAATTGATCACAATAGAAAAAGACGTGCAGTCGCTATGCTTGGGTCACACTGGGTGTAGTGCGGGGGGCGCCGCTGTGTTGTGTGACTCAGTTTTCTTTGTGACGATTGGGACGCAAGTTTGTTAACTTTTTGCTAACCTTTTGCATTTTTTTAATTTATTTTGACTTAGTTATTTTATTTACTTATTTTTGTTAGCTTTGTTTTCGTATATTTGTTTTTGTTTTTGTCTTCTTCGTATGCGATTCCTTGCCTGTTGTCTTTTCATTTCAACTGAAACACTGCTTTTTCCGTTTTGGCACCATAAATAATGCACTTTGACAATTTTTGCTTGTTGTCGTTTTTTGTATTAACAACAAGCAACAACAACAACTAAAACGGAAAACAAAATTAAAAGCTTAGCAAAAGGAAGTATGTGATCTTTTTTACTGGTGGAAAGACAAAAGCAACATCTTTTTGTTATTATATAATAACTAGACAAAAGCAACAGCAACAACTACTTTACAATATCAAGCTCATTTCGATTTTTGTGGCAAAGCAAAAAATAGCAAATTAAAAAAATAGTAAAAAAAACCAACGGTAACACAAAACGAAATTAACAACAAAATAGTCACGGAATTTTGACCTGCGTTGCCATCGGACTGTGCCTGCAACTTCAGTTTTGCAGCCAGCTAGGTATGTAGCTTGCTGCTTAATGTTTTGGCGTGGGGTTGAAGATCTTTGTTCCACGATTTGTAAACAAACGTTCGAGCAATGAAACAGGAAAGGATTAGTATACAAAATCAATAATAACAAACAAATTTCAACAACAACAACGAAAACTGAAGAAAAAAGCAAAATTAATCGCCTAAAATGTTGACTTCTGCTGTGTTGTTTGCCGCTGCCGCCACAAAGTCGACACGCTCCACTAGGCGGCCACGCGATGGCTATTAGCGTTGGCGCGACGCCACAAACCCATTGATGTAAAGATGATCCATGCGAAGGCAACATAAGTATGTAGATATATGTATTGTAACTGAATATAACAAGGCTTGAGCGGATTTCAAGCGGACTAAAGCGAATCGCAGTAAAAAGAACTTTTTATTCAAATAAATAAGGTAAATATGACAAAACGTGGCACGACCGAAGTACTTGAAAACCAAACACATATGATTAAGAATATTTTCTTAGAACTAGACTAGACAAAGGAAATATACACTGTTAAGGAAATATATATAATTTCTAGTGAAAGCTACCGACAAAACAGGAAGAACAGACGATCCAAACACTTTGGCGTGATGGGAAGCATTTGAAAAGCTTTGCTGGAAGATATTCGGTGTTTTGATTTCGCCATGAATTAGTGTGTTACTTGTATAAGCTGCAGTTAATTTTTTCTCATATAATAAAAGTCTAGAGTCTAGAACGAAGACTTAAGACCTCTTAATACTCTACAAAGAGGATTTCCCACAACATTTATAATTATTTTCAAAAGATCGCTTGCAGTATTACTATTGGAATACAAAATTCAGAAAAAGCAATACCTTCGACTGCTCCGAAGCTATAATACCCTTCACAGGTGATTTTTTTATAGCAACTATATGTGAAAATAATCTATGCCAAATTTTGTGAAGATACCTTGACAAATACTAGAGTTTTCCATACAAAGACTTAAGTTTGATAAGTCAATTGACAGCTATATGCTCTGGTGGTTCGATATCGACGGTTCCGACAAATAACAGGCATCTTATCTTTCTAATTTTAATCAACAGCTTTTGGATTTCACAATTTTACCTTTGGTTGCTGGGATGCAATGGCTATTATTGAAAAATCGTTCTAATGAACAACCAACAAAGTAAGTTGTGAAGCTAACAGAATCCATTTTTCTAAAAACTATTTGCTTGTATTCTGAGAAAGTTCGAAGCTTTCACTATAAGTAATGTCTACATTCACGGTGACCTATTGATGAGTTAAATTTTTAATCACAAAAGTTCAAACATCTTTAAAAGTTTTCGTGGTCTAGTTGATATTTACAAAGCAGCGAGCTCCGCGGCAATTACTAAACATTTTCGTAAGCTTTAGCGACGCGTTTTTGAATTGCGTGTTGGAAGCGACGGCCAAATTATAAATTAAACACCCACAAGTACACAATTGGCCGCAACGAGACGCAAAAATTAAAAACTGAAAACATTTACATGTCGCATGTTTTTACTTTTGTTGCTCGTTTTTTCTTAAGTAGATTTTGATTTTTCGGCATTGAAATTGTTTTCACTTCTGCGCCTGGGCTGCTGCGTCGGAGAGGTGAAAGTGTTGTTGCATTTTAAATGTTTTTCTCCTTTGAATGCGATTAGGTGACTTGGTCCAACCGCAAAAGCGGCATGTGGGCGTGTGCAGGTAAGGAAGAAATTACGCTTTCGGGAAGGCAGTAAATGAGGTAAGACAATGAGGAAGAGGCAATTACAATTTGTGATTTAGAAACAATGGAAACTAAATGTTTTCTTTTTCTTAGCTCCAACTCAACTGTTTTAATAAAATGTTTGCCGACAAAAGCCAGCAAATAATTAGCGAACGAGATTGCCTGTGAATTAAGTCATTTCTAACTGTACCTACACACTATTATATATAGGTGATAGTGATACCCCACACTGATTGCTCCTGTGCTTACATGCGCTAGTAAAAGCTGGATATTACGCAAAGCTGATGAAAATAAGCTAGAAGTCTTTGGAAGATAGATTTTGCGCAGCATTTGTGGAGCTATTTGCGATGATGGCTTATGGAGAAAGCGATATAATCACAAGCTACAGTATTTGTATAAGCACCTCAATATTGTAACCACAACGACGAAAAATATCCAGAAATATCAGGAGCAGAGGCAGATCAAAACTTAGATGGATTGATGGTGTGGACCAAAACCTTGAAGCGCTAAAATTACGATGCTGGCGAACTCAAGCAAGGGACAAAAATAATTGGAGAATATTTTATATTTTGATGATGATGATGATAGTGCCCATATATAAGTTATATTTTTATTATCTTTAAACTTTTATTGTTCCTTTATTCGGTAGCGACGGTGTTGTCGACTACCACGAACTATTTAAATAATAGTTATTTATTTATTATCACTACTTTTACTATAAGTAGTTTGAATATTTATGTGCGTTGTGATTGGTAGCGACGGTGTTGTCGACTACCCACTAACTATTTAAATAATATTTCCGATTATGCGATAGCGACGGTGTTGTCGACTACCACGGAATTATGTTATTTTAAATAAGCACAAGCTGAGTTCCGTTCTTAAACTGTTTTATTAAAATTACATTTCTTTTATTTATAACCTATTATTACTATCGCCACTACTGCCATTCACGCTGCTTTTCTAAGTTTCTGCTGACGCCTAAGCTTGTGAAGGGCATTGCGATACATCCGCCGGTCACACGTTCGGTGGCTACTGCAAGGTGTTGAATTGCGGCTGTCGGTCATTCAGAAATCCAAACCGCATAGGTTACAATTTTGGCAGTTCAAAGACTGACTTAGTTAACTATTGTTAACTTATACATAGGTGTTATGTTTCAAGAGATCTTGATCAGCGTCACATACATGCAGTTGAACTGGGTCATTAATTGATCGTTTTAATCGAGCTGTGTATTCCCATCAGCGGCACAAACCTTGCAAATATATTTTTAATGTACCTATAACAGCCTGTCCTCTTTCCCTTTCTCTAGCGGCTTTAACAGAGTTGTAGTACGCAAACTACCTTACTCAAATGAAAATAATTTTAAAACCTTTAGTAAGCGCTTTTACTCTCAAAGTTTAACTTCTTTCTTTGCGGCGTTTGAATCGACTTGAACCCACAAATGGAGGGTTGAAAAGTCGATTCCAAACGTTTCGGAAGCTCTCCATTGCTTGCGGAGACCTCTATTAGAGAAACATCAAGCTAGTCGGATGTTCTGAACAATGTGGCACCTCTATTTTGTATACCATGATGGTCGCAGTTATTAATCGCCAAAAGCATTTATGCTAGAATCTGTGTTGGAAAAAGCTTCCACTTGAAAAAACCCGGTAAATAATGAATTTTTTTAATGCTGACAATGCCTACTTTTGTTTATCTCTCAATTTTGAATAAAAAAAAACGAAATGATTTTTGAACCGCATAGAAGATTTTCATACCTTTTTCAAAGCTTCAAAAATGTTTTTTCCTTTTCAAAATAGTTGGTCCATGTGCAACCCGAAATGTAAACGTCAAAACTTTGCTAGCCGAATCTGCGTCCATCTACAGTTGAAATCTGTTTATCACGGTCAGTCTACTCGGATCAAAGTCGATTGTTCTTGGATAAAAACGATGAAGTTCTGGCACTATTAAAAAACCATCAATTTCTTGTTTTTTTAAGGTAGATTGTGCGCTCGTGGTGTGCAAGTGTTTAAGATCAAAGTTTCCAATTTTTGCTTCTTCCCTTGGTTCGTCGTCTTTCGTACTCTTATGACGTTTACGTAATTCAGCAAACCACTTAAGAAATGACCTGGTGCAAAGCACGGATATCACTTATCACGTAATCTTTCTTATTTAGAACAAGAAAAAACGATAACTTCGGTTGCACCGAAGCTATAATACCATTCACAATAACAAAAGATTCCTTACAAGAACTTGATTCAGATTGTTCAGTTTGTATGACAGCTATATATGCTATAGTTATCCGACCTGAAAAGTTTATGCGAACATTGCGTTATTGCTTTAGACAATAAACCTTATCGAATTTCGTGAAAATATTATATCTCGTCAAATGCAAAAGTTGTCCATGCACTTAATTCCGATCCTTCAATTTGTATGGC
Source organism: Bactrocera oleae (assembly GCF_042242935.1). Lineage (NCBI taxonomy): Eukaryota > Metazoa > Arthropoda > Insecta > Diptera > Tephritidae > Bactrocera > Bactrocera oleae. Next base: position 41,815,578 of record NC_091540.1, on the reverse strand, counting down.
AGTTCTATGCAATAGTGGTCCGATATCCGGAAAAAGAACATATAAGAAATTTCATATGGATATCTCAAAAACAGACTAACTAATTCGCGTATATACAGCTAGACGGACATGGCTAAATCGATTCGGCTCGTCACGCTGCTCATTTAGATATATATTTTAAAGGGTGTCCGACGTTTCCTTCTGGGTGTTACAAACATCGTGGCAAACTACCGGTCAGACTATAAAAGGTGTCAAAACTTGCGTCACTCAAAACGCTAGATCTCAATAACCAATTGTCCGAGAGCCGTGAAGCTTTTGAACACAGCTAAGCGCAGACATATTTAGAATTTGTTTGAGGAAAAAATCTCGATTAATAACCCCTTCATGGAAACTTAATTGACAAAATTTAGTAACAAATAACATGAGCTACAACATATTTTTAAACAGCTAATGAAAGCCGAAACTTCTACTTGATATTACGTCATGCCACACATGCGCACTATTGCATAGAATAATGCCGCGCACGAGTACATCCGCCCAACAGAGCTTGTTGGAACTAAAAGAATTTCCATATCAGCACTTAGTCACCTTGAAATTGTAATAAAATTTTAATAAAAATGCAATCATGAAATACAATCAATCACAACAACAGCAGAAACAAAGCGAACAGAGCTACAACACACACACACACAAATGAGTGTGGAAGCCATGAAATACAGCCAACACACTTGTCAACAGCCAGAGCTAATGCTCGTTCTTGTTGTTCTTTTTGTTGTAGCTGCATTTGCAGCTGATACAAGAAATTGTCTTTGAACGAAAGCAAAAACTATCATCAATAGGGTTTCTCACCTGGCAGCACTTCAACATAAACACACACACACATGTACACAACTTCTTATAACAACTGCTTATAAGCAGGGACGGTGGCATACGCTTACGCGCGGAAATCCCAATCACACTTTCGCCCACTACATAATAGCGTGCCGCATTACCACGGCCCTGCGTACACGTCGCCTTGAACGATTTTGCTGTTGTTGTTGTTATTTTTTTGGCGCACTGCCACTGTCGATGTCAGTGCCTTGACATTAAACTCAACTGGAGGCAAACACTTAGGAGGTACACAAATATATACTATAAGTATATACGGGTGTGTGTGTATATATGTACATATGTGTATGTTTGTGTGCGATGCTAAACTACATCGCATATCGTGTATTATCTATCTAGTGACTAGCAATGATGTCAGCGCGTTCATTTAGCTATCTCTTTGCATGGTTGCCTAATCATCTACACACACATACACATCAATGTTTTATACGTATGCATGTTACAAAGTTGCATAAATAATTTTCTCAATTGAATGTTAAACTTTATTGCCGCTACCATGCAGCACGGTAAGTGGAGGTGCCTGAAATTGACGTTATTGTTGTTGCGGTGTGCGCTGTGTTGGTGGCACCAATAACCAATTAGATGGCGTAGGTTGGCAATTCTATTGGATCTCCGATTTTCTATGAAATTTTATTTATGAAGATTATTACGGTGTTTGTTGTAGTATTTATTGTTGTTGTCGCTGATTTTTTGCTGACATTGCTGATACTGTTGTTGTTGTGCGCTTTCCGCGCCAAAATTTTATTTACATTATTTACATTAATTTGTTTTGTGAATAATGTGCTACAATAATAACAACAACAACAAAGCAGAGATAATGACGCTTTACACAACCACCTTTGACGCGGTGAGCTGTAAGTTGTAAGGCAAACATTTGCGCAGCGCAACATTAACGCTTACCAAAAACACATGTATACACATATTAGTGTGTGTGGTGACGGCAGGCGCTCGTTGGAGCATTGCATTCGTGCCACATTGTCATGCAATTAATTTCGCGCTAACAACGCTGACGCGTTCCTGTTGCCCATTGCCCACTGCCTGCTGCCTTTTGCCAGCAGCTTACTCAGATTTCACAGCAATACCGTGCGCGTTGAACCCCGCGCGCGCCAATCAAATGCTGGCAACAATAAATATTTTTCACAGTCAATCGCAGTTGCGGCCACAGAAGCAGGAAACAGGAAAGCGTAAAAATCCGTTATCAGCGCATGCAAATCGCATCGTTTGCAATCAGCGCTCGGCTGAAATTCCGCCAGTGTGCCGCGGCATCTGTTGCAAGTTGAAAAGACTTTTTGATTTTTATTGATTTATTAGAGCGCTTGCTTTTATATTATGAGCTGCTTGCCACATTATGCAACATTTAATTACACAAGGCTCTGACAATGGATCAATGAGGTTTATTTAAGTGCGATAACTGTAGTTAGCAAGGCGCTAAACGCTCAGTTATAAGTAGCAGGTCTGCGAAGACCCTGCGATTTGAGTTTATGAAGCTTTGGGCACAGATGGTGCTGGAAGCATTCGAAAACAAATGAGCAATGGCTATGTTCGGGTTCATATTCTTACAACTTGCGTTAAGTATTACGTATATGGCATTTATAATTGGAGTTGGGGATAGTATTGACCCGATTTGATATATTTTCACCAATACCACATACTATTAACATGCCACGTACAAATAAGATGCTCCCTGGGTTTTATTAAGGTACCTCACATACCATCACGAATCTATAGGGAGTAAAGTCAGCCGGATGTTCGAAAATTCTGATACTAGTTAGGTAGTTGCTCAATTTTATCCATTTTAGGTAAAACTATACACATTTATTATAAAAAGACGCTCTCTCATTTTTATTGACATATCTCACATATTAAACGATATGGTATAAGCGGTATAAATTAACCAGAAAGTTAGAAAATCTTTATATTAGGTAAAGGGGGCTCCGGGAAGTATAGACTCGATTCAATCTTTTTTTTCGATTCGATTCAAATATGCGCACTGGGTCTACACATTCCGTACTTAGAGGGTTGGACAGTTTTGGTCCGATTTGACAATTTTTAGTCATAAGATGGCACACTTCAAAATTACTATTCGTGCATAAGTTAACCCGTTATATTAACTCGCACTTTATTTATATATGTAGCGACTAGCATCACTCCTAATTGTAAAAGATTTATGTAAAAAAACTATTCTTAATATTGCTCTTAATTCTTATAATCTAGTAACATCAAGTTCAGCAACTATCATCCAACGTGATAAGACGTGTTCTGGCGTAAGTTAAATTTATATATTTCAATATAAGTAACGAGCTGAACGTGGTTTTATTATTTACACTTCCACTCCTATATATACTGGAATGTGAAAGAATCAGATGGAATTATATTATATGAGAAGTAAGCGTGGTTTTAGTCCGAATATTATAAGAATGTTGTGTAATGTAATTTAGTTAAAATTGTTCGAACAGGTCTCGAGATATGTGATTTCATCTAAAAGTGAGCGGTTCCAATTTGGATACCAGCACCTATAAAGCCCTCTTGTGCCATTCTAGATGTAAAATATTATGTCTCTGCAGCATTAAGTTATTTATTTATCATACTTTTAGTAATGTTTAACAAAACCGTTATATGGGAAGTGGGCGGTTATCGCGTTTTGTGTGCGTGGCAGTGGTCCGATTACGCCGATCTAAGAACTCGTCCTCACTTTTTTGGCAAGAACACATATACAAAGTTTCATTAAGATATCTTAATTTATACTTAAGTTATCGGCTGCACAGACGGACGGACGGACAGACAGACATTCACTCGGATTTCAACTCGTCTCTTCATCCTGATCATTTATATATACATAAGCCTATATCTATCTTGATTATTTTTAGGTGATACAAACAACCGTTAGGTGAACAAAACTACAAGTACTATACTCTGTATCAACACGTTGCAAAAATATAATTAAACACCAAAATTTAGTTTTCTTGATGCAGATAATTTTATGCCATTTATGATTTGAATAAGATGTCGGCCAAATGGCCACAACAAGTGGCTCCGTTTGCATATATCCACCAGTGCAGCATTTTGGCTGTAGTGCGCTGAATATTGTCTTCGAGCTCCTCGAGCGCTGGTTGACTGGCGTAAAACTTTGATTTTCCATACCTCCAGAGAAAATATTCTGGAGGAGTTAATCCGTATGGTCTTGGCGGTGATTTGACTGTTTACACGTGAAGCATGAGGCAGCCCACCGTCTTGTTGGAAATATGGCAGAGATTGTCCGCGTCGATTTCATTAAATTCCGGAGGAAAAAAGACAGTTAACATTGTGTTATAACACTCGCTATTGATGGTAACGGCATTTCCTGCCTCATTTTGAAAGAAAAAAGCCCCCATTATGCCGCCATACCACAATCTGCACTAAACGGTCAATTTTTGGGGATGTAATTACGTTCCCTGAACCCCACGAAGATTTGACTCACCCCAATAGCGACAGTCTTCTCATCTGAAAAGATGAATTTTTGATGAATGTGAATTTGTGAATTTTTCGGAGAACATGAATTTGCGTAACAATCTTGGACGATTTCCAAGCGTTGTCCCAACACAATACGTGACATGATGAAACAGGAAGCTTTACTGAACACACTGACAACGCTGTTTTTTTTTAAACAAAATGAGAGATAATATTGTGAACCTTGTAGAAGAATGAAAACCGAATAACTTTATTCTATATACTTATATATATGTATACATATACTTCTAAGAAGTGTCATCAATGGCTTCGGTTTAATTGTCAACTTTGGCGCCAGATTAATAATCCAAGCACCCTATTTTTGATCCGAATTCACGCTGTCTCATTCCAAAACATGCCACACGGATTAGACTACGGATTAAGGCGCATATCAATCGTATCGGGTCCTTCTTTCACCATTCCTTCGATAGCCGAGTGTAGTGCGATATATTTGGCTTCATTTACCGTTAGAGCAATCACACGAAAAAAATATACAGTTACTTCAATGACATCAGCTGCCACAGGCTTCTATTCCACATATTCATAAGAGCACTTGTTGGGCTTGAATATTTTATGAGTGTACTAATCAGGCATTAGTGGAGTATTCCTCATATTGTGTTGGTCGAAGTTGTAAAAATAGAATATTTTATATCCCGAATTTTGCTGTAGTTGCTTATGATTACTTTCCAATAAAAAATTTAAAGGGCGTTAATAAAGTGACTGAAATATGATGGCTGAAAAACTTATTAAGTTTTCTATTACTTAATATCTGTCCGTGAGGTTCATTATAGTAACATTTAAAAACAAACAGGCTTCCTTCGATCAGTTTTTTAATACAGGTCTAAAAGTTAATTCTACGGAAAAAGTTAATACAATGTGTGTACTAAGAAAGTAAAAATATTCCAAAAATCTTTATTTCAGCTATATTTTGCAATAGAGTTGCCATCTGTCGAAAAAAGTAAAAGTGCTATATTTTCGGTTTGTACATTTTGCGAGACGAAATCCTGTTCCAATTAAATATAATTAGTAATAGAGTTGCCACCTAGTACAAAACTTTAGTAGAACAAAATAAAGAGCCACTGACTTAATCTGATATGCGATGTTGGAGATTCGGAGATTTTTACCGCTGCTCCCTAATAAGTATGTTTCGGCAGCTCTACTCAAAACAAAAGAAATTTTTGAAAATCATTTTCTAAGCTGGAAAGTGTGACTCGACGAAAAGATGGACCCACGTTCACTTTCCTTACCTACCGGGTTTATAATCATTTTCTGTAGACTGATGAGTTGCAATTTTGTGGACACAACTTTTTTTAAGACCACATTGATAATCTCTCCCCTTTCTTTTGTTTTTATCGTGCCTGTCAAGCGCTTACACGGCACACAACACTAAGACTTCGCAAGGGTCAAGCCAATGGCAAACAAACCCTGAGTGACTTGATAAATACTGCCAATACAACACAAAGAGAGTTAATTTGGATAAATCAATGAAAATTTTCGAGGAAAAAACGCATATTTTAATTGCGCTTACGAACGTAAATTGTGTCCAACAATAACAACAAATCATACTATTCACCTGATGGCAACAACAAACGACCATAAAAGTGGCAATAGGCGAAACCTAATCAAGAAACCGTGCAACATTGCCATAAAATACACGCAACAACAACAAAACGTGCAACAAACACAAGAGCTAGCGGTTGTCAACGCCCCAACAAATTACTTTTACCCACATTGTATTAATAAGCGCCCAATAGGTGTTGCTGTTGTTGTTGTTATTTTTTTTATGATTGCAAAGTGTATGTGCGTGTGGTTGCCGTTAACGCTGCAATTGCGTTAACACTTGAATTACGGCACACTGATTGTGTTGCAAGCATTGCTGGCTTATTGGTAGCACCCAGGATGCAGAAGGACTTCCTCATTTCGGCTGCTTGCAACATTTATAAATTACTTGATCAATTGACACTAAACGCACACACACTCACAGAGAGATACATATATATAAGAGATACAAAATCTAATGCAATATATATATATATATATATATACATGTATGTAGAGGGTTGTGCTTCTTGTCGTTGTTGTTGTGTGTGTTTGTAATTTCGCTGACGGCTTTCAAGTCGCAATCAACGTGCCAATTAGGCAATAATCAGCGGCATCGGGGCTGCCAACACACGGTGACAGCAATAAAAATAACAATAACACCAACAACAACAATGAAAAGTGAACAACAACAACACCAATAAGAGCTAGTGCTCACCGGCCTTTTTTGGCATATATTTGGACAAAATGCTCCTTGTGGGGTGTGCAAAGTGCTAGAGATCTCAACGCAAGCGATTTATCTTCATTTGCATACGAGCGGCAATTGACAAACGAAGAGAGACACGCCCGCGTGCAAATTGTCATATGTTAACGGTGACTTTTGCGTTGCTGCTGCACATCTGTATGTTGCAAGATTCGATGTTGTTGTGCTACTTGTAGTGGGTGCTGATGTCTCTGCCATATTCGTGTTATGCGCTGTGGAGCAACAATTTCAGTAAAAAACAACAAAAACAGAAATATCTTTTTTTAACCAAAAAATTAATACAAATTTAAAACAAAGCTGATATCAAATCCGTTCATGCCACCGCCTGCAATGTGCCACATTCGCTCGTCTATTGTTTTTAGCGCCACATTGTCAGTGCTGCATTAAGTTTCCAAGCACAGAAACATATATACCTATTCCTGTGCGTAGCTCACCAGGCACCCACCAGTCGCCCTTTGCAACACCACCCACCCGACTCACTGCCTTCGAAAAACTATAATTTGAGCGCGCAACATTAATTCGCCATTTGACGCTTGCAGACATTAGTCTCTGTTGCAATCGAAATTTGTTGTACACATTGTCGTAGTAGCGTTGCAACAGCTACTGCAGCGACTACTGTTACTCGCAACACCGAAAATTTCTGCCCGACCAATTAATAATTCCTTTTTGGTATTGTCTGCAACTGATAAGCGTAGATAAAAGGGACATGAAATTCAAATTTAAAAAGTGACCAACAACAACAACATTTCACGAAATATAGACACTGCGCCAAAGTGGTGAACAGTTTATGTTGCCATTTGTGGTTGGCCGCCATCGCCGCTGCCACTTTGATTGCCATGAAGGAAATGCGAGTAGGCCAAAGCCAAAAAAAAGGAAAAGAGAGCAAGGCGAAAACCGAGGCGCTTCCGTATTTAATAACTGTTGGATGGTGAGTGGAAAGGTGTGGACGAACAAGGCGAGCATTTGAGTTATGTGAGAAGAGCCTTTCAGGAGTTCGTTAATTGTGGGAAAGAAATTTCGCGCCACATTTGTTAACTATGGATTTGCTATATGGATTTTGTTACTTTCTGTATATTGTGTGCTACATAAATCCCTTAAATGGGACTTTGTGGAATCAAACGCTGAAATGAGCTAAAATAACAAAGGAAAGTTTATATTGAGACCATTTGGTACATTTGACAAAATTTTCAATATTTTTCTTAGGTATTAGAAAAAAATTTCAGGACCGAACGTAATGTCATGTAAAGGGCCTACCAACAAGAATGACGTGATGTTAAAACTAAATATAACACTCAAAACAGATTAAAATGGGTTCTATTTTTTTTCCATGCAGATAATTTTATCCCATTTATGATTTCCACAATTTGAATATCTCCAGCCGTTTATACCAAATTTCGGCTATAGTGTGCTGAATATTGCCTTTGAGCTCCAGGAGCGCTGCTGATTGATTGGTGTAAACCATACCCCCAGAGAAAATAATCTTGAGGCGTTAAATCGCAAGATCTTGGCGGCAATTTGACTGGTACATTTTTTGAAATTAACGAGTCGCCAAACTTTGCACCCTTGTGTCCATGTATAGACGTGAAATATAAGGGGGTGCACCGTCTGGTTAGAAATATGGTACAGATCGTCCGCGTCCATTTCATGAAATTCTGGGAAAACCCTGAAAAAGTCGATCAACGTCGTATTATAACGCTCACTGTTGATGGTAACGGCATTTTCTGCCTCGAAGATTTGACTCACCATTAAGCCAGAAATGGGCTTCACCTAAGAAGATGATTTTTCGATGAAAATCGTCGTTGGTTTCCATAATATCCAGCGCCCAATCGGCAAAGACACAGCGCTTCAAATGCTCTGTCGGCATCAGCTCTTGTATCAATACAATCTTATATGAATGAATGTTTCTCCTCGGGGAGAGACGCAACTGTGCAGAACAACGTTGAACCAACTAAATCGGATTGGATTAAACGGCAGCGATATTTCCTTCATTATGGGCTTTTCTTTGACGAGAAGGTGACACACTATCAGGCAGGTCTTACATGATGAAACGGCAAACTGAACAAACACGATATACCAAAATCACATGATCCTTATTGGGAGATGTACATATATATAAAGGGTATTATATATAACTTAATTTATATTATATAGTTGACCAACACCTTATTTTTGAAATGTTTGATTAGCTTCTCCGTCCAGTTATCTATCAATTTAGAGCCATCTTCGAATAGGTGATGTATTTTGTGAAAATATTTTTCAAATTTGCTGCAGTGAGTCGAAGACATCCGACCCGGTCACTATCAATTTCGATGATGAAGATTTGATGAAGTGGGAGGTCTCAAAAAATTTTCACATGAAAAAAAGCGATTATTCATCTCCAATGATGTCTCGTATTGAAAAAGTCTGGTGTGAGAAAAACTCTTTTAAAGTTTCGTGTAAAGTCTTTTGTTCGATAAGAACTGCCGAATCAGTTTGGAGGCCGGTCAGCAAATATCTATATCTCCGAAAATAATTAAAATTTTCAAAAATCTTCTCATAGACATATCCTTAAACTTTCAATATATGAACGTTATACGTTTTCTTCTACACTAGACTCTTAAAGAGAGAATTGTTTTTAGGTTTCATATACTGTAACTCGACAAATATGTTAACTCATTTTGTTCCACATTTTATTATCCTCAAAGGGTAAATATTAAGAAATAGTAACTGCGAACTTCATGTGAAAACATTCAGACCCAGTAATACCCTAAATAGAGTTTTCATCTTCTGAGGTTCGTCAGACGCTTGTTTTGGTGTATTCTAATTGATTAAACCTAATACTTGAATGTGAAAAAATCACAGAAAAGAGAGAGAGAGAGTAGCGTAGTTAATGTTCGCCAAGAAGTATTAAAGACGGTAAAACATAGCTGACGGTTAGAAGAAATCAGAGTTTGCAATATGGTAGAGTATTTTTTTTAAATAACGATTCTATCTACAAAAATGCCATATTTCTTCAGTTAAGAATGACTCACACCTGTTACGCATTTCGAATCAGTTCACAGTGAGAAAAAAACGACTAAATAACTTCATTGAAACAAATGAAAATTGTATACTTCAAGATATGTAAGGTCGTGTGTGACTTAAAAGATAACGGGTTCTTGGGTCTAAGGACATCTGAAGGCGTATAAATTCGGTTACAAAGCCGATGAGCCGAAGGTTATCTTGAAACATAAACAGGGTGAACTTAGCAAGGTACACCCAAATCATGATTATATTAACCTTAAGTTATCGAGTATTTTCGATTATTTGAATAAAACTTTTAACTTATTCGAAATCACTACATAAATTTTACCACTGAAGTGAGTTGTTGATACACTCTTAATTTATTTAAGACACTCCTTTCCAATTAACCAATGCTTACAAATGTTTATAATTTTATGCAAGCCGACGCGCTTGTTTAGAACTTTTTATAAAGACTTAAACACAAATTAAAAATATCTCCAAATAGAGCGCGAGAATTCCTTAAACACGCAGTGCCGCTTTTGAATAAGTCCGTTTAATTATATAGACTCCGAGTGAAGACAACGCATCCAACACCTTTTTGTGCAACAACAACATTCACACCGCATATAAAACGACTTTTCACCAAACTATGGCACATACAACTTAACTTGGTGAGGAGCAGTTGCGCTTGTAAGCGTAATGAAGTAATTGACATATGCATTAGATTGAAGTGACATGACAGACGGACAACCAGTATTTGTCAACGACTAGAAGAAATGTCATTTAAATGAAAACATAAACAGGCAACATAAACGTACATAAAAAGACACATAAACACACATGCATAAAAATATATCAAACGACAACAAACCGCTAAGTTTATGAAAGAGTATAAAATGCAAATACACATACAAATACAATGAGTTACAAGTAGTGTTGAAGAAGAAATATATATAAAAATGTATAAAAAAACAAATGGCTGTCAACTTGGATGAAAACATTTCATAGACTGATGTACTCCTACTTTACAGTTATATGCAATTTAATTGACATATACAAGTCCCATTCGATAAATATGTAGAAATTGCGTCAGAAAACACGATGCGGTCGATATCAACCATATTTGTAAAAGTGGCAATTCTTCCAGTTTATTTTGATTGCACCATGTGAACCGCGTGCCGCAACGAAAATTTCAACAGACATTGTCAAACCTCCGATTACACTTTTGACATGAAAGATTACCTCATAAAATTCAGCACTCGTTCGTTAGTTGAAGTAGTCAAGTCGCACATCACAATTGCTGAGTTGGGACAAACACGTTTTAAAAATGAAATTAGCTTTTTTAACGTGAACTACTTTCTAAACAAACTTAAGAAATGTCAAGAAGAAAAATAAAAATTTCATGGATGAAATTGCGTCTTTATGTTACTTGGACAAAAATTCCTGACCGAAACCCATGCACCTATTGTCTAGTCGAGAGGCCATGAGCCCCAATAAGTACATGACTTATATAGAATCTATCTTCTATAAGTGACGACCTCAATGAGCCAAAATCTAGTGAATGTTAACTTTTCGAATTTAAAACACAATTTGAGACAATATAGTCAACATGAACCGATTTGAGCCCCAAATAGATAGAAGTAGATTTAGGAAAGTACTGCGACCTAAGTCTCTGATAAATTCCAGGATCCTGCTGGGCGTTATTGAGGCAGTGTGATCCCTATTGAGATATATAGATTCAGAGACCTCGACCTGCATCTACAGACTGCAATCTAGAATCAGGTGATCAGAAGTTTTCCGCTCCATGTCGCAAAAGCGGCAGTTTCAGCCCAACACACACCAAATATCTCTTTATACATAACTCATTAAAGTATCCATCGATCTAAAATTTTATCTGACTACAAACTAATTTTAAGCCAAATATTTTTATGTAATGCTTTGGATGAACATTGCACTTCCAGTAAGTATTTTAATCAAATATGTTATGAAACTTCGACCAGATTTCACCCTCTGCCTAGTTGCTCCTTTTATGAGTTGCAGTAAATATTCTATTATCACTGATGATTGACTATCAAAAACCAATAATCTGTTGACATTTTCATTGAGCCTCGAAACTCCGGTCGAAGATATGTTTTTTGAGCGAGCGAAACTCAAGAAAAAATACTTCACCGTAGAAGTTTCATCATAAAAAAATTGATCAAAGCTTTCAATTAAGCATCATCATGATTTATGTCTTATTGGGGTTACTACTCGGATAACCAAACATGTTAAATTAATAACACATTTATTTTGGATATAATAGTTTTTACCATATTTTATAATTTGTACAAATAGTTTTTGTGTCCTGAAGGTTTGAGTGTGGAAAGGTAAGCAAAAGAAGATTTTTAAAATATCTTTTGCGTAAAGAATAAAAATTTGGTTTTTCAATCCTTCATTTGCTTGTAGAAAAAATTAAGATGGAACTTACATCTTTACATTAATACGGTTGCCCTGAGCTTTCATAGCATTTATGAATATTATGTATTTACTTGAGAAATCTGGCATAAAATTTATTTTCGATACCCTTAACGGTCTCAATCATCATATCTTCTTCTCCAAACACCAAAAAATTTATGCTTTAACATATTCACTGCATATGCATTTATTGAATGTGCCTCGTATTTGCACGAATAAATGAGTCAAGTTTACATTGGAATATCAATGAAGTGGCAGCTGCTGCGAGCGAACCGCAGACGCGAGATGACACCAAACAATGTAAAATCTTAATACAAAACGCATGCAATAAAATGCAATTCTATGGCCGCTATTACAGATATGCGGCTATGATAGCCTTCTTTTTCGCTGCCATTGGTTGTTGCTGTTCGTTGTTGTTGCCGTTTGGTTTTGATTGGTTTAGTTGGCTGTTGGCTGGACGTAAAGTTGGCTGGTGGCTAAGCTCACTAACGGCTTGTTGCTACTATGTATTGTTACTACTAATGGTGTTGTTGCATTTACTGTTGTTGTTGTTATGGCAATGTCAATTGCAATGCCGCCAACTGTCAGTGCCGCCACCGCTGACAAGTGAATCTGTTTAAATAAAAACGAAAGTTGTAGTGCGTTACGAGCACAGACCAACGGTCGGACGATCGGACGATCGGTTGCACAAAAGTACCGTGCCAACAACAATGAGCAAATGAAAAAAATGCAATTTGTGGACATGAAACAAACGAGAATGAAAGTTCGTAGATCGCACATCACAAAGTGACAGATGAAAGAAAGCACCAGCTGGACTGTTGCTACCAACCAAGACAAAAACAACGACAACAACAACAACAGAGAACACTGTGCATAACGCTTGTAGTAACTGACAAGGCAATAAACGCTCAAAAACGCGCCGCTTGGTTGTCATGTAACAAAGCAACAACGATAACAATATGAAGGCACTACAAACCCATAAAAGCGTAGTCAAGAAGCGACAACAGCGAACAGCAACAGCGGAAACATCAATTGTGTGATATATTTGTTTATGTGTGTGTTTATTTGGTCAGCAGCTGAAGTAATGGACACATCAATTAAAAGTATGGCAATGTACCTGAGACCCGTTGCTATTACTCCACAAACCATATTGACTTGACTCACTGCTAAGCGTCCACGCGCATTTGTCTGTCTGTCTGTCCGTCCGAATTCTTCAAACTAAAACAATATATATATTTAAGACTTCGTAATCTTTATCATCTCAATTGGGCCGATGACGGTTGTATTTGTCATTTTCTCTTTGTGAGCGGTTTCTTCTTATTTTGGTTGCACCAGTTCTTGCAGAAGCGACCGATAAGAACTTCAATTCCACCTTTCCTTGTATGAGCGGATTTCACCAATAAGAGGTTTCTAACATCCCTTTCTCACCTGTACATTTTGGAATGTAACGTGAAACTACTTGAAGATACTCAATAATGTTCAGTAAACCAGAGAACACTTAAATTCTGCTCTAACTATTTAACTGGTGTATTTAGGTATACATATATCGATCTCCTAAAGTGAATTTTCGTTCTAAAAGTTCCCCACATGGATATCTTGATCCCACTGTTTCGCGACAACATTTTACCATATTCTGATACTGTTATTACATAGGTTCCCCTCTACCTCCTGTTAACATGGCTCCATTTCACTTCTTTCATTATCATTTCAAACGAAAGCAACAATTGCCTACAATCTACCAACATACCCGTGTAACGAGATTTTAACAAGGAAGTTGGTTGAAGGCAGCAACTCTAACCGGCAGCATATGACTGCAACTTCATTTTATTCAGCTTTGGTACTCTGTTTCAGCTTTGGTACCCTCCAACAACATATGGAAATGTGGTGCGAATTTCTAGCGAAAGATGGACAATTTGTTTATGGAGACATGAACATCTATACAAATAAGATTATTTTTTCTACAACAATAGAACTCTTCTTCCAAGGGACCAAGTGTAAAACAACAAATCTTAGCTTCCATTCGTCCACTTGACTTTTCCAAACCTGAGTCATACATACGAATTAGATGCTATAACCAACATAACGGCAGGATTTTAGTTCCATGAGCTTTTTATCATAAGGTTTGTCGTAAGTTTTATATAGCGCCCTATTCCAATGTATAATTTCTTGAAGAATCTTTCTCTCTAACATCTCAGTTTCTGCACCTAACATTATACTGACCATAATGCGAACTTACAATATATTACCATTGCCATCGCATGACACTTCTTCCAAACACTTCTATATGACTGACGTACTCAGTCCAAATAGCACTCAGTGGTAATTTACCAGGAAACTTCGTGTATTAGTGCATATAGTCCAGGAAAACTACGGAATAAGTGTTCTATGAATCCAACAGTGAATAGTGAAATTAAGTTTTGCCTGAGCAGTCTCAATTAATCGAAAATGAACCTGAAAACCCCTTCTCTATAATATGAAGGAAGAAAGGCACATGCTCAGAGAATCACTTCAATCGAATAACAGACGCAATTTATTAAAAGCAATAGACAAATTATTAGTTTCCCAAAGTAAAGCTACAGATAATAGTTTTGGAGATCTAGTATCTTGCATTAAAATTGTACCAGCTTACAGATAAGTGATGCGTAAAATTTATTTCGTTCAAAAGTTATCGTCAAGTAAGAAGTCCATTGTTTTGGACATTTGAAGAATACCATTCATCTTCTGAAATTGCTGGCATCTCAACAACATAAATACAGGGGCCTCAATTATCGATTTGGGAACACTTCTCAAGTATTCTGAGGAATAATTTTCTTTATGTTTTAAAGAATGTAATTTCTAAAATCACTGCCTCAACGCAGCTGTCTGTGCAACAAGTAGCTGACGCTATTTTACAATCGTTTCCACATTAACCCGAATCCAATCGATTTTTGCACACACTTTTACCAACAAAATGTATAGCGCATGTCGATAAGCATTTAAAACTGAAATTAATGTTGAAAGAGGAAGAAGCGACAGCAATAACAACAACAACAACGCAAACTACTAAACGCATTTAATAATCGCAGATAAATTGGAAGAAACCTGTTGCGCAGACAAAACGGTTATCGCCAAAAGGCAAGCAAAGCCACCGACGCATTCATTACACACATACTCGCCCACAAACAAGGTTGGAGTATACTGCTGCGGTGGCAGTTACATGGCAGCACAGTTCAAATGCAGTTGTTCGCCTGGAAGTGGCTTGGAAGTGGCAAAGTGTAGTGGAGTGCATGTTTAAGACACGTTAAACAATGATTTAGAGCCAATAAATAAGTTTAAACATTTATTAACGATAATTAATGTTTCGGTAATTTGGCAGCAAACTTTGCTAAAGCATGCAGCATACACCGTTGCATTCACAATCATGTGATGGTTGCCACATCCGCGAAGCAGTGCGTGGCGTTCGCAGGTGAAAAGTGAAACTCCAATTATGTGCCACAATGGAGAGTACAACGTTTTGGTGTTGCCCACAAGTAAGGTGCTGTCTTAAATCTTTCAACGGCGACAGACGCCACCAACACCACGCTGTAGTCAAGGTGCCACGGAGTTACACGCGAACAGAGTTATACACATTTTGTTGGCTTGTACTGGCAATTGTAGTTCGCTTATCAGCATTACCGATTTACATACAAACACATTGACATATATATGTACATACGGTAAATTGGACTATTTCAGCCCAGAAAAGGTGCCACTCGAGCTTAAATGGTTAAGTTGGAGTATTGACACTTTGTGCAATAAACCGTTATTTTAAACAGCAACTTCGGGTTGAAAAAATATAGGGTGGTTTTTAGAGGTATACATATTTTATTTCTAATAAAACACAGAAGTGTTCAATATTTGGCTTTAATAGATCGCAAAATTAACCTCATTGTTGAAAATGATTTGATTTGGTTTAATTTTGCGAGTTCTAACAGATTTTTTTTAAACTCTTGCAACATGTTGCTACGAGTTCTTTTACAAACCAAGTACCAAATTAAACAACTAAAAAGTTTGATACATATATATATTAACAATAGATGATATAATAAACCATATTTTTAATAGATTCAATAGTTGACATCATTCCACCAATACTTAGAGACTGATAAATCGGATAAGCAGCTCGCATAATCAAGTAAGCAAAGAATATACTTGTAAATTGTTTATACCACTTTAAAAACATATCCACACTCTCTTCCAATGAATTAAACTGCCTAAATTTGTTTCTCTTACGCAACAACTTTAAGCTTTCCAATTCCGGAATTATCTAGATTTTGGTACACGATTCTATTTTTTCCTTACAGACTGGGTGTAAAACTACTTTAAGTCTCGTGGTTGCTGGTTACTCATATATATGACAAGTTTTGTGCGATCGAGCAATATATGATATTTTTATTGTGCTCAAATAGATTCGTGAATTTATGTTAATCTCTTTATTATAGTGATCACATAATATTTTTTATGGCCATGCGACATTAATGATTGCTAAATTGCTTAATGCTGATATGGTGCTGTTATTTCTTTGGTGTTTCTTACTTTAAATGGGTCAGTAAGAGGGATCATACTAAAATGATTTTCAAAGGATTTGCATTTCTAAGTAGATGGTACTTAGTGCTCAGAAGTTAAGTAGTTTAAAATAAAATTAGCAAGTTTATAAACACAAAAATATATTTGAAAAGAAACCCATATCACTTATCACATGAAATAGATTGCATTGGAACACACGCACACATGTATTGAGTGGCAAAATTAAAAAGAAAAAACGTTAACTTCGGTTGCACTGAAGCTTTAATACCTTTCACAAATACAAAGGTTTCTTACAAGAGCTTTATTTCGATCTAATTTGGTGAAGATACCTCGTCAAATAAAAAACTTTTCCATGCAAGCACTCCATTTCGATAGTTCAGTTAATCTCTATATCAGCTATAGTCATCCATTCTTTACAATTTCTTCGAAGATTGCACTATTGTCTTAAATAATAATCGATGCCAAATTTTGCGAAGATACCTCATCAAACGAAAGAGTTTTTCATACACTTGATTCCGATCGTTCAATTGGTATGGTAGCTATATGCAATAGTAATCTGATCTGAACAATTTCTTTGGAGATTACTTAGTTGCCTTAGGAAGTAATTTATGGAAAATTTCGAAATATATTACGTCAAATAAAAAAGTATCCCATAAAAGCGCTTCATTCCGATTATTCAGTTTGTATGGCAGCTTTATGCTAAAGTGGTCCGATGCTAGCCATTCCGACAAATGAGCAACTCATCATGCTGATCATTTATGTATATATATTATTGGATCCCCCCCGTTTCCGTCTGTGTGTTACAAGCCTCGTGGCAAGCTTAATATACCGTATTCAGGGTATAAAAACAACCTTATGTCGTGTGACAATACATACAAACATACACACATACATGTATATTTAATTAGATAAGTAAGATTTCTAAATAGTATATAAGGATAAGCCAATATATAATAAAATTAGAATAAAAATCTGTATTATTCCCCCGCCAACGGTAAGAATTCAAAGATTCTTCCTTTAGTTTAAACAGTCCCAATCCTTTGCAAAAACGACGTCGCGAAAGAGATGCTTGGCAGCGTAGCTGAGGACCTTACATCATTACTGGTGACGAGCGCTGGATTTATGAACATGACATCGATATTGTTCAACACTCTAAGGAATGGCGCTTCAAAAATGAGCCGAACCCGAAAAAACCAGGTCAAAGTCGGTCAAAAATTAAAGTGATGCTATTCCTTTGATTACCGTGTGATGGACTTTTTTTGTTTTTGAAACTAAAAAATACGCTTCGGGCAACGAGCTATCAATCCGTTAAAGCATTGAAGGTTCTGAAGACCCTCCCACTTGAGTATTTTGAAGCCGATAATAGAGAATTGTACTAAAATACGTGAAAATGTTGTTGTCGTTTTATCACTCCGGATTAAACGCATGGATTTCATGACCCCAGGTTATGTGCATGATGCTGTAATATCTGGGACAATGTGTGAATGTATATAATATTAAGTCAACTGAATAAATTTGAAACTCTTCCTATTGCTACCACTTCCTGGAGTATATTATTTATATTCGGTTGCATGCGAGTTAAGCTCTTACTTACTCACTTTTTGGATAGATACACATACATATGCTTCCAAAATTAACTTTTACATATGTACCATATATACGCATTTACATACACATAAACTTGCATCGGACAGCAACTGGTAGTTAGTAATTTCTTGAATGCAGTAAAAGTGAGGAATGTGAGCGATGGATTGCGAAAATTAGTATAACAAATCTGAGCTAGTGGGCAAAATACTTGGAAAAAGCACACAACAAACACCAAAAAGTAGTGATAAATAATGGAGATCGAAAGTGTCGAAGAAAATTGTCAGGCCAATCACTTCACAACTAAGGTATTCACCACACACACATACATACACATATATAAATATGCCAAAGTGTGTTCCTCAATAACACGCGACGATTTTCGTATTTCCATTAGAAAAACAGATAAAAATAAGTTAAAATAAAAATAAAGGTGAAGAAATAAAAAAAATCGTACCCACACTGAAACAGTGACCGCAACGCGATCGCGGACAACAAACACTTTCGCTGCATTTGCATTTGACTTTGGCGTCGTGTAATTGAGAAAAGTGAAAAATCGCCGAGAGCTATGTAGCACACAAGCGATTAATATGCAACACCAGCGACAATTGCTTGCAACAAGGACACACATACATGCGCACAAGCACGCTTACAGTGAAATAGGCGTTTTACACCTTCAAATAAGCCTAGGTATGGACACGTCTAAGTGTGTATGTGCAATTGATGCGCCTCGTCTAATGGCACTCGGTCAGTGGAGCAGTGTTGCTGTGCGCTGCCAAGCTGCAACAACTTCAGTAAATAATGATGTTGTCAAGGAAAATGGGCTTGTGATATTTTTTATGGGAAAAGTGTGGCGGAAAATGCCGATGAAGTCATGCAACTCTAAAAACTTAACAAGCTCCGAAATGGAACTGACTTCGAGCAATTCGCTTGAATTTGATGAAGAAAAATGTTGCTCAATTCATTATTTTTCGGTTTTAAATAGGTAATAATTTTGGACGAAACAAGGAGTATTTACTTTAGTTTTTGTCACTAAAACGCGTATTTCATTTTTGAATAGTGCAGATTTCAAACCTTCAAATTATACAGTTACTGACAATAACATAGTACCAAATACAGGTTGGTCGAAAAGTTTCTGCGTTCGAAATAAAAAATACAGTTTTTGGTACGAAATATATATCATTATTCAATATAATCTCCCCTAACATCAATATACTTATTCCAATGATCCTCCAACATTTGATGTCATTCCTATAATGACTTTCCGGAAGATCTGCAAAATACCCGTCTATGACTGTAATAGCTTCTTTATTCAACGAAAGACGCTTTCCATGAAGGAATTGCTTCGGGTTTCTAAAGAAAAATTGGTCGGTAGGAGCCAAATCTGGTAAATACGGCGGATGCTCAAGCAATTCGTACTTTAATTCCTTAAATTTTGTCATTGTCTTGATGAAAAATGATTTCTTGTGCTGCCAACCAGGTCTTTTCTCACGAAGTTTTTTATCCAGCTGATCCAAAAGGCTGCAATAATATTCAGAGTGATTTTTTTACTTTTATACCGATAATCAATCAACAAAATTCCTTTAGCGTCCCAAAAAACTGATGCCATAACCTTCTTTGCTGATCGTTGTGACTTCACCTGTTTTAAAGCTGAACAGCCAGCTTCAGTCCACTGTAAACGTTCTTGTTTCAATTAAGGATAATGGTGGTAGGTCCAAGTCTTATCCGTAGTTATAAAACTTGTTTTCGATCCATTTTTTGTTGAATTGTTAACGTGTGCGGCACTAATTTTCTTAACAGCTTTTTCATATGTAATTCTCCATGTAAAATATGAAGTACTCGTTCGTCTAATATGCCTATGGCATTATCACTTTCACGCTAAATCAATTTTAGATCTTTACTAACAATATTAAGCACTTGCTCAATGATTGCTTGTGTGGCTGCGGTTTGTGGTCGTCCTTCGCGTGGATCGATCGTCTCCAAGCCTAATACGACGAAAAAACGCCCAAAATTCAAATGACTTGTAACTTTGCATGTGTTCTCACAAGAAATGTACCAACTTGAGAAAAAAAAATTTGGTGCTCTTTCTTGGTGAGCAGTGCTCAATTTTCAGCAACCTGTAGATATTTCCGAAATATTCAACGAGCTTTATTATTTATCGTAGTCGATTTCTACAATATTTATCTTTTAAAACACCATGATGGTGTTACATTTACTGTTATATTTTTCTGTTATCCTTATGTTCAAATTAAACAAAAACGTGTGCTTTTGTTTCCGAGATAAAAAAATAGAATCATGGAATAAATGTATCAATTATAGGTGTTATTTAGTGGATCGTAAGTATATAATCTGTAGCTATCCAAAGAGAATTGCATACCGAAATTTCTTCGCGGGCTGTTGTGCGTCGGCTTGTAAAAAAGAATCTCTTCGGAAGATTCTACATAAAAATTCCAATAATGACAAAAATGAGCAGAGCAATCGGATTTCTTTTGCTTTAGTGCACATTAATTGGACCGGTGAAGACAATACAAAAAATGTGGAAAACGGTTGGCCTCAAGGCCTCCTTGCATACGCTAACGTTCAAATTTCGCTTTTTTCACTGCTTTTGAGCTCTTCTAAATTTTTCGTTTTCGATATCTAGCAAGTAAATCAACCGATTTCGACCCGGTTTGCGGCAAACGATGTGTTTCTTCAAGGTTTAGAACTGATTAGTTTTTGGTGTCGATCGGTCAAGTCGTTTGGTCAAAACGATTTTTCAAAATTTTTATTTTTGAGATTTCTCGAAATCTACTGGTCCGATTGGGTCCAAACTTACACGAAATTCAAGTGCATCCCTTTGGAATGCCGTTTAGTTTATTCAAATCGGTTGAGCAGTTTAATAGTTATAAGAGGGTCACATACATCCACACACACACACATACATCCACACATACATACAGACATACGGAAATCATCGTAGAAATGTTCGGGGAAGCTTCCTCGACCCTCAGAACGTCGAGATCTGTTGAGAACTCGATTTTTGCAAAATGGGGTGAAACCAATATCTTCCCGATTTTTAGAAAATTTTCCATTTTCTTAGCGGGAAGTTAAAAAGTGGAGTAAAGTCCTTGTGTGGATGAATCTAAATAAATATGGTAGGTTGCGATGGAAATATTTGGGTTCGATGTTCAAAGAATGCTGAAATGAATACTCGGTACACCACAAAAACTTTCAAGCACGGAGGTGGGAATATCATGATATGGGGATGTTTTTCGTGGTACGTGATGCATGGGAGATTGTAAAGTCAAAGTTGGAACTCATTGAACCACGAAGTAGGGAGGACCTATAGGAAAACTCCAAGAGGTTTGGTATTCAATACCGAATTCAGTCTGTAAAGCTCTAGTGAAATCTATGCCGGAAAGGTGCACTGCCTTACTAGCAAATAAAGGTTTTGCAACAAAATTACTTATTTGCAACTTAAAGTAAGTTCCTGACAGTTCCTTTAAATGTTATCTGCTGATAATAATTAAATTTATTTTAAGTTATATTTGCTTTTGAAATGTTTAAAATAAGTTTTATTACTTAAAATAATTGTTTCCTCCTAAGAACTGTTGTAACACTTTTTTTTTGTTATATGGAAGTAAAAAAAATTACGATATGAATTAATAAAATTAATCTCAACTCTTAACAAAGTTAGATTTTCAAAGAAAATGACTAAAGCTTGAATAAGCCTAATATATTTATATACGTGCTTTAAAATCCAAACCGGTATCGCAATATTCCCACAATATTCACAATTACATATCATAAAGCTTTGAAGAACTGTAGAATGTATTTACATACATAACTATAAATTGGATGTGGAATTTGTTAATACAGTAAACTAAATGTATCTTAATAAAAAGTTCGGCCGAGCTTCTGTTCAAGTTGTCATCGTAGAAGCTAGTTATATCCGCTGGCTGTTGAATATTTTTAATAAACTGAGCGATGCAAGAACACCATTGAGCTTTCGCATTTCCTGACGAAATCAAGACGAGATAGATCGTCATTCGAAAAAACTTTTTTTTATAATATTAACCTGAGTTGAGATTAAAATCCACAATCCACGCAATGGTAGTATCGTACTTAGATCGTACTGTTACGTAGGACCGAAGCAAGATTACAGTCTAAACAGTGTGCCAGAATTGACAGAAATTTCATAAGACCGATCCACTTCTAAATTTTCTAAGCATTTTAAACATTTTGGCTCAATATCATGTTAATGGGTCTACGCTAATTGAATCCCCACAAATCAAATAATGGCTACCGTCCATCCAATTAAAATTAATTAGAGAGACAAAACGTGGTTTGGAATTGTATATGTCAAAAAATTGATTACTATCATTTGAGTCCGAAAACGTCTAAATGAATTTAGTGAAGTTTGCGAAATCTAACGAATTCACCCCAATGAATTGAAATATATACATTTTCCAATGCCAACACTAAGAAGACTATGAAGCGCAATTGCAATATAAAGAGTTGCAAACTTTTTATCTATCAATAACTGCCTAACAGCCCACTGTTCCTGACTCAGATGTGTTCTAAGTCAAAGTATATAACCTCAGAAACTTGCATTCAAGCAATAACTTTCGCACGAACCGGTCAAACTGACGCTGAAATACTACAAATAAAATTATGTGGCCGGGAAGAATTTATAAAGATCAACTTTTCTACGCTACTACATTGCTTGCGATAAATAGTAATACATATTCATTTTACATTACTAACATAATTATAATCGAACGCTGCTCTTTCTCGAGTTTTTTACTACCAATCAGCTGATGCCTGCTATCAGGAACAATATTGCCTAACGCCACTCAACTACAGCGGACGCTATGTGGAAGATGAGATTTATGGATACATGTCCGATGAGGCCAAAACGCTTTGCGATGGTTTTTGTCATCATAACAGTTCATTGCGATTGCGTTGTTGTGGATACGATGCTACAGTCAAATTGGAAAGAATATCGGAACAAGGTATCGAGCGATTTTCTATAACTACATTAAAAAGAGAGGAATGATAATATCAAAGAACTGTTAAATTTTTTTTTATATCTTTCAGTATGCACATACAATCATTTATTACGACGTTTTATCATACATGGCATACTAGTCAAAGACAACGAATTTCCTTTTATGGTAGGTATGAGACTAGTATGTGCGGAAGGAGTAATAAAGTGGTGATCATGCGAGATCATATCTTTGGAGCATTTTTTTAAAGTTTTACAACATTTTTTTTTCCAGGCTGCTTTGGGTTGGCGCGTTAAGAACGAAACTACTGGAAGAACGACTATAGTTTACAAATGTGGGGGCACTATATACGATCGCGGTTATGTAATCACTGCTGCGCATTGTCTCTATCATTCGAGGTACGAAAATTATGAAAGAAAAACGAGCTTTTTATTTACTATTAAATTAAATATTAGTGATCTACCTGTGGTAGTACGTCCCGGTGGCTTCGCTTTGAATGATACTGAGGCTTGGGACTTGGAAATCGAAGAAGTTATAGAGCATCCCAATTATGATTATCCAAATGTATACAATGACATTGCAATTATTCGCCTAAGGACACTGTTTAAGTAAGATAATGCTTTTTTTTAACAATTTATTGAATAGATAAAAATTTTATTGGAAGTGGAAACCCGTTTCATGATGAGCCGGCATGTCTTTGGGGTGATCCGGGCTCCGCACATAATGTTACAGCCATGGGCTACGGGAACACTCAATTTGGTGGGTATTAAAAATTTCTATTAGTGGTACCTTTTCACCCTTTATATTAACCGTAAGCAGCTGGCGTATCCTCTCCCTTATTGATGAAAACAAATTTATCAACAATTGAGAACAGCGAGTGCCAATTACACTATGAGCCAGACAGCGGTGTGCTGAGTGATGGAATTATATCGACGCAGATATGCGCGAAGGATCATGAGAAATTGCGTGACACATGTCAGGTGGGATTACAAATTATTATTCTTTATTTGAAATTAAATTTATTTAATTTTCATTACTGCAACAGGGTGACTCAGGTGGACCAATTATTAAATTTAGCAAACAGACAGATCTTAATCCCATGTCTTATGTTGTTGGCATCACTTCCTTTGGCATCGGTTGTGGCACCGGCATGCCTGGTGTTTATACGCGTATTTCTAAATATATTGATTGGATTGAAAATGTTACCTATCGAACTGTGCCAATATGAAAAAGGCATAATATAATAAAGAAATTCAAGCAGGTAAAACGGAGTTAAAAAATAACCTTAAGAGGGAAATGGATTGAAATCACTTTCCCAATTTTGTATATCATAATTTTTCTACTTACATTTGATTGAAAATATATTGTGATATATACAAGTATGAGCACAAGCTACAGAAATTTTGGCAATAAATTTTGTTTTATGGATCATATGGAAACGTTTTTCAAAATTGACTACATTGGCAACACAAACGGAGGTTATTAATGTTTCTGGAATAAATATTGTTGTGGCTTGGTTATTTAGCATTGGCAATGATTTGAATACTTCATATCATTCATAGTCTAAAAATACAATTTTCAGCATATTCTTGAGAATTCATTAGTTCCTTTCTAAACTCAAATGAATTTAGTTCTTAACTGCAATTTTTTCAAAAACATCAACAAAACCAACTACCTTTTAAAGACCATATCGACATACGTATAAATAATTATAGTTGTTTTATTTTTCATAATTTAAAAAAAAATCTACAAGCAAATTTTTTGAAATCAATTGTTTTTATTATAATTGTCCAAATAAACATAAAATTTCAGACAATTGTGCAAAAATGCCGTATTGGATTAATTATTTTGAATAGGATGTTTGAACAGGATAATGATTTACCACAAATTGAATTAATAATTTTTAATGTCCTCCACAAACATAGAAATGTAGTTACAATAATGTGATTTTATAAAAAGTAGTAAGGAGTAGTTGCCGCGATTATACCGGCAAATAGGAGCAGATTTTCGAAGTCGAATGTGCTTTAATCTAACATTTTATACGGTGCCTTGTAAACGTGGCATATTTGATGAAAAGAAATGAAATTATATATATATATTTTAAATATCCTGGTTTAAAATATGTAAAAACTACTAGTTCTTCAAGTAGAAATCATTTCATAAATAAAATTAGATATTTTTCATTTAAAAAGCTTCTCGCGCGTTTTCCATTACCTTTACATATTTACATCAACAGCCTGAAATCTTTACTCGTATACCTTGGAAACTAACAACAAATTTTCACACAGTGTATAGAGAAACAAATAATTCTTACGAAAAACAACACACAAAAATTTCAATAAAAAAAAAATAATAATTAAGATAATTATGAATGCATTTCTTTCGTATGAAACCTGTTAGCAAACTGTTCTCAAGCGTTTTCGAAGCTTAAAGGCGTTACTCACTTGTTTTTAGCTGTACATTTTTTAACAGCAATTGTTTCCGATTAGTAGCTTAATGTTTGCCAGCAGCATTAAATTCTCACATTCAAGTTTTGTTTTCACTCGCAGTCAGTCAGTTGGAGAAGATGCTGCGCTTGGGCAATTATTCAAAAGCTATAATTTTTGGCATTATTAATTTGTTAATATTGGGTAAATGGATTATTTTTCATATTTATATAAAACAAAATAAATATATAAGTTTAATAATATAAAGTAACTAGCGTATTTATTAAAAGACTTTTCCAATTTTTTAATAATTTTATCTACAGTTATTCACTTTCTTTTGACAGCCGACGCATGCTATAATAGTCAAGAATGTTACACACCGAAAAACTTTAAAGGATATTATTACACACCTGAGGGATTTCAAACCCTTACTGATAGTCAGAAAAACAATTGTGAGGGTAATTGTGTTGATAATAATGTGACGCTGATTTGTTGCACATTCAATACTCGACCCCAACAATATCGCTTACTATATCAATGTATGTATATATGTATGTTTTGCATATCATATTTTTTAATTTATTTATTACCATCTGATCAAATATAACCCGGATTGGTACATATAAACTGCTTCCACGAACTTTTTTAATGTTCGTGTGAAGTTTGATATTCACCGCTGTTAGTTTACGACGCGAAAAATTTGTCAGGCAAGTTTTACCGTGAAATCAAATTGAATTGTGTGTTTTCAATGGAATCACGGCTACGGAATTCTTTGAAATGTTGCAGAAGTGTTATCGGCAGTCTTCTTCATCACAAACACAAATATTTGAGTGACGCAAAGCATTCAATGAATGTCGTAAAGTCATCGAAAATTTGTCTCAGCGAGTTGTCCCTTCACCTCTCTTAATAACGAAAAACTCACGAAAGTGTAAAAGAAATAGTTCTTGAAAATTATCGTGCTGGCAACAGAGAAATAGCAGAGGGTCTCAACTTCTCTAATGGATCGACTCTACACATATTGGTTAATGTTTTGGGTATAAAGTGTGTCAATGCTGCACTCAAACCAAAAGACCTGAATCTTTTGCAAAAACGACGTCGACGAGAGATCGCAAAAGAGACAAGTTGGTGACCATCAATCACAGCATTACTGGTGATGAGTAGTAAATCTATGAATTCCAACACTCTAGCGAATAGCGCCCCAAAAATTAGCCGACACCGAAAAAACCACGTGGGTGGAAAATTATATTAAGCGCTGGCATGCTTGTATTAGCTCAAGAACCAATTGTAAAGGCAATAATGAAGGTTTCTATTAACATGTGTCAGTCCGGGTCAAATTTGATCGGGTGGTATATATTTTATAAAGAATACAAATAACTATCGAAATATATTAATATTGATTTGCGGAATTTCGAAAAATTATTTCTTAGATGTTTGCCACATAATTAAAAAATTTAATAAATCAAACTAAGTTGACTAAAATATCACGGAAATTTTAAAAATATTTGGTCTATAAGAGTACTTGATTCTTTTAAATTATTTTATTGAATTACAGAGTTAATATATGTTTGAAATTTCTATGAATTGAAATAGTAATTTAATAATCAAACCAACAGCATGCATAGACGCTCATTTACCGTATGGATTGGTTACATTTGGTGTAGTGGCTAAACCAAATGAGTTTCCATTTATGGTAAGCTCGATTTTAAAACATTCATTTGTAAATATTTTATCAAAATTTTGTTTCCTTAAATGAGAGGCTGCCTTGGGTTGGCGTATCACCAAAGAGGATGGTACAGAGAGCATAGCTTATAGGTGTGGTGCAACTTTGATCGGCAGGAGACACTTGCTAACAGCGGCCCACTGTTTCTATCACTCTAGGTAGACTGTAGAAATTTTATTTTTTCAATTTTCTTTTAACTTCCTTTTCTAATTACTTCTCAGTGATCTGCCAGTTGTGGTGCGTCCAGGTGGTTTCGACCTTAATAGCACCACAGCGATTGATTATGATATCGACCAGATTATTGAACATCCCAACTACATATATCCTGGTCTATATAATGACATAGCAATTGTTCGTATGGCGAAAGTATTTCTGTGAGTGCATTTATAGACATTTTGAAGAATATTGACTACAGAGATTACTGAATTGCAGTAGCTACACGTCGATTGTTGCTAGAGCGTGTGTATGGTATAAGCCACTGGCTGAGCAGGAAGTCACTGCCATAGGCTATGGCAATACGCAGTTTGGTAAGGAACGGGGAAAGTGGCCAAGTTTTTATTCAATTTAATATTTTTGCATCTTCCAGCTGGTACCTCATCACCACTCTTAATGAAAACTAGTTTATCGACCATATCCAATGAGGAGTGTAATCAACATTATGAACAAGATGATGAAGTGCTCAGCTCGGGTGTAGTCTCTACACAATTATGCGCAAAAGATTATGAAAAGCTGCGTGATACTTGTCAGGTAATATAAAAATCAACTGTTTCTAATATATTGTATATAAAGTATCACATGCCACCATTTTCCGTTAATTATATTTACAAAAACTCATTTTCCAGGGTGATTCTGGTGGTCCTTTGATTGTGTATGAAAAAATCGACGGTTACATTCGTATGGCTTATATTGTGGGTATTACGTCGTTTGGTATTGGCTGCGGCACAGGTACCCCGGGCATTTATACACGTATTTCTGAATATTTTGATTGGATTGAGGAAACAATTTATAACTAAACAAACATTTAGGTAGAAATATATGCATTGACAAAAATGATTTTTTATCTAATATTAATTAATTTTATATATTAGAGTAAGAGAGCAGAGGACACCGCTGAAATTAATATCAAATCTTTAGGACAACCCTAATGATTAATATTTTTACGGCTTTAAAAAATCCGGCGGCAACTGACATATGTTTTTACAAAATTTATTGTTTACACTCATAAATGAGCTACACTAAGAAAAACTTTTTATTAAATGGAACAAACCTTAACTCGAGAATCCTTTGAATGAAAAAGTTTTAGTTAAAAAGCAAAATAGTCATAATAGGTTTGTATCTTAACTGCGAACTATTACTAGCTAGAAAAGTTTTTGCTGGGAAAGCGTTTCTTAACCCAAAAAACTAACAGAAGAGGGGACAAGTTGAGAGCGTAAAAAGCTGAGAGAAAGCTAAGCAGAAAATATCTACTTCCATATGCAGAGGCAGCTGTTAAAGCACATGTGATCAAGCGATATTTGACGCATTTGCTTTGATTTTGTTTATTTTGAATTGTGAAAATAAAAATTCTATTGATTGATTTTCAAGAGTTCATATGAAGTGATTGTAAAAATAAACATTTTGATATTTTCTTGCTAGTTTCTGTTAGTTTTCCGTTTCTTTACTTTTTCGTTATTTCGATCTTTGTAACTGCCAATTTTCTTCTTCTTGATAGTTAGCAGCTACTAGCAGTTAAGATCCAAGTATAAAGCTAATGAAATAATCTTCAATAGTAATGATATACTTATACTTAAACTAAGCTTACCTGCTATAGCATAGTGCACAGTAGATCGATGAACAATGCAACAACAACTTCAAAAAAAGAAGTGTAATAAAACGGTCTTATTATATCGAAGTTCGTAGCACCCAGTAGGAAATATTGAAGACGCTATAAAATAACTATATAAATTATCAGCGTAACGAGTTGAGCTGAGTTAGCCATTTTCGTCGGTTTGCCTGAAATATCCATTTGAAATTTTACATACGTCCTTTTTCCCCCAATAACATACTCATTTGTCGGATCTGCCGATATCGGACCACTATAGTATGGTTTAAAGCTACCATACAAACCGGTCGGTCAAAATCAATCCTTTGTATGGAAACCACTTTCATTTGACCAAATATTTTCGCGGAATTTGGATTGGATTAGTTTCCAAGGCAACGCTGTAATCTACGAGTATATTGTTCAGATCAGACCACTATAGCATATATCTGCCATACTAACTGGCGGTTCAAAATAAAAATAGATATATTTTTATACCCTTTTATGCCGTAAGAAATGCACCTGTGAAGGGTATTATAGATCCGGTGCAACCGAAGTTAAAGTTTTTTTTTATTTTTAATTAAAATAATTAAATAATTGCTTGATATCTTTTATATTCTTTGATTATTTGAAATTTTTATTTTGAAAATTTTGTAATATTTTGATTTTCTGGTTAGTCAAATTGTGATTTGTTCTTATCAGTGTTGCTAACAGGTGTGTAGGTATCTAAGATCAACAGCATCTTCTTCTAACGAAGAACTGCAAGTCTTCAGAACAAGTTTGGTCATCCTTGCGGTCAGATGCGCTGCGCTCGTTTGAAGTTCAGGTAAAAGGCGAAGGAAAAACGCTTGCATGTATAGGCCAATGCCTTTTGCACAGCTTTTCATCAGTTGCTCAGTTGCTACTTATAAGTAAATATAAAATATAATATTTTACTTTTTAAATCCTTTTTATTTATTATATAATTTTTTAATAAAAAATGGTACAAATTTCACTTAGCAATGGCCTGCCACGAGGATCAGCCTTGTTTAACACCACGAAACCGGCTTGGCAGCTATATAACACGCGCTAATTACTTCAAGTTGACCAAGGAGTTGCAGGATTTATGTTTGGGTATGTGCAGTTACAATGGAACAACACGATTTTTGTATTGCCCCTCACTAGATGAGCCCTCAGACAAAAGAATATCGCAAATTTGTGAGTGTTATAAGTAAATGTGTGAATAAAAAGTGCAAACATTGCAATAAAATTGACGTACTTACTTGTTTGTTTGCTTAAATCATTATAATTCCACCTTCTCATTACAAAATGTGAGCGAGATCACCGCAAATTCTCCTTTATATTCATAACAAATGGCAAGCTTGCAAAGAAAAATGAATTTCCGTTTATGGTGAGTAGCTTTCATACATACATACAAATAAAAAAAATGTTTAAAATTTACATTTTTGTTGAGTCCCCCTTTACAGGCTGTCATAGGTTGGCGCCCTGCATTTGGCAGCAGTGACATTTCTTACAGATGTGGTGGCGCTTTAATCACCAGTCGGCACTTGCTAGCGGCGGCACATTGCCTTTATCATTCAGAGTACGTAGAGATATATAACGGTAAATTAAAAGCAAATATTTGAACTCTCTACATTTCAGTGAATCACCACAATCGGGTGCGCCTAGGTGGTTTCGATTTAGACGATACTGCGGCGAGGGACATTGAAATCGATCAAATCCACATACATCCAGGGTATCATTATCCGGGTGTTTAGAATGACATTGCAGTTATACTTTTGAAGGAGGAATATTAGTAAAAAAACATCACTTCGAATTTCGTAGTACTAAAGTCTAATTTGATTACAGTGTCGGGAGATCCAGTAACTCTGGACCAGCATGTTTGTGGGCAAAACCACTACAGGTGGCAAACGTTTCGGCTTATGGTTATGGTAATACACAATTTGGTGAGTAAGGAATATGAAGCAATTCAGAAAATATTTTTGTAGAGATTAACTCGATGAAAAAAAGATACCGGGCAAGCTTAAAATTAAATAAAATACGACACTTTATACTCACCATATGGTAAATTTCATATATGTTAGTAATAATAAATTTGGCTACTCTATCTCCTTTTCCGCCTATTTAGCCGGTTTACCGTCCTCCAAATTAATGAAGGCAGACCTGAGTATTCTACCAAATCAAAATTGCGCCGAGTATTATGAAGAAGATGGCATTATATATTCACAGTTATGTGCAAATGACCCGGTAATGAGGGGCGATACATGTCAGGTGAGTTGAAAATGTGTGGAAGATGTTATTAAAAAATGTTTGCTCAGTTGGTTTTATTTTTCGAAAGTATTTTCTTTCTAATTTTTCTTTTAATATGTCGCGCATATTTTTGTTTGTGCAATTAATTTGTATTACTTCATTTTATCTAATTTTTATCTATATGTACGTGAATATCATTTATTGAAAACACACTTCCCACAGGGTGACTCAGGCGGTCCGATTATATTGTACCGTAATATCGGCAAGAATTATTTTGATGTACCCTACATAGTTGGTATCACCTCTTTCGGCATTGGTTGCGGTACTGGAGTCCAGGCGTATACACGCGTGTCGCCACCTATATAGACTGGATTGAGAAAGTTGTCTTCAACTTCTACGAAAACCTAATTATTTTATAAAACTAAATAAACATATATACTGGACAATTAAAACATATATATGTATGTATGTATATTACTTGTACCCCTTAATGTAAGCCACATTTTGCTGAAACAAATTTTCGAAAACAATTTTAAGTAAACAAACCCTTGGTTACCTTTTTAATGGAACGTTTTATTGGCTTGTTTGGCATTATTTAGTTCGGACCCCTAAAGCATATAGCTGACATTCAAACTGACCGATCCAAAATCAGTATAAAGATCTTCATAAAATAACATTGTTAAACAAAATTTCGCCTTCACTTAGACCAAATTCGATCTTCGAAAAATGTTCAGTAAGCAAATTAAGGTTTCTACTTGTATATGAAGCACATTCGCCTTTTCATGGACTCGGATTTTCTTATAGATTGTGCAACTTTTAAGCATGAGAACATAAAGTTTTCACAAAATTAAACTGCAACTCAAATCCGCAGTTGCAACTAATGTTTTTAACAGAGATTTATATCGTTAAAAAATATACCCACATTTAATTTTTTTTTAGTGCCGAAAGTTTCAACAACACTGGTCCGGCTTGCACTTGGCCACTACCCTTGTTCGCAGCAAATGTTACAGCTTTCGGCTATGGAAGCTCAAGATTTGGTGAGTGGCTAGATGAGTTACGCCTCCCCCCCTCCATACACGCCACTGCGCGCCAACACACCACATCAACACGATCCACAACAGACATCACACCACTCAGACCACCCACACATACACATCACACCACTCAGACCACCCACACATACACATCACATCACACCACAACTCAACACTCAAAAGGGGCTAACAGAGGACCAAACCCTTCCTTTTTCGTTAGCAATTCAAGCGATCAAGACGTGCAACTTTTCCGCCCTTTTTGCGCCCGTATATTTTTTTTATATCAGCCGTGACCGTGCCCGTTTGGTTTTTTTGTTACGAAACAGTGGAAACAAGGTGAGTGCGTAACTGAAACAATTATTTATTGGTCCTTCGAGCCATAGTGAGCAGCACTATCGAGTGAATAAAAGAAAAAACTATAAATTCGAGAAAAAAAAAAAAGAAAAAAAAAAGTGCTCTGAGAAACAAAATGTGGCTAAACGTTAAAATACACACGAAAAAAAAAAACGACATAAGTGCTGTGCAGTGCAGTGAAAAAAAAAACATATATACACATACAAAAAAAAAAAAAAAAATCAAAAAGAAAAAAAAACAAAGGTTCTACATAGATAGAAGTGCAGTGCAGTGGAGTGAACAGAAGAAGGTGAGTGAAGTGAAGTGGCACAAGCATATATATTATACATAACAAAAAAAAAAAAAAAACAAGAAAAACCAACAACGTGCGCGAAATAATCAAAAAAACAGAACGGGCGCGAATTTCAACAAAAAACAACAAAAATACATACATAAAAAGAAAACGGGCGCGAACTAAATAAATAAAAAACCGTACCAGCAAACAACAACAACCAAACCACTCCAGCTCACCAAAATCACCCACCGCAGCCAAGCAGCAAAGGACTGGGCAACAACGAAAGGCACACGCACAGGCACAGGCACATAGTTAAAATATTGTCCCCAAAACCCCTTGGCGGAAACCCCAAAGTGAGTCGTATCGATTCCATTTAGTATATGTATATATCCTCTTATTGTATGTATGTTGAAATTTATGCCTTTGCGGTTTATTTTTTACAAAAATCCGTCTTAATAAAGGCAATAATAAAAAAAGCGGTTACCAAACTGTTTCTATATTTCGGTTTCTTTTTCGGTAAAAACCAAAATACCGCTAAGATATAAAACAGTTTGGTAAAAAAAATATATATCCAACGAACTCTTGATTACCTAAATGCTTACCGTTGTGTTCAAATACACAAAAATAGTTCTAAAACTAAATAATTCAAGTATTTACTTGCACCAATTTCCAGCAATACCCCTTATACTTAATCAAGTATAAGCAGGATTGCATAAAATAAGCAAAGGCAAATCAAAAGCAGAAACGAACAAAAGCGAAAACGTACAAAATAAATTTAAACATACATATACATATTATATTTAATACATATAAATATATACATACATACTATATTAGGAGAAAACCTCCGTTTAAAGCATTAAAATATGTATGAAAATATTAAAACATACATATAATACTAATACTTGCTATACATACATATATTACTAAACATTTACATATATACATACATATATACATAAATTTTACTCGAACAACTGCGGTAAATTAATCTACTTTTCGCGGTCTTTTCGCACTGCGTACATATATTCACGCTCAGGTATACAAAAATACATTAGTACTTCGCTTCAAAGTCCACATTGGCAAATATTCCGCAATACCCCTTGTTCTTTGTTAAACAAAAACAAGTAGGATTGCATATATACATATAATATTCTAAGTCCACATTGGCACATATTCGCAATACCCCTTGTTCTTTGACCAACAAAAACAAGCAGGATTGCGCAAAAGTATTTAAACATAATATATTACATAAATACATATGTACATATGTACAAAGTGCATTGATCTCTAAGACGAGCTCTCAATTGCGCATAACGTCAAGTACATATGTATCAGCTGATCCGCTTATAGGTATACCCTATAGGAATTATGGACACATAATACTTACAAATAAAAGTAAAAATAAAAAACATTTGCGTTTAATATTAATCAATTAAATAATATTAAAGGAAAAAAAGCGATAAAACACGAAATACGCGTAATATATTCATTTCATAAAATAAAAACTCTTATTATCATAAAAGAGTTAAGTGCTCATACGAGTTTAAAAAAGTTATTAATTTGTTAATTTAAAAAAAAAAAAAACAAAAAACCCTTATTTTCTTAAAAGAGGTTTCAAATACATATATTTCTTACATTGAAAATATTTTATTTTATTTCGGCACATCTCTTAAATGAGCTCAGACTCCAAAGATTCTAAAACAACTCAGTTGCTAAAAGTTCCAAAAATGATTTCTGACGAAAGAAGTCCATGTACACCTGCAGAGGCTACACGCTCAAAGCAAGGTGCTACAAAGCAAAAAAAGGGGAAAGACATTACATACAGTAAATTCATTGCTGAGAGTGACAGCTTAATAAGATACTGCACTCGATTTTCTTCTTCTCCGATTCAAGATAATTCTGAATCGGTATTAGAAATCAAAAAAGACAATCTTGACAATTTTTGGTCACGTCTCCAAGCTGCATATGACGCAATTGTAAAATCTGACGACTCAGATCTACCAGAAAATTTCAAATCTTCGGCTTACGCAAAATACGAAAACTGCTTAGACAATTCAGCAAATCCCGAAGTGCGAAGTCCCGAAAATTGCCAAGAAGCACCATGCTGCTCAAAGGCATTAAAAACCCAAACGCTACACAGCGAAAATCAAAGTAGAGTACTACTACCAACAGCAGTCGTCTCCATCGAACACCGAGGAGAGCTGTTTAAACTTAGGGCCTTAATAGACCAAGGATCACAACGATCTTTCATAGCGTCTAGGGCTCAAAATAGGCTACAACTGCCAACAAAACTAGCCAATTTTGAAATTACGGGAATGGGCGGAAGAGTAGCCCAAAACTCAAATAAAATCTGCCCCATTACCCTAATTTCCCCCCAAGCGGATAAGCATATACAAGCAGAAGCTATAGTCTTACCGCAACTAACAAATATGCTTCCAAGCTATCATTTAAATAGCAAGCATTGGCAAAAGGTTTCACACCTAAAGCTAGCAGATCCCAACTGCAACACTCCCGCTCAAATAGACCTTCTATTAGGCAGCGATCTCATACCACAGATAATACTCGAAGGTATTGAGAAAATTTCGAATACACTATTGGCACAAAATACTATTTTTGGGTGGATCCTAAGTGGACTAGTTTCGGAACCAGTTACCACCATGACCACTCAGGTTGAGGAAATCTCAAACGAATACCTCAATTCACAATTGAAAAAATTTTGGGAGTTAGAAGAACTCCCCCCCATATCAATCACAACCCTTGAAGATCAGTATTGTGAAGACTTTTACAAAGCCACAACTTCTAGATCAGATAATGGTCGGTACGTCGTACGACTACCACTAAAACAACAATTTCCCAACACCATCGCCTTAGGTCACTCTCGCACCTCTGCAGTACAGCAGTTTCAAAGTATGGAAAAAAACCTACTTAAAAAAGGCGAACTCAAACCAGTATATAATATGATGGTGTGTTGGAAGAATATCTCCATTTAGACCAAATGGAGGAAGTAAGCCCATGCGAAAAAATCATAAATGGCAAATATTACTCATTTTATTTGCCTCATCACGCAGTAGTAAAGCCAGACAAAAAAACAACTAAAGTAAGAGTTGTTTTTAATGCATCAAGATCTACTAGCTCGGGGAATTCCCTAAATGATATTCTATTTACGGGACCCACGCTCCAACCAGATTTAATGCTACTAATTTTAAATTGGCGTATATTCAAATACGTATTTAACGGAGACGTCGAAAAAATGTATAGACTAATAGTCGTACATAAAGACGATCAAGATTTTCAGCGAATTATTTTCCGAAAATCTCCCAATAGTCCACTCCGCGACTACAAATTGAAAACAGTTACCTTTGGCGTCAACTGTGCTCCATATTTAGCCATTCGAACACTGCACGAATTGGCAGAAAACACCAAGTCAGAATTTCCTCTGGCAACCCAGGTGTTAAAAACACAAACGTATGTAGACGATATCCTATCCGGAAGTCACAGTCTTCCACAAGCATACGAGTCACTAGCACAAGGGAGACAAGCCCTCAAAACCGCAGGGTTTCCGTTAAAAAAGATAACGGCGAACCACCCTAATATCCTAAAGGACATACCTAAAGAAAATCTGTTGGATACTAATTTCCTTAAATTCGAAAAGGAAAGTACAACAAAAACTCTGGGGATCCAATGGAATGCGATATCTGACCAGTTTTCATACACTACAGAGTCAATATCAGCATTATCCGCCATAACAAAACGCCAAATTTTATCCTCTGTGGCAAAACTTTTCGACCCCGCAGGATGGCTTTCGCCAATTATGATACAAGCGAAAATCTTGATACAAGAATTATGGCTAGACGGAACCGACTGGGACGAACAAGTGAAACCTCTTCGCTTTGAAAAATGGTCCCAGTTCGCAAACAATCTGGAAGACATTTACCAGATACAAATCCCACGATGGGTAAACTATTTCCCCGAACACAAAGTCGAAATACACGGCTTCTGTGATGCCTCGGAGAAGGCATACTGTGCCACTATCTATGTGCGCACACAAAGCGATACTGCGACCACAAGCCACTTATTAGTAGCAAAAGCAAAGGTGGCTCCTTTAAAAACGCTAAGTCTACCTCGACTTGAGCTCTGTGGCGCGCTACTACTCGCAAAATTAGCTTCCATGGTGCAGACCCATTTAAACATGAAGAAACATAGATTGTATATCTGGTCCGATACTGAAATTGTTCTAGCCTGGTTGGAAAAACCACCACATGCATGGAAGACGCACATTGCTAATCGAACGTCTCAAATACTTGACCTAGTGGGGTCAGCCACTTGGCGACATGTAGCCAATTCAAGCCTCACGTATAATGCACGCCATCCTCTAATCATACCAGAGAAATCTCGACTTGCCACTTTACTCCTCAACTATATCCACTTACTTATGCTCCACGCAGAACATCGCCTAATGCAAGATATAGTCCGCCAAGAGTTCTATATTCCCCGACTTAAGCCCCAAATAAAAAAAATGCATTTTCATGTGCAAGATCTGCACTCTGCATAAGCAGAAGTTGCGAACGCAGATTATGGCAGCACTTCCACCGGAACGCTGTAACTTCGCTCTGCCTTTCACAGTCACAGGTGTCGATTTTGCTTGGCCTTTTCAAATAAAGGCGTCCATGCTAAGGTCGCCCACCATAATGAAAGGCTATGTGGCTGTCTTTGTCTGTTTTACGACAAAAGCAGTGCACCTCGAGCTATGTACAAATCGGACTAAGGAGGCTTTTCTCGCGGCATTTGCTCGCTTCGTCGGACGACGCGGCTTCCCCTCAAAACTAATGAGGGATAACGGCAAAACTTTCATTGGAGCCCAAAGAGCCACTGAAACAGTTTGTGGATTTTATTAAACAAGTATCACCTGAAATTGTTCAGAAGTATGCTCCCCAAGGCATTAATTGGCAGTTTATCCCCCCCAAGCGCTCCTCATATGGGTGGTTTATGGGAATCAGCTGTAAAAAGCTTCAAATCCGACTTCAAAAAAGTAGCTGGAAATTATAAATTCAATTATGAAGAATTCACTACCTTATTAACCCGAATTGAAGCCGTTCTCAATTCACGGCCACTCACAACACTCTCGCAAGATCCCTCCGACTTCACAGTCCTAACTCCAGGGCATTTTCTCAAAGGAGCACCCATTCTGGCCATACCTGAGCCAGGCGTGGGGTCGCTATCCCTATTAAATCGATGGGAAAGAATCAAAATTCTCCATCATGATTTCAGCCGCCGATGGAGGGAAGAGTACATCAAGGACCTTCATAAAAGGTACCGATGGAAAACTCCAGAAAAGGCACCAAAGCTTGGAGACTGTGTTATCATACACGATGATTGTCTACCTCCCACAGAATGGCGGCTTGGCCGCATAGAAAAACTATATTACGGTTCCGACGGTCATATACGGGTAGTTGAAAACCGCAAATAACAAACAATCCGCCGATATTACTGCGACGCAAATGAATTAGTCGTATAACTAACCAATAAACCCGCAAATGACAAAACCGTTATAAACCAACCATTCTAACCGCAATGATGGATCAAATTGACGATCCATTCCTGCCACATACCGTGGCACATTCGCCATAAATTTACATGCCACAAATGTATAATCATTCCAACTTCTTCATACAGATCAATATGGAAGTAGATATGGCAGCAACACCAACGCCAGCTGTGAGGTGCCGCGCCCTGGGGCAACTCCAACACCACGAACCGCAGCGGCAACCGTTCCTGCAACCGCTCCCCGTAATGGCGCGCGACCACTACCACCTTCATCAGCACCGACAACGGTGCCGCAACGCAGCCAATGCCCACTGTATCGACGCACACACCGGCTGCAACACTGCAGCATTTTTCGAAGCATGCAGCCACCACAACGACAACTGTTTGTCTACGGTCCACACGACACCGGAGTGTACGTCGGTTACGCTTTGCCAACTGTGCAATAGACAGCGCCATACCATGCTGCAAAGCACCCCAAAGCGGACCGTCGGGCGACAACTCGCCCCAAGCCGTAGATCGCAGCAGAGCAGCCATCCGGATCGCCCCCGAAAACAGGCAGCTCCACCTCCCTCCAGACCAAGGCGACAGGAGGCATCAACGCGGCGCCGGCAGCCCAGGCCAACATACCATATATGCAGCAACTACAGCGATTGCTAGGCTAGAATTCGCCTAGGGGGGCCGGGATGGCTAGATGAGTTACGCCTCCCCCCTATATACACGCCACTGCGCGCCAACACACCACATCAACACGATCCACAACAGACATCACACCACTCAGACCACCCACACATACACATCACATCACACCACAACTCAACACTCAAAAGGGGCTAACAGAGGACCAAACCCTTCCTTTTTCGTTAGCAATTCAAGCGATCAAGACGTGCAACTTTTCCGCCCTTTTTGCGCCCGTATATTTTTTTTTATATCAGCCGTGACCGTGCCCGTTTGGTTTTTTTGTTACGGAACAGTGGAAACAAGGTGAGTGCGTAACCGAAACAATTATTTAGTGAGAAAAAAACTAAACCAGGATCAGAAAACAAGAGAACACTTCTCTAACAACTATTTTAAAATTTTTGGCTAAAATGTATAACACCATACCACCGTGCGGGATTTTAAAGTAGTAAATAATTAAATGTATACTTACTTAGTTTGTATGTATACTTTCCCATACTTAGCTGGTTTAGCATCGGACACTTTAATAAAGACGAACCTAACTATTTTGACGAATGAAGAATGCGGTAAATACTATGAGCAAGATGACGATTTGCTTTATCGTGGCAGTTGTGTGCAAATGATACAGTTGGAATGAGCGATACTTCTCAGGTGAGGAAATAATCTTGAAAGATATGTTCAGCTGAATTTTGAACCAAAATACATCGAATACACGAATTCACTTATTTTGATTGCTGAAAAGTTTGTTGAAATTTCCATTTAATGGTTGAATATTTTGTAACAAATATTTTGGTTTTTTAAAACCGCAGGGCGACTCCGTACGTGGTTGGCATCACCTCATTCGGCAATGGTTGCTGTTCTAGGGTGCCGGGGGTGTACACATGTGTCGCCAGCTATATAGACTGGATTGAGAAAATAAGCAAATAATGTAACTGATGAAACGCAATAATTTTCTAATATAAATTATAACCTAAAAATTCAATGAAAACTAACCTAAAAACATTTTCATTTTCGGCGCTTACATAAGAGCTTTTTCCTATAAAGTTATTTCATATTTTTTTGCTTTTTGAAATTTTGCTTAAAGGTTGGTTAAATTTGAAATTTCCGCATATATGATGACACGTTTTGACAAACTCTACCCACTAGCCGTCAAATTGCTTGTAGTGTGATGTCACCGCAAAACAGCTGGAGGCGCTGATAGTTCCAA
Organism: Bactrocera oleae; assembly: GCF_042242935.1. Classification (NCBI taxonomy): domain Eukaryota; kingdom Metazoa; phylum Arthropoda; class Insecta; order Diptera; family Tephritidae; genus Bactrocera; species Bactrocera oleae. Next base: position 41,775,085 of record NC_091540.1, on the reverse strand, counting down.
ATAGTGCATAGATGCGGTGTAACAGAGGTCAAATGTTATGCCAAACATGTTACGCCTGCGCCTGCGCACAACTATGTTACCAGACGCCTCGAAATACACACATACATTTAAATACAGATTTTATTGGCTAGACGAACAATTTTTGCTCTGGGCACTAATCGCAGCTCAATTATTAGAATTGCCAATGAGGAGTGAGTGCAGTTATTTACATACATATATATGTATATGTATTGTACTCATGTGCACGAAGGAGAAATGCATCAGCTGTGACGTGGTCGCATCAACGCCTTTACGCAACACGAGTCGCCGCTGATAAGGTGGGCATTGTGGCGTCGCTACCTGAGTCATACCACAGAAAATGTACAAAAAACTTTCGCTTTATTGTTGTTGCAGCGGGCTATCATGCACCGAATTAACATAATCGTGATATAGCAGGCACGCCGCGTGTATAAAATAAAATAATACAAATTGAGTGAAACAGCCACACACACACACATGAATACTTATACTTGTATGTAAGCATATGTGGCAGCTTGGGCAGGAGATGTTACAAAGAAAGTGAATTGCACGTCGACGCCACCTAAAATCAGTGCTCTCACACACACGCGCATGCTATTTTAGATGTATGTATGTATATGTTGCTGCGGTTGCAGTCAAATAAATAGCAAATTTTCCTGCCGGCGGGCATATAATACTTACTATGTGCAGTATGTGCCACATTAATACATATGCATGATATTCGTTGCCTAAATTCAATCGCTGCAAATTTTTGTGGTAACTGTTATATGGACTGTATTTTTCTTTGCATTTATGCTTCTTCTTCATATCAAGCCACTTTTTCAATGCAAAGTTTGTTTTTTATCCTTTCGTATTGCAGCTTTTGTTCTTGTTGTTGTTGTTTTATAAGTAAAAATGCATCAATTTTGTTTTTATAAAATTTTTTTGGATTTGTATATATTTTTATGTTCTAAATAAATAAGAAATTATATTAGTTTAGTTGATTTTCTTATCGTTTTTGTTGTGTTTATATTGCTGCTAAGCTTGAGTGTTGTATAGTTTACCATTTTCACCGGCCTATTTTCAAATTTCAATTTAATGTCGTATGTCTGGAGCAAATACTTAAGCAACAGGAGTGTTATATCTTATAATTTTTTTAATAGGGAGCATTGTAGTGGAAGTAAGCGAACTCGGTTTGGTCGAGCAACTGAATATAATATATATAATTGCACAAAAAGTATTCAAAACTGGTTGAGCGCTGTCCTTTTTTAACACGCTCAATTACAACTGTCCTAACCGCTTTTCAAACTTTTATTACAATTATAATACTTATATTAAATTTATACTCCTTACTTTCATTATTGTTGATTTTTTTTGGGTTAGTTTTACTTTCTTTTATGCGTATATCTATATAAAAAAAAGAACTCTTTATTCCTCTAACTCGCACACACTGTTTTATAGCCCGGCCTATGTAAATTTCCGCATTTAAAAAACTACTTTACGATAAGAATGGATTTGACGACGATGCTGCTTCCGGGTTCATCCAAGGCATATTATTGTTGTTCTGAAATGGAGATGGGAAGTCGTTTAATTTTCTAATACCATAAAATGTTACTGTATAAGAAAAATAATAATTTTTTTTTTCAAAATTTTGTAATAAGAAATGTTTACTATATACATAATCTATATACCTATATATAAATGAAACCCGTTTCCCGTTGTCACGCCATAACTTGAGAACGCTTAGACCGATTTGGCTGGTTTTTTTTTTGAAGATTTTTAATACTCTGTAGAAGGTTCTTACGGAAAAAGATATTACGAAAATGTCTCAGAAAGATTGAAAAAATACATTTCATTTTGCATATTTCGTCATTCACAGCCATAGACTATATTGAAAGTGCATCGTTTGTTCGTAAATGTGGTTACTTAATTAAATTCTGTCGCCTTCTCAGGTATGGGGAGACCAGGGAAATAGGGATTAATTTTTATATGGAGGATATTATAGATTCCAGTTTAAATTGAATAAGTACTCATACCTAAGAGAGAACAACTGTCAGCTATACAAAATAAAGTAGTGCATCAAAGCTATGCTATGGCGGTACAATGTTCGCCGGGTTAGCTAGTAACGCTAAAAATGTATAATATACATTAGGTTGGAGCAAAAAAATAATAATTTTTTTTTTTGCTTAGCCTCAGGGTAAAATTTGTAGATTATAATATAAGAAAATGTATGGAAAAAAAATTTTTTTTTGTCATCTAGAGGGGGCTTTTAAAGTAAATTTCGAGTTCAAGTTTTTATTTCGTGAATTATCTTTGATAAGTGTTCTAGAAGCTGTGGGGAGTCCTCTTTCTGACCAATTAAAAGTTATCAACTTAAAAAAAATTTTTGTGGTAGCCTTACCAACACCGGGGCGCATTGAGAAGTAACTGTGACCTTACCGCGTCATGTGGCTCTGGTGTGGTTTGTGTCTGTTCTAATTTTTATCAAAAACTTTTTTAATTCTGTTAAATCATCTAAAGCAACTTGCGTATTCATATCGACGGACTGCAGAATTTTACTCATAAAATTTACTTTTGTCAATATTATATGCCATACATTTACTGAACAAATGAATGAAAGTGCATATTTTTTCTGCTAGACAAGTGGCGTCATATTTTGCCTTCTGATCCTATGATATATAATATAAATTTGTAAACAGCGGATCTAAGTTTTGCATTCCCCATATTAAATGTTGACCGGACGGCTCGCCATGTCGAGCCTATGGTCGTAGGAACAAGATGAGCACCAACAACAACAAATAAATAACAACAACAACCAAACTCACAACAACAGCAACAGGACAAGGCCATAAAATCAAGCACGGATGCAGGTAAGGGAGGTTCAGATGCTAAACAGTAGATCAGCTTCCTGGACGCCCTTACGCCAGAAGAGCGAGCGCTTTTCTAAAAGCATGCAAGGGCATGCCTGCGTGCAGCGGCGCTCAGCAGGCGAGATTTACTGCGGCCAGCGCTGACAAAGCGAACCCCATTGAAACTCTCTCGAGCAGGATCAGCTGCTCGCATTCGGGTAAGTCGAAATGGGTATCTACCGGGGGGGCTCGCAAAAGAAAAAAAAGAGGATAGACAGATTACCTCTACTACCAACTGGGAGTCCCGGCGGACAGGATGATCCCAGGAGAAGAGGCATGAGCGGTGCCAGCCTCAAATGGTACTTGAGGCACCTCCAGGAGGAAAGAAGTCCGGAGGAAGCCGAAAAGTTAGCACGTAACAAGGTGAGAGGAAAGAGTGCCTCCCCAGTTTCGGAGAACCGGAAGGGTGGCAATACCGCGTCCAGCAGTAAACGGAGTAGCGGAAAACAGAGCCAACGCCCGGTTAACGGAACTCAGGCCGCAAGGCTTTAATACCTACTCATGGAGGAGGTATTCAGAGGGTCTGGATATGTAGCTTCCTTTCAAGGACCTCTGCTCAAAAAAGGGAGACGACATACCGCCCATGCATAGCATGATGTTGTTTCATCTCAGGTGAACCGGCAAGCCGTTTAAGTTTGCTCTCGGGCTCATTAAAAATCAGCAGCTGTGAATCTACAAAGGAGAGTTCAGAGGGCTGAAAACGGAGTCAAAAAGGGTAATCTGTATATTAGTTAGGAACGATATTGATTTCTTTTGTATATCAGAGTTCCTAACACAAGACCTGGTCGCTGTGCAGGCTAGAAGCAACGAAAGACCTACTCCTCGTCTGCGACGCCAACGCCTATTACACGGAAAGGGCAGCACAGACTGCAATACATGGGGTGAGTCTCTCCTTGAAGTTATAGTTAGTAGGAATTTAAGCATTTTAAATGTGTGGTGCGAAACTACCTTTGTAAGCAGTGTAAGAAGGAAGGAGCTTGGCATCACTTTTGATAACGAACTTTTGACAGGGCTTATCGGGCAATGGAGAGTGTCATCGGAACCCTCCCAAGCGTATCCCCAGAAACACGGACTGGTCCACCTTTAGGGAAACGCTTGAAATATATATTTATAAGAGGGGAAAAACTGGTACGCAAGCTATTGAACAAGGCCAAGCGTACCGGGAACTGGGAGGACTATAAGTGCAGCCTAAATGCTTACAACAAGGAGATTAGGACAGCAAAGCAAAAGAGCTTTAGGAAGTTCTGTGAAAGCGTCTCCTCAACGCCAGAGGCTAAAGAGCAGCCAGGGAGAGACATTGGCAACAACTTCAAGGCATGCGCCATGCCAAGTTGCCGATAGGCGGTTACGACCTCAGACGGTTTAAAACCGTAACCAAACTGCTGATTCTGTGACATGGAGCCGGAAACCCCAGAACACCAGTGCGTCGTATGTTGCCCCGTGCTGTAGGGGTTTGCCCCCAAATTCCATATAATGGTGTCGCCAAACAACTCCACTGTGTGACAACCGCCCATGCGGATATTACAGCTTACTACCACCTACACGTACCTTCCTCACCCCCAGGATCACCATAGGATCGACCGAATCCAAGTTAAAGGATCGCGAGCAAGATAATGGTTTAGGCCAAGCTTTCATACTGCAAAACACTGTGCAATATCGTCTAATCGATGTTGACATCGACCGCAGGGACACTGCCCTGGAATATCAGGGTATAGCTGACCGGTCAGGGGATGCCGAGCTCGAGATATTTAATATATACATTCCCCCAGTTACATGTTGCCCAACAGGATATCACCCGACTATACGTGCGCTACTTCGTGGTGAAAACCGTTTGATGTTAGGCGACTTTAACGCGCACGCATGGCTTGTTTGCTATTACTATTATTACTGTTATTATGTATGTCATTGTGATTATACTCGCTGCTGCTATTTAAACTTGTAAAGTCGTCGCAGGTTCGCCTCCGCGTGGTGCATCCTGGGTAACGCCAAATGACCTGTGGCCTTTACGGCCTTTTTCTTGAACTCCTGATCTGACCTTTGCTCGACCTGGACATAGCTTGGACAATTAGATGGATTCAGTTGAACCCTGGGCTGGTGGTCTTGGTATTCTGTCACCTGAGTATGCAGGGGTGATACCCTGCAGAAATGGCTGATGGGCCAATGCATGCAATGGGCAGGCCTCGGAGTACGTTCCCCTCCCGTCACCATTAAGTTGGTGTGGTAGGTGTTTGTTGAGATGACTCCTTCTTTGCGCTGGTCGGCTCTGAACGCATTGCCTCATAAGGTCGTGCGTCAACCCTCGCCTTGGCCTCGTAACTGAGACAACCTTGGGACCATAAAAGGCGACTACCTTTCCGGGAGACGGATAGCGGCTCTGAGTGGGGACCCAACAAGAACAAAATGAAAACAAACAAAACCAATAAGGACGAGGGAGGAAGCGGGCACTGGAGTGGGCCAAAAAGGTGCTGAGCGACGAGGGCGACGGGAAAGTGGGGCCGAGCGGCCCCATACCTCAATAAAGCGGCAGATATCGCAGGAGGGGGAATCCTCCCTCGACAAAAAACCTCGGGTTGGACCCGCACCTATGTTTAGCGAAATCGCTAAACTCGCAAGCTCAGTGGGGCTTGGGGTGTACGACCGAAGAAGGGGAGATGGAGTCATCTCTCATGAGGAGTGGAAACGGGTAGCGGCTGCTATCTCCGCTGTTTTTATGAAGGTGGTCAGGGGAAGCCCTGGACCACCCCCTAGATGTGAAAGTGCCGGGTGGAATTTCGGCATTCACAAACTGATTAGGTGTGCCGACGAACGGTCGGCTCTCCTTTATAAGGAGGCGGTAGCCAGGGTAGGAGAGGTGTGGAAAGGAGCAAGGATCGAGGCGGTGGCCAAATCGGATATCCCGATGCGGCCTCGGGCTTGGGACTGGCTTCCGGCCGAACCTTCCACCCCGGCCGAAATTGAAGAGATGTTGCGGTACTGCAACCCATCTCTCCCCACCCAAGACTGGAGGGTGATCAGGCTGGAGAGGATCGAGGCACCATATCGGCAAGCGCTGATACTCCTAAACAAGGAGTCCCTCGCTCCTCTCAGTGTCACAAAGGGGGCCATAAGCTATGGCTTCGAGAGGGTCGTTCTCAAGACGCTCCCAACAGAAGCCAGGGCGGATGGCCCGCTGCCTCCTGCGGGGGCGGAAGAGAGTGGGAAAGTTCCCCTCTCGAAAATGGATGTCGACCCTGTCCTCTCGGACGCGGTGAGCACGGGGAGCGGATCGTCAGGTGATGATGGATCCGTCTTCAGTCTCGAGCATCTGTTCGAGGAGGCTGGCGTCGATGTTATGGACGATGGTGCGGAACTCGGACTGCTGGAGAGGAGTTTGGAGGATGAAGATCCTCCAAATTAACCTCCAGCACTCAAAGGCGGCCTCCGGCGATCTAGGGCTTCGTCGAGGAAGGGACAAAGCCGACGTTGTCTTTATCCAGGAGCCGTGGCTGAGTAGCTATGGGATATCTTCACTTTTTGATTTTATTTGCGATGTAGACCTTTTTATCTGTAATAGGGGAAACTGCCCTACTTTTGTGACAGCTAGCAGGGCGGAAGCCCTTGACGTCACGCTAGCCTCTAGGGAAATTGCTCCCTTGATCTCGAAATGGAGAGTTCTAGACGACCACTCGTTTTCTGATCATAATTATATTGGGTTCAGCTTGGACGCCTCGCGCCCGAAGCATAGAACTTACAGAAACTTCAGGAATACCAATTGGGTCCTGTATTGCAGGAAGCTTCGATCAGCTCTTTCAACCGCGCCTGACAGGGATTCGATCCTATCTGCGGACGCGATTGAGGAGCTCGTCGAGGTTTTCAGCTCTGTTAGCAGATCTACTCTTGAAAGCTCCTGTCCTCTGAAAACTCAGAAAAGTGAAGGGAAATCCCCTTGGTGGACTTCGGAGCTAACGGAGATCAGATCTTCGAGTAGAAGACTCTTCAACAAAGCCCGTAAAAGTGGCTCTAGCGACGACTGGGCGTTGTACAAGGTCGGATTGGCCATTTACAAGTCCGACTTGAAGAAAGCCAAGAGGGCTTCGTGGAAAGCCTTCTGCGGCAGTGTAGAGGGTTGTCACGAGTCCTCAAGGTTTAGACGCATTCTTGCAAAAAATCCTATTCCGGTGGGGTATCTAAGAAATGCAGACAGCGGGTGGACTACGAGTAGCGAGGAGTCGCTGAGGCTACTCACAGATGCTCATTTTTCACTGAAACGCTTTGCAGAAGAAGTGCCACTGGGGGAGCTTCAGGAAGGCTGTACAGCCTTCTTGGACCTTATGGATGAGCGTCACCTTACCTGGGCGCTAAAATCTTTTAAGCCCTTCAAGTCCCCGGGTCCTGATGGCATCATACCGGCGCAACTACAGCGAACGGTTAAGATGTCATGTAGCTCCTTGCCCCTATCTACGCGAACTGTGTTAGATTGGGCCACGTCCCGAAGGCCTGGAGACAGGTTAAGGTTGCATTCATTCCGAAGGCAGGTAAAAGCTCACATGTCGGTGCAAAAGATTTCAGACCCATCAGCCTATCCTCGTTTCCGTTAAAAACGCTGGAGAGACTTATGGATATGTACATTAGGTGCAGAATACCGAGGGGTAAACTGTTACGGGCGCAGCATGCCTATATCAAGGGCAGGTCGGTCGACACTGCTTTTCATGATGTAGTGTAGTGGCTGGAGACAGCGCTGATGCACAAGGAATTTGCAGCGGGCACCTTTCGCGACATCAAGGGGGCCTTCAATAACGTGCGGCCAGAGGCAGTGGTTAAAGCCCTCGAAAAGTTTGAGGTGGAATCGAACCTCAAACAGTGTGCCAAGTCAACCAGAAAGGTTAATAGGGGAACTCCGCAGGGTGGAGTACTCTCACCGCTGCTCTGGATCTTGGTGGTAAACGACCTACTTATAGAACTCGAGGAGCAAGGCTGTCAGGTAATAGCCTATGCTGATGATGTGGTTCTTATAGTTAAAGGTAAATTCCTGAATACCGTCTATGAGCTCACCGAAGGGTATCTAACCGTGGTATCCAACTGGGCAAACAGAAGCGGCCTAGCCGTCAACCCAAGTAAAACCGAAATGGTTTTATTCACTAGGAGGTATAAGATTCCAAATGTGCCCTCCCCTCCTTCGGGGGTTCACGTCTTCAACCTGTTGATAAGGTGAAATACCTAGGGCTCATCCTTGATAGAAAGCTTTCTTGGAGGCCGAACATCGAGGAGAGAGTCAAGAAGGCATCGGTCGCCTTATACTGCTACAGGGGAGCTATAGGGAAAAGGTGAGGACTCTCACCAAAGGTGGTGTTCTGGCTCTACGAAACCGTAGTCAAGCCAATACTGTTCTATGGTGTGGTCACAGCGGAATCGCTGGGAATTGCAAGGCCGATGAGTTGGGCAGGGGGGGTACCCTTGCCCCGCTCACATCGGAATGGGATCGAGCTGGTTCTCGTCTAACGTCTTGCATTCTGGCTCTGGACCAATGAACCTCGCATGCGCTCAGCAGACGCTGGTCGACGACCAGCTCCTGCGCGACTGCGCGATCCTTCTGGCCGAGAGTGGATCTCACCTTGAACAAAGTTCACCTCGCCGCCATGGTAGGAGTTCTCACTGGGCACTGTCCAATGGGAACTCATGCGGTGCGGCTTAGAATACTACCTGATGGCAGTTGTCAAAGCTGTATGGAGGAGGGTGAAGTGGAAACATCCCGGCACTTTCTCCTCCATTGTCCGGCTTTTGCTAGGTTGAGATTGCAACATCTCGGCAATCACACTTTTGGCGGACCAGAAGATCTGACCGAAACAGATATTGGCCGTCTCAACAAGTTTGTCATAGGCACAAAGCGCTTTGTCGACATGTAAGGGTCTATTGATCCGGCTCATAGGAGTTTTGGGTACCACAACGGACCGGCGTTTAAGCTGTCCAAGTGTGATTCTTCTTAGGATCGACCCTCTAACCTAACCTAACCTAACCTAGTTGTCAAAAGGAGAAAATAACAATTTTTCGTTGTTGCTTTGGTTGGTTTTTTTTGTTATGCGTAAACAGTCATTTTACTTTTTTTTTTTTTTTTTGATGAATTGAGAATAGAAATCAAAAAATTAAAGAATTGATAGTTCCAGGATTTAATTGAGCTAATATAGTCAAATGAAAGTATAAGTTAAATTAAAGCAAATTGTAGTAAGTAAAAAAAATAATATATTTAGAGCACATTCACTATAAAAAATTTAATTAAGCGAAATAATCATAATACCCAATAAATATTTGTGGGGGGCAGTAATTAGTTAATAATTTTGAAACCGCATAAAGCATTTTAGACCTTAGCAGACCATGCACCAAAGATATTGGCTTAAATTACTCATAAAAAATTTTTAAAAATTTTTTCTCTACTTGAAAATATTGTTTACAAGAAATTTTAAATTAATTTTCGTTTTTTTTATGAAATTATGGCATTTTGCTATATCTATATGGCTAAACGTACCTGAGACGCATTAGTGGAGATCCTGATTGATAGTCATAGCAAAACTCTTTTGCTGTTTGAGCTGGTTAATGGACGGTACCTGTAAATAACAGTAAGAAAACGGATAGGTTAATTTTTTTTAGCTTTCAGTATTGAGTATTTATAACCGAACTTTTCCACCATGCAAATATAACACAAGCGAACATTACATAAATGACTCACCGCAGGCTGTTGTTGTAGGAATAGATTTGTTTTTAATGGTATAACAGTATCGCTAAATGGATTGTAGGCAGCACTTCCAGCTTGTGACTGCGTTTGCACGGGCTTTATTAGATTATCCAACTTAACTTCTAACAGTTGTTTGCTCGTAATCCGACAGAGGATCCATTTCATCGAGTAGATATGCTGTGTTAAAGATTCAAAATGATTTCAATAAATTGTGTGGCGCCCAATGGTGGACTTAAAATACTCGTGGCGAGCAGAGAAATGTTCAGCAATTCTAACAGATGTGATTGTGACACTTCCTCTTTAGGCGCCGGCAGCTGGAACCGTTTGATCTCTGGAATAGTAGACAAATGAAAGAATTTTGGAATGGCGGCAGACAATAAATGTACACACTTGAAATCTTGTTCGCTCTGGCTCAGCGCAAGTTGTAGACGCACATCAATTCTTTCGATAAATTCACCAGCTGCTTAGCCTTTTCGCGCATATGCGTGCCCTGATCTTAACTCGCTCCAAAGTACACGAATTCACGCAGTATTTGTATGGCGAAAATATTAACTTTGCACTGTTGAACCACTTTCTCGGTGCCAGTTTTGATTAAATACTCCAACAGTATGAGCGCCTTGTAGACATGACGCCAATTCTATTAGTGAGATTGAAAATAATAGCACTTTGGGGTTAGAGGATGAAATAATAATAAAAATGTTTAAAAACAAATGCTTGCGTTTTTGGTTAAAAATATATGTCGGTAGATGTGTGTGAATAACAATAAATTTTAGTAATAAAAACAAAATTTGTTTTATTCAAATTTCGATACTAAAAATTATTTTGATTTACTTTAATATTATTTTTGTTTGCGGTTGCAGAAACCAAAACATAACCGTCTCACACGTGCCGCACACTTAATTGATCCGAAATAAATTAGTATAAACAAAAACTGAAATGATAACGAAAACATTCTAAAGAAAGCCACAGAATTTATTGTGACAGCAATTTAAATAAGAAAGAAAGAAACACAGTTATTAAAAATAATGGACAAGAGTATTGTGCGATTGTGAATGACATGGACAAGTACTGGTTTTTGATGATACTAAGGTGGAACATTTAGTAAATATGCATATATATTATATATGTGAATATTTTTTTAATACAGAATGGCATCAGAATTTACGCACACTTGAGTGACATATATAATTTGAAGCAAGCATGTTTACTGAACTTAATGTTTTATTTAAACGATCTAAAAGCATTTGAGTGGGATAAACAATATACATATGTATGAAAGCAAAAGCATTTAAGCAGAAAGTGTAATTGTTGTAATTTCGGAATACATTCGGAGTAGTTTCGGAATACATTCGAAATATTTTTGGATTAATTTAAGTAGGAGAAGACGGGATATATAATTTCGGAATATATTCGGAAGCACTTAGGAGTAAATTAGGAGTGTTATTTACAGTATAATAGCAAAATATTTTAAAATTTAACTAGGTTTTTATTGCATTTTTATCACTCTTTTGTTCAATCGTCGTAGCAATGCGTACGTATTACCCTTATTTATACAGGTGTGATAAATTAAAGTGGTAGATTACAAAATTTTTTCAGCTTCAAAATTGTATTATTAAATTTTTTACTATTCAACCAAAAATAATAGAACTATGGAATTATAACCTAAGCTTATTTAAAAGAGTTCTGCTCATATTGAAACTATGTTCTTACTTTTCAAGGTCGGATAAAGAATTTTAAACGAACCAGTCAGGATTTCGTGAGTATGGTAAGTAAATACCAATACCATATATCAAGGTCTTACAATTTTTCTGGAGTACAAGAGGAAAACGGAAGACAGCACAGTATTTTGAAAATGTGTTGCCAACGACCATAAAAGTACCATTATGGAGATTGCTACAGGATAAAAAAAGTCATATAGAATGTTGTAGATGATCGAGAAAAATAGAAAATATCTAATATAAACAAATTCCACTAAAATTGCTTTTGTTAATGACTTGAGGGGTCAACGAAAAAAGGCATCCTTTAACGATCTCTCCACATTTAAACCGATCATCAAAATTTCTTTTCGAAATTTCATAAATTAAAATGTAAAGATAAAATGAATGGCTACAGAAATATGCAGAATTGAAAGTGCGATAAACACCCAACAAAAAACGGCAATGTAGTGCAGAAAGTATTGATTTTCAGCGAAGCTATGGGTATTTATGAGTAGTACTGCGTGAAAATATAATTTACAATATTTTTGTACAAAATAGTATCAAAAGGTGTAAAATTGCATAAATTGAAATAACAATAAGAATATCGCCATAAAAATGCACTTATAAGTACCCACAGAGAGTAAAAGAATGAGTAAAAAAATAAACAAATTTCAACCGAAACAAAATGAAATGAATGCGTTGATAATAGGCGCAACAAAAGGGGAAACTTTCACGACATGCGTGTGAAATTTTGATGTGCTTAACACTGTATACTTCCTTTGATGTGACCACGTTTTCACAATGACAATTTTGCAATTTTCTCGCAATCAAAATATTTGACTTGCGGCAATGTCAGAATGCCCATGCAAAGTGTTGCAAGTAGAGCGCGTGCCACACTACAGTAAATAGCACGCTTGCTACCGTTGCCGCCATGGCCTTAGCTGAACTTTTTAATGGATGGATAGCAGCGCCATTGAAGTAGACGAACACACACACAAAAAAATACAAAAGCGACGAAAGCGAGCGCATAACCACAGAAGTTGTCTACGAGGCGGCAGTAGCTGCAACTGTCTGCTTTCGTGCTTATTGCGATGTAATAAAAGCTCCATACATGAACTACTATATAATATTGTTGTTTTTGTTGCTGTTCCCCCGAGCGATACTATCAATTCAATTGACCGTTGCAATAGCAATAGCAACTATAACAAGACTAAATGCCATAGTATGTGGCAGTGGCGTTAACTGAAATTGCATTGTGGTGAACACGGCAGGTGATCGTGGCGATACAAATGCAACTCTCCAGCAACATCCATGCCCGTTGTACGTTGCCATAGACCAACAACGGGTACTTACAAAGCCTCACAGCCTCACTAGTTCACAGACTGTGCGCATGCCTGCCTCTTCACTTCCTCCACCTCGCTGCGCCGCGTTGCAACCAATTGAGAATTTCTTTATCCAATTTTCATATCTAATGGGATTTTAATTCGAAAATTATTAATTAGTAACTGACAATGCCAGTTTATCTGTCTGTCCGCAACGGACGCGTTGGTGCATTGCATTGCCACTTTGGGTGTGCGCGCACCGTTGATGATGTGCGTAATGTTGCACGCGCTTGGCAGCGGCTAAAGTATTATGCGAGGTAATTGATTGTCGCTGTTGAATTGCCCCAAAAGGTTTACCGCATGCGCATTTGGCATGGTAAAAGTTGCTGCCACTACCATTTGCGGCGACGCGCAGTTGGAGCTTTAGTTGCTCTTAAGCCGCGGTATGCCTGTGTGTGTGTGGTAACAAATTTTGTAGCAGAGCATAAAGCATAATTGAAAAATTGACAAATGATGGAAATGTTAGATTTGTGATGTGTGATAGAGCAGTGATTTATACGCCTCGTTGATGGTGAAAAAAATTATATTTTTTAAATATGCTTAGTTGCACCACCGTACGGTTGGCTTGTAACTGATGCGAATCAGCAAATAGTATTAGGTGACGAAAAGAAAGTGTGCATCTTAAGTTTTTAATTTGAAGATAGTGTGGATTTCTGTAAGTAAATAATTTTCCCTTTTATTTATTTTTCTGGAAAAAAGCATAGCAATTTCACCGCTTTGAGGGTTCTGTTGCATGCAAGGAAAGTTTCACTCTGAAAAAGTACAAGTAGTCAACGCTTTTTAAATAGAGCAACCAAAAGGCTGTTAGCTAAAGCAACAACAATAACAATAATAATACATGCAAAAAATTTCAACTAAAATATTAGCGCATGGCCATATGCTTTTACGAGTGCGGTCCGATAAGAACTTAGTCGGAGGCCTACTTTGCAGACCTTCAGCAAACTTACGTTTCAGTTGGGTTAAAGAAGATTAATGCGCATTGTCAGTCAAGTGTATCGAGCTTAAAGGGGACTATTGCTAAAATATACGAGAGCGGTCGGGTAAATATTTAGTCTACAAAAGAAAAACGAAAATTTTAGAAAAATGGCGGTTAATTTCAATACTAAACTATTTTCTGCACCACCCTTGCAAACATAATTTTACCACTGTGTACATACGAACTACGTAAAGAAATAAGAGAAGTATGAGATAAGCGACAACAAGGTAGTTGCGATATTTATATAGGTTAAATTTTTTTAGTGACAGTTGCATTGTTAGCCTCCAGTAAAAACTACCTCAAAGCAACAGCGGATGTGCAGTGATGGGTGTAAAAAGTTGTGGCAGGGAGGGAATATTTATGGAAGCAACAGTATGTTCATCTTCTGTTAAAATTAAATAAGCTTAAAAAATGTTTTTTTGGAAAACTTTTACAACCACTAAAAGACTAAAATTTTCTTAAACAGCGAGCAAGTATTAAAATACGTGTAGCATTTTTTCATATGCAATATTCAATATTCGCAGTGCTAAAAATTAACTTTTTTCGGCAAACGATGATACTTATAAAATAATTTATTTTCAAATATTAAAAAAAAAAAAATTTTCGAACATTGAAAATATAATGGTGATAGATGAATCTGCAGTAATTCGAACACTTTTATTAACACTTCATTTTCATCATAAATATTATATCCACGCTATCTAAATTTTGACGCCCACCACTGTGCGCGCACTTACACGCATGCGTTCCACCGGACTGCACTTTTTTTTATCGCTTCTGTCTCTGATGTTTTTTGACTATTGAAATTTGCTCGTTACCGTGATTTATTTCGCACATAAATTGTTGGCATTTTCACACGCGATGCATTCGTCAGCCAAGACATGCAACGCAGTTCTGCACAGCAAATATTTTTATTTCCATCTTCATGGCTTAGTTTTCCACTAACTATGTTTTACAATAAATTTGTATTCGAGGAAGTCAGTCGGTGGCGCCAATTGGCAACACGCATGTAAATACATACTGTACATAGTGGCACATATGGCATATGTGGCATAGTGGTTGCAAGTGCAATAAATGGCCTTAAGGCGGACGCGTTGCAATTGCTTGAAAGGAAGTGGCAAATAGAGATTTGTGTGCATGTAGCCAAGCAAATGGGCGTGCTCACAATGTCTGTCTGCAACCCAAAAAATAAATAAAAGAAAATTATTCAATAAGAAATGGCAATTTCTATGCGTTGTTGTAGAGGCGTTTTTGTGGTGAAATTCATCGTACTTGCCACTGGGCTAATCAGCAAAGGAATTTGCATAAAATTACCGTTACTTGTTCTTGTTGTACGCAAATACACTGCAATTGTTCACTTCCATTTACTTGAAGATACATTTATAAATATTTAACCCGGTTTTTGATCCGTTAATGAGGTAAGTGGAGCATTGTTGTCGGTGTGTCATTTGAATACAAAGGAAACTCGTAAGAGATAACTGCACTCTTTGCGGAATTGAGTAATTAGCATAGTTATATACATTTATATCTGTTGATTTATTTTTTAAATAAGTAAAAAGTAACGAAAATACTTGCATATTATTAGGTCTGTATAAATTGATGCCTGCGTCTACTGTGTATAGAATTGAAGCCTTCTATAATCACCTAAGTTACAGATCATGCCATTTGCGGATACTAACCTCAAATCAATGAGGTTTTTCAAAGAAAAAAAAAAAATATAAATATCTAAGCTTAAATCTGGTTTTATTAAGCGGAAAGTATTTTACAGTTTTTCTTTGATAAAGACGAAAACGTAAGCCAAGCGACTGAAAATGTGTCGTTCCGGTTATTTTGATGTCAAAGATACACAACACTCTGAAGGCTGCTTACTGGTGATGAAAAGTGGGTCACTACGACAACGTTAAGCGATAACGGCCATGGTGGATTCGGTCGCCAGTATTGATAGTCAGGAAGGTTTCGCTATGTGTTTGGGTAGGCTGGCAGAGTATCATCTAATATTAGCTGCTTCCCTGTGGCCAAACACTTAATTCGAATCTCTATGTCAACAATTAGACTGTCTGAAGAAGAGGAATTGTGTTCCATCAGAACAATGAAATGTCATACACGTTAATAGTGGGTCGTCAGAAGCTGCGGAAGCTTGTAGTGCAGACCTGTTTTTAAATGATTATTACCTGTGCCTGTTTATGGCGAAGCATTTGGATGGTGAACAATTTCCCTCAAGAGAGGCTTGTGAAAATCGACTGTCCAGCTTTTTGCCAACAAAGACGGGTGTTTCTGTGAGAGGTATTTTTTGGAATTACCTTCAAAATGGCAACAATGGAACAAATCGATGCATATTTGACCTTAAACGGATCATTCTAACTAAATGCTAAATAAAGTTTTTTTTAGTACCCCTATTATTTATTAATGCTTTTTTTTATTAAGGTTTAGCCTTTAACTTCTAGAATTTAGGATAATAGAAGACCCAAAAGCTCCAATATGAAGCTACCGGAAGTCACAAGAGCGCCTGACCGGAAGAGTCCGAACGCATTTTGCTCATAAAGATAATTGAGGTATAATTGATAGATTAAACTCGTAATTGAGGTTTCAAAAAATCTTACTAAACTATTTGCATAAAGAAATGTAGATGATGGATGGACACTGCGTATGAGTAACTTTATCGGAAACGCCAGTTTTCTGATAAAAAATCACACCTACATATTCGGTAATCTCAGCGGCCACTAGTTTAGTCATAAAATCGCAATTGCGCGAGTGCAGGTGACTTATTGAATGCATATTTGCGATTATTTTCGAATTAATTGGTTTTGATAACACAACAAACAAGCGAGAACATATTAAATGTTACCAAGAAAGTCACTCTAGGTCACGCGCGTTCACTTGTTTTATTTTTTTATTTTCTTCAATATTTCAAATACATTTTCAAATGGTGCAAAAGCACTAGTTACAATAGCTGTTGGCACGAAACATTTTTTGTATTATCCCGTTGAGTTACCCGAGTCCACGCTTATAGAATTTTTTTTGTGAAAACCATATTTTTTATTCGTCAAATTGTATGCGCGTCGATCGTTGTAAAATCTGCTACTGACTAAAGTCGAGTTTATTCCAAACCAAAATGCGACTTCACATATGCGACACACACACATACACATATTCACATAATTCACAGCCAGATCGTAATGCATTCCAATTTCCAAGCGCAAGTGCTCGTCTACTTAGTATATGGACTTATTCCAATGAAATGAAAATGAAGTTAAATCAAAATTATCGATATGGCAAATTGTGACTCCAGTCATGCACACATATACACATACATACATGCAAGCATACAGATTGATGTGTGTTGTGGCGTGAGTGCCTCACAATGAAAATGAAATGGCAAATAGAAATGAAAAGCAAAACACATTTAACACTATGGAATAAAAATCGAAAACAAGTGCGAAAGCAAAAGAATATATAATATATAGAAAAGTAGACAAGCACAAATATCTGTTTATTGGAATTAAAACTGCGCTTAAGCCTTACAAATGAGCGCGATACGCGGCCATTATAAAGTAAAGTACGCACACGAGTGTATATGCGTACCCATGTGTGCGAGAGCAAGCACTTATTTATTTGTAAAAATACATACATAACGGTATATACATGCAGTTTACATACATATGGGTTTGCTGGTATTTATTTTCTTTATGAAACATTTAATCGCATCTGGATGTCAGTGAAGCGATAGGCGCGCTTCGTGTGTGCCAGCCACTGCGACGCACACACACACACACCACATACAGTTAACCGTCACCACGCAGCCAGCAGCGCTCTGTGCGATTATTTGGGTGCTGTCCGCTGTAAGGCGAGCAGCCGCTGATACCGTTGAAGGCTCAGCTGACCGGCGCATTGCACTGGCTGCCGCCGCAAGTTTTACTTATCAGAGTTGCATTTGCAGCTGCAATGACATTTGGTAGTGGCGGTGCAATTGTTGTTTTCTAACGGCAATGATAACAACAAAAACGAAAATGCGCCGCGGCATCCACACGCCAACCATTCCACACACGGCAATGTGCCCGCTGTGGCATTTACATTTTTATCACTAAAGTCGCCTTTAGTAATTGCTTCCGTGCCGATCGATAATTTAGAATTTGCGTTCATGTTGTAAATATACAATACTTACATATGTATGTATGTGGAGCTCGGTTATAGAGTAATGGTATTCAGCATGGTATGCATTTTTGGGTGCACAAATATATGTGTGTATATACACGCTTTGGTTTGATTATTTGAGTTTTCATCGCAAATCTACTCAGGTCACTAATCCCGATAATGGATAATACACCCCAATGGTTAAATAAAAGAAAGTTAAAGGGCTTCAGGTATTCTTAGTCTTCTAAGAGAGGTCTCCAGAAAGCAGAACAGTGAATCAAGAAGTGCTGAAAGGAAAATATAAAATAGCTCTCTGGGGATGCCCTTTCAGCAGCTCCATTATTTAAAGTTATAGTTAGTGTATATCAAGGGGTCTCATTAAAAAGAGTCGCTCATTTGCACATTTATACCGGTCACTTGGTCCATATAAACTGTGAGCGTAAACCGAATTGAGAAAAAAATTTCCTAGATGAGTACAACCCTTGTTGTGTGGAGCTTGATCTCCATATGTCAATTAGCGTGTTTATGGCGGCTGTTTGTTTATGACGATGAGTTACCATGGGAAAAAAATTGAAAAACGACTTTGCTTGAAATTCAATGGATTAACGGCTATGGAATCGTTGAAAGTGTTGAGGAAGTATTTGGAGAGTCCAAACATAAATCTTTGACCGGCACAAAGCATTCAGTGAACGTCGTAAAGTTTACGAAAGCTTGCCTCATGCGTGTCGTGCATCTCTGTTAATAAAGATAACATCGAAAAAGTTTAAAAAAAGTGCTTGAAATAAGCTCTTTTAACTTCTATCTCTGAAGCGACGAATCTCGAAATTTCTTATGGATCGAAGCAGCACAATGTGGATATTGCTTTGGATATGAAGCGTGTCAATGCTAGACTCGTACTAAAACATCTGAATCTTTTGCGAAAACGACATCGACAAGACAACGTAGCTGAGGACCCAACATTCAGCATCTATAAACAAATTCGAAAAAGCATTGCCATGCTTGTATTATGTAAAAACGAAGCCTATTTTGAAGGCGATGTATGTTTTGACAGTCCGGGTCAAATTTGATCAGGTGGTACTTAGACCTCATACAATATAGGCTTAACTTTATATGGGTATATTTTTTGTAAAAGACCCCAACTTTTCTATATTTTTGTTGCTACTTACAAAAGTATAAAACAATCAACAGCTTTTTCATCCTTACAACCAAAAGTTGCCTTCAAATTTTCCATTAAACATTTCTGTCACTGAACAGATTTACATTAAATACAATTTTGTGCGGTAAAAACTGCCGACTAAAGCACGATAAGTTCACTTGAATCACAGCCGATGCAAAATCTAAGAGTATAGACCAAGGTTTTTTTTTTACCTGCGGCTTCGCGAGTATTTGAGTCAAGTAACTTCTTAATAAACATCTACCGTGTCTGCAGCTGTTTGAAAGTAGCAAACTTCTAGGAACTAGCATTGTCCGGTAACATCGAGATAGGAGAATAATGTTGTACCAACACTTAGCTATATTGTAAGTACCACTGTAGATTCGATCTGTACTCGATATAATTTATTGCCCCTCAAATTTGCGTATCACGAATAAGAACTTTTATACGAACGCGCACATTTACATACATACTCCAATATTCATTAGAAATATTCCGATTATTCACACTTCGCATTCAAAAGCCGCAAGGCAAAGCGAATCTAAAGCAATTTCAAACTGTAAGAGCAACTACATACACACATACTTACATACGTACATACCTATCTATTTGCTCATGACAACTAGCGCTACGGTGGGTTTTCGTCGTTTTTGGGCGGCGCTTTGTGGCATATCGAATTGCAATGGCAGCACTTAATTCAATTACATTTTGTACTGACAACCGACAAACACGCCCGATAAGCGTGTAGACAAGCTGGCAGACAAAGCGACAAACAGGCATGCAGATCGGCCAACCGGTGGACGGACGGATGTTACGAGGCATGACGATAAACCAAACAACAAAGCCAAAATTAATAGCGAATTCCTCAACTACAATTCTTAGCGGCACAAACTTAAACACATATGCGGATGTGCATGTATATATAGTATATATGTATGAGTGAGTGTTATTGAAAATTTTAGGTGTAAAATTTTTCTTTGTTGTTGCACATGCCGATCGCCAAACTCAAATGCAAATTAATGATTTTTCGCACATTAACGCCACAAGCCAGCCACTTTGTGTTTACGCAACATTGACGTGCTAACAAGCGCAGCAACATGTTGCCAGCATGCAAACGAAGCTTGTACACATCGGCGCATAACTGAGCGGAGCATTTAACCTCGAACAGCGACAGGTGAACTTCAATTTTTTTTGCATGCACTTTTCTCGACTCGTGTTAAAGTCTTTATTTTTTTATTTTATTTTATTTTATTTGGTTTTAATTTCTCGAGCATGTGTGGCATTTATCTTTATTTATTAGTGTCTCGCGTTTGCGCAGTTTGACATTCACCGAACTCGATTGGCTTGTATGTTGTTTGTAGGACGGCAGTAGTCAATATGTTGTTGGTGTTGACATGATTTATGCGAAACTTAAACAGTTGGAAATCGCATCATTTGCTGCTCAATACTCTTTTAATCGCCTTTTAATTGCTTTGATTTTATTATTACCATTGCTACTAAGCTGATTTACTTTTGAAAAATGTGAAGCCATAAATCGAGCGGTACTCATAGTAATTAATATTAATGGTTTTCGATTGTCCAGCGCTCGTAAAAATTTGCTTAAATACATTTGCAATTATTTTTGGGTTACACCTAAGTGAAAATTTTATTTAGCAGCAATCATTTTAAATAAATTTTAAAAATTAGTAAAAGTAGGTTGCATTAATTAAATAGTTCAGAAAAAATTTTAAAGAAAGAATTGCATCAAAATAAATTTTACCGAATGCGCTAATAAAAATATTTTATTGGTACGTAGACACTCCACTTTAGTGAAGGCAGATTAGCTGATCTACTGCTGCTACAATTATTCTATGAATACAACATGATGAAATAATTTACTTTGACCTTAAAATTATGAGAAAAACTTAAATCTTGAGTTCAACATCAATCTAATATCAAGATCAAACTTATTTTCAAACTAGCTAACAACCTTAAAAATCTAAGCTCCAAACTCAAATCAAACTCAGCCTAAATTTTAATTTTTAATTGTAGCCTAAATTTTAATTCTAATATACTCTAATTCTTAACCTCGCCGTAGAGTCAATTTCATCTTTAATATACTCCTATGCTTCGATCTTAATATAAATGCCTATGAAAATTCCTATAATCTCGATCTCAACTTCAATCTTTATTTTAGTCTTAATTGTAATCACAATTTCAATCTCAAATTTTGAATAATCCCTAAATCTCAATCAAAATCTGGTAGCTGGTAATTAGTATGTAAAAACTAATAATACTTCACTAATTTACTAATTCACTAAAGCGACAACATCTGTACTTTATGAGCCATATTTCTGCACAAGAACAAGAATTGGTAAATTAACTGCTCTCAGCCCAGTTGAGCGACAAAACAAGCAAATAAGTTGTTAAACGAGACATTTCAAGAATTTATTGTGTCTCAGACGCCACTTTTCTCATGGGCACATGTACACACGATGCAATAGAATACACTC
Source organism: Bactrocera oleae (assembly GCF_042242935.1). Classification (NCBI taxonomy): domain Eukaryota; kingdom Metazoa; phylum Arthropoda; class Insecta; order Diptera; family Tephritidae; genus Bactrocera; species Bactrocera oleae. The sequence goes on along the minus strand of NC_091540.1, from coordinate 41,753,642 downwards.
CATACAAAGTCATAAATAAATGAAGAAGGAAAAGAACTGCAAAATTACAAACTGCTAAAACTTAAATAAAACGTCCGACAATTGAGTGGCTGACAGTCGAAATGAATGAGGATAACGCCTAAGTAGCGACAAAGTTAAGTACGGCGAACTAAGCTAACAAAGCAGGAAGCAGTAAGGTCGGGCAACAACAAACGTTGCTGTTGCCAAGTTAGCCTTACATAAGTAACTAAGTAAGTTAGTGAGTAAATAAGTGGTTCTTTCATGTAATTTATTTGCTGACATTCTATTTTAGTGATATGAGAGTACGAATTTATTGCCATAGCCGCGAAGATTAGTCGGAAATTTTGCGGTCCACCAAAAGGAAACATTACAAACGATTTTATGTAATAAGCGAGAAGATTTATTAGTGCGAACGTAGTGTTTGAATATTTCTGTGGAAGAGCATTATTGTGAATGGGAATATTGTGTAAATTGATAGCGTGGAAGAACTTGGCGAGCGTCAGCGCACAATGACTCGAGTGCGGTAGAAAAGTGGAAAAGTTTAGTTAATAAATAAAGTTTTAAAAATTTTTTGAGATGGGAGAACATAGCTTCAAATTAAAGAATTTTTTAAAGACGTCGATTTAGAAATGTCCGTCTGTCTGTCCGTCTTTCTGTCTTTGCACACGGTCTTTTCTTCCCAAGAAGCAGCTCATTTGTCGGAACCGATATCGCGCCACTATAGCATATATCTGCTATTCAAACTGAACGATAAGGCTCAACTTTTTATATAGAATATTTCGTAATTGTGAAGAGTATTATAGCTTCGGTGCAATCAAATTAACTTTTTTTCATGTTCTTGTTTTTTTTAGATTTTTACCAGAAGCGTTTCACTGTGTGAAATTAACTATTAAGCTTATATTTGACATTTGCTATTATTAGACAGACATTTACAGTGTTGCCAGATTTATAAGTAGTTTTATTACATTAAATCTTAAGAAAGTGAAATCTTCGAGTAAGATACTTTTCTCAAAAAAAAACTAGGAAATTTATTAATTATAATTTTTTAACAAATTGTAAGTATTTATGTAGAAAAAATTAAAATTGAAAAAAAAAAATTTTTCTCGTATTCCTCCTTCCAGTCAATAAATCTCGCACTCGTTTTAAGCTGTCACTAACTTTTAAATGCCGCTTAACCGCTATGGTTTTCGAGTGGGTCCACACTGGCTACTCGCATTAACCCATCATCACTTGCTTAGTAATAGCATTGTAAAAAGTGCAAACGAAAAATAAAAGAGTGCATAAGATGCATAAAAGTGCAATTCGCAATCGTTACAATTTTCTTTTCAATTAATTTTCACTTTCGAATCTATCAAATGACGAGTCATAAATATTGTTGTCGCTGGAAATGGTGTGGACGACAGTTGTTAGTCGACGAACGGCAGCACGCAGGCGCACAAACGCAACGCATACTTTTAAACACCGACAAGTGTGCCTGCCTGTGTATTTTTGTGTGAAAGCAACCGTGTAGCGGCAATCAAGTGACAATAAAGCTTGCCGCCTGTTTATAGTCGGCAATGGCTTCAGCGACACCATCAGGCAGCAGTTGCAGCAACAGCGCTTACAATGTAAGCAACAACAACAACAAGTACAATAATAAGTATTGATGACCAAATGCCGAGCGGATGTTGCAGCTCGCCTCTCGTAATGGAGAGATTACAGGAAATATTGCAATGAGAGTAAATAAACTTATCGGTTGTCTGTTGGCCATTGTCAGTCAGCCGCACTGGCATTCTTGCCAGTTAATTTCAACTATAAAATATGCGTACAGGCACATCGCATGCGCGGTATTTCTGTTTGTACTTGCTCGTTTATCGTAGTTTTTGCTTTTAGTAACTGCTAATCTAGCTATTAGTTGAACAACCTAGTTTTTTACTATTTTACGTGTACGAAAATTCGTTTGTGTGTATGTGTGGGCAATTTCATTTCTTTTGGTTTGTATAACTGGATTGACTGGAAGAAGGTCCTCTGATATGGTTCGGCTCCTGTTGGCGAACTTTAATGGCGGAAGAGTGGCAATCAAGCGGCAGTAAAAAGTTTGAAAGTGCCATGAAGTGATTAAGTAAGACTCGGCTTTATAGAACATGCTTTGTAAAGCAAAGAGGAGTACAGAAGAAGCACATAACACAAGAATCGTAAATTTAAATTTTTATGCAAAAACTAGTGCCTTCTTGTTCTTTATTCTTATTCTTTATTTCTGTTTTAGTATATTATTTTAGAAGGACAGTTAGGGGTTTGAGTTAGCTTGGAGCTCTGTAATAATATAATAAATTAAGGAATGCGTTAATACATACCATAAGTATGTGTTACTTTAAAGTATAATACAAATCTGGAGACAAATAAATAATTGAGCTTCCATTACTTGATTGCTTATATGACTACCACAAAAGGTGCTATATTTTTAATACTTGAGAAAATATTGGTCAGAATATCGTTAAAATATATTTTATGGAATTTCATACATTTCCGAAAAATTTGCGAAATTTTTTTGACGAACACAATATTCGATAGTACCTCAACATTTTCAACATGCAAAAATGATTTGATATTTGATTCGAAGCTAGTCGTGGTTATATGTGTCCTAGAATTTCTCCTCTCATTTGTGGCACGTGACTTAATGTTATCAGACAAATCATTCTTCAAGAGACGTTTTTTTATAACAAAATATCATTCGGTGACCTTTTTGCCGTTGAGCGCTCCTAGAAATCTCTAAGTGTTGGTCGTAAAAGAAATTGTTTAAGATAGCTGACTTTCCAAAAATATGAAAGAAGCTTGCTGGAAATATTTTTCATGAAAATTTTAGTGTTCTATGCTGAGACCTCAAGAGAACGATCATTGTAAAGAAATCGGCGAAAGCAAGGTTTAAGGTAAACGTAAATTGTATTGAAAAGTTGAAAGATCGCTATAATCGGTTCATAGTTTTCGATGACAACTATGCTGAATAATAACTCTGCCAAAAATATGATTTTCTTTAAAATTACATGAACTTTCTCGGCTTTTTAGTTGCGGTATCTTGCATCTCGCTTTTGAGTAAATACGAGTTTTAGGTATGTATGTTGATAAACAAACGAACTATAAATTTTATTTTACAGGATAAAAAATTTATCAGCTGACTAAAAAACCATTCAACACATATATCAGTTATGGTTTTGGTGTGATATTTCATTAAGTTTTTTTTGTTATACTAAGTTTATTTTACGAACTTTCCAATCATATTGTTTTATTTAATTAATTTAACGAATTTATTTCCGTTATTCAAATTTTTAATGATGTCTCAAATTTTGTTTGGTATTTTTAAATTTTTACTTTAATTTTTTTTTTAATGTTTTGATTATATTTTACGCTTTTTATAGTTTTATTAAAAAATACATATACTCAGGTATTTTAAACTCACATTTCACACAAAATTACAATAAAACGTTAAATACGAAAACACAAAATTTACTTTCTGAAAATTTTAAACTAAAAATGTTAATATTTTCCATTAAAAGACTTGCAGTGCAATTAAAAAACTGAAAGAAACGAAATTCGATATCGAAATCAATGATTCGTACATAATATGAAAAAGCAAATGGCTTTTATTCACTCACAAATAAAGTCAGGCCTGCAGACGGACTCATAAATTACAGTTTTTGAAAAATTAATTATGCAAAATTACGAAATGCAAGATATTGATTTCTTTCAGCCATTACGGAACTGCACACATACGTACATACATACATACGTACATGTTTGAGTATGAACATTTTATAACATATCTAAACTGTTTGCATAGGAAACGTTAACAGTTAAAAAAAAAGTAATTAAAAAAAAGTAAAATAAAATGTTAATTAAAAATATGTCGTAAATATTTCAAAAAAAAAAAAAACAAAAATAATAATAACAATAAACAAAATTTTAAAAACTTTATTAAGCCGGTGTTCTGTGAATTAACGTTTTGGGAGTTGGAGCAGCTCAAAAGAACTATGTGTAAGTATTTATGTAATCAATTTATTGTTTGCTTACAAAATGCGCTTTTCGAAGATTTAGCTACCGGAAAATAGTAATAGTCACTTGTGCGTAACACAAGTACTGTTTACCATACCCAACACCTGCAACACAAAGTGCATTTAACTGAGACATAAAAATAAAGCAATAAAATTAAAAGCAATAAATCAATGATAAACTAAGCTATAGAATTTCCAATTTATGTGCTTACATAATAGGGTGTGTCGATTGCACAAAAGTTGCTTTATTGTTACAGCTGGTCAGTTCAAATAACCTGCAATAGAACCATTCTTAATTTGATTGGAGGATTGTTAGTACATACTAGAAATCTGCCGTTGCAACGTCGAAACATTTTATGAAATGTGTGAAGCTGCCACAACAACAACAATAACAATATGGAATATTAAGCTCTTTCACAAAACAGCCTCACTTGGATTTGTTTGCGGTCATTAAGGCATTTACAATAGAACGGAGAAGATCAATTTTATCGTTTTGGATAGGGAATACTTGTAGTATGGCGATTGAATAATAAATTGCAAACCTGCCACACCTTCTGAACTGGTGGATTATAAATATAAAGTAGTTATAATATTAGGTAAAGTAAAAAGTTCGTTCGGTTTTTTATTGATTTTTCAAAAGATGATAACTTTGTGTGCATTTGTCCGATTTAAGGCAAATATGCGCCGTTTTGTGCGTAAACTTGTTGCCAACGAGATGCCAACTTCATTATACCCCTCTCGTAGAAGACTGCGTCCCTATTGGCAAAAAGCTCGGAGAGCCAATTTTCACAGGCCTCTCTTGAGGCCAACTTCTTACCATTAAACGCGTTCGCCATGGACAGGAAAAGAGGGTAATCACTTGGTGCCAGGTCTGGACTATAAGGTGGGTGCATTAGAACCTCCCATCCGAGCTTCAGGAGATCCTGGTAAGTCACCAAAGACGTGTGTGGCCTTATGGAACACAATTCGGCCTCTGTTGGTCAAAGATGGCCTCTTCTGGATGAGTGCTGCCTTCAAGCGGTCCAGTTGTTGGCAGTAGAGGGCCGAATTGAGCGTTTGGCCATAGGTTAGCACCAAACACACAGCCAAACCTTCCTGGCCGTCAATCAGGTCTTGGCCACCATCTGGGCCGCTTCCCCGAGCTTTGACCACGACCGTTTGCGCTCGATGTTGTCATTAGTGACCCATTTTTCATCGCCAGTCACAATCCGCTTCAGAAACGGGTTCATTTTGTTGCGATTCTGCAGCGATTTGCAGATGGAAATTCGGTTGATCATGTTTTTTGCGTTAGTTCGTGTGGCACCCAAACATCGAGCTTCTTTTTGAATCCAAGGCTATGCAAATGGTTCCAAACGGTTTTCTGGCTTATCTTTAGTTTCTCAGCAATTAAATAAGTGCTCACGTGACGGTCTGTTTCCACTATTTCCATGATTTTATCGCAATTTTCGACGACAGGCCTCCCGACGCGTGGTGCATCTTTGACATCGAAATTACCGGAACGGAACCTAGCAAATCACTTTTGTGCTACACCTTCGTTTACAGTATCGGGCCCATAAACTAAATTAATATTTTCAGCCGCTTTGGCTGCTTCTTCGCCTTGATAGAAGAAAAATTGTAAAATATAGCGAATTTTCTCTTTGCTGGTGTCCATCTTTGACGAGCGCTCACAACGTACTGAGTCAATCAATCGAAAAACTGTCAAAGAAAAACTTTTAGTGCGAATAAACACGTTTTCAGCGCCGGATAGTATGACATGATGCGATACGTAACACTAGTACTATGGACAATAACGCCATCTCTTAAATAAAAATCGAACGAACTTTTTACTTGCCCTAATATTATGAATTCGGTGTCAATTCACATATCTTAAAAAAGTGATATTAACAACATTACGGAACTTAAAATTATTTTTTTAATCTTAATCCTTTACCAATTAGAGTGGATCCGTGTTTTTGTTGTAATTACGTTAATTTTTACTTGATTTCTTTGTGGCAGAAAACCTTATGTATCTGTTATGCATCGTAAGATCAAGAGTTTTAGAGAGTGTGAAAATCGTCTGCCTTATTGTTTTTTTACTTGAAAGCTAAAGAAAAAAGAGAAATTTGAAAAAACAACAACACCAAAACAATAATGTAAGTTTATATTTGCTTCAAATTTTCATGCTTATTTAATATTATTATTCTGGGTAAAATTTTGAAGAAGTGAACTTTACATGTTTTGCACATTTCAATAGTATTGTAGTTACATTTAAAAATGACATACTAAAATTTTAAAGAAATGTTTCAAATATTGTTTGAGTTACATGCTTCTAAAGAATTCAGTCCTCCTGAGTTTATCATTAAATGATCTTTGACTCGAAACAGCATTTTTCGAATTTGCTTGAGCGATTTGTCAGAGAAAAATAATCTGATCAGTATTTTTTGTTTGTTATGTGTATAGTTCATACAAAATGACTAATTTTAATAAATGACTTGATCAAAAATCGAACTTTGGTAGGCCAATATTTTAGGTAAAAGCACCATTTTGGTAATTTGTGAATTTTTTCGACCGAAGGTTATTGTGCTGGAAATATTACAGATTTCTTTTATGTTTCATCCACAAAAAAGCCCGGAATCACTGCAACAGTTTAGAAGCTTTTTTAACGAAGTTAGAAATTTGGAGGAAATACAAGTATATATAATTTTCTGTAACACTAGGTTGCTCCTTAAATCAATTTCGGTAAAAAGATTAAACGACAAAAAAAGCTTCACGATTTATTTATATTACCATAGCTTACATTTCGGCACGAAAAGAATGGTGTTATAATGTCTGCAATTTTTATTAATCGAAAAGTATCAAAGTATGCAATATTTTCGACCACTATAAAAACTTCATAACATTAGTTGGACCGCTTCTTGTACTAAATACAACTTGCCACATATTATGGAAATATTTTAAGCTTTAACGTGTTGTAATTATTGCATTTTTCTTTCAGAATTTTTGTTGTTGAATTGTAGTTGAGTATCTTATTACTGTCAACTGGCAGTGAGGTTAATTCTTGCATTTACGAGTGTAAGCATGACCGCCGTCACCTCTTCAATTCAAGCGGCCAGTAAGCAGCGGGGAAAAAAACAAAAAACTGACCATGAATGAGGTTGCATGAGAACACAGAGAAATATAAAGATACCACAAGCTGTGTGTAAGTGCTGGCTTACAAGTGCCACAGACTCTGTTGCAAGCAGCAGCAGCACAATAATGCGTGTCGACTCGAACGCTTTAATTTCTTGTTCAAGTTTTCAAAAAGCATGCAACAAATGCCACATGCAAACATATTTACACACATACGCATATAAGTAAGTGTTAGTACAGCAATTTATTTATATATACGAGTGGGCCGCCAAATGTTTAGTTGCAAGATAAACATCGCGATATGAAATCATATCAAGTGACTCGTCAAATACTCGTGCTCGTACACACACATACACGCTAACTGTTAAGGAAGGCAAGCGGCCAGCCAAAAAGTGCAGTACTAATATTGCGCATCTAGGGCTTATAGCAATCGAAAGCAACAACAGAAGCAACGTCTTAGATGCAACTACTTATTGCTCATCGCTGCTGGCGGGATACATAAAAAATATTTCAACATTTATTTGCTCTTAGCTAGTTGCAGGCGGTGGCAAGATTGCGAGGCACTGAAAGCCTAAGCAAAGATTAACAAATACACGCGCACACATCAGTACATTCGTTTATGCATACATTTGTATATCATTTGTCGCTGGCGATAAATGTTGAGCAACAAGTTGCTGCAATCGCGCTAATACCTACTGGTGGCAGGTGCGTGCGCTTGGAGGCTTTGAGGCGCCTTAGGCACTTTGAAGTTAAAAACAGAAGATATTTTAATGAAATATTTGTCTAATGAAATTGTTGCTAATTACTGAAAATTTCATGAGGTCATTTTTCACGGCACAGTCCTAGGTTCGATCTTACTTACGTACTTATCTTACTTATAATTAACATCAAACATGTTTTTTTTTTCTAGTTTAAAATTCAGCAAAAATTTGGCATATACTCTTGCAACATGTTGCCACAGAGTATAATAGGTTTGTTCACCTAAAGGTTGTTTGTAGCACTTAAAACTAATCGATATAGATGTAGGGTTATATACATATATATTGTCAGGATGATGAGACGAGTTGAAATCCGGGTGACTGTCTGATTGAGAAATTGAGATATTTTGATGAAATTTGGTACACATATTCCTTGGCACCCAAGGGAGGTTGGTGTTGCAAATGGGCGGAATTGTACCATTGCCGCTTCCACAAAATGCCATTAAACGAAAAATTTTAAAGTGCCATAACTAAGCCGCTAATTTAGATGCAAAACTGTAATTTGATACAGGTGATAAACATTTTTTAAAAGTCAGCGTGGCTCCGACCCCTATATGGTTCAATATATATTTCTTAAAAGCCGTTTAAGATATACCAACCAAGCTTGCTAACAAGAAGGGATTTTATCACCTCTTCAAATTGTGGGAAAATGGGTAAAATCGGATAATAACCACGGATCTGTTGTGAAAATTGGACAAGGGGCGTAGCACCGCCCACCTTAAGGTCAAATCCTATATTTCAGGAACTACACAACCGATTTCAACCAAATTGGTGCGTCATTACTATTAGACACTGCAAAAATCGTCGAAATCGGATGAAAGAAATTCAGAAATAGTTGTTTTCTATAACAGTATGTCCTCTTTCCTTAAATGAATAAAATCACGGCGATACTTTCTTTAGTTTGACATAAAGCTTTGCCAAAACCTGAAGATGCCGCCTTTGTTCCTTGCAATTTGCAAGAATATCAAATGTTCGGTTACACCCGAACTTGGCCCTTGCTGACTTGTTTTTCTCTTAATACCATGTTCAGTGACTGTGGCCGTTTGACTCAGTTATTAGACTATATATATATGTATGTATATATTCATCCATAGTGCATAGATCATGTTCATTATTTAAGTTAGTCTTGTCATACACTCCAAGGGTTACTTAGAGAATTAATACTAATTTATTAACAATTAATAAGACAAAAGTTTTGTATAAATAATCGATAGTAAACAAATAATATTTTTCCCAAGTTTTTAGTACAAAAGTAAGACCTGAAGTTACTGAGCGGAGGAAAGTAAAAATTATTACTAAAATCAAAAGTTTTTAACAAATTCTTTGTTTATTAAATCGGAAAGAAGTTAGTATTCGACGGATACAGTTATTACAAATACACATTATTTAATGTGACAGCTTGTTAATTTTAGCTAATATTAACCATAAAAATTATCGAATTCGCGAAACATTAAGTATTCAAAAATAAATAAATAAATCAAGGGATCGACGTATCATATATATAATAAACGATATTTTGATATATCGATATATTTTTAATCGATATTTTTTTGAATATATATCTTTTTTAATCAATATATTTTCGATAATTTTATATCTCGATATTATATCAAAGCTGCAGTTAATAAGAGATGTCAATTTTTTGCGAAATTTGATTACAAAGAAAAACTGCTGAAATATTTTTATTTCTTAAATTCAGCCCTATGCATTCAATATAATTTTTAAAAGTCAAGTCAAATCCGGAATATGGTGCCTTAATTTCATTATTAGTTCAATTTCAGTTTAAAGTTTCTCTAAAATAATAATCCGATTTTGTTTGAAAATAGATAACGTGTTTATGCTAAGTATTAAAGACCATGGCAACTCTTTGGTTTCGGATCACACAATAGAATTTCAAAAATAAAATATGCATTGAAAGCCCCTTCGTAAGCGCGACACTGGCCGTTATTTGATATATGTATGTATGTATGTACTCGAACTAGTGGGTTTGCCTACTTTAAGCACCAGTTAAACCTAATATGACGCTAAAGCGGACGCCGGCTACATCAGCGCTCATATTGGTGGAGCAACAACACCCAGTCATTTGTTAATCAGCAGCAAAGATCAAAATCAACACCAACCACTCAGCCGCAACGCCGTCACTGGCACTTTTTTAATTGAATTAATCGCCGGCAATAGCGTAATTCCGGGGAGGTGGATTCACTAGTCACACTACGTGCCAGTACGTGTCGCTTACTAAGCTGAGGTGTGTTGGTGAGAAAAAAACGATTGTTTGTTTTACCTCGGAAAATTTTTGATTGATATTTTGACATTCGAAAACGGTGAGTTCACACAAAGATAAAACTATTTCGAACAGCTAAGGTTTATCGCACCCATTTCGCCTGTTGCCTGGCTGACTGATCAACGCCTCAATGGGTGTTGCTAGTTCATGCCCAGTGTCAAATTTTCAACGGTTTCTTTTTCGTTCGTGTGTATTTTGTTTCGGCTTTGTTTTTGGCATGACTCTAAACTCTGTTGTTTTGTCGACACTTTCGACACGTTGCATCTCCGGAGTGTTGGGCGTTTGCGCGCGGTCACTGGGTGTGTGATTAATTTGAATGGATGTGTGAGTCAACAACGTTTACAACAATTTAAGCTGAGTTAAAGTTGAGTGGCTTTTTAATTTTATTGCAATTTTAACAGAATAATTTCTATTTCATTTATGCTTTTTGTTTTTGCTATTTTGTAAGTAAACTGAATTTCTTTTGAACCCTTGCTTTCACTTTTGCATAATTAAAAATCAATTTTATCATACAACTAAGTTCACCATCAACTTACCACAACAAATTACAACAACAACAGCTACAAAACATAAACAAAAAGTAGACTGCCGGCAGCAAGCAGGTGATGCCCGACAACCGCGACAAACTTGCCACCATTTCCAACGCCATCACCAACACCATCACCATCACCGATTGATTGACACCAACTGGGCCGGCAAGTGCTGCATGTCAGTGGCGTATTTCCGCGCCGAATGAATACTTTTTCTTAAATAAATATCAACCTCAATAGCAGCGTCCATGAAGGGGTAGCGGGATACATACATACTGGCATGTGGCATGTGGCAGATATCTACATATGTGTATGCGCTTTAGTAACTGTCGCATTGTTGCTGCAGGCATATTAAATTGCGGCAAAGATGAATTGCTGGCGTTAATTTTTGGGTGCAAACGCCTGCACACACATATACATACACCATACAATCATACATATATGTAATTATGTATATTTAATATGTCTGGCAATATTATGGTTTTTTGTTGCTTGTCCTCGCCTGCCAGTTAAGTAAATAAATTTCATTCACTTTTTGCCTGAATCTTTATTTCATTTGTGTTTGACACGCGAATTTCGGCGAAATGTGTTGGCAATGACATTACGCATAATAACGGTGAGCGTCTTGTACAGGCGATTTGCTGCCCGGTTGGGTGTAAGTGTGTGTGTTCGTGTGTCATTTGCGGTACAATCAAAGTTAATAAGAAAGTTGATACCTTTTTAATTGAAATTTAAACTTTTTAAATGCTGTTGTGGGTAACAAATTCCCAAAAAAAAAATGAAAATGGAAATTAAATCTGCGCTTTTGATATTCTGCCATGTATTGAATACGAATTGTAATTAATATAATTTATAGAGATTTGGAGAATAAAATTAATGAGAATAAGCCTAACTACGTATATAACGGTACCAAGCACAATACACCGTAACTAAAATTAAGCTTACCAGCTAAGCCTTACAGTTTACGAAAGGGTTCAAAACACTCCAAAATAAATCAGGTAGTCTGGAGTTCAGTATCGCAGACCTGTTGTCCCTGTTTAGAATTATGGGCGCATACCATCTAGACTTAGCTTTTTTGTACCTAAATGAAAGTGCTCTTTGGATTTGTTATGCTAGAATATCGATCGTGGATTTCTATTTGTTAATATAGGGTTTGTATGTGTTTTTAAGAGTTAAGTTTCGGAGTCCCGAAAATATCAAATTTTGTTCAGGCTTGGTAGTGAGCAGAACTTTTTCCATTGATTCTAATATATATTTTAGTATTTAATATATGCAAAGGCTCAATCAAGAGATTTTTTACAGCCCAAGTGGCTTCATTAACGCCACATATAGAATGTAGCTCTCTACAATCTTAAGCTGAATTTTTTCTCCTGATATATTTGAAACTTTAATTGTATCTTGAGGCTATCTTAATCATCTTCTGGGAAGGGGATGTGCAATAGAAGCGTATTTTGGCTGAAGACAAGGATTTTACGCGGAAGCTATTAAAACGACTAATAAAACTTAAAGGGCTACACCCCCGAGTGAATATCAAAACGTCTAATTTGGTATATATACCCAATGTAGATATATTTGAGAATATTTTCCAAAAATTTTAAATTGACCTGGCAAATAGTTTCGGAGATAACAGCACATTTGTTAGAATTTTTGAACATAGTGTAATCGGCTTCCAAAAGTTTAAACGTGTTTTTCTCAAAAGCCTGTTTTCAGACTCGGAAGCTAAATGTCTCCGAAGCGGCTGACCATTCGACTTAAATTTTCACACGATTTTTATACTCTCGCAACTTGTTGCTACAGAGTATAATAGTTTTGTTCACCTAACGGTTGTTTGTATCACCTAAAACTAATCGAGTTAGATATAGGGTTATATATATATAAATGATCAGGATGAAGAGACGAGTTGAAATCCGGGTGACTGTCTGTCCGTCCGTCCGTATGTGAAAGCTGTAACTTGAGTAAAAATTGAGATATCTTTATGAAACTTGGTAGACATGTTTCTTGGTACCGTGAGACGGTTGGTATTGCAGATGGGCAAAATCGGACCACTGCCACGCCCACAAAACGTCATTAATCAAAAACAAATAAATTGACATAATTAAGCTCCACAACAAGATACAAGACTGCAATTTGGTACACAGGATCAAATTAGGGAGGGGCACCTGAAATTTTTTTTAAAAAGTGGGCGTGGTCCCGTCCCCTAATAGGTTTAATGTGCATGTCTTCTAAACCGCTTAAGCTATAACAACAAAATTCACTGAAAGCAAATGGTTGTATCACCTCTATCTGAAGTGTGAAAATGGGTGAAATTGGGTGACAACCCCGCCCACTCCCTGGAGATCGGCTACGGATCACGGGTTTCAAAAATTTGTGTATATAAATCGCCGATTAATAAAGTAAAATAAATTCTATAAATGTTTTTGTTTATTTAGTAAATTATAAAAATGGCTCTTTAAAAAAGGTTTACATTTAATATAACCCCACTTTAGGACAAGTAAGGATGCTATCGAAATCCAAATGACTATCACAGGTGTATATTTTTGCTTAAAGAATATACTGTTAGTTTGGCAATGTCTTCAGATTGCTTTAAGCTATTGGAGGTCCTAATTTAGACTTCCATACTAAGCCTTTCAAAGGATTCATTTCAGATTTTTCGTTGTTTAATATATAATTGGCTTTGTCAAATATTTTTAATTTGCTCCGTTTCAATTTCTTTTCGATTTTAGTTTTCTGTTTCTTCTTTATTTCACATTCTGCCTCTGCATTAAAGTAGAAAAATTTGTGTGCGAGGCAACATTGCCCACAATTAGAAAAGAGTGCAGACGAATTGAAGTTGTCTTCTGTGATAAAAGGACTAATGAAAGATATTAAAAGATAATTGGCTCTTAGGAAGAACATTAACCTCACCTTTTGAATAGAGACCCTTTCAATCTAAATATATTATTATTACAGAAGCATATCTAAAAACGTCCATGTATAGCTAGGGATGTATTGGGGTTGAGATTTGCAACTTCATAGTATAAATTGGAAAATTCTGTTAGTCTAATGATCGAACATTTGACAGGGTGGGAGCAACGCATTATTCTTATAATTATTTTTCCTCTCTTCTATTCTTGCTTCCTCTCTATCCGGTTATTTAACTTCGTTAACTTCTTAGCGATTTCATAATGGTGCGGGTCATCTCTTACTTAACGGCACAAATGCGGTAATTGACAGATAAGCAACAAAAGGAGAAGAAGTATTGAAAAGAAACAGCAACAACAGTAATAGCGGTAACTAAACTGAGAAGTCACGTCAAAAGCAACTCGAACGCGTCTAACAAAGTAATTAAAGTAATACGAATACGGGTTGGACAAGTTCTCGCAAAAGCAGATGCAGAGGCGCTAAATTAGCTAAATGAATGAGCGAATGAACGATTGACTGATGGGCCAAGTTAAATTTGTGACAAAATGATTGCTGTCAAAGCAATGTAAAGCAAAGCTGAAGCAACGGAGATAATGCAACTTGAATATAAAATGCACACACACACACAAAGACATACATTTTATTTATTCCGTATATGGCATATGTGTGTATATATAGTACGTGCATGATTATAACGGTCGCGCAATCTCTTCAGCTCATAATGAAGACATTTCCAAGAAAATATGCATGCAAAATGCCAGCTAATATTTTATCTAATTCCTGTAGCTTAGACATGCGACGCACGGAAAAATTTAATGTGACCTGGCAGCGCGAACTGAAAGGAATTTCGGTAGGCACTTTTGACCGACAGGTGACATTGAAAAGTTGAGGTCAACCAGGTTGGCTATTTCTGCGTTGCATTAATGCATTATGAGCCGAGTGCGGGCGACCTGTAGCGGTAGTGCATAGCTGTCATGCCATTCTTGCTGCAGCGCCACTCGCACCGCGCACACACATTCCAACACAATATAATACTTTGTTGAAAATGCGTTGCATGCAACATTAGTTCATTATCGCCAGCAATTTATATCGTGCCGCGGAGTGGTTGCACATGCGCGCACACGTAAATGTCAGCTCACACATTATTTATGCATGTGGCTGGATTTGGCATTCTCAGGTGAACGAAAGTTGCACTCGAGCGGCAGCAATTGTCGTTCCCGAAACACCCGCATGTGTGCACCGCCGTCGTTGCTGCTGCCGAGGTCATACCCTTGCAACTAATTGCCTGTGCACGCAAACACTCGCATTCTCGCCACATCTTTATACGCATGTGCGCATCGCTGGCATATCTGCCAAGCAGTGGCTGCTTCTTCTTAGCTGCCGCTAATTTATTTTCAAATTTATCTCATTGCGCGCTCCATTGGAAGTGTTTGTGGACACAGCAATTTACGTGGGTTGGGCGCTGAGTTAAGTGATTGGTTGGCCGATATGATGGGAGCAGCAACAGCACGTCGATGTTGTTGTTTTTGCCACAGCTAATTCAAGTGTTTGTTCCTCATGCGTGTGTGTATATGGATTTTCATATTTTAGGCTTATCGGCGTAGATCGTTAAAGCAATCAGCGTCGGTGACAGTTGCGTCAACTCCTCGAAAATTTCTGATTTGCTCTCTGTTAGTAGTACCGTAATTTTTCCGATGAGCTACTCTTTTGTGTGTTGTCGAAATGCCATTTCTCATAATTATTTTTCTAATTATAATTTTCGGTTTTTTAAGAGAACAAATCGATATCGCGGTGCATTCGTTGTCTCGCAGAAAAATAATATTTGCTTGAAGAGTAATGTTAACATTTAAGAGTGTTTCGGTGAGAGTGTGTATCAAAAGTAATTTAAAATTTCATGAAGTTGTTGTTGACCCTCAAAAGTGATAGATATCAACAAAAAAATTTTAATTGATTTAACATGTCAGATAATGAAAGTTTTAGAGCTTTATTTAGGCTTTCATATAATCACACAGAGGGCGCTCCGAACGCTTACTTTTGAAATTACTTCTAAATATCGGCAATCAAAGTTCGAAAGAATATAACTCGTTGAAAACTAATCTGTTTCCTGTGTAACCAGTATGATTTCCAAAGTAGAATAAGCAAATAAATTGATCCCGGAAACTTTTTCAAATATATTTACTAAAAGCTTACATAAAGCTTACATGTACAGGATATTTGCGATTTTTGGGCCTGATCACAATTGTATTTCGTTTATAGGTCCCAATTTTTACATCTGATCAAATTTGAACTCGGAGTGGTCCATTCAAATTGCGCGCGCAAACCGAATCGTTGCACTTTTTTTTGATAGATAGGTACAATCTTTTCTATCTACTTTTATATAAAGGTATGTATATCCCCTATATCAATTATTGTGTAATTGGCGCTGTACATGAGATACATATGTATCTCTCAAAATTTTACATTACAAGTGTAAGTGTGACATATTACCGCCTGCAAATAATATTTCTTTATACACGAAGTGACCGCAAGAGTCGACCGCCCAACGAGCCAGTCCGCCTGTGCTAAGCACAACTGGTTCATGTTCTTCTAACGAGCCGATGCGAATTTGCCACCCAAAAGGTGTACGCTTATAAGCTTTCTGAGTAAATGATTTAATCGCTTTCTTATTAGAAGCTAAAGTGCGATCAAAAACGCGCGCGAATGCAATTAATCACTGAGGAGAAATGGCTTCAAGTAGGCGACAGAGCATAAAATCAACTGTCACATCAAGCGAGAGCACATTTTATGGAAATCATACGTATATACAAATGTATATACATATATACATCTGTGTTTAAAGCGTTTTAAATGCGGTAAACGTTGTGGCAAAAAGCACACACAGTCATCATGCCACATCAGGTGGCACATGCAGTAGCAACTGTAGTAGGCTGCGTATTTCACTTATGACTAAGGAGGAAGTGTGTGTGAGTGTGTGACGACTGCCAAGCGGGCGAGTACTCCAAATGCATGCGACATTTAGCGGATGCGCGTGATAAATCACAACCGCCACATGTCATTAAATGAAAACCATATTCAATTAAGAAATGACAACCGCTGGAACAAGCATAACAGTGCTTAGCAATGAGTAGTAAGTGAAACGCGACTGTGACTGCAAGCGCGGCTAAGAAGGAGACGGCGCTTAATGCCAGCCAAAGTAGACGGCGTTGCAGTATTTCCTTTGCGGCATGTGGCGGTGGCAGGACACACATTTTTATTTTTATTTTATTTTCCTTGCTGTACAAATGTTGGCAATCAGAGAGCAACATTTTCGGTGACGCCGCTGCTGATGGCGTTGTCTGACAGCTGCAGATAGCGCATGATTAGCTGCACACACAAATACTTGTGTACATTTATAATTGCAGTTATTGCGCAGCAGCGGCTGATAGCTTCGTAAGGCTTTTATTTAATTCCACTTTGCAATGCAAGCGGCCACCTTTGCGGCTTAAAGTATGCCGGCGAGTATACTAAGTTATGTGTATGTGGTAACGGTAATTCTGCAAAGTTGTAACGGCAACAACAACAGCAGCAGTAGCAATTGCACACATTCAAGGAGCGTGCTGCGCGGAATGCCTTTGGATGGCTATTCTTTTATTTACTTATTCACATTGCAACCGTACTTGCTGTGCGTTGCCATGTCGTGGCCTTGCCTAGTATCGTACAGACACTGTGCAACATGTTGTACATGCATATGCTTGTGTTGCGGCTGTAAGTCTGCCTTGGTCTTTATCTTGCGTCTGCCTTTTCGACTTTGATTTGGACTAAGTTTGGTTTTCCGCTTTCGGCTTTATCTTTGCTCTGCTTTGCAAAATGCGCAAGGAAAGCGCTGTTTGGCAGTTAAGAATAACATACAAGCGCGCATGCGCTATGCATACATCGCTGCTGTGTACTTTGAGAAAAAAAGTTGGGTTTATTGTTTAGATTTTTTTATATATTTAAATATTATAATTCTCAATTAGTATGTATTCATGGAAGAGAAGCATAAGCTTTAAACTGAAGGCTTTTAGAATTATTCGAATCGTATTTTTAAGGAAATCAAAGAAGATGTAGTGTTGTATATATAAAACCTTGCGGCTCATGGGTCTACCTGTGTAAAATAAAAAGTTCAGTTCCTTCCATTTTTTGATAACCTAAAAAAGTTAGGTTAGAGAATCGAACCAATTCCACGCTTTTTGTCTTTTGAATTTCGCGGCTATGTACAAAGCGCTACAGAGCTCGTATCTGGCAACACTATACATAATTTGAAAGGTCTTGACATAACCTACAAAACAACGCTATGCATGATTAGTTTGGATATTGCGTTCAACAGTTATAGACGTGTAAACATGGAGTTCACTAACGCCGAAATTCGCGCTATTTTAAAGTTTTCCTTCGTTAAAGGCAAATCCGCTAGAGAAACGTTCCGTGAGATTAATGGTGTTTTGGGGGATGGTACTCTATCACTTCGAACCGCGGAGGAATGGTTTCGACGATTCAGTGCCGGCGAAAACAACAGCCGGCGGAAGACCTGTGACGACAAATACCGATCAAATCATGGAATACATCGAGCTAGACCGGCATATGGCATCTCGTGACATCGCCCAGGAGATGGGAGTTAGTCACCAAACCATTTTGAACCATCTGCAGAAGGCTGGATACAAAAAAAAGTTTGATGTTTGGGTGCCGCATAATTTGACGCAAAAAAACCTTCTGAACCGAATCAACGCCTGCGATATGCTGCTGAAACGGAACGAACTCGTCCCATTCTTGAAGCGGATGGTGACTGGCGACGAAAAATGGATCACATACGACAATATCAAGCGAAAACGGTCGTGGAGGGGGCTTCTACGAGGAAGGTATAATGAAGTTGCCGTCTAGATGGAAACAGATCATCGAACAAAACGGCGCATATTTTAACTAAATCCGATCACTGTAACACTTTTTATAAAGCATTGAATGAAGAGCAAAAAAGCGGATATTTGACAACCTTATAACTGTAATGTATATGCCGATCAAGCTGTCAAAACAATCTCAGCAACAATCTAAAACGTCTGAACCATTAAATTTATTCTTGGGGATAATACCGCAAGTTTGCATGCGAATCGGCATATAAATTGGGCAATGGGCGTAGCACCGCCCACTTTAAGGTGAAACCTCATATATCTTAGATATCGCACTTCGACCACGCTTATTTCCCCTGTTAACGTAGTACTAAATTCCATATGTTTTTTTTCTTTTTTGAACATATACAAAGAGAAGAGCCAATAAAATAACGAAATAAAACTTTGTACAAATCGGTTGCACCGAAAATAATCCATAAAGTAACTCAATTTTGATCGGTCAGGTGTATGGCATATGCTATAGTGGTTCCATATCGGCGGTTCCGACAAAAGACGTGTGCAAAATTCCAGACCGATATCTCAAAAATCGAGGCACTAGTTCTAGTATATACAGACAGACGGACATGGCTAAATCGACTCAGCTAAAAACTTTATGGCACACTTAATATTCCCTGTTCAGTGTATAATAAATTCGTATCCTCAACATTTGCCATTTCTACAGAACTTTATTTTTCAGTCTATTTGTGCCACCGTAAAACTAGTCAAAATTAAGTTGTCTGTCTGAGAAAGTGTGAATTAATCAAAATATGCAAATCATTAGAAATTCGCCGATATTTCATTAGTGAATTAATAGTTTCAAGCGTTGAAATGTTGGCGCTACTAATTGCTACCCGATTTATTGCAAAGATGTTCACTATTCGATGCGAAAATAAAGTTTTCGTTCACAAGAAAACACAAACTGAGCGCGAAAATCAGAGAATATGTAAATCAAATGACTTCCGTGACGGCATGAGGCTAAGCAGAAGTGTTAGACATTTTATCAGAATGCTTGCTCATTCTAAGTGCTGATACTTAGCACATAACTGTAAAATATTAAAAAATCGAAATGTTTCTTATAACGGTCGCCGGGTGGTTCAACTCGCCTTGTAGCGACATTTTCATAACACCCATGCGCATTAATATGCGAAATTACATACATTAGTTGTATTGTGTGCACTCATATATGAATGTGTGTGTGTGTGTGTGTCGACTCCTTCGAAATTTTTGATTAATCGAAGATGCAATTTCATAATCATCATATCGTAGCTTTAAGGCCTGAGCAAAACCAAACACGAAGCAAACAACAAGCATAATGTACCGTTGTAGCAGCATTACAGTTAATTTTCGTATTTTGACTTCGGAACAGGCAAACTCACGGCTAACAAATTGATAAATCGTGCATCGCGTATTTGCTTAAGGCGCTCAGTTACCACTTCGTTTTGCAACGATGAACCAAAACCGAAATACACAATCGCTTATTGCTGTTGGTTTGTTTGTAGGCATGCAAGTGTGTATATGTATGAGTACTAGCTATGTCCACAGGTAATCACTAATGGGCAAGAGTTGAAAAGTCAAAGAGTGTCAAGTGACAAAAAGAAAAGAGGCGACAAAGCCGATTCTGTGGTGAGAAAGAAGAGCGTGTCTCAGCTTACGTGTAAATATACAACAACAACAACAGCACTCATTACAACAGACTATGTCATATTTGTTGTGAAGATTACAAAGGCTTGTGCAATATCTTTCAGTCACACAATTGCATATTTCCCGCCGGATTTTCATTAATTTTTATTGCGATGCTTCGGTGCTTTGGTGTACATCATTTATTAAATATGTTAAACTGCAAATAATATTTCGGTTGGTATTTCATTTGTTGGTTTTAACCCTTGTTAACCTAATCTCATTGTTGGCACTAGACAATCTTTCGATTGTTGAATAATATTTTGTACGAATGCGTCGGTATTCAATTACGGTAAATTGAAGAAGATTGTGTTAGAGAGCGCATTTGCTTAAAACAATAATTTTTTCTAGAGAATGGTATTACAAATCGACGAGAAAACAATTTGATACAAATACATTGCGATGCTTGAATCACTGACCGCAGAGGGCGCTTCGAAGACTATTTAAACATTCAACGTCGAAAAATGAAAATAGTTGTCAAAGCAGTCGATTGTAAAAAAAAATATCTTCATGCTGCTCTCATATTTCCCATTGAAAACAAAGATCAAAAGACAGCTTTTAGAATTTTATCAATAAACTCCAAAGCAAATTTTGGCCTTAAGTTAGGAAAGGATAAGCTGTATGCGGTTTAGAATGATTACCATTTAATTCAGCGAGTTAAAATCCAAAGATCAAGCTGAAAAGAATATGCTGTTCAAAAATCATGCATTTCTTGAATCTCGTAAGCTTTCGATTTGATATCGAACATAGGTTGTTATCAAGAGAGAAGTTGGCTCTCTGCCAAAGATTAAGTTAAAAACACTTACTTCTTAGAAAAAACTAAGAAAGTATTCACCCACTTATCTACTACTTTTTATAATCTTAATGCAGAAAGCTTAAAAATTTATATTACTCACGGTGTCCGACCAGGGAGACTGACATATTATATTTATTTAAATCGTTTCTTTGAAAGATAGCAACTAAAATTGAATGCATATTCTTCTTAGACTTAATCTTCAAGAGACTGATGGCGCAGTGGTTTAACTCTAAAAAGTAACCATTTTCTTATTAAATTATTGAAATAAGATAAATTCAGGTACATAACCGATAGTCTGTAAATAAAAACAAGTAAAAACGTTAATTTCGGCTGCATCGAAGCTATATACCCTTCACAGGTGCACATCTTATACCATAAAAGGGTATGAAAAGGTGTTTATTTTGATTTTGATCGGTAGTTTGTAGGGTAGCTACCATATATGATGTACTTGTAGTAGTCCGATGTAAACAATTTTTTCGGAGAGGATACTTTGTCTAATAGAAAAGGTTTCCATACAAGAATTTGAATTTTATCGGTCAGTTTGTAGAACAGCTATATCCTATAGTGCTCCGATTTGGTGGTTATCGGCAAATAAGTAGCTTATTTGAGCAAGAAGGATGTGTGCAAAATTTCAGGGACATATCTAAATTGATTCAGTTCGTCACACTGATATACTTTAGGGTAGATCCCGACATATAACCAATTTATATATTACAATAAGTAATCTACCGAGAATTGAAATCCAAAGTATACGCAAAACATGTTGAATATTAAGTAGAACGCAGTCACTTCTCATAAAATTATATACAATCTTCTCTAAGATGGATAAAAAAGTGAAATATCTACGGTTTTTCACGGGATCCAATAATTTTCATATTCAATGAGTCCTTTGAAAGTATCGCGAAATTTACGATATTAGCCAAAGCCACTTAAGTTGAGAATAATAGTTTTTCAAATCCTCCTATATTATCATCGTTCAAAATACCTTTTGGCTTACATCACAGAAAGAAAAAAATCAACAAACTTTTCTCTAACACTTTCTCTCAAAAACAAATAGACGATCAGTCACACTTACCTCGTTAATTTCATCCTCCAGCGCTCGCTGACGCGTCAATTCACGCAAGCGCTCACGACGCTGCTCCGTGAGCTGCTCCAGCCGCTTGGCTGCGCGATCGACCTCATTGAATAGTAATGTCACTTTGTGCAGTCTAATTGCAACATTCGCGTTGCCTGCTGCACTACAGTTATCTACCGCAACAGCATTATTAGCTACCGTCGCGTTGGCCGCTACTGTTGGTCGGCTGATGGTATCGCATGACGTCATTGAGCTGTACTTTAACGCAGCGGAGCGATTTTGTGACGACTGTTGTTGATGTGTCATGCTAAAGTTATAACTGCCACCAAAGCCGAGATGGTTGATGGATGAAATGGTGGACAATAGCTTGTTGCTGCTGCTGTGGCGATTGTTGTTGCTTGCACCACCGGCTCCAGAGCTGCTGCCATAAATGTTGCCGTTATGATTATGGCTATTTTCGCCAGCGTCAGTTGTCGTTGCTCCAACCAGCGCGAACGATTTGGCCAGCTCCTGCAAACGCGCTAGCTGTAAAGCGCCACGCTTGCGCAAATTATGTAATTTAGAATCCATAAGCGCGCGACTTAGCGCGCGATGTTGCGCATACAATTGGCGACGTGTGGGTAAACCCTGTAGGTCGGCGGAGCGTATGTCACTCATGGCGGCCACTAGCCGTTGGCCCGCCGTGGTGCATTGCCGTTGAAAGGGTTCCAGTGCGACGAAGAATTCGCGCCACTTCCGTGCGTCGTGATGATGCAAACCTTGCAATTTGCCGTACGGTATTTGCGATGGTGCAACACTTGTCGTGACTTCATTGACGCTAATGAATTTCAACGAATGTTGTTTTTGTTGTATCGCTGCTGCTTGCTGTTGCTGCTCCTGTTCATAAGGGGGAGAAAGAGGAAATCCAAGAAACGTGTGTTGTTAGTTACGATTTTAATAGTTGTTGTTTTTACATTCAATCATTGGGTCGGTCCGTCGTTTTGCTCTGTCCTCACTTCGTTTACCTACACATTTCTGTATTAGCACATCTGTTTGTCCGTTTGTCGGTTTGTCGCTTTGCTCGTGTCGCTTTGTATTTGTGTTTACTCTTTGCCAATCTTTTTGTTGCTATTATTGTGGTAGTTCTTGTTAAAAATCGGGTTAATTGGGTGTTATGTCGGGGCGTTAACCGCGTGCTCAGATGTTGATCATTTGTTCGCGAGCGTTTTTTTTCTTCCTACTTTGTGGGTCCAAGCCGGAGTCTACATTGTTTCTATCTACAATTGTTTCTTTGTTGTTGTGTTGCTTTCAATACCTTGTTATTTACTACTCATTGCTACTCATTCAATTGTTAGCGAATCGACATCAAGACATTTACCTCATTTTATTTAAAATGTAACTACAGTTTCGCCGGGTGGTGAGTTGTTTGTTCGTCGCTGCTTTGCCCTGGCCTCCGAAGGAGGTTCACACAAAGTTCAGCAGTTCACAACTGATTTATTTTGGGAATTATTTTCGGTTTTAATGCCAATTTTCGAAAATGTTCATTTGCACTTAAAACCCTTTATCGCATTTTATAGAATAGAAATGTGAGTGACAAATTTGGTAAGACCAGCTGTGAGGCGGAAAGTTAGTGTTTGTTGTTATATGTAGTGAAAGTATTGTTTTGACAAGGTTGAGAGACTGTAGGTTATCATTTGACTCCTAAAAAACGTATCCAACTAAGAGTTGAAGTGATAGGAATGTCTAGAATTGGGCTGTGGGTTTTGAGTGAATCCTAAGCAGAACCGAGAAATGTGCCGACTGCAAATTGGTAATCGGTATCACTAAAGGTTTTGTTCTCGCCCTTTATCTCCTCTTTGGCGTTCTAGGTACAACGTGTATAACTCGGACTAACAACAAAAGTATATAAGATCGGTTTTGTTGAATTAAATTCCTAAAAAAAGGTGCCCTTTTTAAAAATCTTAGGATCGTATTAAAGGCAGTACAGTTTGGTAATAGCGGTACAAGTTTTCTGAATGTCATAAATCTTAGTTTAGTTGAATAAAAATTTTGGGGCTCCCAAATAAATTCCCATAAAAATATGGAAAATTAAAAAATTGTCCATAAATTTTGGTCTTACAAGCCTATGTAATGTGGCCAAAATACAATTTTTTGTTTTTATTTTGTTGTAGTTGTTATTTAACTGTTTTCAGTTTTGTTAATGTGTGTGGGTGCAACTCACCTTAATGCAACTCTCGTTATTCTCGCCATTAGCGCAACTGCTGACAGCCGTATTATTGCCAAATGCTGAGAGCTGCTGCTGTTGTGATTGTTGTTGTTGTTCCAGTAGTAAGCTGTGTTCGAGGCAAACGGCAAGAATTTCGCAATACGCAATTTGCCTTGTCAGTAGACGCAGACTTTGGCAAATTAAGTCGATTACGCACATTTGGCCCGACTTTTCGATGGCAATTAGAATGGTGAACGTTGGTGTTGCAGCACCGTGGCTGCCACTGTTGCCGCTGTCGTTGCTGTTGGTGGCGTTGCTGCTGTCAGAAATCGCATGGGCGGGTGATTTAGCAGCGGCGACTGTGGCTGTTGGGACATTTGAGGTGACTGACACACTTGTGGAGTTGCCAGATGCCAACGTCGCTGCGCTGGCCATTTTCGGTGTCGACGGACGGTTGATGAATGCTGGTTCTGCTTGCGACTCTTCGTGGCTGTGTTGGATTTGTTGTTGCATTGAAGGTTGTTGCTGCTGCTGCGTTGTGGTACGGTCATTAGCATTCACAGTTAAAGTTCTGCAAATTGAAATTGAAAATGAAAACAACAAATATTTTAGAAAAATGCGTGACTGATCAGAAAAAAAGCGAATGAATTGCATGGAGGCGATGCAGATAAATATTGAAACTCGTTAGAGAGACATATGTACACGTTTTGTACTCGAGATTTTTACCAGCTGCAGCAAACTGATATTATCTGCTTGTGCGTGTGTATGAGTGCGTAGATATCTTGCTCTAAGCTCTGAGAACTATTGTAGATAAATGATCGATCATTAGCCGATCTGTGGATAAACTTGTAAATAGTCAGACAAATGCATTTATGTATACTATGGCAAGGGATAACCCTGTAGGAAAATTTTCACGTTGAATAGAAGTGGGTGCGCTAATACTTCAGGTTAGAGAAGAACAGTGGCGAATAATAATTCTGGTGTACTGGTTAAATAATTCGAGCGCAGAGACTCAGGAATGATCAAGTAATATGTTATTCTGAACTGGAGATTCTTCTGGAAACTTTAATTTGAATTGCGTGTTCAAGTTGTAACACATTGGCCGTGAGCTAATTTTTATATTCTGAGTAAGGTCATTAAGTTTGCACTAGGTTTGTAACGCCCAGAGGGAAACTTGAGATAATCTATAAAAAATATATACTCATACATATATAAGATCAGCATGACGAGTTGAGTTGATTTAGCCATGTCAGTCTGTCTTTCTATAATATACTCGAACTAGTCCCCCAGTTTTTGAGATATAAATGTCAAATCTAGCACACGTTTTGTTCTCTCAAATAAGCTGCTTCTGATCACTTTAGCATTAGACCGTAAAACCGACCGAATCTTATTAATTACGGTCTTCGTATTGCAATTAAGCCTGTCATATGACATTTGCACTTATCCGAAACATACGGTTGGCTTTCCCTATCACTGTCAAAGCCTTTATGATAGATTTAATGTCAAGGAACAAGTGTAAGCTTCTGGTTAGGGTTTATTTCCCAACATAAATCTCGAAGAAGCCGCCGAGTTGATAGTTATAAAGCTTGTAAGCATCTGGATACGCTCCATAAAGTAGACTATTTTGATAAACGGCGGGCCTTTATGATGATCTTAGTAAGTGGAAGTCAAACTATTGCCTTATGATGGGACCAACCCTACATGGTACATTTATTTTAGAAAAACTTAAAAATATTTACGCATTAGTAGCCGGCTCGCATAATTTACAAACTGAACCCTGACACAGAAAATATCTTTATTATTTAATTTTTTTCTTGTCAACGAAAATTGCATTCACCATTAACTCAGCTCCACACCGGTGATCGTCTGAATATTGTTGCTGTTATAGCAATCGAACACAATCATTTATTTATTATCGCTCATTTGTGGCACAAACAGCAACGATAAATAAATGCATGAAAATAAATTCTAGATGTAGAATAACCCGAGGCAATGCCAAGCCGAACGCCGAAGGTGCGAGGTAAACCGCTTGTCGCAGCTTACAACACGCTCGCCATTTATTTGAAATGACGCCGCATGTGGTCAGTATTATCAGCGACTACTTTGTCTGTCAATGTTGGCAACAACATAGTCAACGACATTCGCGACTCTTCAGCCAAACACGCACAAACGGGGGGCATACGATTTGAAGGTGCATGCGGCGAGACTAGAGGCGCAGCGCTTCTTCAGATCAACCTACGCATTTCTTGTTGTCTCTCACCGATGTGATGGGCTTCGCATTTGTTGTTTTTGTAATAGTAGAGTTTCGTGTAATTTGCTGTCATTGGCTGAGTGACTTAGCACTTTGAGTTTTGTTGGAGTTTTAGTTTTTGTGAGTTGTTGTTGTTGTTGTTATGCAGTGGTTTTGTGATTTTGCTTTTTGTGAACGCTGCTGAGTCTATTCAAATGAGCTTAGAAATCTTGAGATATTAGTATATCAGATCAGATATTAGTATATCTTAGTTTTTAGCCAGGTTTTTTTACCATAATTGTGGTGTGCGTCTTGAGTATTATAAAATTTTTATTTCATCTCTTAATTGCTTGTAGCTGGTTTTGGTATATCCTACAAAGTGATCTATTTTAGAGAAAAATTTATTTATTCCTTAGTGACCCAAGGCACAAGAAACACACTATTTGAGTACTATGTCTAAACTAACTAACTAACAAAGTTGTTTTATCCATGAAACTGCTCTAGTCTACCTTATTTATTGGCATTCAAAAGTATTTTGCTGTTTTCCAAGGACGTGTGGTGTCGCTGTGAGTCTGTATATACATATTTCATGTTAAACTTTTTAGTGTGGTCCATGTTTTTGTTTTAACATATCTCAGAGATGTCTCTGCTTAAAGTGCTACAAGTGGTAAACTCTCATGACTCTCTTGTCATATTTCTGAGTAGATTATCTAATCTAATGTACTATTTTGGTCCGATATGGCTAACTTAAAAGCGTGTGTATACTCCACAAGTGATTGTCTAGTGATGTCAAGGTATATAATTCTAGATGAAGGTCTCAGAACATAAAGCTCGGCAGCGCTCGAATTCAGCCCCACCTTACTGACTTCGCGTTATTAATTTTTATTATTTGGATGAGTGCTGTGTGAATTATTGTCGCTTGTTGCGAAGATCGCTGTTCGCGCAGCTTGGGGTCACACATTTAATAAGCGCTACAAAGGTATGTCCGTGTGTGTGTGTACGTGCATGCTGTTGTAGTAATTTGGGTTAATGTCGCGTGTATTTGTCATAATTTGCCTGCCGGCTACTCGTTGCATATATTTGCCCAAACAGATTTGCAGGGGAATCTGTGCTATGTGCATTTGTAAACACGAGTGTGTGTGTGTAATCGTATGCGCATAATACTTGTTTAAACGGTTTTTGTAAAGTTGTTGGAATTTCGAAATAAAGATCTCAGACAAGCGCACCCATTAACATGAATCGCTAAGACTCCATAATTTAGGAGATAGTGGATTTGGCGCACAAACAGCAATAGTAACATAAAAAGTAGTTGAAAAATTATGTATTTAGCCATTCTTTAAGAATGTACTTGCGTCTTGAGTGGTAATAAATACATTGAGAATATTTGTTGACAGACAATCATTTTCTTGTTCTTTACATTTTTGATGGACCGGAAGTCTTATGATCTGAAAGAGGTCTGTCGTGTGACTGAGCAAACTAAAGTTATATGGGCTGTAACTGTTGAGGCGCTGATATACCTTTCTAATTTATACAGGAGAGACGTTCTGAACATCATAATCGGTGAGGTTATTGAATGAAAAGTCGCTCCTTCATCCAAGTGCCAGCTAAAATTCGATATTCAGTTTAAGGTAATAGTAGCTGAATATAGTGCTGAATACAAAAAAGTTTGGAGTTACTCTTCGATTTATTCAGCTATAATTTTCATTAGCTGAATAAGGGCTGAAACCAAAGGGCAGACTGTGGAGCTGAAGGTTCAAGGTTGTATGCTTTCTAGCCAACAAATGAAATTTCTGAAAGGTATTGTATTAGATTACCTGAGTAAAAAGTCAAAAAACTTTAATAATTTATTTAAAATAATAAATTATTATTAATAATATTATTTTAAATCACACTCTCATTTAAGGGTGATTTTCAAATTAACAGAAAATTTCTGAAAGCTAATATTGACTTTGATTAAAACATGAAAAAAATTCAACAAAATCAAAATACACTTTTTCAACATTTAATTACAATCAGTGCCCATTCAGCTAAGAGATTTGCTCGAATTTGATAACGCTGAAATCATACCATAAAGTCCGAAAGAAAACCAAAGGGGCAAAAAAAAAGAAAAGGCAAGAACAAAATATAATTCTGAAAAGTCACACCAAAAAGATTGTAATCATTCCTAAAATTTGTATGTAGACACCGTAATGATCGTTAAGCATTTTATAGCGCAGTGTGGAGTATCATCAGTATGAAAGACAGAGTGGCAGAGCTGTGCTTAATAAGACACAGACATTTTAAGACCACTTTTCACCAGTGGGAGACGAGCACAAAATAAAAGCAAAAAGAAAGAACTTTAGATGGAATTAAATAGAACATATCTACCTCGGAGTGACTGTTAATAATTGATACTTGACGATACTAAAATTTTTTATTTGTTTTAATTTTTTTTTAATTGAAAGTTGTTGCAGCAATTAATGGTGGGAGCAGCTGCGTAAAGCTTCCCGTTTCTAAAATATTACCTACCATACATCTACCATAAAGAGCGCTCAGTTATGAGGAAGTCGTAAGCCTTTTGCTATTTAATGTAGCAAAGCGTCTTAAAATTGCACTTACTTAGTTTTTAAGGGAGTATAAAAATGCAGGGAACCAGACGCCTGATCAAAAGAGTTTTAAAATATTTTATCTATCTTCTATGAAGCGACTTGAGCGCTTGCGCATTCACGCCATACTCTAACGTCTAACGTTTGGTGCGCAAGTCAAGTGCTGGCTTGTGAAATTCTTGTTGCGTCCAAGGTGTTGGCGTCAATGTTGGCGATACTACGCTTGTGGCGTCACCTCTGTAACAGTTAACAGCTGCTCGCCGACAACGAAAGTGTACTGATTGGCAATTAAAAGGTATTAGCTTTGGGTGGAGCTATGTGCTGTCGACTGGCCAACTAAATGTTGCTGAATAAAAAGCCGTAGGCTATCAAATTTGTTCTTTTTAATGAAGATAATTTTATAGATTTTTAAATTTTTTTTATATGTTTTTGTTGGCATAACACTAGTGATTTTCTTGTGATTTAAGCGCATACATGTTTAGATGTTTAGATAGACTATAAGCTGCAAGAATTTAAGCGCTTTATTATTATCTTAATTTTTATTTAACGGCGCATAGAAGGGCTCTTAAAAGGGTTTCATTTTAGCACATTCGTTCGGCTCATAGAATAAGTCAAAGCGCTACATCTAAATACTTAATCAATGTCAACATCTTTGCAGAGCAATAAAACCATCTTTGTCCGGGTAAAAGAAGGGTAAAATTTAAATTTGTGTGTAAGGTGCGGCTGAATTCTAATGAAGCGGATTTTTATGTGTCTTTAAGAGCATTTTTATTTCGATTTCTCATTCTAAATTTTTTGCTATATAAAATATCTGGTTTTGGTTTGAATTTTGGAAAATTACCGTTATATGGTAGAAGACCGGTTATTTGCTAACACTGTTCTCTGACCATATATATTGTAATATAAGCCAAAGTAGCAAAAGCCAAATTTTATATTATTTCAAATTATGTCAAGTAATTCATCTAAATTCTTTAAAGTTAGGTAAGTTTTCTCCAAGCACATTTTAATTCTAAACAAGCTGACCCGGCGAACTTTATATCAAACTTTTTCGAGTATTTTGTGCTTTCTTCTATTAGGAAACAAGCTTATCTTTTTTTTCTTTTTTTTCTATATAGATATATGTACGTATATATATATATGATAAAATGTCTGATGTTTATGTGCTGATATTTATTTTCTTTTACAGTTAGATTTACAAAAAAAAAAGGAAGATGTGAAGTGTAAATTAGTTGGTTTGTTCACCAGGATAATTTTTGTTAAATTTGAGTCTATAGTCATTTAAAGATCGAATTTTTTGCCTTATAAAACTTCCGTTATGACATGAAATTATGATTAAGTGGTTTCTGGATTGGTCTAAATAATTAAACGGTATTCCACATCACACCACCACAAAAATGTACTATCATCACATATCGGTTCTAAGGTCATCTTTTGACTACTACTAGACAACTGACAACAATTATTAAAGAATTGGGTTCTAAAAAAGAGTGGCTTGGACGTACAGGCGTGAATAATGGCACTGAAACCAAAGATTTCTTAAGTCTATTTTCAGTTACTAAGCACCAAAATTCGTTCATTATGCTTCACGATTTTATCTACAATATTTCTATATACATCCTATATGTTTGCACAAACTACCGTTAAAAGCACACTTTCAAAATACCCTAGTACCACATAATGTGCTTAGGTATGATAACCACTAACCAACATTGACGTCTTTGCAAATGAGGTCAAGATGTGAGCTGCGATAATTTAATTTCCCTTCATGCACCGCTGAAAGGTTTAAAAATAGTTAAAGAGCAGCAAAATCCGAGGAATCGTAGCCTTAGGCTGTTATTCTAGAAACTAATATCTTAACAGACGTGAACGTACGTACATCCATATCCATAAAGAGTATTCATCTGCAGTAACTTGCGAAATTATTGAAGCATTTAGCACAATCGCGATAGTCACGCCGCCGCCACAGCTTTCGAGAGCAATACATGTGCTTGCACACATGTATACACCTATTTATAGGCACCTACAGGTACATATTCTGTGGAAATGGCATGCAAATTTACTTTAAAATTCTATATGCCATAATTCCTACTAAGAAACCATTCAGCCGTGTTGTCGGCGCGACCCGTTGGGTTTCGGCAACTTGCCTGCCAGCGCTTGATAAAGGACTTGACTGTGGTGTTAGCAGCATGAGAATTCTTGTGCCGCTTGAATTACATTACAACCGTGGCTAATGGCTAAGTTGATGTTGACAATGATAGGGGGATTATGTTGGCAATAATGTTGAAAGATGACGTCGGGGATAATGATATCGTTATTCAGCAAATGCCAATCAACGCGCCACTTTTGTTATATTAAAATATTTAGTGCGCTGCATGAAGAATTCGTATATATTTTTTTATAAAAATAAAAATCTAAAATTTTCGTTGTTTTTTGATGTTTGTATTAAAGCTAGTTTCTTGGGGCCAATTTATCGGTGAAATCAGCTTAAATATTTAAAGATATATGTTTATAGTCAAAGAATAATTACTTCATACTTCAACAAAACATCTTTATTTGAGGTTAGAAAAATTCACTTCTAAAACCGCGAAGTTTGTAACGCCCAGAATTAAACTCTGAAGACTCTATAATTATAAATGATCAGCGAGACGATCAGCTGAGTTGATTTAGCCATGTCCGTCTGTTTGTCCGTCGACTAGTTTCTCGGTGTTTAAGATATCACTCTGAAATTTAGAACCCTCCCTTCTTTCCCCAAAAACCTACGCATTTAACGGAACCGCCGATATCGAACCACTATAGAATATAGCTGCTACACAAACTCGGACAAACTGACTGATAAAAATTAAAATAAAGATCTTTTAATGAAATGAAATGCACCTGTGAAGGGTATTATAGCTTTGGTGTTAAATTTTCTTTTTGTTATTTTAAGAATCGTCAACTATGTATATACAATATATTGTATATTCGTCTCGCCTGACTTTGGTTTTTCGAGAAAGGCAGATATGCAGCGAAAATGTATTTGCCAGCTTCTAAATCCGAATTGTCTTAATCATTGAATCTTTTCCAAACATTTCAGGAATAGTCAGCCACATTTTAATTTTTCTTAAATTCTCATTTAGTCAATGGGACTCTAGAAGATCTTCAATACTTTAGAAATATTTATATATGTATTAAAGAGATTATTTGATGACTCCTGGTGTATTTGGCACTAACTTAAACAATCTGAGTTTAAGTTTACGAACCTTAGGATTTTTCTAAAGAGAATGATTTGTTAATTTTATCAAATAAAGATAAAACAAGGAGTCAAAATAGATCAGAATAAATTAATAGTTCGTTAAACAAATACATGATCTTTAGTAAAAATTTATTTTAAATATTCCTCTAATATTAATTTATGTAAATTTTTAAAATATTGTATAAGGGGAGGAGTTAGAACTAGACGACGAAGAGAGCTGTTATGCCACAGAACTTTTTTTGCCTTCATTCCAAAGAATTTTCAACGCTGCACTATTGTTGCTACAACATTCGTACAAATTTCACTTCGGGCCATTTTAATTTGAACGACAGGATCAACCATCAGTTATCAAAATTATAGGGACTTTATGCACACTTCACCCGCTGTCTGTATGCTTAAGTTAGCATATATATATATTGAATATACATATATATGTAATCGCCTCGGTTGAAGCAGATCAGAAATGGCATGGCGCATTCTAAGTCAGGTCTGGCACGTCATTCAGTAATATTCGCCAGCCGTTGGGCTTGCGCTCTTACAAACCATTCTGTATTGTGTATGCGGTGCGGGGTGTTGAGGGTTGGGGCTGTAGGTTGGTGTTGGCGGCTTTTAACTTTGTTCTTTCAAACTTAATTTAAATGCAGTTGGACAGTCAGTCAGGCAGGCAGCACCAGCACGGACAGAGCGGACAGAACGAATAGGCCAAGGCGGACACGTTGTCCGTTGTAGCGCTGCTGCTGCCGTCGCCGCTGGTCTGACTGTCCGACTTCAGACTGAATAAGAATGCTTTTTTTTTTGACAGTTTCGTGACACGTTAATTTTATGGTTTTATGCAGGTATGCTGCGAGCGCACATATCTGTGGCATAGGGCAGTGCGGGCCATGAATGATGACGATCGTAGTTGCTGCTCCTTTTTTGCTGTGCTCTCTTTTCGCGGATCTTAAGTCACCTTTTATATGCAAACCACATTGATTGCCGAGAAGTGTTGCCAAAGGGAAGTAGAAAAAGGAAGCTGTGCTTGTAGCGTCTGTCTAGGAAAAAGCGCGCTGACCTGCATCCGCCACACATTTGGCTTGAAACTGTGCCAGTGTGGCATGCTAACAGCATGGTGAGTGGATAGGCAGGCGGGCGGGGGCATGCGATATTTGTAGGTGCCGCTGATCGGCTGCCAATTGCTTGTCCGGCTGGCACACTGCCGTCTGACGATTCATGTGTGTCCCGGGGATAGTTCTACATTTTCAAGATTTTCTCACGGCAAATTGAATTTTTATTACTTGAAACGTTTTTAAGTCGGTTTATTTTGTTGCTCCTTTGGAGTGAAAATATTTTTGGGGATTGCTTGTGAGCATGTGATTTATTGACCGCGGCTTGTGCGGGTCAGCGAAAAGCGTTTTGTAGAAACTTATTCAATGGTTTCCAAGAATATTTGCAGTTAGATGTGTATATGTATGTGTGCATGTGTGTGTTTGTGTGTATTCTGTGCGCTGCGTGAAATACTAATGTGCAACATAAGTCAGTTGCAATTAGTTAGCGTTAGACACTTGTGTACCGTTATATTTGTCTTGACACTCGCACAGTTGCCTCCACTCAATCATCTCTGTTTGACATCGAATGCTTCTATTAGCATCTTCAACAACTGCGGCCTCATGTCGTTGCAACCAAATGCAAATAATAATTGGCAACTTCTTGTCAACATTTAAAACTTAAAGTGACAACAAGTAGTCGTTTGTGAGTAGGCTTGAGAGGTAAGGTGGGGGTCTACAAATATTGCTGTATACAAAGTGGGAAATGGGCACATCAAGTAGTATCTTGTTAGTAGTTTGTGGCACAGTGGTGCATTGCGGTACAATTTTTGAGGGTTTCGACAACATTTCTAACTGTTAAGAACATTGTATTTCTGAGCCAGCGCAGCCATATGATCATAGTTTGGGAGTTTGAGGTGCCATAATGGCCCAGCGTTCTAGGCTGTTCAAGTGAGATCTCTGTTGGGAATTGCAACAGTATCGGCCTTTTAACCTAATCTAGTTATCTAAGCAGATTTGTGAGGGTTTCAACATATTCCTCCAATATATAGTGGTTTATTTAGTTTAAGCTATTAACATAACCTATATTGTCCTGCGATTTATGGCCTTTTGTTGCATAATATTATAAATTGATATTTTTATGTTATGTAATGCACGCTTAGATATTGGAGTGCTTTCTCTTGGGCCTCATTATGGTTAATTTTGTATTGTATTATGTTGTGATGTGCTGTGATATGTTATGTTTAGCGAGGTTATATTGTGAAATGTAATACTATACTATGTTATGTAATGTTATGGTTTGTTGTGCAATAATATGTTATGTTATGTCATTTCGTGTTGTGTTATGTACTGTTATGTTAAGGTATGTTATGTTATGTTATGTAAAGTTATGTTATGTTAAGCTATGTTATATTGTGAAATGTCATGCTATGCTATGTTATGTCATGTCGTGTTGTGTTATGTAATGCTATGTTATGTTATGCTATGTTATTCATTATTATGCTATGTTACGCTGTGTTACGTTATGTTGTAGAATCAAATATTATGAAATATAGCGAAAATTTATAGAGTAGGCTAAAGTTTAGAAAGATTGCATCAGCTCTCTCTGATGATAAGACTCAAAAAATATGAGTCACTTACTGACAATTATTTGGATCTAAAACTACTTGAGAATCAGACCGATGATTTTGAGTTTCATATAATGACACATTGACAGTAAATATATACATACCTACAATTTAATTCTTTTTCTCTCAAAACCGCTCACTGTATCAATTCTTCGGGTATGTCATGAATTTCGCTACACCAAGTCTATGTCCGGCAGTAGTAGTCTGAGTAAATAAACGCTTGACATTAAGAAGTCCTCTCAAATAACTGTCGGCCAATAGCTACAATAACCACCGCACGAAGTACCGCAGCCCCTCCCACTAACATAGAAGACACATACAAACATATATGTTGCATAGGAGTACATGTTGTTGGCACGCCAATAGGCGTCTATTGGAAATGCAAATTTGGGCCTGCGCATGTGCGTCAATATTTAAACAACTGTGCGTGAACGTTGCGTGTGACCATCAGCGTAGCAAGCAGCGCGGCAGCTTAGCAGCACAGCGAACGTTGTCAATAGAGAGACGTTGTTGTTGACGTCAAAAAATGCAGTCATAAAATTAACTTTGCCGCACACATAAAATAAACAACATGCATACTTGCCACATGCTGCATGCCACAAGCTTTGGAGCTTACGTACGGCAGGCGAACAAACAAAGCAATTGAAATCGGAAAATATTGCACGGTATTGTAAATTTCGCGGCAATACTAAATACACAGACGTGAGTGTGAAATTACAAACAGTCAAAGTGCGCAAACGATCCGAATTGCTGAATGCGGTCGCATGGCCGGGTGGCTGGACACAAATGCGCTGGCGGCAACGGCCAAGGGAACGCTACAGCACGATGCGGCGTTGCTGATAAGCGGAAAGAAAGCTGCAGCAACCTAACTAGCCTCACTTGTGCGCGCGTATGTGTGTGTGTCTACTTTGTTGTTGTGAACTTTGTGGCGGCAGCTTGCAATGCGGCGTGCGTATCCAATCAGCGATCTGCGCTTGAACGCGTGTTGATTTCATTTGATTTGAATTTTTCCCAAAGGCGCACAAATTTCGCAATAAGTGCGCACACATACACACACATATATACATGCATCTGTGCCTATTTAGACCTAACCTAGCGTTATAAAAAGCATAGTTTGTGGCATGCAACATGGTTAGTAAAATGCGTTCGTTTGACTTCCTTGTCGTGCATTTCGTCGAAATTGTAATTGCAAACTGCGGTAGCCAATAATTTTGCACTTTATGTAGTGCTAAGAGTTTTGCCAATAATTTCTTTAATTATTTTCCCATTTTCGATTCAAGTATTGTTGCTACTCGTTTTAAGTTTTCTTATTGTTGTTCGACAAAATTATTGGCGCCACGCAGCTGCGAACATGCATTTTGCGTGCGCATGCTCAGGTTTTGTCAGCTAACACATCACTCCAACAGTCTTATTGCACCTTTGCAAAAGTTTTTCCTCAATTTTCCGAATATTAATATTTTTATGTTTGTGTTGTAATGCCTACGGATTTGCACAAAATTTACTTTCCATTTACTGACATTTTGCTTCACATTAATTGCAATCGATTTTCCTGGCATCGATTTTCTTACCCCTGCGTAGTGGTGTCTCTTTGCTTTCAAATAACTCTTGGTAATGACAAACATTTAGCATTGTATGTGTGCGTTGTTATTTACTCACCTCTCAGGTATCGTACTGTAGTAGAGTAGCACCGTTGCAATTTCGTAGCAGTTTAGACCGGCTGCCAAAACGCATTCCGCATCGACAGAGACAATCGGATGGCCGTTTAAATCGGTGGTGCCTAAAGAGAGATAATAAAATGAATTTAGAAGTAAAAAACATTCATTAAATAATAGTAATATTGCATGAAATTTGTCGAGATAAAATTAAATGGAGCTTCAGTAAAGTAAATCGCAGATGATTGACTATAAACGGGTTGGTTTACTTCATCGATAGTCGGATCTATGTAACAAAAATGGATGAAGATTTCATCCAGGCAAGATGGGACTCTTATTATATTTTTTTATTTCGAGACTATGTTAGTCCTTAAGAATAACAATAACAACAACTATAACCTCGGTGAGGTTTGTCATATATTTGTGTTCAATAAAAAGCCCCGAAGCCTTAAATTGGACCATTTTTCCTTTGATTTTGATCACTTCAAATATATTATGGACCGGGAATTATATTCGCAACTAAACTATAAATTCTCCACTAAGCCAATATGAATAAAATATTCCATGAATAATCAGAAGTTTTAATATCGCTTCTCAAAATGTAGATATTTGTAGCGCAAGTTTTTACTATGAGAAACTATGTCGAGTACCAAGTTGTACTAAAATCATTATCTAGAGCCAAGTTAATCAGGTTGTGATATAGAATATGTATGTTTACTGTCTTTCTAACGTGCCTCTTTGCAGTTAACTTGCCCGGCAGCACGAGAAAAGATCGGTAGCTTAATTCTATGTTTGTATTTCTAATAGATCCGAAATTCCACTCTATCTTGGTTATGGGCTATAGAAGAGGCTTGCCGTTTCTCAATAGGTTTTTCAGAAGAAATATTCTGTAATAAAGATGAAAGAAGCCAAAAATAAGGAGTCGAAGTCGGAAGAAGATGACGATAAGGGTTTTGGTCTATTGTATTGTACTAAACATATTGCAATATTGATTGTCAAAAGTAAGTCAGGATTGGAAGAAGAAAGGGATTGATAAGCAACCTCAGGTCGTACTTTAGCTTTCACTCGTACACTATCCACTGAATGTGAATATGGCTTCGCATATTTTCCATCATAACAAGACAATATCTTTGAGATTGACGCTTGAACACCATCCCTGGTAGCTTGGAATGCAACTGACCGAGTAGTCGGCTTTCTGTTTTGAACCGAATTCCTTCCCTTTCTGCTTTTCGACATACCTATCTTCCATGGTCGCATGTTTAGCCTAAGTTCGGTTACAAGTTGTCTTGCAAGTTCGAAACACTTTGGTTGCACTGCTTTCAATCTATGATTTTGAGTTAAATTTAATATTCAGTTATCCGAAAGCGTTAGAGTACTGAACTTGTGTGGTTGTGTCACTCTAAAATGGTGCTTCTAACTGTGGAATTAATGTCTACTGATGTAGGTATATACTTCAGATTTTCCTGGTTTGATGGTGGTTATCCTTATCTCTGCTAACTTCAATTTTCATAATAAAAGAACATCGCGCTCGGTGCAAAAGAGCGGACAGCAAGAGTAGCAGTTTATGATTTCGCAAAAGTATTGCCAGTTACAACAAAATTTAATTACAAATACAAACTGATTTTTAAACAATTTTTCAAATTACTATTCGTTATCCAGTTTTATAAACATTTTCTCCCACTTTGCTCATATTTTATGAAACAATATTATACACTGATTGTGCTTTAAAATGGTCACGCCAGACTGCATAGACTCAGAGATGAGTACACTTGTTATTAAAAGTGAAAAGTTTCAAATACGAGTCGACCAATGGAGATGTGAATAAATTCTCTGAGGGAAAACACAAAACTGCGACCATCAAGTAATTTGCATGTCAATTAAATTTATTTCATTTACGCTGCAAATGAACTTGACACAATTATTGCGGCCAGACAGCATGCTACCACGCCGTTCACTCAGACGGGCGGCTCGACAATCAACCACCCAGCCAAATAACCGCAAGCCGCCAACTAGACAAACAACCGCACAACAACTCATATGGGTGTGCTAATAACAGCAGCAGCAACAACAATCTTATGATTACTACTCTAAATGCCCAAGTTATGTATATACACACACTCATAAAGCGGTGCACCTGGCACCTGTAAGCCATGCCACTTTGCGATCAGGCAATTTCTTGCGCATTGGGTGGTCAATTAAATGTTAATGTGTTAAAATGTGTAGATGAGGCAGCAGCGCCTACTGTAAACACACACACATATATATCTGTGGGCTTAATTGCTTTAGAAAAAGTTGGATTAAAAGCAGTGAGTGTCTTCAACGACTTTATTGTTGACGCTAATGGTGGCGGCATTCAAAGTCATTTGGCAAAGTGTTGCACGTAAAATTGAACGACACTACTGAAAATGAAATGGCAGTCCATCGCGCCGAGGTGTTTAAGAATTTCACTTCCACCGCATATAAATTCATGAATTTGTGTTATGACAGTACTGCGCTGCCTTGGCAGATGACGTGATGTGATCTGGTGATCATCACATGATCACTATCAACAACAGCGGCCACTGCGGCAACTACTGCGGCGATTAACATGTTGTGGCAAGCATAAACAATCTAGCGTATGCGTAGCTGGTAGTTGGGTGTGTTCAAATGAAATGCAAATCAATTTGCGCTTGTGTGGCGCAGCGGGTGTAAGCGTGTGCGCCGGCGCGCACGTAAAAGGCAAACAAATTGATAACAAATTTGGTTTAATAGTTTAGTGGAACGATAGTAGCGGGAAGTTTATAGCGAAAGTCCAATTTAGAATGTTTAAAAATCCAATATTCATGAGCGAGTGCGGGTCGAGTGTTAATGAGAAATATGCAAAATAGTCAGAGCGAACGGAAAGGCTTGTTGCTAAATGCAAAGCAGGTAAATAAAATGCTCGAATTTATTGGAGCGGATATTGTGTTGATTGAAACTTACCTGGCAGATAAATACCCGATGTGGTTAATAGTTTCTCGGGGATTTCGCCAATTGAGGCAGGAGGCACGATTTCACACTCAAATTGATCTGCAATGGAGATAGACAAATTGTACGGCTTATTATTGTTTATATGGCAGTATAATGGTGTTGGTTAAAAATGTGCGTGTGTATTTTAAATAAATGTTTTTAAAAATTTTTTTGTTTGATTTTAGATGAATAGAACTCAATAATTAAGCTAGGCTTTTAACCTCGTCAATAAAATTTGAATTTTTGGTTAGAAATTTGTCAATAAATTTGGAATGCTTCATGGTTATATATATATTTTAATATTGCGATAGGCTATAATATAAATTTCAAAGCAAAATGGACTATGAAAGGTTTGTAAAATTGTTAAAAACGGGCCACAATCTTTGAGATGCGTTTATGTCTGTATTTTTGGTACATTAAAGGCTGCTGTTTTTTTAAAATCATTGGTCCATATTCCTTCAAAAGTGAAGCCGGCCATAATGTTAGAGTCAATTGGGAACGCTAAAGGGCCATGGTTAGTAATTTTTTTTGTGCCTGAATTTGAGTATATTGATGTGGACGACCTTTGGTTCCAACAAGATGGCGCCACATGCCATACAGCCAACGAAATTTATTGAAGGAAGCTTTTGGTAAGAGCATTAGCTCGCATCATGGGCGCGCGTGAGAGGCGTGGTGTGGCCTCCAAGATCGTGCGATTTAACATCGCTGGACTATGTTTTGTGGTGCTATGGGAAGTCGCTAGTCTATGCAGATAAGCTTTAGATGATTGACTGCTTGGAAGAGCCTAAGCTCTTACCTAACATACGGCCCCAATGGCTCGCCCGAAATCATTTTTAAAACATAAAGTTAAGTTTTGCAAACTATAATTTATAATCCTTTTCGAACTTCGAATCCTCGACCTCATTGAAGACAAAAAGCAAGAATTTTTTAATTATTTCGTAGGTACATATGTTATTTATCTTGGAACTTTAGTTTGATAACTTTATTAATATAGTAACCGCAAATAGATCGTTCTGCTTCGCCAGTTTTGTAGTGAAAATAATAATAATCGAAAGACTTAAGCCACGAACTTCTTATCCTAACAAAATGGCATTACAAGTCCATTTGTACATATTCGCTCCCTATCAGCACATATTTAAGTTATTTGATTAAAAATTTAATTCTGAAAATATTTAATATTTTGAAATGCACGTACATATATCTCAGTAAATTCAACAATTTGGCTAGATTTGCTCCAACAACAGCTGTGCTTTAATATAACTGATATATAACCGTATAATATTATACTTTATATATCGCTACTCTTCAGTAAGAACGAAGCTTATTGTTTTAGTATTTACTTTACTTAAGGGCCTAGGAATTCGTGGTGTCTTAAACAAAACAAAAAATTGAATCTTAATGGAAAAAATATCCGCTAATAAAGTACAAACGTTATCTTCAGAACTATTTTAATTTAAAAAATATAGTTTCGAGAAGAAGGCTTGTGAAGTTTTGCATGCTAAAGCTACTGACCTGAAAAATTCGATATTCTAAAAATCCTAGTCTACTAGTGTAAAAAGAAAAATTTTTGTTTTTCATATTACGATAAGATATTCCTTAAAATGTCACATACTAATATTTGAAATCGATATCCTAAATAGTTTTTATTTGTTTGACTTCACTCGAAGACAAATGATTCGAATAATATCAAATCCCGCATGTTCTCTAGATAGTTCTCCACTCAATGACCCACCACAATTTTGTCCACTTTTAGTTTTTTCTGGCTGTAGATCATTGTACGAACAATATTTTCAGAGAGAACCTATTTTAGGTTTTGTTACGGAAAATAGCTACAACAGTGGATAACCTGCTGTTTAAGTGCCGTCGGAGATATATAATTAATTAATGTTTTCTTTTTAACACTTTTACTATGTGAACTAATATTAATCTATAATATGTAGAAAAAAACACACAGTAATACAGTAATTTTTTTTTGATTAAAAAATCGCCTTTTTTTAGGACCCCAAGTTGAAAGTAGTCAGTGAAAAGAGTTCTAATCGTATTAAAAGAGTGGGGGTTTGATTCAGCAAATATCCCTTAAAATTTTTTTGTCTGCTGAGTTGATAGTCGTTGAACGAATTAACTCTCGTTTGTTCTGGCCACATTTTGACAATAAAAGTAGGCCTGTAACGGTTGGTACAATACTTTAGTTTAATTTTTGAAGGTAATTGAGTCTTCGTTTTTGAATTTATTAGTTGCATAAAACTGGTATAAGAGCTTGATATAGATATACCAATTTATCTTTGAAACTACAAAGTACCTATATTTGAAGAAGTGAAAAAATATAAATAATCGAAAAAATAAGGAATTTTCGATGACAAGAATAATGTAAATTTGTAATACGAAGGCGTACCGGTATTAAGTGAGCGTTTATATGCAAATGTGTTGGTAGGGAAGATTTGTTATGAACGAGACATAATTTTTTCAGTTTGGTTTGCCATGACATCTGTCAAATATATCAAAAGCAACATGCAAAAGATAGTTTCAACAGTTCAGAGATAATGAATTTGAAGTTAGAAATGAAGAACGTGGAAGACAATTGAAAAAGTTTAAAGACGCCGAATTGCAAGCAATATTGGATGAAGATGACATTTTGAGTCAAAAGCGAATGGCAAGCATGTTAAATGTTGCTCAACAAATAATTTCAGACCATTTGAAAGCTATGGGATAGATCCAAAGTGTGAAAAATGGGTGGCAAATGATTTCAACAAAACCGAAAAAATAATTGTGAAATTTTGCTTCAAAGACACGAAAGTAAGTCAGTTTTGCATCGAATTGTCACTGGCGATGAAAAATGGATTTATTTTAAAAATGCTAAACGGAGAACATCATGGCTTAATCCGTCAACATTGACTGCAAAAACAGATCGATTCGGTAATAAGGCAATGCTCTGTGTTAGTGGGATCATAAGGGTGTGTCATATTATGAACTTCTAAAACCTGGCAAAGCTATTAATACTTATCGCTACAGACAACAAACGATCAATATAAACCATGCATTGATCGAAAAACGACTAGAATGAGCCAGATGACACGGCAAAGTAATTTTGTTACACGACAATGCACCTGCATACAAAGCAAAATAGATTCAGGATACAATGAAAGTACTTGGTTGGGAGCTGCTACTCCACCCGCCATATTCCCCAGACTTGGCCCCTTCCGATTACTATTTGTTTTCATCGATGGGACACGCATTGGCTGAGCAGCACTTCAATTCTAACGGAGAAGTCGAAAATGGATGTCTGACTGGTTTGCTTCAAAAGACGAACATTTCTCTTGGCAAATTGCCCGAGAGGTGACCAAAATGTGTAATAGCAATGGTCAATGCTTTGAGTACATTTTTTTTACTTCCCATGCTTAAAGGTTCTATGTAAGCACAGGTTTGGTTTTTTCAAAATAATATCCTCAGCATTAATTTTTGTTATTGCCGTTATCGAGCTTCAGCTAAAGCTCGAAATAACTTCACGTTTTATTTTACCTATTGACTTTTGTCAGATAAATGATTGCAATTTAATTGTGTGCTTTGCACAATAATTTCTGCATTGCCACATATTTTTTAGTTTGAATAATTACTGAATTTTTGCCAGCGCTGTGACCACATACTCAACTGTGGCATGTGTAGGTGTCAAGGTGCATTAATTCATTTAACACACTCGCGACACACACGCACACATGTACATATGCAAATGGAGCACCACCTGCAACAACATTATGGCGACATGCAACAAATGTGCCCTGCCACAATGCATGACACTTCGCTGAAATCGAGTGTGGCACCTACATACACACTAATAGGTGAATTTTCAGAGATAATTTCAGTGGGCAGACTGCACAATATTCGAACTGGTTGGAATTATTTTCAAAATACTTGCGTTACATTTTTGAATTAATGCAACATTACATACGTGTGCATATTGAAAGTTGTGTGTGAATGTGTGCATGTTTTAGCGGGCGTTTGCACGTTTGCTTATGTGCGCTAGTGTTTATCTTTCTGGTATTTGGAGCAAATATGTATGTGGCATGAAAGCAATAAACATTTTATATGAGAATATGTACACACACACATATATGCATTTAATTGCACGCTTTTTACTTTGTGTGGCACAGCAATCGATCGTTTCCGATTGCTGCCACCAAACGAGATGGAGTAATTAAAAACTGTGAGCGTGCAACCAACGCAATCACACCGCGCACCTGCAACAATACACATAACTGTAATGCATGCAACTTCTTACCGTTTTATTTTCGCTGGTATGCAATTTAATCCTTGCCATAAAGTGCCCCCGCGGTGTGAAGCCCGCTGCGGCAAGCCTGAGGTTGGCAGCGGCCTTCCATCCGGTATGTACAGCTTTTGCCAGCTCCCACACTTGAATGTGCGCACGTCAGCAATTCATTTGCCGATATGCCAGTGGCTCTTGTGTTTG
Source organism: Bactrocera oleae (assembly GCF_042242935.1). Taxonomy (NCBI): domain Eukaryota; kingdom Metazoa; phylum Arthropoda; class Insecta; order Diptera; family Tephritidae; genus Bactrocera; species Bactrocera oleae. The sequence goes on along the minus strand of NC_091540.1, from coordinate 41,709,612 downwards.
TTGCAGTGCTGGTGTTGTCGTATTAGGTTTGCACTTCACCATCAAAGCCAAATCGAATTTCAATGCAGGCGCGAAACCTCATTTGCCAAATGTCGTCGGCTGATCGAGTAGCTTGGCACATATGTTTGTGCTGTAGGCATGTTCAAATAGCTACTTAACAGTTAGAGCTTTTTTTAGGAAGAGAAGACATTTGTTGCTGGGAAATTTATACAATTTTTCGTACTAAACTTCTAGGGATCAATATTATTTCGTAAAAACTTGAGAAGTAAATCCTTTTCGGAATGGAACGTCTTCAATAATTTAGGGTCACTAGTGATAAGAGAGGTAGACAGGACTTTTTGGGATTAGGTGAGGTAGAATTAACAAAAAGAGTCGTCCATTTATCTTTGTTAACGACGATGACATCGAAAAATTTAAGGAAACAGTGCTTGGAAATCTCGGTATGAAGCGTTTCAATACTAAACTCGTAATAAAATACCTGAATCTTTTGCAAAAACGACGACGGGTAGATCGTGAAAGAGATGTTTGACAACATAACTGGGGTTCTTACATTCATCAACCGCTTATTTACTGGTGACGAAAATTGGGCTTATGATTACGACGTCAAAACTGTCCAACAATCTAGGGTTGGCGCTAAACCGAAAAAACCAAAAGTCGCTGAAGGCACTGAAGGCCATCCCAGCCAAAGCTTACAACAAGTCTATGGAAAATTGGATTAAGCGTTGACGTGCTAGATTGGCTAAAAGAAGCCTATTTTGAAAGCGATAATAAACATTTTTATTAAACCGATTGTAAAATTGGATCAGGTAGGTATATGTTTGTACGAGTAAAGTGTGCGTATTAGGAAGCCTTTTTTAACCTTTCCTAGTGTTTTAGTTCTATTTATGCGTTTTTAACCCTTAGTTGCAATTTACATAGTAAAAGGTAAAATTGTTATTATCGGAACGAATTGAATAAATTTGTCGTTAATAAATGTTTCCCTAGATATGACCTATGGTACTTTAGTTTCTCAACTTAACTACGCTTAAGAAAATTACTAAAATTTAAAAGTTAGATTTGTGTAATAATCTCTTCTTATCACAAATTTGCGGAAAAACTTGAAATTTTTTACGGTCGGTTTTGGAAAACTATTTATTTTTTAAATTTTTAGATGTGACGCCAGAAATTTTAGCTCAACGTTACTCGAATGCGAAAGTCGATATATTAGAGAAACTCTAAGGAATAATTCTGTTCACCCTAACCTTTTATCCTTTACAACCTGCAGTATGCAAACTTTTGTTGCAAAGTGTATGCACACCACTTTTGTACATCTAGTTCACTCATAAGGGTATGCGCAGCCACACATGCGCCCGGCTCAGTAGGTCAGAATGAAAAATGAAACAAAACCTTCTTTCCTATTTCCTTTTGATTACTATTTTTACAATTTTGAAGTATTTGCCGTGTATTTAGCATAAAACTTTACTCCTACGTCACCACCATGGGCACAATTAACATCAGCGACTGTCACTCCACTTCAAGCATCGATATTTCCAATATTTTTTCCAATGTGTCCCTCGTCATTCTGGTCGTTCATAGGTTGCGCGCACTTACATTGTTGTTTGCCTCGGCTTTTGATCAACTTGTCTTGCCTTGGCGCGCGCAAGTGTAACGGCCATCGTTTGCGGCCAGTCAGTCAGCCAACCAGGCAGCTGTCGCATAATGGCCACTGCCGTTTGGCGGTTTTGCGGTTTGCTGCGTGTCTTACATTTTTTAATGATAGCCAAAACAACTTTTTTGCCAGTAGTTGTGGCATAGCTTTATAATTGTAAACCACTTTATTGAAGTCTGTGAGTGTATGTGTGCGTTTGAAAAGCGAAATGAATTCCGCGTGTGGGCGAAATTAGTGGTGACTTCGGTATGCGCAGGCGTATCGGTTTCCGTTGTAAGTCGCCACATCGTTTAAGTTTCGCTTTTGTTGAGAAACTTGTTGTTGTGGTTTCGCTTTTGTGAATTTTTGGATTGAAAACTAAATTCTAGAGTATGATGATCATAATGCTGCTGAAATTGTCTCTTTGCTCCTGGACAGTATAATTCAGTTTACACTTGCCACAAAAGTTTTAATCAAAATTTGTCGTAAGTAAGTTGGTAAATTAAATAAGGAAGTTAGGTTATGAAAAATATATATATTTTGTGTGCTTGTACTAAAGGGTTATATTCACTAACAACAAAGAAAAAAACGTATTTTGTGAACTTTTGTTTGAAATCTGACAAATACATCCAAGAAGTTCGTTTTACAGTTTCAAGTCTATCGATCCAGTCGTTTCGGTTAATTTTTTCCCCACCGACTCTGAAAACAGCGCTTCGAGAAAAACGCTTCTAACTTTGGCTCATATCTCCGAAACTATTTTCATTCGATATAAACGAAAATAGATTTTTTGAAATTCGGAAGTGCATACAACCCCTTAAAATGTGGTCTTTCAAACACATATTTAAAGCTTCTCTGAGAAGATTTTAGCTACGTATCTTTAAAAATTTTGAAATAACGTCGCCTTGGAGGATACTTTATTTAGTCTAAAATATATGCAAAAGTTGAAAGATAAGAGCTAGATTTAAAGCTAGAGTAAATCATAAAAGATTCTATATTTTCTAGTCTAATCAAGGACAAACTGTAGTACTTATACATAATCTGTAAATATCTAGAAACGTACTTCAGGCAATATCGTCCGTTGAAATCAAAATAATAATGGTCCTGGAGTGCATAAGAATGCATAACAGGGCTGCCACTGAAAATAATATCTTACAGCATGGATCCCTGGGCTTAGAGGTATCAATCAAGAAGCTGCGGCAACCAGTCCGGTAGGAACGGAATATTTTAAGGGAGGAGCTACGGTAAGAAGAAAGGGCTACTAGAAAATTAACACATGGTTGGGCTTCGATAGTCGATGCTGTTTCTGGGTGAGTTCGATACAAAAATGTTCAAGAAACTAATCGGTCTTTTCAGAAACAAATTAAGGCTGGGGTTTTATACAGGCCACTGCGCGCTGTGGTGTCATCTGCACAGATTAGGGTACTGCTTCACGGATCTGTGCCGCCTCTGTGATCAAAGCGCAGAGACACCAGAGCACATACTTGTGAAGTGCCCCGCCAGAAGAAAGATTCAGGTTATCGGGCAAATAAATTTGGTGGAAGAACACATTACAACCTTGACCAGGGAGTTTACTGAGCCTCTTTGATTCAATTGGCTTAAACTAAGTGTTTTGATAACAGGAGAGAGAAAATCCTACAGTTATAGAAGATAAGGGTATATTTTTACCAATATTAAAACTTATGCTATAATATCTTGCTCCCACTACTCCTGCCACTTTTGTTGGGCGACAAATGAAGGCATCGACAACTTTTCAGACACGAAACGACTAACTGATATTAGATGACAGAAATTTTCACTTAGGTTGCCTCTTACAACCATTTCATCTAACATAATTAAATCAGTAATGCTTTTCAGTAGATATGGCACTTGGGTCCAACCCTCCTCTTTTAATATCTAATTTCGCTCCTCTAACAAAACCAACTATTGGATATGACAAAGGTCTGAAAGATTTGAGAATTAAATCTTAAAGTTATAATAAATGAATATAAAAATTGCCAACTTAAATTAAAAATAATACTGTTTTGGATTGAGATTAACACGAATTATAAAAACAAAGGCAACATTTACTTGACATCTTTGTCTAGACAAAACCGTCTAATACTAACGCCGTCTTAAACAGCGTAATCCTTTCAATTTCGCCGAAAGTCGATTAAACAAATCATTAGACAAGCGGCGCAAATTAAAAATAAAATGTTGCACCTGTCTAAACAGATCGTGCGCGACACAGCATGCAACAAAGCCATTTAATAAAGTAAACATGGCAAAATTTAAGCAAACAAATAAGTGGTCTGGGTACATAAATATGCTATTAAGATATGTATGCTTATATGTACCCGTATGTGTGTGTATCTTAGATTTACAGTTGATCGCAACGAACGCAGCAGCAACGCCTTGCCACTTAACTCTTGTAAAATGTAAAAATTTGGTCTAAGCGACCCGTGGTTAAGGCGTACTGTTAGAATCATGGACACACACAACGGTAGCTGCAACAAGTGCAGCAATTGCATTCAAATCAAAAAAACCAAATATATGTATGTATGTACCTTTTTAAATGTGTATTTGCGCTTACAAGCAAGCGCAGCGAATTAATTTGTTCGCTTTGGGCATTTAATTGAATATTGGAAAATTAAAGTTGTTAAAAGCTTTTGGCGTTTGTGCTGAAACTGCTGCATGGTAAGTAAATATAAAATTTAAAGCAGTCAGCTTACACACACAAAAACATACATACGTAAACTTACGTTTGATACCGATCGTTTGTATTTCGCGAAGTACTTAGACTACACACACATGTATATATATACAAGCAAACAATTGCATATTCCCAGCGCCACAGCGAGAAGTTGCGCTCATAACAGCAGCGAGGATAATAACAATAATAATCATAGTGTTTGGCAAATGATAATAGTAATATTGATAATCGTGTGTTGTTGCCGCATTGCGACAAAATAAATATGCTAAATGAAAGCGCCACCTTCCACAAGTTGCCGGCGGTGTTCAGTGTCTGAATAAACGCTGTTGTTGTATGTGTAAGCAAAATATAAATGCCTGCATTGTTGTTGTAATGCAAAGAAAAGAGAACCACTAACATTCGATATCAGCGGAAAATTTGTTAAACAACGCAAACTTACCAAGGCAACCCAATCGTCTGCACTTAATCATTTCGGGCATAGTGGTGTGATTACAGAGTTGCCATGTTGCGAAAATTTTGCTTATACAATATTGTGTGTACAGAAAATATTTTTTGGAGAAATATAAAAATGTATGGTGGTACTTAGGATTTGTTTACCGAAAGAAGTACGTGGAGTGTAGTCTACATTTAGGCCAATTGATATTGACCAATATCTAATATACTAACACTATAATATATAAATTTTCTTTCTATATTCTCATGCGTGAGTTTAGTGAGCTCAGAGAATATTGACATCTTTAACTGTCATAAGAGGAAAGACTTCAATTCAATTAATTAACCAATTGACAAGTGCTGAACATCTAATGAACGAAAGAAGAATATGCAGCATCTAAAAGTATGCCTTCATGATTAAAATGTGCTTTCACTTTAAAATATTATACACATTATATACTGAATATATAGATTTATCGTAGTTTTTAACTGTTTTCGAGCGCTGCCAATATTTCGTTGAAATTTCCATTATTCTGTAAAATATTCGCAAAGTTAAGTAAAGTTAAATTGCATACGGAGAAGCTTAACCTTACTGTAATGTTATGAAAATATTCTTGCGATATCCTTGGTCCAACATACGGATAATATGAATTTAATGGCTTGCGTCTTAATTTTAGTTAATTCAAAATCGAAATCTACTTTTGTTGCCATCCAACAAATTAATTTATTTCGATACGCCAACTCTGCAACAAAATAGTGCCACCGCATTGCGCCGCAACACCAGTCATCGATATTTTTTCGAGAAAATATTGCCAATTGCAATTGTTTCTCCTAAAACGGTTGTAGTATTGCGCCGTTATTTTAAGCAATCGCTGCAATTGCCAGCAGTTACCATCGTTGTTGTTGCATTTATTTTTATTTATTATTTGTTGTTGTTGTTGTAGTTTTAGTTTATCGCTACATTGTGGCGCTGCACAGATTTATTGACTGTTAATAAAATTAATGCGCTGATTTGGTGCTCTGCAGCGCTTTTATGCGCTTTTCGTGCCACACAAATGCCGACGCAGCGTTTCGGGCGATATTTGGATGAACGACGAGTGCGAGCCAGGCGCACAACGAATTCCAGATAGAGATAGGACCGCTAAGTGGTAAAGGGAGGCATGCCGTGGTTATTAAGCCGATGATGGTGGCGGCGCTGACGTCGGTGCCGGCCTTAGTTGGTGGTGTTGTTGTTGTTAGCTCGATACGCGTCGAGTGATAGGCACGAAATGACTGGGCAATGTGTTGGGGCGATTTGTTTGCCTTGCAAGAGAAAAAAAAAAACAAACACAAAAACAAATGCGAAAGCAAAACATGGGCGTTGAAAAAGCGAAAAAGCGAGCAAAATAAAGAACCAACTTGCTGCGAAAAAGTGAATATTATTATGAGCGAAAACAACAACAATACAAATTATGATAACAATAATTGTAAGCGCCGGGTCATTTGCGCATAAGCAAACCAAAACAAAAACCCAAGCTAAGAGTGCTGCATGAGGACGTTTACTTGGTTTGAGTAGAAGATGAAAATCCGGCGCGGAAATTATGTGAGAGTCTGTGGCTGAGCCTTAAGCGTTTATTTATTTATTTTAAATTTCATAGCCATAATATTGTTTGTTGTTCTTTTTATTTGTTCGTTACTTCCTTAAGTGCTTTCTTCCAAATTTGATTATCGGAAGTTCAATGTAAAATGTTTTCCCTTTCACTTATTAATCACCTTATATGGCCGGTGCGTACAATCCACCTTATTTTTTTTACTTATTCATTTATTTTTTTATTATTTTTGTTATTTTATTTTTATGTTTTTATTATTTTTAAATAACAATAAGTCAACGTTTAAATTTTGTGTTAAAAGCTATGAGGTAGATAGTTATTTTATGTTTGGTTAAAGATACAAGCTACTTAACACTATGAGTTCCTAAAAACCAAAGAAAATAGAATTTAGAGAATTCGTTCATTATTTACATACTTTGCTTAACACTCTTTCACATTTCGACAAGAGCTGTAACAACCAGTCCAAAAAATTGGTTCCGAACTTAGTCCACAAATGTGTTCAGCTGTACTACTTACCTATATCTATATTCTCACAAATTATTCCAACAACAAAGTGAAACAACACATGTCGCTCAGATTCGATCTCAAAATAAGGGTGAGCTTTGACCTCATCTACACTTAGTCTTGGTTCGAGATTATTGTGGTGGTATTTCGTAACTAGTTCGGTTGCACCGAAGCTATAATACCTTTCACAGTTGAATTTCTTATAGCATAGAAAGGTATAAAGAGAACTAAATCTTGGTTTTGATTGGTCAATCTGTACAATATATTTGGAGTTTGTAGCATTGTCTTTGCCAATAGTTCATGCCAAATTTCTTGAAGATATCTTGTTAAATACAAAAAGTTTCTATACAAGGACTTTATTTCAATCGGTCAGTTTGTATGACAACTATATGCTATAGTGGTCCGATATCCGCTGTTTTCACTAATCAGCAGCTTCTTGGAGAGAAAACGACGAGTGCAATTATTCAGCACAGGGACGGTTGGGTATAATACATAGTGTATACCAAAAAATTGCTTCAGAAATGTTGCCTACATTTAGGCGAATTTGATATAAAATGTGAGAAAGACAAATAAACATAAAATCGCACACGATTCTATTTATAAAAAGATAATTCAATTTGTTTTTAAACTCAAAATAAAAACAATCTCACTAAGAGCCTATATCTCTAGAGAAACTTAGCTTTATACGAGTGTATAAATACAACAAAAGAAAAGCTATTAACTTCAATTAAATTAAATATCCCTAAAATATTTTTTTAAAAGTGCACTTTCTCGAAAAGTATGCAAAATAGTGAACATTTATACCAAGTGGCAACCCCAACACAAAAATATATAATAAATAATATTTAGTGCATAGGTAACAAACGTAAACACTACACTCACTTACGTTTGCGCTTCATTTACCGTTATTATTGCTTTGTTTTGCAACTGCAAAAAACAATGACACTCCAACAATATCGCAAACTTTTCCTTTCATATTCACTCTGGCAAGCGGCAAGTAGTACGTATGCAAAACAATTGATTTAAAAATTACCAAAGCAATCAATCAATCGACCAAATCAATCAATCAAATTTGTTTTACGACCAACAAATAAATACTTCACCTTGCGCTTGTCGCAATGGCAAAGGAAAGCGTCTGGTTTGTGCGCATGCTCACCTGCTCACCTGTTGCGCGACCAAACAAAGGCAATGAGTGCAACGCCTTCTATGCAAAAAAATAAACAGGCAGTTTAGATGGGTAAGGTGTGACTAAGAGATGTGCAGATATGCAAATGAAAGGTATTGCTAATAGAGAAGAGAGCGGGGAAAAGCGGGAAGGCAGAAATTTTAAAAATAATTATTTGTTTTGGTAAAGTTTTAGTTTTCCTTGCTTTTAAAAACGATTTGTTTATAAAAATCTATAATTTTCGAACTGTTTCGTTACCTCCCCTAATTTTCTAACTCTCCCTATTTCATGCTCTTCATCTTTTGTTAAGTTTTAAGAATTTTCTTGCAACCAAACATCGAATTTATGACTTTGCGAGTCATAATTTTAAAAAAGTCACTCATACGCCAGGGTGTCCCGGGCAGGCGGGCTGCTTGCAACTACGTAAGATATGCAAATTGCATAATGTGCAGCGCTGGTGCATTTAAAACTGTATTAATGCAGTTTTAAATAAAATCTACAAAACCACCATATTTCCGCGGCTAGTTGCTGCCACGGACGTTCGCCACAAATATTAGTGAAATTAAAAGACGACAAATGAATAAATTGTTCCAGCAATGACAAGCAACAATGTCAGGCCAAAAATATGCTGGCTTGCAACGTCTAACAAATACAGCAACAACATAGCTCTTTGCAGCATGTGAGCTAAGCAATGTTGCAACAATGATAAAAACGTACAAAAATTGCTGGCGCTAACAAGCGCAAAATTGTAGTACAAAAGCGGAAATGAAGACATTGGCTTTTCTATCCATATATACTCGTATTTATGTGGGATGTATTGTATATTTGAGTTATAGCTTCATTCACATACATAATACAGGTTCCAGGTTGGTGATTGAATCCATTTCAATTTCCGTATCCAGATATTCTTTTACATACTTTTGCTTGTAATACTAGATTCGTTGGCAATAATTTGTCATTATAAGCAAGCTCGACAAAAAAATACTTGTACCCTAAAAAGGTATATATAGTTTGCCACAAAGTTTGTAACACCCAGTAAAAAATGTTGGAGATCATATAAAGTATTTAGCTATGTACCGACGTGAGCATACATATATACTGAGCGATTAAAATCAAGTTCTTGTAAGGAAAATCCTTTTACTTATATATGTGACCTTTAAAAAGAATTTTTATATTCGTATCAAGAGTGTATTACTCAAATATATAATTTCATATACATTTTCAAAATTGTTTGCCATTTTGTCTTAATTATCCGCGCGCCGGGATGTAGGCAACAATTATTATAAATATGGTATTGCCTTCAACCATAATTGTCCTATAAAAATTTACAACTAATAAAGTGATTTTTGTATAAATAAGTAATACAAACTTTATAAATCCTTTTAGTTTAACAATCTTAGTTAATTATTTTGAATCTTAATTTGTAGAATGATGGGTGAAAAGGTTCGTGTCTTAAGTTTTTTGTTTTAAGCTCGCGCATTCATGCTACACATTCATAGATATATACTACACCACAAATCAATCAAATATTTGCAATTCACTTTTAAATCACATTTCCACTCACCTTCTCCATGCGCGCTGCGCTTCTCATCGGTATTCTCCTCGTCACTATCGATGTGCGGAAATGAATTGCCCAAACAGAAAAGTGGCAATGCCGGCGAGGTGCTTGCCGAATTTGTTGAGCCCGCGGACATTTTCAATGGATCCACTGTGTTGGCAGTACCGCTCGGCGAGGTGATATTATTATTATTATTATTATTGTTGATGTTGTTGTAGCTTGTGTGATGGCTGCCGTTGCAATGCAATAGCTCATCGCTGGAGGTGCTTCCGCTACTGCCGCAACTCTGTCCCGACGATGTGGAATTCATGCTGTCCTGCCGATTGGTCAGGCGTCGCAACATGAATTTGTTGTTGAGGACTTTGTTTTTGGTGATCAATTCGCTGCGTCGTAATGCACATTTTGGTGAATTTGTTGTTGTATTGTTGTTGCTGCAGCGCATTAAGCTGCTGTTGGTTGCACTGCCGCCGCTGCTACTTTTGTTGTTGTTATTGCTTTTGCCATTATTGTTAGCCTCGTCCGATGCCAACGGCCCTGGTGCTGCTGTTGCTGCTGTCGTCGAGGCGGGCATTTGCAGCTCATTCAACGAGACCCGCTCGATGCTGTGCTCAACGCCCACCAGCAAGTGTTGCAACAATTGCGGCAATTCGTCACTCGTCAACATTTCGAGTGTTAATGCGCTTAAATGGGTTGGTGGGGTGGTTGCAATTGCTGTTGTAGTTGTTGTTGCGTTGAAATCGATGCAATGACTTTGAATTGTTGTTGCTGCTGCTGCTGTGTCGCAGGTAGCAAATGTGGCCGCTACACTTGCGTGTGACTGTTGTGCTTGTTGTTGTATTTGTAAGCCGTTTGAGGCGTTCCGCCAAACCACATGCAATTGTGGCGTTTTCGTTTTATCCACTAAGCAAATGAAACGAAAAGTGATTGTAGATAGATTTTATTTATTTGGATTTATGTTATTGAATATTTTAATGTTTGTTGGGATCTGTGCAAAATAAAGCTAAAGGATTTAACGATAGATCGATATGATATTGTGAAGCTCGCCTAGTTGCTAGTTGCAAACAGGTGTAGTGGTTAAACTATAGTCAAAGTTATTGGCAAATATTTCTTCTTGAGAGTTTCTGCTCAAAGATAGCGCCCAAGTGCCACTGCCTATAATTCGCGAAGATACCTCAGAGCTCAGTTGTTCTCAAATATGGCGTGGGCATACCATACATATATATTGATTTTTAGCATTCGTGAAGTATACAGCATTATACTGTGTTCAAAGCGTCTATGTATTGTATATACTACCACTTGTGCATTAAGGGGTTCACCCGTGTGACGGTTGCAAGTACTCGATTCTGGTGTTTTGCATAATTCCAATCTAGAGATATCAAAGAATGTGCTTGTAAAGAAATTTTCCGAAATGGAATGAAGTTGGAAAGGTACAAGAGTGAGAAAGTAAGGACTTTAGAGCGCGTGGGTTTACATCTGAATTTTCAAACGTGTTTTTCTCGAAACTACATTTTCTATAATGGCGATTGTGCAATAGCAAAATTGCTAATAATTTTTTTTGTATAGAATTCGTAGAAAAATGTGCATTCAAATTTTAAATAGTTATAGCTCCACAGTACTTACATACGAGGTGTGTTCGAAGGAAAAGGTGAATTTTGAATCTTTTTGAAAATTTCTTATTTATTCAACAATATCTAATTTTTCCACTTCAAATTAATCCCCCTCGGATATAAAACATTTGGGCCAACGCTATTTCCAATTCTCCAAGCACTTTTGAAATTCGCTTTTCGGTATGGCCATCAGCTCTTCGATTCTGACTTCATCTTATCAATTGCGGTAAAACTCTTTTTTTTTCATTAGTCTTTTCAGTTTTGGGAATAGGGAAAAGTCGCAGGGTGCCATGAATGGTAAATAAGGTGGCTGAGGCATGATTACGGTTTAGTTTTAAGCCAAAAAATCACGAATGAGGATTGAGGTGTGAGAAAATTTAATGTCATGAGCCGATAGATATGCCAAGTTCCCTAATAGTGATTCGAAAATTTTCAAGAACAATTTTTTTTTACTTTTTCGGTGTTTTCATCGCTTGTTGACGTGGTCACACCTCCAGGATGCTCATTGTCATCAACATCTTCTCGGCCTTCTGTAAAGCGTTTGTACCACTTATATACACTTTTTTGAGACAAAGTGGACTAACCGAATGCCACAGTCTACATTTTAAGTACCTTGGAGCACTTTTTTCCATTTTTAACGCAAAAGTTAATACATATTCTTTGATCCATTTCATTCAAAAGTCAAAAATCGAAGAGCACAAAAGCGTCGATTACATTTTCTGTTATCGAAAACCAACTACTAATCGAAGCACATGATAAACAAATGTGTCCGATTATAACAAAAACAAAATATCGTTAATTGAATGAACATATGTACAGCGTCCGCGAAAAATCTAAATTCACCTTTTCCTTTGAACACATCTCGTATATGAGTGTTGTTGAGAGTTAAATTCACAAAATTGGTATTATAGCCAGATTTTTAGAATATTTATCTGATTTAAATTCAAAAACTCGCTTTCAAAATATATCTATTTAATTTAGTGGGATTTCGATTTAAGTTAGATGACAGAGCTATTTTATTGGCTGTTTTTGGGCATTTATGTTCTAAGTAGTAATAGTGAATACATATTTTAAGACCGAGATAAATGATCAATGATCTCCGCACAGCATTTGTCAAAGTTCAGTTTTTAAGATTGCTGTATATAAAATATTTACTTACCACTTTTAACGCACAAGTATAAGTCGCTTGGTCGTACTAAGGCATCATCAAGAGCTCCCAAATGTAGAATAACTTCGCCTGTTGGTGTTGTAAGTGGCCATCCTTTACGCCATAGGACATTCTGCAAATAAATTTAACAATTACATAAAATGAATTAGAACAATTTATTTATTTATATTTTAACTAGAAAATAACCAGATAGGTGGCAATACAAATCTATCAATGTAAGTGTTTATAATAAAGCGAGGACCAAATCGATTTGTATGCCTTTTTTGGATTGTTAGATGATGCGTGTCATTGATATCTAACTGAAGAGTTTTCCGAGGGCATTTTTCAATATTTTTGAGAAGTGTAGCATGTTCTTGTAAGTTCATAATATTTTATTAAATTAAGTTTAGAATAATTATAATATTAAAATTTGGGTATCAAGCTAAAAGTAATTTTTGAAGAGAATAGCAAAATATTTATATTTTTATATCAACCGATTTGCATAATGTTCGCCGATGGTTGGGTATTAGGTGTCATGGATATCTAACTGAAAACCTGTCAGAGGAAAGTTGCTAATAATTTTAAGAAGGAATTTGGATATCAAACGAAAAGTAATGTTTGCAGGTAGTTGCCACCTATTTATTTTCTTAAACAATTACCTTATTATAATAATAGTTTCAAACAATACAAGTTTAAGAAAAAAATGTGTCGGGGATAATTTCAAAAGAGTTGCCATCTCTTTGAAAATGATTAAAAAATGAAATTGCTTGGAAATAAAAAAATTTTCCTTTTTTTGAAAAGTCAAACACTTCTATTCAAAATCCAATACAAACGTATGAAATTTTATTGATACCTCATATTTGAAATTATGTAGTGTATTATTTATGAAAAAGTTTAATTCATTCTCACTGCTAAATCCCCTTTCTTATGCTATAAAACTTTATATAATAATTGGAAACGTAGACCGCTCTAAATCAATATAAAAGTCACACCACTCGCCCATACAAATCTGCAGTGAACACAAATACTGATGCATTAATATATGTATGTAAGGATGTTAGTATGTATGTAGACAAGACGGAGCACATGCTCATATGTTATGCCTGTCAATTATTGTCTGATTTTTCTGATATTTAACCTGACCGCCAAAGGCAAGAATGCATGCAACTGCTTTCCGCTTGCTCCCAAATAGTAACAAAAACAAAAAACGAAAAACACAACAAAGAAAAAATTACGGAAATATCGCCGACATAATCGAATAAGCAAAAATTATAAAGTTTTCAATGCGCCAAAACGGATTGAAAAACAACAATTGTAACAAAAAAAACTTGCCAGAGTGTTTTTGTTGTACACTTCAAATATTATGTAGTTGTGTGGATTTTTACATCATGTGCCAAGAAATTTGAATAGATTACATATTACGAGTGCGACGAGGGCGCTGTGTTGCACAAAGAAACCGCGAAAAAAAATTCGACAAACGCCAGTCGTTGAAAGAGAAATGAAGCACAATAACGGTGCCTTCGAGTGAGAGTAATGAAAAGCTTTAGAAATTACAGTAAAAACACTGGCAGCTAACAGCAATTGCAAGTTTGGCGAAAAAAGCGGCATTGAGATTAGTGGCCAAGCAGAGTTGCATAGGCACGAGATATATGTGTGTGTGAGAGAGGGAAAGACAGGAGGAAGGATGAGAGTGTGGAAGCGAAAGCAGAGGCATGCGGGTAATGTGCTACCAAAATAAATGCACATGCCATAACGCGACTGCTGCCGTTGTTGTTGTGTAGTGGTGTTGGCGAAAAGATAAAATGCCATGCAGCAACTAACTTTCGTCGACAGTTGAAATTACGGTAACAACACCCGCAAGTGTAAAAAAATTTATTGGTTTTTTGGGTTTTCCCGAAACGTTTAGCATTCAAAGCGATGCATTAAAACCAGTGCAACAACAACAGCGTTGGAAAATAATCGTAACAACAACAATTTGGAGGAATATGAAACATTTATTAGTGCATGGAGATGTCTACGACTATTAGCTGTGAACGTACGCGAATGCATGTGTAAATATGTGTGCTTGTAACACAGAAACGGGGCGGTGCGGGCGACGAGTCAGCCGAAAGCGCGGCGTTCAACACTATCAACACTTTGCTTGACACACACGGGCGAGTCTTGGCGCGCTTGCTCGTCGGTTTGAACTTTTCCAAACGCTCACACACATACAAATATACAGGTATGTTTTTGTGTGTGCGTGTGTTCAGTCATTGGTTTGTGATGCAAAATTACAGATGAATCATGAAAGTCAAACTTTGGCAATTTTGCTAATTTCAGTTATTATTGCAAAAGCAAAAAAGTGCTGGCAAATATGAGTCAAATAGTAACTAAAAATTTATGAAAAGTTAAAAAAAAAAAATCTAAAAAAATTACCAGCGCAAAATTTCACCCCCAAGGGAATGTAAAATCAAAAATTTACCAATTTTGTGTTTTGGCAGTTGCGGCAAATGTGAGGCCATCCATCTAGCTAATACGCAGTGAACGAGGCAATAAGGTATATACAACAAAAAACTTATCAATAAAAAACTTTAAAAAGTTTTCAGCCGCGACGCCACAATCTGCGTAGCCTGCTGCCACATAGAAATGGAGTTTAAGTTTTTTTTTTAGTTTTACATTTTTTATATAAATTTTTGGTGAGTTGTGCTTACTTTGTTGCAAATATTTCATTGCCTCGGCGGTTGCGGCGCTTTTAATTTGCACATCATATATGCGCTGGAGCGAAATGTTCGCTTGGTTGCAAGCCTAGACGCCGATTACGAATTACCGCTGACGTGCAACATTCAACGCCGCGAAAACATTGCTAGGAGCAACTAATTTTGTTTGGCTTTAATATAATAACAAATGACCGAGTCGGGCACCTGTGTTGAACCAAAACAAAAATCGAATAACAAATTTTTCCTGGACATGAGAGTTGTGGTGGTTTTTTTTCACTTCTGTACTTTGAAAAGAAAAGAACTGACTTAGTAAATTTAGATGTAGCAACTAGGCGTGTTTTTCGTCTAGCCATGCCCGTTTTTGAAACTTCCGATTGGTTTTCTATATACTCGTAATCGGGAGCTTAAATTTCCGTTATACGACGGGTTGGATTTTGTACTCCCACATAAAAATTGTTGGTAAAAAGACATAACAAAACAAAAATGTATGGGAATTAGCTCATTACGAAGAAAACCGTTACATGAGATGAGACGAAATCCACGAAATGTATAATATGTATATTTTAAGACTTGCGAAAGTCTAGAAGAAAAAATCGGTTTGATAAAAATTACTGAAAGAAGTCAAAGAAGAACAAGTTGGACGAAAAATTAAACCGTTACACGGAAAATGGATTTAAACGGGAATATAGCCGACGATAAAAAATTTCAGCTTGATAGCTATATGATTGGTAACGTT
Organism: Bactrocera oleae; assembly: GCF_042242935.1. Classification (NCBI taxonomy): domain Eukaryota; kingdom Metazoa; phylum Arthropoda; class Insecta; order Diptera; family Tephritidae; genus Bactrocera; species Bactrocera oleae. The sequence continues at coordinate 41,693,862 of NC_091540.1, read as the reverse complement.
AACTCAATAAATAGAAAACCGTTGTATTGACATTGTCTTGAATTTTTTACCGATTATATTCAATTTAGAACTTATCTAGATTCCGATAGGTCCTTTGTACCAAAGTTCAGCATGATATCTCGGAAGTTTTATGAATAGCCGGTTAACTTTCAACAAGAAAGGTAAAAACAAGCGACTCTAACAAATTTCAGCATAATAATTCTATATCTGTTAGTGATCACCAAAAAAAAAATATACATGTACACTGCAGATCAAATTTGACCTAGATTGGTTGCGTTCACCGAATCACACAAAAATCCGAATCGGTCAAAAATTTATGCATTTATCTCTGTGGCGCTTTTTTTTTAATTAAAAGGTTAGCTTCGGGAACACGTCATGAGTCCATTGGCCCAATATATAAAAATCGCCAAATAAAGCTTTAGAGTCGTAAACGAACAGCTGATGAACACACATTAATTTTATCGATTCGGTTTGTGTGTGCAGCTTAAATGGACCCGTTCGAGTTAAATTTAGTCTTGAGTGCATTTCATATAAGGAATGTTCACCCGCTATTTATGAGCCAAATAATCAGCTGGACCAAAACAAGGGAAGAAGGATATTTCTAAAATGACTCAGAATACGGTACCAATGACTGTGACAAATATATTATGCTGTCTTCTCTATAGGTGAACTTTACAGGTCTTATCATCCACAAAAATAGCAAAAAATAAAGAATTTAATATTCAGTGTACACGCAAATACACTTGCAGAAATATACATACATACAAAGGGATATTATATATGTATGAGAACAAAATGAAAAGGCCAAACTGGCAAATTCACATGCAGCGCGGCAAGTAAAATCCAAATTAATAAAAATCAAGAGTCCGCTAAAATAAAAACTCAACAGCAAACGCCATCGCATCGGCGAACGCCTGCAACGCGTTCACTCACACTTGTGGGTTGTGTCGAACCGTGTGTGTGTCCGTTCGCCAGGCGCAGCGGTGGCGCGTTCGATTGCGCTGGTGCGCGACCACCCAACTGGCGCATAAATCAATTCCAGCTAGTCAACCGTAGCTACACATGCAGTAAAGTATAACTGCAACAACAACAATGACAAAAAACAATTATAATAAAATGAAGTGAACGAACATGATCGAAAAACGATGAAAAATCTCTGCTTCAGCACAAAGCGGCGCGCTGTGAACGGTGTGTACGCCTAAATGCAGACACAAAAACACACATACACCCACATACAAGTATATACATGTATGCAAACACTCTGAATTTATTCAAATTGAAAATGATCAATTTTGTCATCTGATCATTTGATCGGCGCCGATCGGCAAAGAAAGACATGTGTGTGCATATCAGCCAAACTTTTATTGAAAGCAAAAATAACACACACACAAGCGCACAATTACTAACAAGCTGTTTATGTAGAGCCCGCATGCGTTCGATCGCCAACGACGGTTCGCATGAACGCACCTCGAAACAGCAGCGCATCACCCGCTGCGCTAAACAATTTTCGCATATCGCTAAAGTCCATTTATGCGCGCGTGTGTGTGTTCTCATAGTCAATACAGAAATTTGCGATCGTTTTGATTTGATTTGCATTCTCAAATTTGTTTAGCGCTAATTTCGCAATGCGATTGTTAAATGCCTGATTTATGTGTGTTTCTGTGCGCGTATTTTATTGTTGTTGTTGTTGTTTTTTGTCATTGACCCAAAATGCGATTCCAATGACAGCATGCGACGTGCCCGTTTATTGTCTGGGAAATACACATTTGTGGAAACATTCTTTCATTGATCGTTGCCTGCGATCGATAATCGTCACAAATCGTTCAAAGTCGGCTCCCATTGACATTCTGCTACTATTGTTTTCAACCTTTTTGAGAAAAAGTTGACAATTGGCGACAAATTTCCGCTCTACGTTTGACTGCCTTCAATGCGTGGCTAAAAATTGTATTGAATTTTTGGCCCATGGCGTCAACATTTAATTGTTGGTAATCAATAGTGTGCTGCTTTGTGTTGTGCTACACCGGAAGTGCAAAGAGGAGTGTGTAAAAATGATTGTGCAATTTTGTATGATTCATAGTTTCACATGCGCTATTTTTTATTGGCCTGCGGAAAAATATAAAACCCCAGACTCGAAGATCCGAAGAAATAAAGATGCATCTCTTTAAAACAAGAAGTCTCTTTCAAGAGATAGCAAACCTCTGAGTGTATTTCAGCCAAATGATGAACATGAAATATATCATACAAGTATATCACATACAATATATAAAATGCGAATTTTGGGATATAATCAAAATATTTGATCAATTATCCAATTAAAGAAAAAAGTAAAAAAATTTCGACTCGCACGCGATTACCAACGGTGTTAAAAAACCGGTCCTTCACTGGTGCAATGGTTCCGGCCTTTTCCGTGGTGTAAACCTAGGAAAAACACGAGAGAGACAAAGAAATTTGACCTACCCCAAACAACAGTCGGAATGGTTACAAAAAATCAAGAAGAATTATGAACGCTGTGAAAAATGCCTAATCTTTGAATTCAAGTATCACCCGTAAGCGTCATGGTATTATCGCACAATATGGAATAATTGCTACAGTCATGATGTGATAATCAAGTCAAAATTGTCCTGTTCATCTTGTTTACTTTCAAGAAAAGTAGTATTTTAAAAAACTAAAAGAAGAAGCTGCGGTGGCGGCTAAAAATGAAGTGTATAAGGCTGGTTCAGCTGATTTAAGAATCATTGTAATTGGCAAAGCATCGCAGAGAGTAGAGAAGCAGCAAGCGCTGATAAGGAAGCTACATCTCTCTATCCAGAAAACTCATGATGGAAGAAGGTGGTAAATTCAAACCTCTCTTAGTTTATCGCTCAGAAAATCCAAGAGCTTTAACAAATAAATCCAAAGCTGCTTTGCCTGTCATTTGAAGTCTAATGCGAAATCTGGGATGACAGCTTCTCTTTTTGAAGACTGGTTTAGCCATCATTTTATTCCTGAAATCGAACGTTGCCGACAATAAAAATAAATCCCATTTAAACTGATGCTACTATTTTACAATGCACCAGGCTATCCTCCCGCACCTCTAACTAATTTCGGTTCACGATTGGAAGTTGTACTTTACCAAACACTACTAGTTTGCTTCAACCAATGAACCACGGAGTCATTAAAACTTTTAAAGTTTATTGCACAAGGCGATCATTTCCACATCTACATGAAGCTATGAGCTTTCTGTTAAAGATTTTTGGAAGCTAATCAATGTTTTAGATGCTGTAAGAATCAGTGGACCATCTTGGAGTGAACTTTCACAAAAAACTTTGAATGGTGTCTGGAAAAAACTGTGTCCTTTTTTTCACCACTGCAACCCAAGGAGAATCTGTTTCAGATCCTGAACAAATCCATAGCATAATAGAAAAAGTGGTCGATATCACTAAACAATTAAATATAAAGATGGATCGGAGGAGCCGATTAAACATACTTTATATGGACTTATAGTCAGTTGAACCCGACTTACGCGAATTCGATTTATACGGCAACCACTCGGACCCACCTATCGCGTAAGAACGAAAATTACTGTTCAGAAAAAATTTGATAGTGTTTATATCATTGATCGCTGATTATATGTTATCCCAGTAACCATTAGATAACATTTTACGAAACCATATTATATAATATTAAATTAAAGTAGGATTAGAGCTACCAATTTTGCCATACTTTAAATGTTGGATACTCTTCATTTTATTTAACAGAGTTAAAACCCTTTTATAAGAGTCATTACTTTTTTTTAAATTTGTGTTAAAGTAAGGTGGCAATGGTGCACTTCTAATGGGTTTTGTATTTACTTCTCAACTAGTATCTATTTAGGAACCACTCATTATGTATTTACATACTGTGGTAACTTTTATTTTACGTGCAACATAATGTGCTATTATAAAAGTCTCTAGAAGTCATTTCATATCACAACATCGAATCTTAAATTTATAATTCCGATTTAGCAATACACAAATTAAACTTACCCACCTTTGGTGGTTGTCTTCGCTAACAGGCGAAATGTATGCAACTTTTGACACATCTTTTTAAAGTTTTTGTCAATTTTGCGGTTCTGAGTTGAATAAAGAATATAATAATTTTATTTTCGTTAAATAATAACTATTCACACATATTTCGGGATCCCGAATTGGGCATTTTAAAATACAGAAATTTCGAGATTCGTAATTTGCGAGAATTATTTAATAAAGAACAAATAGAAACGAAAGAGTATTGTAGAAAAAGCATGTCTGCAAATCAGAAGTGAGTATTTCAGTTGAAACACTAAGTAGAGGAAATGTATATAAAGAAAAAATATAAAATCTAAATCATATGGCCTTGCCTAACTCTTTTCCAACATGAAAAAAGTTCAGCAACTGCCACAAACCCATCTTCACTGAGGTGTTGGTGGTCCAAGCAAATTGATTCGTTTCATCAACGCGCATGCGCCAAAGTCACAGAAGCACAGAAGTCAAGTGAGAGTGAAAACGATGATTGCTACAACCAACAAACAACAAAAGCTGCAACACAAGACGTTACGGTGGCTGATGATAGGGTCGACCCACGCAAAATTAACCGCGGGACGTTCAACGAAATGCCTTCATTAAGCGTAAGCAAATGACACAGCGCGCTTCGCTTTGCCGCAGTTTTGTGGTCATCTTCGTCTCTCCCTCTCTCAACGCCTTCTCCTCATTACATCTTCGCCATAGTGCGGCATTTTGACTTTTGGGCTATAATTATTACGGTTACTGCGGTGTGGGCATGTATGCGGCTCGCGATGTTACAGTTTCAAATTTCAACATTTATTGACAGCCATAAAATGCACACTCACACACCTGCATACACAAATGTGTACATATTTTCAGTAAAACAGGCCATATGTCAGCAAGTGGTGCGGCGTAATCGAAATGCAAAATTGGTGCACACTTATTTACATACATATTTACAACCAAACAGATGTGTTTATATATATTAGATAACCGCCCACTCCGCAATTAACGCTTGATTATGTAAATTAAGCTCACCGCACTGCGTTTTCTCTCTTACTTGTGTGGAAGTGTGTAAATGTGTGCAGTGTGGAAATGTTGCAACGTCCTATTTGCTGCAGTTTGACTTGGTCAGGCAACATCTTGGCCTAGACGGGTCTTTGATACGGTCAGTGAACCATTGTAGGATCAGTTGCAGTGCAAAGTGAAATGAAAAGGTTTCTGACACAATTTCCATCGACGCCCACCTAAATTGTCAATTGTGTGTATTTGGGGCACATATGCACAGTGTGCTCTATATTGACAGCAAAAAAGAAAAATTGAGCTTATGAATTGGTCAAACAAATTCGTTTGTTGCCAAAGGGATGCCAACACTTCAGATGACAGTTACAATCACGGCAAATACGACTAGTGGGTGTGGAATGCTTTTGTGACGACCTGTTTGTGTTTGTGGCATATTGCAATGCAATGTAATCTGCATACCAGCAGATGTAGATGTGTGTGCCTGCTGATTTTGTAAATACTTTTTTCGATTTTGTATTGAAAAGGGGTTTCAATAAAAGCAAACCATTTTATTATCCAAAATACGAGATATAAATTCTTTTATCGGTTACAAAAATTTAAGACTTATTGCGTAGAGTTCGAACTTCAGCTTATCAATTCAGACCCATATAAATAAGAAATCCGTCTAGTACTACAAATTGATCATGAATATTTTAAATAAATTGCAGGCGACTGAGGTAATTTATATTTGAAATATTCTGCGTCATGACTTAAACTATTACTTCAAATCAGGAGATAGACTTACAAAATATTTCATTTGTCTTTTAAGGACCACCAAACAAAAGTATAAAAGGAAAATAATTCATAATTTTTCAGTCGACTCCAAATGACTAGATTGTATTTCTGATATACTCGAGGGCTTAATTCGTTTTACATGAAATTGTTTAGTAAAAAGAAAAACCCTGTAGAATTTATGTCATGCCGCAATATTGTTCCTTAAATCCATAATTCAGATTTTGCTGCACACAAATAATTTTATCGTGTTTAGTGGCTGTCTTCGCTAACAACTATGAATCCGCCGTAATGTAGGCAACATTTAACTCAATTTTTTCAAGGTTTATGATTTTGTTAAATTTCTAAAGCTATATGATTTAGTATCACAAGTACTCAAACACGAGTTTGTCTATACAAAGGCAGTTTGGTCCGCTCTTATCACCACATTTTATTTCTGCTTTTAAATATACAATCCTGTATTAGAACAATAGGGCGGTATTGTTGTAAAAATTTGCCACACCTATTTATTAGGACATATGTTAATAAATTGCACTTAACCTCAAAGTTTCTCCAATAAGTCATCTTTTTGAACAAAATATACCAAAAAAGATGGATTTGGCGCAATGTTTTGATATTTTCATTTAATTATACGATAACTATTATGTCATCTCTGAAGGATCCAATAAACTTTTATAATAAAGATAAAATGTTTTTGAAGTATACATTCAAATACAAGTTTTTCACGATGCAACCATGCAACTTAATGCATTAGTGTGGAATACGTCTAACATTTGTTGCATATTTCGAACAACGCTCAACTTCTCACATATCATGCCCATTTCTTAATGTCAGCTTACGCACAAGGCACGCACGCATGATCAAAAATCATATGCTTTCAATAATATTGACAATATTATGGCCTATCGCTTGCCGCTATAAAGCAGCGGCTTTATGGACATTTGTAAAAGCGCCGCGTCGAAATTTCAAAGTTACAAGCACGCAAATGAAATAAATGTCATGTAAGTCGATATATATAAAATATATATATACAATATAAATATATCCAACCACACATATATATAGAAATATGTGTGTTTATATAAAGGCGCGCACATTGTGAAGAAAAACCGTAGTGTACAACACGCAGCAGGTAAAAATGTTGCCACATTTTATGTTTCACAATTTTGACAGCAACCAACGGCAAAACATGCTGTTGCTTTTAAAATGGTTGCTAGTTTTATTTTTTGCGATATTTCTACTCGGCGTTGTAGCTATTCTTAATTGTTAAAGAATTTCGGTGTGACAATTTTTTCTACCCAAAAAAGATTTGGATTGGCCGCCTTTTTTCTAATATACAGACATTTATGTATACATAAAAAAGCAATATATAATAGGCATATGTACACCCATTGGCATATATATAGATACGTGCGAACCTGGTTCCATTTGTTGCAAGTCGCTGTGAACATGCCGCTCCCGTTGTTATGTGGGAGTGATAAATTATGTTGTTGACATTTTGCGGCCACTTTTCGGCTAACAAGTAAACAAGCGCTCAGCCATCAATTAAGCTAACTAGAGTTCTCTGAAACTTTCTGTATACATAATTTCAATAGAAAATTTATTGTTTTTTCCAAGCAACATTTTTATGTCATGCCTCATTATTGTTTTTTTTTTAATGTCATTGGCAGTTATAATTTTATTAAATATATTCATAAAAAAAAATACTTAAAAGTTCAGAGTAAGCTAAGGCATTAATTACCTTTCTCGAAAACCGAAATTCGTCTGGGTTTTTATATTTGTCGTTGTCCCAAATTATTCCCTTAACATATTTATCAATTTACATTCTTTTGTATGCGCTTTGTTGTTTTTATTATAATTATATTCTCAAGAACTTTCTCTTTTCAACAATCAATTTTCTAAAAATTAACAACTGCTTATCTCGAAATTTATTGAGCTCACAATCGAGAACACAACACACATAGTCACGAGAATGCACTCACGCCGCACATTAAGTCAGACAATCATTTGTGTACATGCGGTTGCTAATGAAGCGATGCGAAGGAGTGAAAATGAGCTTTCGACTTGATCAGTGAACGCATGCGCAGACGCGTAGGGCGTTGTAAAAATGTATAAATAAATTATTCATCGTTAACAAGTTAAGAATGTTTTCACGATAAAGCCACGAAATAAAAAAACAAAAAGAAAAACAAAAAAATCAACTAAACGAAATGGGTGGCGCTTTGGTTGACATTGGCACTTGCCCCAAAATTATTGAGCATCCACATTTCGTATACATTATTTTTGGTTTTCTTTTGTGTGTTGAATGGAGAAATTTAAAACAAAAACTCTTTCAACTATCATTATTGTTGTTAGTATAGAAGCATCTCATTAACTGAAGATATAATAAATTTTCATATAGTAAACTTGTTCCAACAAAAGGTGAGATTAATGATAATCGAACTGGTAATCAATGTACCACAGGAAAATAATTTAATATCCGAACTAAAAAAATTCAATATTTTCTTTTGTTATTCAGTATTTAATTTCTTAATTTAATACAATACGTATATTATGTTAAGTTTATGTTAAATGTATCAGTGGTTAAATATTATTTCAAAGAGGTACAAGTTTTGGTAATCAACAAGCCAATGATTAAATCGTCTTTGAAAGCAAAGGAGTCCAAAATTTATGGAAACAAATTGCCGCTTTTTAAAACACATTACATTGCAAAAATCATATCTAAAATAAAAAGCCTCTTGAAAAAAAAAATCCAAAAATAAAAAATTTTTCTGAGTTGCAAGTGGATATAACTCCTTAATGTTGTTTATATCAATTGTTTTTGTACCAAAAATAAAATGCCAATAATAATTAATTGAATACTTGGAGACTTGGAATGGAACCCTTACCAAATACTAAGATAACCGATTATACTTATACCTATAACTAATACTCGTAAATCATGGTTTTAGAGTGTTGAATAATGATTTGAATAAGATTTATTCAAATAACGACTTCCCTAACTATCGAAAGACAAAATCAGTAAACTTCCTGTTTTCTGTGTGAAACGGATTTTTGGTTCTGGTTTAAGATGAACGTGTATAAAGAAACTGTCTTTTCTCTGTCTATAGGTATATCTTTATAGATAATAACAAATTGTAGGTTCTCATTATGCGTTAAAAATTATTGGGTGTATGGAAGCGACGACCAATTATCTGAAAATGCATACAATTTGCAATAAGAATCAAGGGAGATGGAGAATTTATATACACTACTGAAGATACGTCTAAGATAATACTTGGATTCTTACTTATTCTAAGCCGTTTAGTCTTCGTATGAATTACTAAAGAAGTGTTATGACCAAAAAGAGTTAAGCTCCTTTAACTAACAATAATTTAAATTACATACTATACAACAGTAAATATTGAGTTCAGCGATCAGTGAGTCGCGAATAAGAAAAATTCAAATGGAATATTAAATCAAAGTTTATCAATAAAACTAATAAAACTACTGCTGGTAGACATATCACGATCAGTACATTTGTATAGAAATAAAATCCCATAAATTGTCTTAAGTAAGTTTCCATGTATTCGAGTTATTTGCGAAAATGAAAAGGAAAAACGAAAAGCAAAAACAACAACAAGAACTGCAAATACTATTAGTCAAATGGATGTCGTGCAAGAACATAAAAATCAATTTTACTAAACAATAACAACTTCTATGTAAAGCTTTGCTGGCAGTGAGCCATAATAACGGTAATGGAGGTAATAAAAGAACAACAAAAATATGGATGCAAGCGAAAGACGAAATAAAAGACCGGCAGTCTGAGCCGCAGTGATTGAATGTGGTAAAATTGCGCTGCAATGTAAAACAATAAAACTAAAGAATAAAAAAATAAAAAACATTGTTAAAAGACAGTAATTCGTTTGCAAGCGGTGGTGAATATTGCGATAAAAATCGAAATAAAAAGGAAAAATATAAATATGTAAAACATATAGTGACTACATTTTGAAATATATTTTATTATTGACAAAGAATTTCACAGTTCGAACTTCGGTTGAGAATGTTGTTTTTAATTTAATGAATTTTAGTATAATTATTTAATTATTTATTTAATTATTATACAAATTTATAGAGCCTAAAGAATAGTCTCGGCGAAAAAAAAAATAATAATCTGTTGATTATGAATATATTAAAAAAGCTAATTTTTAAATAGTAGATAAAGAATTAAAAAAAAAATTCTTATTCATGGCAACTCTTTTTTTAAATATGTTTAAATGAATGGAATTCTGAAGACTTTACGGAGGGAATTCTTTAACCATTTGAATTTAAACACATTGTTTAATATTTTATAGAGTTTTTCTTTTTGGTCAGGTGGCAACTATGTTCTGAAATAAATATACATACATAAGCAAAGCTTTTACCTAATACTTTCTTGGACTCATTCTGAACTCTTTGTATTATACTTAAACACATTGAGCGGTGGCCTGGGGCTCCAAAGCAGCGCAGACCTCGGTAGGACTTCGACTATCGAAGCTGCAACGACTTGCCTGTATCTGCGCGTCGGGCGCGATGCGTACGTGTCCGACTGCAGCACTGGAAGTAATGCTGGAGCTAACACCGCTACATATAGTGATCGAGCAGACGGCCAAACAGACCTTGCTTCAAATTTCAGCAGAAGGGTCTGGCAAAGGGAAGGTAATCTCGTCCCAGCAGATGAAGGCCATAAGTGACGCAATGCCACTGGTCCTTCTTCCAAGGGACAGTATTACCAAAACAGTAAGCTTCACTAGGAAGTTCAGGGTTACCCTTGGCAGTAAGGCAGAATGGAACGATTCCACGCTGGACCTACTACTAAGGAACAGTACTATCAAGTGGTACACTGACGGCTCGAAAACGGCGGAGGGGATTGGCGCAGGGGTCGCAGGACCACGCACCAAGCTCTCCATTCCCATGGGAAGTTTTCCTAGCATATTCCAGGCGGAGGTATATGCTATAAGTCGGTGTGTAGAAATAAACCTCCAGCGCGACTATCGCAATAAGAGCATCGCCATACTCAGCGATAGTCAGGCAGCACTTAAAGCAATCTCGGATTTTGAGGCCAAATCGCTACTAGTGCAGGAGTGTATAGAACGGCTGAACAGCCTATTAAGTTTCAACAGTGTGCACCTCATCTGGGTGCCTGGTCACAGGGGTATAGCAGGAAATGGACTTGCTGACGAGTTGGCCCGCTCTGCAGCCTCTACAAACATGGTAGGACCAGAACCGTGCGTAGCGGTGGGTCCACATACCATTAAGGAGCTGCTCCGTAGAGAGGAAAGAGCAGGCAGGGAGAGACACTGGCAACACCTCCAAGGCATGCGCCATGCCAAGTAGCTACTGGGGAGCTATAACTTCAGACGGTTCAAAACCGTAATCAATCTCCCGAGGAACAAATTTCGACTTCTGGCCGGGTTCTACACCGGACATTGCAGGCTTAACAAGCATTTATTTAACATGGGCTTGGTCTCCTCTGCAAACTGCCGGTTCTGTGACATGGAGTCGGAAACCCCAGAACACCTACTAATGGACTGCACAGCTGTCTGCAGATGTAGAGTCAAGGCCCTGGGATCCATGTTTCCAAACAGGGATCGCATCGCCTCATTGGCGCCTAGCAGTATATTGGAGTTCATCAATACGCTAGGGCTAGATGAGTCGCTGTGACTTAGGGGAGGGCACAATAGACCATAGGTCGCGGTGCATACCTCAATCACTATCTATCTATCTATCTAAACACATTTTATAATAAAATTTCTTAAACAGATGACAACACTGGTAAAATATAGTTCAATTGGGGACCAAATATTTTTTCATCGAATACTTTCTAGAGCTTTTTCAGAACCTACTTTTACGTAAATACTTTTTCTAATAATTTTCTAATGCAAGTGGTACCACCGTTATCATTAATGACAACTCTATTCCAAAATATGTCTAAGTGAAGGCTGCCCGAATAGTTTCTGTAAGGATAGTATACGCATGCTCTATAAGTTTGAAGACATTTAGCAATACTTTCAGATTCTAATTTTTTGATAGTTGGCAACTCTATTGCCAAATATGCTTAATTTAAAGTCCCCCAAATATTTTCTGAAAGATGGAAGAAAGAAGGAAGTAACTTTCAAAATATATATTAATATTTACATCATTATTCATTATCTTATATATAGAAATTAATTTGCGTAATGTTCCCGCATAACTTCGGAACGCCGGCAAAAAATTGAATAATTCTTTTTCATTGTGTTTAAATTTGATTCAGATTTTGGTGACAAGGAAGCATCAGCACCGAAACCCAATAAAAAAAAACTAAGTAACAGAAAAAGTTATTTGATTGATTGATTGTTTTCGTTTGTTCGTCTCATTTTAAAATTGAAAAAAAGTATTGGGCGCGGTTGACGTTGTTTTGATAATAATGTAGAGGTTAAATCGTGATTTGTGTGATTGGATGTGAGTTTAGAAGTTAGGTGGTGTATATTGTTAAAAATTCCACCAGTAAGGCGTCAAAATATCGGGCGACATATGCGTAAACAAAGTCAGAGCTAGAGTTTTCGAAATAGGATGATATTTTCTCAAGTAAGATAAATCAGCTTCTAGGAAGAACCCATACCTATGAACTTTTGGCGTTTATATATGATGCAACAATCGCTTACGCTGGAAAAAAATCGGTTGTTTTTGGAAAAATGAATACTATTTATCCATATTGCAATGCTTTGAGGTTTCGGCTAAACCCGACAAGATTAGTAATGCATGAACGGAAAGGTGAAATTACCGAGACCAACATCCCGAACATTTGTTATTGTGTTATTGAATAACATATTAATATACAAATCCAATCAGATTCAAAGACAATTTACCACCGTGCAGGAGCATTGTTGCTAGGAGTTGATGGTGAATACAATTTCAAATCAAATCTATTTCTTAGAAAATTCTGAAAATTAATTGAATCAATATTGTACTTTCAAGGTTTAAAATTACTGGAGGATGATAATAATTGAGATTATATACGCGCTGATGCTCTTATTTCATGTACTTCGTATCAAATTCATCACTTTTTGTCATCGTTATTTCAACCAGGTTTCCATCAAATCCACATAATTTGTAGAACACATACAAAGACAGTATGATGTATGATATCGTTACACGTTTTGTGTGTGACAATGTCCGGCAAGATGATGCGGGAATTACGATTGCCTAGAGCCAATCGATCCATCTACGATACAATCAATCATGAATTTGAACAAGAACGACAAAATGTCATAAATGTTTTGAGTCAATCCATACAAAGCAATGTCTCACTTTTAAATCGGTAGCAAAAACAGCTTATGTAACTATTACGAAAGCAGTAAGTGATAGCGATGGAGGATTTATTTTCTTGATGCACACGGTGGAACCGGTAAAACTTTTTTGATTTCATTAATTTTAGAGACAATCCGTCTCAAGGTCAAATACCACTGGCACTCGCTTCATCCGGGATTGCTGCTACATTGTTAGAAGGTGGACGTACTGCTCATTCTGCGCTTAATCTACCATTAAAGTTGCAAACAATATATAAACCAACATATACCATAATATAAGCAAAACGTCGGCAATGGCAAAAGTGCTACAAAATTGTAAATTAATTATCTGAGATGGAGTGTACGATGTCTCACAACCGAGCACTTGATCGAATATAAAAAGATTTACGCTTCGGAGGCGCGATGAATCTATTGTCTGAGGATTTTCGCCAAACGCTGCCAGTCATTCCCAGATCAACTGCTGCTGATGAAATAAATGCTTGCCTGAAGGCATCAAATTTATAGATATAAGTAAAATAACTCAAATTAACAACCGATATGCGAGTGGAGTTGCAAAATAAGATATCGACAGGAGTGTTTTCAAAAGCATTAGTAGACATTGGTTATGGTAGAATTCTTGTTGAAGCTTCTACTGGCCTTATTTCATTTCCACCAAATTTTTGTCAATTCACAAATTTAAAGGAAGTATTAATATTAAAAATGCTCCCAAATAATGGTGTGAAATGTAAAAATCATGCTGTGTTGAGCAAACGAGACACTTTAGCAGCAAAAAATTAGGATGTAGATGATTTGAATATAAACATTCAAAGTAAAATTGATGGACAAATACATTCATTTAAGTCAATAGATACAAATGAAGTAGTCTATTATCCGATTGAATTACTTAATTCATTGGATTCGCCAGGATTACCAGTTGCAGTTAAAGGTTGGCTCTGTGATAATTATGTTACGCAACTGAATCAACCAAAACTGTGTAATGGAACAAGTCTAGCTAATAAAAAATTATGAAAAATTTAATTGAAACGACTATAATCATAGGAAAGTTCAAGGGCAAAGATGTGCTTTTTCCAAGAATACCACTACTGCCAACTCACTTTCCTTTTGAATTAAAACTTGTACATTTTGCTGTTCGACATTCGCAATAACAATTAATAAATCTCAAGGCCAATCATTAGAAGTGTGTGTAATAAATCTTGAGTTGCCATATTTTTTCGTATGATCAGTTGTACGTTGATCCTCAGGAGTCGGCAAATCATCGGCCCTATATGTTTTTTCTCCAAACGGAAAACAACAACAACTTTACAAGTCATTACCATAGAAATACGAAAATTTATAAGAAAAGTATATATATACCATATAATTAAGTATATAAGCGTGTAGAATTCATTATAAAATTTATTTAATTTATTAACTAATAACTTTATTCCAATATGGACGGTACGAAGTTCGCAGGGTCAACTAATTTTATTTAAACTCTTTTCAATTTTGTTTGGAACTCGTTAGTCAAATCTTAAATGATATTTACTTTGCGACACGAGGTTGATTAAATATTCGCGTAGCACTCTCTTGGTTGCATATAACAAACAGTGTGTAATAAAAGTCTATGGCCGCGGCTTTTGGACCTAACTTAACTCTGCGCTCCACTTCTGTCAAGTGTTAAATGCGCCCGCTTTGATTTATGGCAACACCACCTATGATATGGTCACTGCACAGAAATGCAGCGGCGCACAAGCGAATCAACAAACTCAAAGAAGTACATATACACATGTATACTCGTATATATTATAGCTCGTTTCTCAAGTCATCCACGATGTGTGGTGGGAGAGCTGTGCCACCCTTCAAGTTGGCTTGTTAGAAAATCACTGAATAAAGTGGAACGTTGCTTTTATTGCAATTTATTTTGATTTTTGCATAGAAAATAAAAAACATTTAAAGCAAAATCATATTCAAATCCAAGTGTTGACCAAAGGGTTAAGCGACCGTTTCGCAACGCTGCCCACGGATCCCTTTCCTGCTGGCTTATGTGTGTCGGTTCAACACTTTTTACACTCTTTCTCGTTGCATTTATCTTATAAGTATTTATGCACACTACTCACTGTCAGACCCTTCTCAGACCCACTTTCATATGTCACAAAAACAAGCAAATAATATGTACTTGTCATTTGAAACCACGATGTTATCACAGTCTTCATTTAAGCCCATATTATAATCTGTATTGTTTGAGCCTCTTTTCCCCTGAAGATTACATGTAAATATTGATGAGTGTGTGTCTTTCTTTGCTTTTGTCCTAAAAAACGTAATTGTGATAAATGTGTGTAAATGAATGGAGGAAAATTATTATGTAATTATTTATAACAGTATACTTTGAAAAAAAGGCAGTGTCGGTTTTTATCAAGTGTAATCTATGAAAATTGATCAGAAATCTACTGAAAGAACCAACTTTTCTCATCGATTTACCCTTCACTTCGGTCAATGTTTTAGAGTTCCCAAGTATACAAACTTTTTAAAAAAAAATTTAATATAGCATTACTTACTGTTACGTGCTTGGGATTAGTTTGAAAGAAGTCGATGTGGGGGCTCAAATATAGTGATATGTTCAAAAAATATAAAAGAGGTTAAAGTAAATGTAATATGACAATCTGAGCAGAAATGGGTTTCTCAAAACACCTTCCTCACTTTTCAAAAAATTTCAAATTTCTTAAATTGTCTTCTTTTAAATTCTGAGCTATGACGACTCTCAGTCAAATTTTCTGAAATATTTCATGCCATATTTAATGTGGACTAGGTATTTTTTGAAACAAAGGACAAAATGACTCTCAAAAGTAGTTTGGAGGGTAAAAATATTAAAATCATGTTTTAAAAAACTTGTTGAATGACTCTAAAGACCAGAGTGGATGTGCCGATTAATTAAATTTTGCATATTATTAAATTTGTATATATTTTGTAGAAAAACTCTATCTTCCAAAAACATGTGCATATAAATTGAACCACCCTAGTACGCGTACGAGAAAATTTCACTAACAATTCCAAATTTATCATAATTAATAATGTAATTAGCCGTATTAAGTTAGAAATTTCTTCACTTAACACAAAGTGAGGACGTTTCGGGGGCCACTGTGATCCCTTGGGTACATTAAACATGAACTGGTTTGCTAAAATACCAACTATGAGACTGTAGTTTTAAATAACATTTTTACCTTCTTTCATATGAACTTTACATGAATATGTTTCTCTATAAATATATGCCATATAGTGTATATGTGTATGTTGCCTGTCTTGTGTTTGACTTAAAGTCGTTGACACTTTTGTTTATAGACATTTTTGTTATAATTCGTTTAGCATTTTTTGTATTCACATTTTAGAGTCTGTTGTTGCAATATTTTTTTTTCTCTTGTCGTTACAGCTAAAGTTGTTGACTGACAGTTCGGCCGTTTGGTTACGGTAGTTCAAACATGGTGTTCACCTACTATTGTTATGTTTGCGTTGTTCCGTTTTGCCAACCAAATGTGATACACTGAAAATGAAATTCACTGGAAGAATATTATATAAAGTGAATTACATAATAACCTTTCATTTTTATGCTTTAAATTCAGGGAAAAAAAAACTAATTATGTAAATATTTAAAGTTAAAGTTCAAACGTTTTTTACATGAAAATAATTTTAGCAAACGCTTCCACTTATTTGAAAAGTTAAGTGGCAAAATTTCTAAGTTAAGAAACCGTGCAATATTAGTAATGTATTCATAAGTCTTAGGAACGCTTATAAGCGAAAATCTGTTTGAAAAAGGTTGCCATATAATTAAGAAAGTTCATACATTAAATTTTAAGACAAATATTTCAAAGATAATATCGCAAGATTAGCAAGGGCTAAGGAAGCTTAAACTTAAAAATATTTTATTATATTTTTCGGGAGAAGAGGTGAGTGGGCAAATACGATACATTGGATTGAAAAGATTTTTCTTGATTTGGTTTTTCAGATAACTATAGTTTTTTTTATACACACATTTCATAATTTACCGTACCGGAACTGCTTTTCTTTATTTCAACATACATTTTTTTCAGTGTATACAATACCATATTTCACCGCTTGTTAAATGGATTGATATGTTTGCCACACACCTAATGCATCGTTAACCATAACTGTCAGCCAATAAGTCGCTGTGACGTTTAAGCTCCGTGTGACAACATTATTGGCTTATGGTAATCACTTATTACGAGTATATTGACGAGCATAAATCATAACTGACGGCCGTCACTGAATGAAAAAGAGGAAAGCAAAGTATAAAAGTACAAATTGCATATTAAAATGTGCGGGCGCGCATATTCATTAACCCCTCCAAAGCCAAAAAAAGGAAATATTACGTAAATACAAAGCGAAAATGGCGAATCGTGAGCATGGCTAAATGGCGCCAATGAAAGCACAGCCGAAAACAAAAAGAAATTGAAATCAAAAAAATTGTTAACAATCTGTATGCCTCAAAATGCGAAGTTGCGATTATTTGTTTTGCTGATTTTTGCTTGATTGCCTTTGGCTGCTGTCTGGAAATGAGTGAGCGCTGTCGGACTTTGCCCCAACCTATCCCAATACACCATATATACTTATAAACATATCTATATATATTCATATATATATACAATTTAAATTTGATCCGAAGGTGGCCAATCAACGCTTTAAGGAAGTCTGGCGAGATTGTGTTAAGCCACAAACGCAGGGGTGTGTGTATGTGCCACAAAAATATGTATTTACATATACTTATATAAAGTGCATATATTTCTCGTGGAACTCATAATTGGTAGCAACCACTGGAGTGGCAGTGCCAAAATTAAACTTTACATGCGTCAAATTATTTGAAAATTTTTGCTAATCTTGTTGCTGTAGTTGTAATTACCCATTTTACGACAATTCATCATTCGCACTCACAGCAGCAGCGACAGCCAGCCTGCCGAGCAGGGTACTAACTTGTAAAAATAGATGGGATTCCAAATATAAACGTCCAAAAGACCAAAAAGAGTGGAAGCGGGTGTCTGTGTGGCTCAGTCACAGACTGTCTGCCGTTGACTTGTTGAATAAACAAATTGCACAGAAAGCGTAAAATACTTATATGTATAAATATGTGTTTGTAAGTAATTTAGGCATGAATAACTATTATGACAACTCAACTGGCTTGGTTTCCGTGGTACAGATTGTCATTTCGGACGCTCGATAGGTGGCAACAGTTTAACAATAACAAAACCAAATTTGGTTGTAAAATTAAAAATAACATAAATGTTCGGGTAAATATTAAAAATGATGAGTTTCGATAAATAGATGTGGTTGCAAATGAGTTTGAAGTAAGAAAACTTTACAACTTAATATCAACGCAGTGGTAGGTGTTTTGACTAAACACTGTGGAAGGTGTCTTAGCTAAGAACCAAGACCAAGGATGGATCGTATTCCCAGATTTGGCTCCTTGTGACTTTTTTCTATTTTTTTCAGTCCGTGAATAAAATATTTAAAAGAACGTAGATATTATAGTACCTATAAAAAAGTATTGGTGGCAGTTATAGCGATTTGGTCTTGATTATTTAGAATTTTTCAGTAAACAACGAACGGAGACAGAAAGGGTTTCTACGAAAATTTTTTTTCACTGGTAGATTTATTTTTGGTTGCTGAGGCAAACTTGCTATATTAATGTTAGTCAGAAGCTCAAATAAAGTCCTTGTTGTACGAAAAAATAGTTGCCACGCTTCTATTTGTGCAACAAAGCTGAACTGTTTTGACTTCCATGATAAACATACGTGTAAGTATATACAATACATACTCTTTGCGCTTTTCTAAAGTCATCTAAGGCTTTGTTCTATTAATTTAGCTGCTACAAAAGTTGTCATTAAAATTTCCGGAAATTGACGAAAAAAAAAATATCAAAGCATTTAAGCCGCCACAAAAATTGCATCAGCAAAAAATTATAATTTATCGGGTTACTGTGTATTTGCTTTTTGGTGTTACGGTATCGAAAATCGACATCGATCAATATATATAGTTCCTCCAAATTTTTAATTACCGCTGTTAAACATCATTAGCGTTCTAATAAAATTTTATACTTAAAAATACTTGAAGTGCAAAGGTTGCGCCAAATTCTTAGATGCAGTAAATCTCAAGCAAAAAATATGAAAAAAAGGGTAAACACAAAATTATAGCAGGTAAAAAGGTAAAAAGCTCGCAAAAAAAAAGTCATTTGGCATTATAGCGCACCAAGTACGTCTAAAACGCTAATTATGGCTTAATAAGCACAAAATCAAAGTAATACTATGTAACACATTGCAATTTAATGTATACAAACTTAGTTTTATTTTTTATTGTCTGCTTGTCACGCTAGTATAGTGAAATCTACAAAATATCTCTGAATAGTATCTCTTAAGAGCTTAAGGCAACGCTTCTAGATAAGCGATAATCTGTGTTCCTATAAGTACAGTTAAACTGTTCATTGAGCTTTTTGTATGTATGTGTGCTTAAGTTTTTTCATAAAATATAAAAGCTACTCAGTATCTTGTTTACAGTTAAAGCTTGTATGTGTTGTGCAACTGCACCATGGACAAATATAAGTATATTGAAGCATGTGACAAGTTGCAAGCTCGTTGCCGAGATAACTGTGTACATACGTGTACCTACGTGAAAATGTCGCAAGAATGTTGACGACATTTACTGAAGGCTGTTTTTATTTATTTTTATAAGTATTCTCTTTTGTTATTTTCTTGCCTGGGTCTTAAACTAATCATACTGACACATTATTGATAGATATACATATGTATATGGGAGAATATGTGCGCACTTTTGGAGTTGTTCCAAATTTTTGCTGTCATTTTCATTATGTGTCTTGAGCGTCAGTCTGCGAGTTCATTTGTATTGTGATATTCCGCATTGCAAATTCTTAAAATACTTATATACATACATATAAACATAAAGATATTATTAAACCTATCTGTTTGAGAGTTAGATGTCTCCCTTTTAATAAGACTTCTTTGTGTTTAAGTTAAAGTGTGTCACATAAGATTAAGTGTTTAGAAAAAGTTAGCAGCTGCCTATTTTGTGAGGGCACTATTTTATATTCAAGTTTTAAGAATAATTGCTATATGCCCCTATTAGGGTTTTCAACTCCACCAACCAACCAACTCTTTTTTGGTATTACGATTTCAAGTATTTTCGGTCTAAGTTTGATCGGTGTTGCCAACCTAAAAAATGAAGATTTGACGGATAATTAAACAGCTGAAAATTTTTAAACCAAAAATCAAATCCATTTAAATTAGTTATTGCTTACAAAAGGTGAATAATTATTAAAATGGACATTAGCTCTGATGTACTGAGTGCTGCGCATAAGAAAAAGCCTTCATGATCACTCAAATCCGTTGTAAATTGCTATCGCCAAGTAAGCAAAAATTTTATTGACAATTAAATAACTTTTAAATAATGTTTGTAGCAGATTCATAAGTTATTTTCGTTTAAATGAGGAATCATTTTGTTTTTTACGTTTGTAGCTTTTCTCAACAAATTTTTCACCTTTCTATGGGTTTTTACAAAATAACTGATTGAAATAGTTTAGAATTATAAATAAAATAGTTCTTTTTACCCATTTCCCATTTTCTATAAATATTTTTCCTAAATTAATTTGCTTGTTAGCAGTTGACATTTTTTGATTTTGACTTTGACTCTAGTCAAGTTGAAAACCGTAATACCAAAAAAAGTTGAAGTTTGACGACACTTCAACCGAAATTTGTTTTGACAGGTTGAAAACCAAAGTACTGAATTACAAAGCTTCAAGCAAAATGCAGCGTTAAAAACCATAATAAGGGCCATAATTTAAGGATTCTAACCTTAGAGTTTTAAGCACGAGTTTTACCAGCCCTTAAATGTTTTTAAATTTCCAAATAATTTAAGCGTTAATTCGAATTTTCGATTATTAACGCCATCAATTTTTTGTGTTTTCTTTTATGTCCCTCTGTATTTACTTCAAAAACTATAAATCTATCAAATGCTTTTCCGTATTAAAATTTGTTTCATATTCCTCTCAATTTTAGTCGTCTTCCGCCTGGAAGCCGTAATATCCACCAGATCAAACAAACTATTGAACGATATTTATCTATACTAACTTCAAATGAAACCTTTAAGAAATTTCTTTATAAATATTTTTTTCTTGCCACCATTGGCATTCGCAATCACTTCAATTCTTGCTGTTCAATGGGAATTGTCGGAGCAACTATCCATGTATTTATGCCCTTAATATTCCCCATATGCCGACAGCCGAGCAATCCACGACTTCACTCAACTTTTTGCTCCAAATTGTTTATTTAGCAAAATTTTGAGTTTCAATTTTGAAATTGCTGTTGATGCGCCTTTTTGTTTACATATTTCGGGTTGCACGTTCGGCAGCACTCCCCGCGCTGGGTGTCAAAGGCGCATGCCGCAATATTTCTGCTCTCCGTTTCAATGAGCATTCAAGTACTTGCCAATATCTTTATATGCGTGTGTGTATGTCAGCTACATGCTCTGTGTTGTGACAAACTGTCAACATAAGCGAGCGCATTCCTCATATCCATTACACCATAACAGCCTAGACCTGATCTATTTTGAGTACTCATTGACGTGATCATCATCATCATTATTCTCGTCAGCGTTGTCATTATAGGCGTTGCAGATGCAAAATCAAATAAAACCAATCAATTTTGATTTTATGGAAATGCGAAAAAAGTCGCAAAACTCAAAATATATCGGTGTCTTAGCACTTCGATTCTGAAGCACTAATGCATATGCTTTAGAGCATTCGCTACTCTTGCTCCTGTGATTTTCATGTTTGCCGCACTCGCATTTACAGTTGAAATTTGCATGCGTGTGTGTGTGTTTAGGCATGTATTTGCAACACATTCCTCGGCTGCTGGCTTTGCCCTGTATCGGTGCATCGCTTATGTCTTACTTAAGCAAATATTTTCGTAGGTGTGGCTAAGGCGGTTTATGGCCGTTCTGGTAGATCGAGCGGAAATTATGTGTTTATGCAAAGTTCTGCACACACACACTTATGCATCCATGCGGCGGCTCATTTTCCCTTTTTTCTTTACTCGAAATTATTTTTAAGCTCAAATTTCATTCCTTTAATCGATCAGCACTTTGTTTGTTTGTGTTTCTTGTGCAATGTTGCACGTTCTTTACATTTCAATCGTCATCGAATTATTTTAACGACTAGATGGTCTATATGTGATTTTCCTTGTTATACGCTGAACAGGGTATATTAAGTTTGCCACGAAGCTTGTAACACCCAGAAGGAAACGTCGGAGACCCTATAAAATGTATACATAAATGATCAGCATGATGAACATGTCCGTCTGTCTGTCCGTGCTTCCTCTGTCTGTATATACGCGAACTAGTCTCTCAGTTTTTGACATATCGATCTTAAATTTAGCACACGAGCGTTTCTCACCAAGAAGCTGCTAATTTTTCGCAACGGCCGATTTGGGACTATTATATCATACAGCTGCCATAAATATTGAACGATGGGAATGACGAGCTTGTATGGAAAACTTTTTCATTTGAGGAGATATCTTCACGAAATTTGGAACGGATCAATATCTAAGACAATATTGTTACCTCCCAAGAAATTGTTCTGATCGGATGACTATATCATACAGCTACCATACAAATTGAACGCTCGGAATCCAGTTCATCTAAGGAACCTTTTGTCT
This sequence comes from Bactrocera oleae, assembly GCF_042242935.1. Taxonomy (NCBI): domain Eukaryota; kingdom Metazoa; phylum Arthropoda; class Insecta; order Diptera; family Tephritidae; genus Bactrocera; species Bactrocera oleae. The sequence goes on along the minus strand of NC_091540.1, from coordinate 41,671,053 downwards.
ATGTGAAGGGTATTATAGCTACGGTGCAACTGAAGTCACAGTTTTTTCTTGTTTTTGTATTAGTTTATATTAGCTTGTTTAAATTTTGCAATATCTTCTTGAATATCTGAGATCTGGAGTGATGTTTTAAAAGATCTGTCATTATTTTTAGATCAAAAAAATTGTTCAAATCTAGAGAGTCTTTTTTGCCAAAAGTCACATCTTTTCAACATAAAAGGAATGTTTTTCGAAACTACAGAAGAACTTTTCCTACCTTTTAGTAAAAATTGTACTTAAAAACAATTTTCTCCATTTTTTACATATCTCGGCTTACAGGTCGGTTAAAAACCTGTGGTTGTTCATTTCACTACTGGTTGCTTTCAAGTAGTTAAAAAAAAAAAAATAAAACAAAACCGAAGTTTTTATACTCTTGCAACCTGCAGGGATCAAAGCAGGGACAATGCCTTCAGGTATTAGAAGAACTTTAAATTAAAAATGTTGTGGAACAATTCAACATTTATTATTCGATGAAATCGTCAAATTTGGTAATTTATTAAATTATATTATATGTCATAGGCTCACTTTGTTCTATTACTATATTTTACTTCCCGTCAGCTAAAATTGCATTAAAACCATCTTCAAAAGATATATATGGGATATACTTGTAAACTTAATTGAAGAAGCTAAATTTAATAATAATAAAATGAAGTGCTTATTCTTTTAGGAACAATATGTTGAAATATTTTAACTGTACTGTGTATGTCAGCTAGAAAAGGAATTCTGTCTAAGGGAGTTAACAGAAAGCGCCAAATTGACTTCTGCGGAATATCGAAACCGGTTACTTTTCAAGTACAGAAATAAAACATTATAGAATTATTAGCGGAAAACCAAATTCAATAGCGCCATAGAATAGTACTCTAATTACCCAGTACAATCGGAGATTGTATGCTGAACCCAATAAGAGTAGTGTTTAATCCTTAACACCAAAGTGACCGATAAAGTCGAGTTTGGGGAACAATAAGAATATACTACTACTTTAGTTAAAACTTTAAAAATTAATTAAATTAATAAAAACTATTTAATATTTTCTGAAATTTAGTCCAATAAAAATCGCACAGCCAAAATTGCGAATTAGTGGGCATAGTAGCGTTACCCAGTGTGGTAATATGATCCGCTTTAGCATTTCTTTAGAAGTTTGCAGTAATTTCTATTATCTCTATTTGCCTAAAGAAAATACATTTCCTCTTTATATTATATGTAGATGTATACATTATATAAACCATATATACGTATAAGTATAATATCACGTAAATTTCTTTAGCTTACTGTACTGTATGTAAACTAAAGAAATTCACAGCCCATAAATCAGAATCACACCTCAAGCGACACATTATTAAGCGCATTTTTTTTATTGTTAAAGACTTTTGCATAACAAAGTGACAAAGTAAATACTCATTGTAAATGTCAATTTATTCAATATAGATGTGGTCTTAACTACTTAGCTCTATAATTTGCAAATAATGTAATCGGATAATAAAAAGAACTTGCAACAAAGCTATGCACAGTATCAAAAGCATGAAAACAATGTTGGTTTTTAAGCATTTTAAAATATTATTTGCCCCATAAAAGAAGAAAATGTCGTTTCGAACTTAATGAACAATCAATATATCTAGGTAAACCAAACGATTTGCATTATTTCATAGTGGAAGAAAAAATCTTTTTGTTGCACTTGAAAGAAATACGGCGAGCCACATGAGTCACGAGGCATTTAAGCCACCGGACGGCGGCGACAAAAGCGGCAATGTTAATTAAAATGTAACACACATCAATGTAAAGGTGTATATACTGTATTAAAAGTATATAAATATACATATGTATATGCTCGGGTGCAAAGCCTTTTGCGATTATGTAAGTATGCCACACATTAACCCTTTTATTACGTTGTGGTGTGTGGCTGTTCCCAGCCATGAAGCAAAGTGAGTAAGTAATACAAAATAAAATTGACAAACGACCGCACCTCAACTGTAATGAACTTACCAATAACGAAAAATATTAATTTAAATTTCGAAAAAAATGGCAAAATGGCACAGAGGCAAATGTGAGTTATTGGTTATTACTTGTTTTCTCCTTCCTTCCTGCTCATAACACATTTGTGCAACAAACAATAGGAGGGCAACAAAGTGAATTGCAAATAACCTACTAATAATGATAAATATACAAATACGATTATGCACATGAGCTGAGAGATACATACATATGTACGTTAAGTGTGTTTCTGTGTGTAGCCAGGTTGCCAGGTGACCGATATTTGTCGCAGTTTTATATAAATTTATTTTTGATAAAAAGGGAAAATTTGCTGAAAAATCTTTGTTTTACAAGCAATTAAAAATGTTTTTAAAAATGATTGGTGGATTTTTTAATGGTGGGAAAAGTTTAGCAACTTTCATATTTAGCAAAATGCTGGTTTTTATTTCAAAATTGTTAATAATATATGTTGAATTGGCGCGTTCAAGCTCTAAATGAAGATGGGCACAGATTTTAAGGTTTTCTTATATATGTAAGTCATGAACTTACTAAAGCTGAATGAACTTCGTGTGACTGGAGAATGAAAAATTTACTACCAGTTAACAATAATTCGAACCTTAAGCAGGTTTTATTTGCTGACTTACGGTACGAGTTATGACCATAGGTTCGGATGTGAGAACAGATGTGCTTCAAAAGATATGGTTGTTGTGTTAAAATATTTAACGAATTGGCATCATTAAATCTATGTTGGGAACGGTTCATATTCCAAAGAAAGACCGAGTGTAAATAATTAACACAGCTGGTCGACCTTTTTTAAGCTCGGTATAAAGCACTTTAACTATTGTATAAATTTTGAGAGTAGTAACAGATTTTCTATGATCTTCAAAAATTGATTTTTGTGCCCAATAAATTTTTAAATCTTCCACTAGAAGTCTTTGCAGACTTTAAGTAAATCACCATAAACCAGGTGGACACAGCTTGGTGCTATAATACTTGTAATCCCTCTGAACACGGAGTTTTTGTGATAAAAACTTAATAATCCTGATCAATAAATCTAAATAGTTGACGTTTTTAGCTCATTTATCTGAGTTATCAAAAATTGTGGGGAAATAATGGAAAATAGAAAAACAATTAATTCCTAGTCGGTTGTGAGTTCAAGTAACTGACCCAGCGTAAGCTCTAGAGCTAATAACTATGCCAGTATAAATATTAGGATTTTATTTATGGTGATTGAACTGGGAGAGCCATTGTTTCGTTCATTTTGCAAACAAAGTCTAACGATCACTACAAGTATTGGAAATATGGCGACCTCCTGCGGTTGTGGTTTATATCTTCCACATTTTATGATTGGAAACAGAAAATTCTGTAAACTTTTTGAACACGCGGTCCATCATGCTGGACCAAAGCGAAATTCTCATATATCCATCAGAGCATATATAAAAATTAAAAGAAACCTCCCGATCTATTCAGAATCTTCGAAGATTAAGCCAAAATTCGGTGAAATACTTCTTTTCCCTCCACTAGTTTCATAACCACGAACATCTAATGGATTATCGTGTCTGGCGTAATGGACTGCTTTACACTCATTGTATTGCGCAAGTGCGAAACTAACTACTCCATTAATTCAAGGCACCACCACAAGTCTTCTTCTCCCGATTTACGCATTCTAAGAAAACATAAATACTTTACTGCAGACCACAATGGGGTGATCAATAAAGAAATGTATGCCCTCTTCATTTATTGCGTCTTTCATGACACTTTCATCAGTTTTCGCAATCATTTCCCACCATACAACAATAACACTTAAAAGCTCAATAAACGCAGATTAATTACAGGCGACAAATGATGGCCCTACTTGCAAAGCAACAGCAATTTACAGAACCCCAGCAGCCACTCTATCACATAACACAATAAAAATTGAAAAGGAAATTTCACACATGTCTGCAAATCGCTGAGCGTGCAGATGTGTGTATGTGTGCGTTTTGACATAACCCAGAAATTGAATGTGATCAAGTGCTCAAGTACTCTACCACTTCATCGTTTTGGCTTGTGTAAAATTTATAGCAAAGCTGAGCTCAATAAAAAAGAAAATAAAAAAGTTCATCAAAACGTACAGAATGAGATTACGTGGCGAGATTGTAAAGTAGTGGCAGAGTCTTGATAATGAATGGAGCGATCGGGGCGACCCTTCGCCTTCACTCGACCGCCGTCTGCAATTACATTCTACGAAGTCTCGCCGTTCTCCTCAGTGGCACAACAAACGCCGACTGCGATCACGGCTAAGATCATCGGCGCTGATCACCAGCTGAAATACAACATGTGGCGCGCTCGCTGGCTGCCTGTGTAATGTGGTGTGCAGAGAAAGGCACGGCCACGGCAAGCAATGCAGACGAACAGGTTTTGAACTTTACAATGCGCAATTCTGTGTTTCTTTTTCTGAGTGTGTGTATAGAATGTAATAGCAAAAATTATATTTTATAATACCCAGTAATGGGGCGACTGGATTACGTAAGACAGCTAGATGGCGGGCTGCTGATTTGGTAATCATCACGCAATGCAAAGTGCAAATGGGTCTGGATGAGTTGTGATTTCAGGGCAATAAATGAACTTGCGAATGAAAATGCGTATATGTATATTTGCGTGCTTATAAATACATATATGTAAGCATGTATGTAGCTAATCAGCTTGATTTTAGGTTAATATAATGTTACTAATTTCTTTAGTTTCTAATGTTTATAAAAATATTTTTTAACACGTTTTCAAGTTTAGTAAGTTCTTAATTTCAAAAATAAAATTATAAATCGTAGACAGAATTCAAAAATGTATACCAGCTGCCTGCTCGATTCACCGCTTCCCAATATCTGGTGAATCGCAGATAGTTAACATTATGGCAAGAGCCAGAGCCAAGAGAGAGTTTATGTTTCTTAATTTATATCATTTATTATTTTCGTTGACCACTTTCGAGTCATAAAAAATGACTTATTCGCCGACGAAGGAAACATTCGGACCGAGAGATTTGTTGCAGCTGTTGAAGATCACTAAAAAAATTGGAAAACAATGAAAATGAAAGAAAACGCGAAACTGAAATATATGTGATGAAATCTATTGTGATACCATCTTTAGTAGTATTAATTTTCAATTGAATATTATAAAAACATTTATTAATTGAGAGCTAATACATTTATTCCTTTGATTAAGTATTGAAAGTTCAAACATCAAATGTTTCAATATATTACAAAATCAAAAAAAAGGGTTTAATAATATTTAATCTTAATAAATGTTGTTTGTTTTAATTTAAATTCCCAAAAATTATTATTTTGTCCGATCTGGCTATAATAGAAAATGTTAATTTTAAGGCGCTCTCACATGGGAAATAGTTGGGCATCTCATTATTATGCTCGCCTAACTGTAGTAAGATATGATGTGATGACATTTATTATATTATATAATTCTTATTTTATATATATGTGAAACACAGGAATATATGTGTGTTTTCTATTTATTTTTGATACGGAAGCACTCTATGTTAAGCTGAAAATTCTTAAATCTTACTGTAATATTACATTGGCTGACCGATATATGTATACAGTGTAGAGTTAACCGGAAGGACGGAGATTTTATAAATCGACTTACATATATCGTTCGAGAAATTTATGGTCCGATTTTATTTATTTTTCAACTATATCAGATATACTCAATACTGTATAAATTCAACCCGAGGAAAATATCTTATGTTATATGATATATAGGTGTCCATGAAGAGACAAATCTTATTGTTACTTTCGAAGAGAGTTGTCACACAACAGGAATCAAATGATATGTTTTGATAATTGAATTAGTAGGTGCGGAGCTAAGTTCCCGCTGTTTACCAATAGATGACTCATGCAATAGGTGGTGATTGATTTTGATATATTCAAAACGATATAAACTTAACTTATGGTAGACAATTGAGAAAGAAACTGCGTTTCCAAATAAGTGACTTTGTTTATATGGCGGGAAAGTGTTGATTGTTTTCTTTCGGTCAAAGGAGTCCGCGGCTGAAGCACATCGGGCTGCCGTGATTATTAATGATCGTCCGCGAGAAGGAAGGCTAAAAACCTTCGAAGACGGTGAATTGGAGACTTTGCTCGATGACGATGATGGGAAGTCCTACCCACCCGCAATATTCCACAGATATTGTACCATCCGATTATTATTAGTTCCATTCGTGTCACATAGTCTGGCTCAGAAGCAGTTCCACTCACAAGACTACATCAAAAATTACTCTTGATCTTTGGATAGCATCACAAGATAAACAATTTTGCCAATGGTATTCGAGCTTTGCCAAAGAGATGGAAAAAAAACAGAACAACAACCTTAGATCACTTTCAAAACGAACTAGACCTGCTAGCCTAGAAAACAGCACACAGTAGTATGACGTAATGAAAAATAATGTTGACACGAAGTTCGGTTGATATTTTTGTTTCATTGAAATCCATAAAGGGATGGCACATTTTATTTGTTCCCCCTTATGATAGGTTTGTGTCCCCATTGGTTCTTGTAATGATTGTGATCAATTAATGTCAGTTTGAGAGAGTTGTGTTCCACCCATCTCGTATAGCGAGTATCACCAGAAGTATACACGAAAGAGCAAACGTACGGACATATACATATACATACAGAAATCAATATTTTGTGGTAAGTTGACAAGGATCTTGTACTAACTTTTCTAGCTTTATACTGAAATCATTGAGTTGTGATTAGCTTTATATTATGAAATAAAACTGATAGTTTCCAACTAATTGAAATATTTTTGCACTTTTGAAATATTATTATATGTATGATTTTGTTTAATTTGCTTCAGCACACTTAAATACAATACTTTATCCCATGTGTAACATATGCAGATATTCAGGCATGCAGTTGTATTAGTTTTCAGTATTAAATGTTTGCTATGTGTGGGTGGTCAATGCACTCAATTGTGTTTTTCAACTTTCGTGTATCGAAATTCGACTTCGTGCTGTGGCCATTAATCTTGAGCATGCAGTGGCCGACCATGGCCACACACACAGGTCATTCCAGAGATTCATGGCCAGCAGAAGCAAACAAATGCAAAAAGAATCAAAGAAAATTATATATTTTTTGTGCGAGAGTCAGAGTCCTAGTTTTGAAAGTAAATAAAGTGTAAATTGTAAGTTCCTGTGGTTAGTCACATATTATACACGTATGGGAGTGTGTGTGTGTATTTATACATATTGTCATTTTATAACATGTTTGAACTTGTACTTGACTGTTATGCAATTACAAGCTCGCCCTGCAATTAGAATGCTTGTTAGTTTTCTGCGATTTTGCAACAAAACGCTATACAATTTTTCTAACTACCTTATGTATATATTTTTGTTCAGCATTTTATCGGTCCCTCAGCCGGCAAGGATACACGTTTTTGTCGAAAAATTTAAAAATTTTTTGGATTAAATTTCGCTAGGCAAATAAACTTTGAATTAAATTTTGCATTTGCCATATTCTTATGTTCCTATTGGTAGTAGTATTCTACGAAGCCTTTATATGCAGTTGGACGCCGCTAAAAAGTTGCATCATTGTCAATAATCGTGAAGCCCTCGTAATATTCAATGTCATCGTGTCATTATTATTTATGAGGCTGTTGCAAAAATGATAGCAATAAAAGTGAAATTCGCAAGAACTTTAAAGAAGAGTTTGTGTGGGAAAATATATGTTTGTATGTGTCAGTATTTTGGTGCACAATGAAACCGATTTTGTCGGCAAAAGCATTAGATACAGATACACACGTAATAAACTCCAAATATATATAATATTGTTTTTTTGTTATTAACCAATGTAAATTGGATACATAAACTTTTGCGCAATCTTCTTCTAAGTTATATACTTATAAATGCACTTAGGGTGGTTCTTAAATGTAGGAATACAAGTGCTACATCAGATTTCATACATTTCTACGAACCCAACATACTTACAGTAGCTGGAGACACAGATTGCTCATACAAATTTTGAATCAGATTTCAGACTTTCAAAGGATGTTGGATATGGGTCCACAATCGGAACACCCTACGAACACTCAAAAAAATCAGTTTAGCTTACAAAGATCGATATTCACAAATTTAATTTTACTAGAGCCTTAAACAAAACTATTCAATTTTGGTCACACTTGGAAGTGGTTAAAGTAATTTAAATTTTGACCATTTGCGAGGTTTAGAAATTTTTTCCATTAGTGATGAATTTTTACGTATACGTTAACTCTGGGCATATCATTGCCAGTTACACCGGTATTGGCTCCTGAAAACAAATTGCTCATTTATATTTCATGAGAACCACCCTAATGTAAAGAATATTAATTCATATATCTAAGTACTCGATGCCTTTAGCTTGTACCAGGAAGCATTGTATAAATCTAGGCTTATACAATGAGCTTGTACCAGGAAGTAACAAAACCACACTGTTCACACACATTTGAGTTGCAAAGTGAGAACCTCTTTATTAGCATTTTCCTTTTTCCTTTCTTTCAGTTTTCTTTTTTTACATATGCTGCACTTCAGTCCACGATCAGCTGTGAACTTCGCTGAAAATTGATTTTTCCTTATTTTTGCTTTTATTGCTTTGTTATTGTATTTCTTCGCTATGCTTGCTTTCATTGTGGTTTTCATTTCACACGTTGTCTGCTCAGCTTGAGAACAAGTTCTGTCTTTATTTGGCATAAACGTGCGATCAGGAACCCTAACCTACAGCTGTCTGTGAGAATACATTTGCTCAAGCAATTTACAGATGTTTATGTAGATATATAAATATATTTGTATGTACCTTTGTATTTATTTGCTTGCGTTGCATGACGTTGAGGTCGCTACAAGTTGATCAGTTGTTTTTGTTGCCGCAATGATTGTTGAAGTTCAATCACTTTTTCTAAGAACTCTTCTAACTTCGCAGATGTCTTCTACACATGTCTGTTGTATGTGTATATTTATCTGTATTCGCTTTTAGTATTAATAGTGAAGAAACACGACGGACACATAACGGTCTTTGCCCATACATATACATTAGTAAGTAGTGCAGAGTCCTAATGCCATTAAAGGTTTTGATGCAGTCAGGGTACCATCGAGGTGTTCCAACAAATAATAAAATATTTAGTAACTGCTCCAGGTAGAAGTCTGGACTCTTGTTGTTGTGTCGGAAAAGGGGTCATTGTGTCGATCAATTATTCAAAATTTTAAAATATAGCATTTAAAGGGATTTTTAATTAATCTTAAAATATGTAAAAGAGTTTCTCGATCTTGCGTCATATTTCTTCTAGTGTCAACTTACTAAACGAGATCTTCCAAGTTACCCCTATAAGGTTGTTAAAGCAAAAATATACATTTTTAAAGACTCATAGGATCAAAATTGACCCGCACCGGTCCGTTATAACTGCGCCCACAAACAGAATCGACCCAATCAGTCCGGGTCAAATTTGATCTTGAGTGTATATGCTTTTATGATTCTTTCATAGATACACAACAGAGGTTTCGTTTAATTTGATCGAATTTAAGACCACTCGACCCTAATCTGCCAACCAGTGTTGGAAGGAGCTCGTAGTCTTGTAGATTGTTGGCTTGATTCGATATTCTGAAATATACAAAATATAATCTACTCTTTATTAGAAGTAGAACTTTATATATCGAACTCATCACTCTCGAAGTTGCTTTTGATCTAAAGATTCTCATCGAACTGATACAGAGAGACAGAGAAAAAGAGCATTGCTTGCATCTGTGAAGCACTGGGGAAAATCATATTAATTAAGGGATAGTACAATATAAATATATAAGATTTTTAGAATAGTATCTATATACTATTGAAGATGAAAGTCACGCTTCTAGATAACATAAAACGGCGATAGTTTTTGAATATAAAATATATCTAACTAATATTCAATGCAGCTGAAAGATTGGAGAGAAGCCAGTACGAATAACGGTTTGGAGTCTAACGTCTACAAGTATAACATAACGGATAAAGGTTAAATTAATGAATGAAAGTATTTTTGAATGAATTATGACCGTTTGCGTTGCATGTGACGTCATATGAAAGTCATAGTTTTAATAAAAAAAACAAAACCAAACAGATCCGGAAATACTTCATTTTTATGACGCCGAAGGTGGTCTCTCTCACAAACGTTTTTTACTAATACAAATACTCTTCCTATAACAGTAACTAACAAGCTATTTATCATGCAACCAAAGAGCAATACAATTACAAAAACAAACATTACAGCTATTTGATGTTCGTTGTCAAGTTCAATGGCATGGCTGAAAGGCTTTTCACTCGTTTTGGTTAGTTGAGAATTTTATGTTGTTGTACCATGTTATGCTATGTGCATATATATCGATGTTGGTTTGATGGATTTTTGTATCGTTAAAAGCAGTAAGTGTAATTAATTTTATGTTGCGGGTGTGATCGGGAGGCGAAAGAGTTGGCAAAAAGTGTGTTTGCTTTGGGCACCGTAGTCCTCCATCGTAATCGCAAACTTTATGGGCCTTTAAGTGTTATTCTGTGTATTCAGTTGAGAAAGCAAACATTAAGTAAGCAAACTGCATGCACTTTAATTTTTCACATTTTTTAGATGGATGCTCAATAAACTCCTGTCACTTGTAATCGTGGTCAAAATATTAGAAATAACAACCCTGACATTCATTGACTTATGGCCATGATTTTAAGGCTTTATGGTGAATTAATTTTCGTTTCGATGTTATTTACATTGGCAACTTTAACAAAAGTCTAACAAATTTCTGTTAAACCGTATCGTTTTTGTCATTAAGATGGCATAGCGTCAACCAGGCGTTATATTTCAAACGTGGTGGCTATTGGTGGTAGCAGTCATTGCTGTTCGTAAACCTATTATTAAAATTATAATAAGTAGGGAGTAAAATATTTATTGTGTGAATATTCTAAGGTATACTTCATTGACAAAAAAATTTGTTTGACGTTGAATATGTTGCAGAAGTGTTTCGAGTAGTCTACTTTATCACAAACAATGCACTAAGCATTCAGTGAAGGTCGTGAAGCCACCGAAAGCTTGCTTTAAGTGAGTCGTCCGTCTACCACTATTAATGAGAATAACATCGAAAAAGTTAAAGAAAGAGTCCTTGAAAATCGTCGTTTTGGCATCAGAGTGGTAGCAGAGGATCTCAACATCTCTTTTTGATCGAATCAAGACATATTGGGTAATGTTTTGTGTATGAAGTGTGCCAATGCTACACATATATCAAAAGACTTGAATCTTTTGACAAGGCGACGTCGAAAAAAGGTCGCAAAAAGATGCTTGACAACTTAGCTAAGATTCTACATTTAGATCATTATTGGTGACGAGATGTGGGGTTATTAATATGACTTCGATACTGTCCAACAAGCTGACGAATGGTGCTCCAAAGCACTGAAGGCTATCCCTACCGAGGCTTATAACGGGCAAGTGTATTAAAAACTGGAATAAGCGTTGCCATCCTTGTATTGTCTCAAAAGCAATGCGGGTCATATTTGATCAGATATTATAAGTTCCACTTAAGCCTAAATTAAGGATTATAGAAAAGCAGAATTGGAAATCTCAGTTTATACATACGAATAGTTCGTAAAAGGTCAGCAACCTGCCTGCAACACATTCACATACCAACTCATGGTATTTTCCGCTCGGGTGTTGCATGTTGATCGTCAACACTTTTAGCGGCAACACAACGCCTGATTTAGCCTTGAATTATTCAAATACGCAACTGTGCCATGCATGGTAATTATCCGCACATATTACACACATACTTACATACAGAAAAATAATGCTGAAGCACATAAATATTTATATGCCACACATATACAAGTAAATGACTAAACCAAACCCACGAATGGAAAGGTAAAAATATAAATTTTAAAGAAAGAATAAGAAACCCAGTTATAACTCAATTTGAATGAATATCGAATTTGTGGCAAATACGCGTTGCATGCGGGGAAGATGGCGTCAGGCCACCACAAGGCGGTGCACAAGAAGATACAAATGTATTTATGCAACAAACACGTATTTTTAATTCAAGAATATGTACTCATGTTCACCATTATGTCGTGTTGCATTATGCGCCGGAAGACGCTACGCTTTTAATATGCGCTCCGAATGCGCGCGCCGCTTACAGACGCATTGCGATAAGCAATGTGTGCGTACGCATGTGTTAGTGAACGTATATGCACATAAATTTACATAACATATAGAGTTTTGGTCACAGCGATCAATATCCTGTATACCACTTCGCAAAGCAACAACAAGAAATACGGTGTGCGGCTAAGTAGAAACTCATTGACTTGGTTGTTGCCAGCCTTGTTGTTGTTTGTGAAGTTGGCAAAAATTTCAATGCTGGCTCAAAGGTTGTGGTGACTCCAAACATATGTAGAATGTATGTATTAGGTGCTACTAAGTTACACAGTTTGCGTGTGGTGAGGTGTGAAGCTTCTTCACTTGGCATTAACTTCTTCTTTATGTTGGTACATACGCACCATGCATGTATGTTTGTAGTTATGTACTGATTTCTGTTTCCATCTTGCATTCCCTGTTTTCAACTTGCCACTTGCTGACTGTTTGTGCAACATTTTTCAATTGTGCCTGCAATATTGTCTATAACTAAGCATTGCATTAGCGACACATCACTGTCACCCAGCGTCTATTTGGTGGTCATCGCCAATCGCAGTGCCGCAATTCAGCGGGTTCAACTCCGTTGAGCGGCAGACAATGGCAAGTGTTCCGTTGCAATCATTTACAAGTATAAATACGCAAGTTTTTGTAGCAATATGCCACATGCTAGCGGCAGTTATATACTTATGCATTCCATTTGTACTTATTCAATAACATTATAAGTGCGTATATATACACATACTTGTATCACATTCACTTCCTTATTCTTTATCGTAAATTTAAGCTTCACTCACGCAGCTGGTTTGCTGTTGCGTCTCTTCATTTATTATATATTGATATTAGTATATCTGTATACACATGTATTGAACCGGGTGGTCTGTTTTCCGAAAGGTGTAATTTTCGAAGACACTTCCTCATTTATAAAATTTTATCATTGAGAAAGAAATAAATAATGGCAAGTTTTTGAGATACCATGTGGCAATATGTAAAAGTACCTTCAGTTGAGGTCGGTATTTTGTTTTTTGCTATTGTGTGAAATTTTTCTGCGTACATTTTTATACCCTGGATAGGGTTTGTCACGAAGTTTTTAACATCCAGAAGGAAACATCGGAGACTTAGTAAAGTATATACATACGAGTATAAAAATGATAATTTCTGTAAGTTTGTATATATACAAATTAATCCCTCTATTTTTGAGACATCGATCTGATATTTTGCATACGCCCGTTTCTCCCCAAAAAGCTTCTCATTTGTTGGAACCGCTTATAATGTAAACGAGTAGCTGCTATTCAAACTGATCGATCAAAAACGAGATTAACTCCTTTTTATACGCTTTCAATGCTATGAGAAATGCACAAAACTTTGTCAAAATAACTTATTTTTTATAGAATAACTTAGTTAAACAGCTTTACTTCGATGAGACCTATTTTTTTAATTATTTTGAAACTATTGGATGCTGCAAGACTTATAGAGAGATGTACAATGTTGAAAACGGACTGAGATCGACAGCATACATTGAAACTGCTTGTAAATACTGCGTTTCGAAGTCACCATTAAGACAATGCGTCCACCTATTCTCTAGTTCAGCTCTAAAAGCTTTCAGATGATGAAATTATAAACATTTGGTGAATTCAAATAAATACACTTTAAATTGAACTATTTAGTCGTTGTCTCAATATTTTCATTCTCTAAAAAAACATTTTAAAAAAAATTTAGTAACCCAAACATTTTTAGCACTAAAGTATAATACAATTTAAATTTTGACATAAAAACTGTCCTTTTTGGAAATAATTGTTTCGCAAAAGGGTTGCCAGATCTATAAGCATTTTTTATACTTTTATATTATATATATTTTTTAGATAATTATTTTTTACTAAACGTATCTTAAAGAAGTGTTAAAAAATTAGAAGAGAGTTGCCACTTAATCAAAAATAAATATATTTAATTTACATAGTCTCGAAATTTGGGTCTGCAAAGTTTTAAAAGCATGCTTTTCACTTGTGTGTTTACAGAAAATTTGATAGATCCGGCTCCCTCAGATCGTATATTCGAAAAATCGGTCAAAAGTCCTCCAAAAACTGATTGAAAGCTGTGCGAAAGTAAACACACACTCTGCCCCAAAATACATGTGGCCAATCACAAAACGTTTATTATGCAACAATTAGAGGCATGCAGCGCAATTAAAACTGCACATTATAAATATGAACGAATAGTGAGCAACTTGCAACGCCAGAAATATTTTTCAACAAAGTGAGCTGAGCGAGCAAATGTTGGTGAAGTCATAAGTGGCAGCTGGGGATGGCATAAGTGGGCGGCGGCAGCAGAGCGAAAGCGAAAATCAAATCAATGCAAGCGCGCTAATGTAGTTTGATGGGTTTGCGGGCATGAGCATTTGTGCAACATGTGGCAGACAGGCGTTTTTATGTATATCTTCGTGTGTGTATGTTTGTGTGCAACCGGAAAACTTTATTTACTAAATAATCATAGCAAACAGTAAGTGCAACAGCAAAAACAACAATAACAATGCAAAACGCGGCTTTTCCATTATTTATGCCGTGCAATGCAAAATGTTTTAACAAATGAATGCAACATGTGTACAATCATTTCACTCGACAATTGCCTAAACAACACAGGCCGCGGCAAGCGAGCAACAGCAACAACCAAAGCGTTTTACGTAATGTGAAATACAAATATGCAACAGCAGCGGTTGCACATTGTAGCCGACAGATAAGCGATTCTACTACTTGTGCGCTCCAAACAACAACAAAAACAAAATGTTGCACAAACACAAAATGCAACGCTGCCACAATATGTAGTCATAGTTGCCACAAGCGCTTGCGGCCACGCCAAATGCCATGTGGCGCGTTCGGTAAACATGTTTGCAGAATTAATGTTCAATTCATTATCGCCAACAAATGCCGACCATGTTGTACAGTTCAAAGCACTTGAAAGCGCAAATTATACATGAATGCAGCAACGTGCGCTGTGTATTTGCAACATTTGTACGTACTTGCCGCAGCGAAAGATCGACTGAGCGTGTGGCAACACATTGCGCCTTATTTGTGTGACCAACCGGCGCAGGAGCTAAAACGGCACAAATACCCCCAGGAAGTCGGAAGGCAAAAACGGCCAAATAAGTACAGTTGAGTGGAGTGTGGCGACGCATATCCATTGCTGTTGTTCTAACAACGCAACAACACACAAAAATATCTATGCGTTCGTTTGCAGCAAAGTGTTATTACCACAGTGCCACAATCACTTGCCAGCAGCCGCTGGAAAGTCTCCGCAAAGTTTTGCAACACCAGCGCTTGCGGTCTGGCCAATGCTGATTCTTGGCAACCGCACGCTGCGAACGTAACGTGGAAGTGTCAATGCCATTCGGTGGCAATGAATTATTGAAAGCGCATAAAATTGATCAATTGATTGGCGTGAATCCTGACCGTGTCGTTTCAATGGGGCAAGAGTGGCATGAAATGCTGCAATGTTGTTGATGTGATTTTAAGTTTCGCCTGGCTGTTAGAGGTTATGTATTGTGTGAGCGTTTGCGGTTTATAGACTTAGACAGTCTGTCAAACATTGCGGGATTATGCTAAGTAACCGTTATGACCTCATATGGCTCTTACGCATTGCAATTTTTATTTTATGTAATGAGGGTTAGTAGGGTTGTCTCGACGACAATAATTTGCACTAAGCTTGCACTTCTGAAGAACTGAGTTTCATATCGAGATAGTAAACTTGACAACTGAGAAGATATTGACAAATTTTATTTTAATGTTGGCGCTCAAACGAATTTGAAAAAAATCCATAAAACTCACGAAATAAATCAAATATATTTCAGTGTTATGAATATCATTAGATTTTACCACGAATCGAGGAATACGATGGAGTTCGATTTGTTGCCGATGCTGGCAGAAACCAACTATGCCTGAACGAACTTAAACAACAAATTACAATTAAGTACTTACTTACTTATCGACCTATAGATAATTACAACGCGGAAAGGTCAGTCATTGGCCGGCTAAAATCAATGCTGCCGTTGGAACTTAGCTGACAGAAACTCAGTACTAAATCCTCATCGCTGAAAGCTAAATAAACTTAAGATGCTAGAGTTTGGGTAATATTTATAAAAACGATGATCTAGATTCTTCATAACATAACTGCTCATATATCTCGATAAAATCATGAATATGATTTTGGTGGGACTTATTGTAAATTTCTATTGGATCAACCTCGTAGAAATCGCAAATTTGGTTGTTCATAGTTTTTGGTTTCAAAAAAAGTTTGAATCATAAATTGTTCTAAGCTTAGATATGAAAGTTTTCGCCAATCATAAAAATCAGACTGAATATATTCATATAATTCGTTGCAGTGCTTCTCTACATTGTACTGTGTGTTAGGTACAGACGATTTCTGCTCTGAATATGTCACTTACACACTTTCAGCTACGGTAAAATATAGCTCCAGATGTGATTTGCATATCCTGAACAGACTATATTAAGTTTGTAACACCCAGAAGGAAACGTCGGATACCCTATATAATATATACAAGTATATGAATGATCAGCATAACGAAATGAGTCAATTTAGCTATCTCTGTCTGTCCGTCTAACTAGTCTCTCGGTTTTTGAGATATCGCTCTATAATTTTGTACACGCTCTTTGATCTCAAGAAACTGATCGATCCAAATAAAATTCTTGTTTGGAAACTTTTTATTTGTGAAGGTGAATCTAGCTTCGGTGCGACCGAACCTAATGTTTTTTCTTGTTAAATCTCACTAAAGCCTATAATATCGTTAATTTATTCTAAATCGGATAACCTTGAGCGTAATAAGCGCTATATAGTTAAAATGTTACATTAAACATAAACATTTTTTTTATTATTTTATGAGCACATTTGACGATTAACTTAGATTTAAAGCAAAAACAAAATAGAAATAACTAAGATCTTGTCTGCTCAGAATTCGCTGATCGCTCTCAGATGTTGCAAGCATTGTTGTGTGAGCGTTGTTGATAACAGAAGTTAGTTATCTCTTACACTACGCGTGTATGTATGTTTAATAGTGAAGTTAATGTTGGGAATCAGAATATTATCTCTATGTGCGGAAGACTCTTGGTCCTTTTGTTTTCCGCTTAGAAGTGCTCCAATTTAGCTTGCAGCGCAAGACTCTTTAAATTATGTATGCACATATGTTTGTTGTTGAATGATAATGTAAATTAATGCAAACAATTAATGCGAAGATAAGAGTTTTCCACTTAAAGTGCTCAGAAGAACACCCAGCATGATATTTTTCTGACTGAGATGAGCTGGAGAACGACAATTTCTACTTAATGAATTCATAAAACTTTCGAAATAAAGCGCTATAATATAATATATTCTGAGTGGGCAGACCAAGTGGTCCAGACCCCTTTCTTGGGTCAACTATGCATTCTTCGACCGAACGTGTTACCGTTACACAAAATTAGGCAACTCGCACTTGACTTAATTGCTCTTGCCACACACACATGCAGAGTTGCATATGGGCATACAAACAAAAGTGTTTTTTTTTTTCGAAATTAAATCAATGCAAATAGAAACTTAAATTGAATTGTTTGCAGAGTGATTTGCAAAAATTTGTACATGCAACACTATTTTGATGATTTTTCTCTTCTGCCTTGTGCTTGTTAATCATTTTATGAACACGCCGAGGCGTAGGGTGCCCAGCCCTCCTTCCACATAACAAACCCGTCATTATGTTGTCCCTTCCTTGAGTACTTATTTGAAAACTTAATCAAGTGCGTCAAGCGACTGACTGGCTTTGAGCTTGCAACGCGCTTTGTGGCACGGCGGCAGTTCAAGGTGTCAAGGGAGGCGGAGCGTTATTGTTGTGCGCATGAATGTAATTGTTGTTGCTCTTGTGTTTGGAGTACTTACTCAAATATTAAATAGGCGAGAAGAAATGAATGGTGCCTACAAAAACGTAAAATACAACTACAACAACACAAAAATGTGTGTAATGAAGTATGTATTTTGTTTTCGCATTTTATTAGGACTGAAAACTGGTTAAGCACCAACACACACAGCCTTGATTATATAAGCGGCCCAGCGCTTTGTTTGTATTCTTCTGTGGCACGAAAGCGGCACTTAAACGGCATAAGTAGTGCTTAATATACACACACACACATATGCATGCGAGTTCTTAATTGTATTTACTTTGTTTTTGTTGTGATTTTATATTTTCATTATTGTACTATTTCCCTTTTACTCTAGGACCGGAAGTGGTGCTTTGTGCCGCTCTGGAGTTACTAATTCTGCGCATGAGTCCGCGAGCGGCGACTACTTAAGTACCGAAGACTGTGTTTGTTGCTGCTTGCGGGGCATGTAAAGAAATTACAAATAAATTTAAATATGTAAAATTAAATATGTAAATTTATACTTAAATTTATTGTGTGCAATTGCAATAATAATATTGGCTTCGACTTTGAAATTTCAATTCGATTTGATTTGATGTGGTTCATTGGAAAAAGTTAGCTTCGGTTGCACCGTAGCTATAACACTCATTACAGGTGCATGTTTTATAGAATTAAATGGTATAGAAAGGTCTTCATCTTGATTTTAATCAATCAGTTTGTACCGCAACTATATGTTAAGAGTGGTTCGATCTCAAGAATTTGTTCGAATATTGTAGCGCTGCTTTAGATAATAATCTATGCAAAATTTCGTGAAGATATATTTTTACACAAAAGGTTTTCCATACAAGAACTTTATTCCGATCGTTCAGCTTGTATGGAGCTATATGATATAGTGATCCGATATCGACAGTTCCCACAAATAAGCAGCCTCTTGGAGAGAAAAGGACGTGTGAGAGATTTCAAGTTGATATCTCAAAATCTGAGAGACTAGTTCACGTATATATAGACAGTATGTAGTAATTTCTATATCAACTTCCAACTCGTAGCGTCAATTAGACTCGACGCCAATATAGCTGTGCAAAGTCGCTTGCTAAAAAATTAGCCTTATTTACTTTAGGACAATTTTTCCTTCATTCAAGAATTTCTCTTCGCTCTTGTTATTTATAAATTCGTATATTTGCTAGTTTCTAAAAATACATTAAAGATGTGTTTCTCACCCGCCCCAAATGTGTGAACCGGTGTCGCCTCTTGCAAGTTCTCATCAGCCGCGTTCGCTTCCACACACATACGTATGCACATATAAAAATATACTATCATATACTTTTGTATGTGTAGAACTAATCAAATTAAAAAACTCTGTTTTGTCTCTGCCTCAAGCAAACTGTCAAATAACATTCGCTGCGACATTACATGTTGAAAATATGGGTCAGATAGCACGGCAAATAAACGGGAACTTTGCACATTCCCTAGAAGTACATTACAAGAAGACGGTAGAGAGGTGGAAATGGAAGTAAGAAAAGCAAAAAAAAAAGAGAATCAAAAAAATAAAATAAAATTAAATTAAATTAAATTAAATTAAATTAAATTAAATTAAATTAAATAAAAATAAAACAAAATAACAATGAAAATCCATGTATGTATCCTTATTGGGAAGAATAATATATTGTTTCAAATTTAAATTTTCCAAACAAAGTACCTTTAGAACAAAACATTAGTTGATTTCCGCCTTATAATTCGGATCGAAAATTTTTTTGCTTTGATAATCGCCACAAAGTTACAAAATAATAGTTATTTTTTTAATAGTTAGGTCTCTAATTTATAGTTAGTCAATACAACAACAACAAAAAATCGATACAGGGTGTAGAGGTGGCAATATAGCAAGTAATCACTGTAAAATAAGTCCAAAGTATAAATGTATATATTCATGTCTGTATATACATGGATATGTGTATACGTATGTAGGTGGATACCAATATAAAATGCTACTAAATAAGGTTACCGCATAAACATAATACATACTTACATAGAGAAAGACACATGCAAAAACATAGAACATATGGTATATATATAGACAGATATTAACATGGAGGGAATGTGCAGTACTCATAACTAATATGCATGTGTGTGTTTGAAATGCTTTAATGATGTTTGAATACAGCACACAGACTACTGGAATGTAAATTCTGGGACACACAGGAATTTCAAAAAGAAAAATCAATAAAATTCTATAAAGTGTAATTTAAAAATGAAAAACGTTAACTTCGGTTCTACCGAAGCTGTAATACCCTTACAAATACAAAGGTTCAATACAAGTTGTTGATTCCGATTATTCAATTTGTATTGCAGCCAACATATATACAAGTAATAAAGTGATCTGATCAGAACAACATAATCGTTGAATACATTGTTGCCTTAAACAATAACTCGTGCCTAATTTTGTGATCTCTTCAAATAAAAAAGTTTCTCATACACGCACTTGATTCCGATTGTTCAGTTTGTATGGCAGCTATATGCTATAGCAGTTCGACATCGGCAGTTCCTACAGTTGAGCAGCTTCTTAGTGAGAAAAGTACTGATGCAAGATTTTAGATGGATAGCTTAAAAACTGAGGGACTAGTTCGAGCGTACGGACAGACAGACAAATGGACATGACTAAATCTACTTAGTTCATCATGCTGATCATTTATGTATATATTTTATAGGGTCTCGTTTCCTTCGGGGGTTACAAACTTCGTAGCAGACTTAATATACCCTGTTCAGGGTATAACAATTAAGAAAGTTGTCCTTCAAGCTTTTTGGCAAGCTAAATTTCATCTTAAAAAGAAAGGCGTAACTCAATTTTCCTAAAATTCAATATGCAAAAGTATTTATTTTTCTTTCTTATTTGTTTCTAACAATTTGCATTTCTTTCTCCTATGTATGTGGTATATATGCACTTGCTTCGTATTATCGATTACTTGTTGAACCTTCATGGTTAGTTTGAGGTGCAGCAGCATTGAATTAGCCATTGTGGGGTTTCGTGTGCCTTGAAATGAATTTAGGTGCGCTTAAGTTAGCGCAAAATCGGCAGGTTTTTAATGCAGATTGTGCCAAAAGCAAATGTAGCGTTATAACATATAATTAAACGTTAATAGTACATGTGTTACAGTGTTGGGTACATAACTAGGCATACTTGTTACTGAAATATATGCCTTGAACTCATTCAAAGTTGTTGCTAAGGGCTTGCTTATTAGTTTGTAGAATTATTTGCCAAAGACTTTACTATTTTGTTTATTAGTGAAATTATATTTTTCTCAAACCTCAATGTAACATATTCACATAAAAACATAAAAAGCAACAGCTTGCTTTAAGCAGGATGGTGCTGCATGAGGTTAAGTATAAAGCACCGATTCTTGTGACTTAGATGACGAAAAAAGTTCTTAAACGTTTTGTACTGATATATGTAAACACTTAGCAGACATCTCATAAACTTCAAGCATTTGCATTTTTTAAAAATCGAAATAAAATTAAAAATTTCACATTTTTAACTTTTAAAAATAACAAGCAGACTTATCTTAGGAATATTGAATTGTATATCTTCATATATTTATCCAGAAAATTTAATTAACTTTAGTTCTTGTATGCATTTTTATTTCGGATATCATATACATAACAGAGCAGAGCAATGAATTTTATCTGCGTATAAATATGTTTTGAAAATTTTGTAATTTTTATGCCTTACTTAATATTTTTTAAAGTCTCCAACTTTATATATACTATCCAAAACCGTGTTCTCAAAAAGTCATATCGATTGATACATGAATTCAGCATTATCCTAAAAGTATGCTACAATAATATATGCATTTGAAAAATCATCATGTGATGTAAACTACAATCGGGTGTATTCGCATTTCTATCAAAGTCTCACACCTACAGGGTGATCTTGAAAGGATGACGTTATTTTGGGGTATTGAATATATTTCGCAAGAAATTTAATTTTATAAAAACAAAGCCAAAAAAAGAAAAATAAAAAGTTTTTATTTCTGATTCAGAGGCATAAAAACACAGCGTCTAAAAAGTCAAAATTTTTTCTTGAAAAAAGGAACGAACAAAAAAATTATAATGTTCGGAGGTCCTTATTTTCAGCGTAGGTCATTTCCTGCAATTTTTTTTAGAGTTAAATAAAAATATGTCCTGTATAGCCACACTTTCGATAATTTTTGGTATGAAAAAAATTAAAAAAAAAAAATAATTTAGTGTATAAAGACAGACACACATTCATAGATATAGGTATATATAAAAAAATTATTATTATTTTTTGACGAAATGTGATTTAAAAATGGTTTAGTAGTGTAACATCCTCCAAACATTTTTGCATGAAAATTAGTGTTTCAATTTGAAGTCAAATAATAAATAATAAGAATTAAGCTGTGCATAAAGCTTTGCCGTAAAACTCGATTACACACATATAAATAAATTATTTTTAGTTCTTGCTGAGTCTGACAATTTTTCTTTGAAACAACATCAACCACTGTAAGCCAAGTTGGAATAGTAATAATATTTCAAAACACTTTTAAGCAGAGTTTGAGACACTAGAAAGTTCAATGAAAGCATAACTCCATCGTTAGTTTCCTTACTTAAAACCCTATCATTGATTGTACTACTAATGCAACCCACGCAATGCATTTCAATTCTGACACGGTGTACAAACAAAAAACAAAAAAACATGGAGCACAAACATTTCAATGAAAGTAAAAGTGCCAGGAAATTGAGCAATTAAATGCCGCATCCGCAAATCGTTGCGTAAAAGTGAGCACAATGGCAGCACATCACATAATTTTGCTGTTCAATGAACGCATCAACAAGCGTCGAGTATTTATTGTAGTAGTTACTGCAGTTGTTGTTGCTGTGATAATATTATTATTGCGGCATTTGCAGACGCGCAGCAAACGCGTTGTCACAAAACATTCTTTCACTTTCAATGTCAGCCAACAGACCGAGGAAGACCTTCAACTTCAATTTGCAACAGCAAAAACAACAACAACACGAATAATAATAACGGCAAGTTGGCGCATGAACAGTTTAACTTTGACTTTGACTGTGAAAAACAAAAGACTTAAGCGACGAACTGCAAAGCCAGTAAAGAAGCCACTTGACGTCGAAATCGAAACAACAACAAAAATGTGAAAACAATAAAAAAACTAATTGTTAAATAAATTGAAATTAAAGCCAACGTACGTTTGTGTGGCATAATTTGACAATCGTGACCACCCCCGCCAAGTAAAGTAGGTAGGAGAAAAAATGCCGTGCTGCTACGCGGCAGCGGGCGAGGTATATATACACATACATATATGAAATGAAGTAATTGATAAATATAGTTGCGAAATGTGTGTGTGTATGTGTGTAGTCCATGCGGAATGGCGGCAACCGGCGCAGTCACCTTAAGTGGCAATGGCAAATGTTAAACGCCATCACTGGCACCAGCCAATGCAACAAAAATCATACAATAATAACTACAAAAGCAACAAAAATAAAACAACTACAACAAAAAGCTAGCAGTAAAATTGCAACAATAAACAATAAAAACAACACCACCATCATTTGCCAAAATCACTAGCAAACTGCTGGCAGCTTCGACTCCAGCACCAACGCCATCGCCGCCACTGCCACCACCATTGGCCTGTGCTACGCCAGCAGCGCTGACTGCCGAATGCGGTAATCATTGCTATGGCAGAAATTAAATTGTAATTGGCAAAATACGATGAATTTGAGATGATATTGCCTAGCGGCATGCAGCTTGCAGGCTGGCTGGCTGGCGACTACAATAGCAACTACGTGCACACAAAGTAAGCAAATCTAATTTAAACATAGCAATACAGTGAGTACAAATTCAAAAACAAACTAACAACAAAAACAAAAAAAAACAATTTTATTGTTTAAACAAATTGCCAACATTGTTAATAGTTCATTAAGTCACGGCCGATTTGACAGTCAAGCAGCCAGCACAGCGGCCAGCGAGCGGCTGGACGGACAGACGGACAGTAGAAGCAGCAAATAAGCAAACAAACAAATGAATAGTGTTTGCATGCTGGTTGGCCACAAGCCAAGTCAGGCGACAAAATTTCGAAAACAACAAGCAGCATTAGGTTGCGTTGTCACACACACACAAACATGTGTAGTACACATACCTGCGGGTGGATGAACCGCGCACGCAAGCGCCCACAACGAAAATTCGCGTCAACTAAGAAAAATAAAACCCCAAAGCGAAAATTATTTGTTGGAAAAAATCGAAAAAAAATACTTCGCTCAAGTCAAACGCTCACTACAAGCCGCTCAAGTGCTGCCAACACTTGTGTCACTCGCGAGCTGCGGCAAATGAATTCATTAGATACAATCTAAATATTGCTTGATTGGCGCTTAGCAGTGGCTGCTTGGCGTGGCGGCGGCGGTGACCATCAAAATAAAAGAAACAATAAAAGCAATCGAAAAAGCACAATGGAGAAAACCATTGAAGTCAATGCAACAGCGTGACAAGTGTGCAGCAAGCCGTTAACAGTTTTTTTCCTTTTTTTCTGTTATTCGGTATTCGATTTATTATTGTTTTTGTTATTTTTGGAGGCTCTATAATGGATGCTGCTTTTCACTATGCTGCTGCTGCTTAGCGGTTAATGGGGAAGCTGCTGTCATTCGCAGTAGATTATACACACACTCACGCACATAAAGATCTGTGAATTTTGGATGCTGCCTTTGAGGTCAAAACATGGCCAGTGACTTAAGAGCATTTGCAAATAAAGAAAGGCTTTTAGAATATTCCAGGTGCTGTTTACACTTCTCAAAAAATTAAAGTATAGGATATACATATATTAATTAGGGTGTGTCAAAACACTGATTTATTTTTTTCGCCTGGTACTCTGAAAAATTATTTAAAAATTATAAAATATTTTTAGACACTTCTACAAAAATCTTTTCAAGTATAAGGTATATTGTAACGGGAAGATAGAAATATTAATATCTCGCTTCCAACAACTTAGAATAATATCTCGTTTCATAGATATTGTAGTAAGTTGAACGCTCTACAAAATGATTTTTACCGATTTTTTCGTAAACCTAACTGTTTAAAAGATATAAATGGTTAAAGTTTGATGCTTTTAAGGCAAATTTGTTTCTTATCAATTTTATAACTCAATGAAAAAAAAACATTTTAAATTACAAAACTCATAGTTTTGTAGGAAATTTACAACAAAATTATCAACAAAATGGTCTCTTCTAATTTTTCAAGCAGCTGAAAGCGAGCTTTGAATTTTTCTACCTAACAAAGGACCCCGTTACAAGTAAGAGCTCATATTTGGATAGATTTTCGTAGAGGTATCTAGAGGTACCTATTTTTCAGAGTATCAATTAAAATAAAAATTATTATTTTTTTGACACACTCTAATTTACATATATACAGTTTTAAGCTTCTTCTATCAGATATAGCCAAGTTATAACAAAAATTGCTAGTCTGTATCGTTTTTTCCTTCTTCTTTTAACTTATGAAAAGTGATATTAAGAGATGATATACATTATCAGAAACAAATAGTCAAAATATTCAAAATATAATGAAAATATTTTAAAATCTTAATTTTTAATCTATGTGCAATTTTTTCTATATTTATTAATCTAGCAAGTATTTCTCAGTGTGATCATTTCGACAATATCCAACAACTTTTTGGAAAAGGTTCTCAATCAAAGAACTTTTTGGAAAATATTCAAACAAAATACAGCTATTTAGAAATATCCGGTGAAGCTAAGGTATAATATAGGTGTTAAGGAAACTTCGAAGATGATTTATAGTGTTTTTAATTTTAATTCCTGCCCAAGCAATTATCTTGCTTAAGCGCAAAAATACAAAATACAAAAAAAGTAGCAATTTATGCAATTTTAAAGAAATAACAGCAATGTTTAATATTTTCAGCTTCTACTATAACACGAAACACTAACGAAGTCGGTTTAATACAACCAATTCCAAATCTTTATGAAATGAAATATATTTCCGCAATAATTTGTAAAGTTACTACTTTTTTCTCACATAAAAGTTAATTTCCCACATTTAAGTCCTTAAAATGTTTTCTATTAACAATATGACAACGTTGAATATTATTGAAAAAAGACACTACAAAAAACTTGCAACAAGTTATTACTTTATATTTATAATGTAGAAAATATTTTTCGAAATTTTCCAAAAATTTTACAACTTTTACGGTTAAAATGAGCACATTTTAACTCACTTCCCTAATCACATGTATTTAAGCTTATTACTATAATTTTTCTTTGTTAATTCGCGGAATATCTTCGGCTACTATATTTGATTGATTACATTTATAATAAAGAGCTTTAAATAAAATATGTTTAACCTTTGTGACACACTTGTGACCGAACTTACATGACAAAATGCAATTGACTACATTTCTTTATCCATTTCCAAGACATTTTCTTCAGGTGTATTGTGTGAGTAGTTACTTCGTATGTACTTGTATACATATAATATATTAAACTGTAATTGTGTTTGTGCATGCAGACTCGCAGTCTAACTATCGTTTGATTGATCACATTCACTGGAAATTCGATTCGATTGTTATAGACATTTAATAGGTCATTAAACTTCTCCAGATGTGCGCTTGTGTGTGTGTGTGTGTGGTTGAATAAAAGCAAAGCGAAAGGCGTGCAAAGAAGTAGTTACAAAGTGAGAAAAAAGAAAAGTTTTCTGGTGAAAAGAACCAATTTTGCAACAAGCACACATACATACAAACGCTCATACTTGCAATTTAAACTTATTTAGGTAAGTATGCCTCTTTATTATATATTTTTCGAAAAATACCGATTTAAGAATTGGCAAGTGTGAAGTAATAACAATTGCAATATAAATAAAATACGTACAGTAAAGTATTAGGGTAGGTCGATTGCTGCTTTAGTTCTTCGTTTATATTTTTAAAATTTAAAAATACTTAAGAAATACATTTACAATTCTTATTTAAGCACGGTTCAAAATATAATTGCATGCATTTTTGCAGTATAAATTTTTAAAAACATTTATTCAATATTAATATATCAGAGTACAAAACTTGTGTGATTATGCTAAAAAAAGTATATTTCTGGAGCCATTTTGAAAGAAAAGTACTGAAATGTTTTTAAATTTTGAAGATATATTTATGGATAATAAATGAAAGTTGTTTATGTACGTAAGAAGAATTATTTTTAAAAAAATTTCTCATTTCCCAAGTTACTAATGACATTACTTAAACCGCAGCACTGATTGGGGTCTTCACCACGTTTCGAAACAAACAAATACGGTTGATGAGGTATTGCAATGTCCTACGTTAAAAAAACAAGTCGAAATAGCTATAAAAAGAACCCTTGCACGTTGCTTAACAATTATATAATTTTTGGCCCGGCAAAATTACATTGTTCATACAATCAAAAAACAGGTAAGTCATTGTACAGAAAAACATAAACAAACAGCATAAAATCAAAGCGACCGGATGATTCCTCTTCCAGTTACAACTGCAGCCAATTAAAAAAAATATAGTTTTGAGAAAAACGCAGTTAAAGGTAAACTGAACTAGAAAAATATTTGAACTGAGCGGCTACACTTTAGAAGACTGTAACTCAAAAAATATTCAATATATTCATATGAAATTTTAATATGCTATTTTTAAAGATATAAACTATTAAAATATTGTATGCAAAAGCCAAAAAAAATTGTTCTTTCGAAACTTCACACCCTTTAGGAGTGGAAGCACGCATTTATGAAACGAGAAAGCTGCCAAAGTTCAAAATAGACAAAGCTACAGCAAAATTTTATTATTCATTACACAAATAATCTGTTCATCATAGGTCTAGGCTTGACCATTTGTTTGAGTTTCATAATAAAGGCCAAATTATTTTTTTCCATTATATTTTTTTACTTAAGTTTTCAACAAAATTTTAGAAAATTTTAGATTTTAAAGATTATAGTTCTTGTTTTTTAGAATATACTTGAAGAATTTACTCATACATCAATACTGTATTTGCTATTCTCGTTAGCTTTAACTTATATTTTTATTTAGTTGATATTTTATTTAAATTATTTTAAATAAGTTATGTTTTATTAATATGTTTTGTTTAAACTTTTTATTTCGCAACATAACTTTACTTGTACTGATGCTTTTGGGAAAATTATAATTTTTTTTGGTTTGTCTCTTCAGACCATATTATTTGTTGTACAATAACTCTTAAAATCCTTTTTCAAATTAATTAGTTGATTTTCGCTTTGTTTTATTTATTTTTTATTTTCACTGCATTTCTTTTGTTTATACATATTTTTTTACTTAAGAGCATTTCTAAATTATTTTGTTTTTTCTTTTTAACTTATCTTTTAATAAAGTGAATCTCATTTTGTTTTATTTTATTTTAAGATAAAAGATTTTTATTTGATTTTATATTCTTTTGTACAAACTTAGTTTTTGACATTTTACTTTTATTATACATATTTATGTTTTTTTTTTAACATTTTTATTGTTATTTATTTATTTATTTTCTATAATAATTTAATTCGTTATATTTTTAAATTTTTTCTATTTAGTTTGATATTTTTATTTTATATTAGTTTGTTTTATTATAATAAATATTTTAAATTTTATCTTTGAATATCTTCATTATAATTATTTTTCTATAACTTTATTTTAAAATAATTAATATCAATATAAATTATAAATATTATTAAATTAATTAAAATTTTTTAATTTATTTCAATTTACTCCATCTTATTTTCTTTTATTAATTTCACAGTATTTTAATTCCATGTAATTTATTCAATTATATTTAAAATTGTTTTTTTTTCAATTAATCTTGAATTATTTTAATTTGTTTTGGATTTTATCAAGTTTTATTGCTATCATGATTTTTTTTTTTTGTTTAAATTCATTTAGTTTATTTTATTTAGTTTAATATAATACAATTTTAGTTTTGATTTCATTTAATTGCCTTTAATTTTTAATTTACTGTTACTTTCTCTTACTTTTACTCACTATCACTCAAAGTAACTAAATTATCTATTATTTTGTTTAGTTAAGAATATATTATCCATTTTTTAGTTAATTTTGGATTTTTTTGCTTTTTTTATTTTTGAAAAAACTGTTAACTTTATTACAATAAAAACTCTGTATATAAACTGAACGCCTTAAATAATTGGTTTACCTTTTTGGAATATCACTGCTTGCTGTCAGCAAATATCAGCAAAGTAATTGAAATTTCACCAAGTTCAACATATTCACATAAAACTGCACAGCAATATAGTACCCAGTAACGCTCTCTATATTTTACTTTATCTTCAAACAAAGTAATACTATTTTCACAACAAGTATAACACTTATTCAAAAGAGTCGTGAAATATTTTTTTTATAAAAATTTTCGTATTTGCGTCCGCTTTAATTGTCTTTCTCGTTATTTATTTAATTTTTTTTAAATATTTGCTTTAAATTTGAAACATCAACAATTTACGTAATATTCGCTGAAAAAGTTTTTGTTTCCAAATATATACGCACAGTCCATAAAATATCTTTATTTGTAAAAATTTTATCAAAATATATAATTTTCCACTTAATAGATTTAAACGTGCATAGTTTCCAATAACTTTCGTCTTTATTTTCCGAGCTACTTAAATGCACGAAAGACGCATCAGTTTATATACACTTAATTTTTTAAAGCACCAACACTTTTTTCAACACTTTTTAATCTAAAAAAAAGTTTTTGAAAAATATACTATGTTTCGCCAAAAAAATTTTATAATGTTTATAGAAACTTGTATTAAAATGTCGTACAGCGTAATGCAGATTTCACATGCGCAAAGCCAAAAAACACTCTTAGTAGAATTTTCATAAAAAATATGTTTATATGTAAACTATTTAAAACACTTCTTCCGAACCAACTGTTTCAATGTGCAATAGAAATTTACATTTTTCAGTATAAAAAATTTTTCCTGCACTGTTGCACTAACAAAACATTAAGTTTTATTCATACAAGTGTCTGTATGTTTGCGTAAAGGCACTTTAATTCACATATCTAGCAAAATAATATTTGAGGCACTCTAAGTTACAGATATGTTTGTATGTATGCACGTCTGATGCTTTGCTTTGCTGCAGCAGCATTCATTACAAGTCACTCGCACTACTCGACGAGACGAGAAAACTTAAAATGTTTCCAAATCGTCCGATAAACGCGTCCACGACCGTCGCTAGTTGGAATTCGATTGCCACAACACCGAGTGACATAAACTGCAGCAACCAACTACAGCCCAAAAGCGACAGCAGCAGCAACACTAATAGCAGCAGCAGCAGCGGCAGCTACAGCCAGAGAACTTAAAACAATGAGAAGGTGCAGGTTCGACAGCGAAAAATTTGTAGGAATTTATCAAGGAGTTCACCACAGATGCACGAAAAACAAATAACATTTTTCGCTTTTATAACAGCGGTGAATCTGTACACATACGCTCTCTTAACATAACCAACCGACGAATATTGAAGAGAATATAATATGTGAGCAAAACTGGGCATATTGATATGCCATTTGAAATATATTCCCTTTTATTGAACTATTTTATTATTTTTTAAATTATTTTATGTTAATTCATTTTTACTTTATTGTGAGTTATTAATAATAATTTAAAAATATTTTGATATAATATATTTCTTAAAATCATACATTTACTTGACACAATTATGGAGTCACAAAAGTACAGAATTGTGTTTTGCCGTCGGCATTTCACATTCATGCTTCAATTTTTCTTTTCAAATGCATGTGTAAAAGTAATTATGTACGTAAATATGTACTTTCATATATTATGACATACATATCTTATGTCGTTTGCACATTTGTATGTATTTGTATGTATATATGTACACTCAATTCTTCATGTGAAATCTCCGTTGACACATTTTTTGCTTTTATGTCAAAGAGTCTATCTGTCGAAGGACTGACGCGACGACAAAGCGTCACAACATTGTGTTGTTGGTAGAAAATCCGAGAAGTGCCGAAAACTAACCGAACGCTCGCCGATTGTCATCGCTTCCCTTGCCGCTCTAACAGCTTTGCCAACAAATCATTGTAGGTATGTATGTATTTATATGAGCATGCATACATATTGACGAAGATTTTTGCGAGCCACGGAAAAATATTTTAGAATTGTGAAATATTTTAAATCGACAAAAGCTTTGTTGCCACTTTTGTCATTGATTTCTGTGTTTGCAGGGTTGTCACTTTTCTCTTCTAGAGGGAATATCAGAAATTTGTTCAATTTATGATTTTTAGCTTTTGCCATCGTCGCGAAAAGACGCTTGTAGGCAAACGCATGCTCGGGGAGATGTGTAAGGCGTTTGCTTTTATGAATGAAACGACTTAGCTTATTGCTTGTGCGCCAGCGTTCATGAATGAAAATGTTGTTGGTGTGTGATTTACTACAAATTTAGGATTTGTCAATTTGACTGCCCTATTGATTTCTGGTGCTGATGCTATTTGAGACAATTGTTGTTTTTGTACAACAATGTTTGTATTTTTCTTATTGGCTGACGTACTTACATTTGTACGCTTAAATGTATGTAGATTTGTGTATGCATTACTTATTTTGCGCGGTCATATGCATATTTGTACATACATACTTACATATAGAGCAGTGCGCTCACATGTATT
This sequence comes from Bactrocera oleae, assembly GCF_042242935.1. Lineage (NCBI taxonomy): Eukaryota > Metazoa > Arthropoda > Insecta > Diptera > Tephritidae > Bactrocera > Bactrocera oleae. The sequence continues at coordinate 41,639,337 of NC_091540.1, read as the reverse complement.
TATTGATAATTGATAATATATTATTATATTATATAATATAACATATTGATGTACATACATAAATTATTAATTCTGTAAAAATTGAAATTAGAAAATTATGAAAATAGTAAAATATTATTTTTTGCATAATCTTTCACATTTTATCAATGTAGCATTTGTGCAAAAAAATAATAATTTATCAAATTTTCATCATAAAAATCGTTTATATGGCAAAAAATAATCATGCATATGTGAAATGGCATTTGTATTTCTTGTTTTCTCATTCATTTCATTTCATTTTTCTCTTTATATTGGTAGATACGTATTTTGTCAGAGAACGTTGTTAAAAATTCTCATTTCTGTTAAATAACAGCAAAACTGTACATAAAGTGGTGAACTCCTTGATCTCAAATTTTCAGCCAACCAATCGAGCATCATACAAAATTCAATTTGCACCTTCTCATTGTTTTAAGTTCTCTGACTTAAAACAATGAGAAGGTGCAGGTTCGACAGCGAACAATTTGTAGGAATTTATCAAGGAGTTCACCACAGATGCACGAAAAACAAATAACATTTTTCGCTTTTATAACAGCGGTGAATCTGTACACATACGCTCTCTTAACATAACCAACCGACGAATATTGAAGAGAATATAATATGTGAGCAAAACTGGGCATATTGATATGCCATTTGAAATATATTCCCTTTTATTGAACTATTATTTATTATTTTTTAAATTATTTTATGTTAATTCATTTTTACTTTATTGTGAGTTATTAATAATAATTTAAAAATATTTTGATATAATATATTTCTTAAAATCATTCATTTACTTGACACAATTATGGAGTCACAAAAGTACAGAATTGTGTTTTGCCGTCGGCATTTCACATTCATGCTTCAATTTTTCTTTTCAAATGCATGTGTAAAAGTAATTATGTACGTAAATATGTACTTTCATATATTATGACATACATATCTTATGTCGTTTGCACATTTGTATGTATTTGTATGTATATATGTACACTCAATTCTTCATGTGAAATCTCCGTTGACACATTTTTTGCTTTTATGTCAAAGAGTCTATCTGTCGAAGGACTGACGCGACGACAAAGCGTCACAACATTGTGTTGTTGGTAGAAAATCCGAGAAGTGCCGAAAACTAACCGAACGCTCGCCGATTGTCATCGCTTCCCTTGCCGCTCTAACAGCTTTGCCCACAAATCATTGTAGGTATGTATGTATTTATATGAGCATGCATACATATTGACGAAGATTTTTGCGAGCCACGGAAAAATATTTTAGAATTGTGAAATATTTTAAATCGACAAAAGCTTTGTTGCCACTTTTGTCATTGATTTCTGTGTTTGCAGGGTTGTCACTTTTCTCTTCTAGAGGGAATATCAGAAATTTGTTCAATTTATGATTTTTAGCTTTTGCCATCGTCGCGAAAAGACGCTTGTAGGCAAACGCATGCTCGGGGAGATGTGTAAGGCGTTTGCTTTTATGAATGAAACGACTTAGCTTATTGCTTGTGCGCCAGCGTTCATGAATGAAAATGTTGTTGGTGTGCCATATTGATTTCTGGTGCTGATGCTATTTGAGACAATTGTTGTTTTTGTACAACAATGTTTGTATTTTGCCTATTGGCTGACGTACTTACATTTGTAGGCTTAAATGTATGTAGATTTGTGTATGCATTACTTATTTTGGGCGGTCATATGCATATTTGTACATATAACTTACGTATAGAGCAGTGCGCTCACATGTATTTATTGATAATTGATAATATATTATTATATTATATAATATAACATATTGATGTACATACATAAATTATTAATTCTGTAAAAATTGAAATTAGAAAATTATGAAAATAGTAAAATATCATTTTTTGCATAATCTTTCACATTTTATCAATGTAGCATTTGTGCAAAAAAATAATAATTTATCAAATTTTCATCATAAAAATCGTTTATATGGCAAAAAATAATCATGCATATGTGAAATGGCATTTGTATTTCTTGTTTTCTCATTCATTTCATTTCATTTTTCTCTTTATATTGGTAGATACGTATTTTGTCAGAGAACGTTGTTAAAAATTCTAATTTCTGTTAAATAACAGCAAAACTATACAGAAAGTGGTGAACTCCTTGATCTCAAATTTTCAGCCAACCAATCGAGCATCATACAAAATTCAATTTGCACCTTCTCATTGTTTTAAGTTCTCTGCTCAGACATGGTATTTATCTTCTTTCAGAGAGAAGGTATATTTATATGTAAAAGGTGTATGTGTCTTTTGAACAAATAATAAAATAATAACAATAGTATAATCCTAATTTCATCGCTACGGCAACCCTGCTTCACTTTTGTTTATTTACATTCCAAGCTGCAGCCACATATACATATGTACTTACACAGCCGAGTACAGCTCTCACATGAATTCAGAGCGTTTCCGTTGAGCGACTTGCGCTCAATATTTGCTCACTGTTAACGGTTGCTGTTAGGCATAACATTTGTTTTCATTTTTTCGACCAGTTGCTTGCCATGCAGCATTGTTGTTGTTGTAGTTAACAGACTGAGTAGTCGGAATTAATGAATGGTGCGGTCAAATAATTATGGGCATGGCGCGTTAACTTCGGTAGAAGTTGTGTGTATATGAGTGTATTTATAGTATATAGTTATATGTGTAGCATTCGTTTCGAGTTACCGTAGTTGTCTACTTGTTAATGATTGTTAATAATATCATTTAGCATTAAAGCGTGCAAATTGATTGGCGAAGATTGAGAGAATTTATGAATGAAAAGAAAAACCTATATATACCATATTTATACTATGTATATACAAATGTATTTACATAAAAAATTTAGAAATTAATTCAAAAATTTTGTAATTTTATTTACGATTTGGGTCAAATTCTTCGATGAAATGCATTTTATAATAAAAAAATTTAAGTATGATTGATATGTATGTATACGATTTATAAAACGCTGTATCTATCTCAATTGGTTTTAGTTTAGTTGTTACGAACTGGAGGTTTTTATCCGAAATTCTGAGAACGATTTTCCTGAGGCCGCCAGTTTTGACCAGGACACTAAATTATCTATTTATAAAACTAAGTTTTGCCATCCGATTGGTTTTAGATGAGTCGCCAACGATTACTGATGGTAACCACCAGCAGCTGCGGCTGGAACCGGATCAACACAAAGAGTTATTAATTTTTAATTTTTTTTTTACCAAATTTCTGTTAAGTCAGGTCGAAACCTAATTTATGAAGCTTCGTTTTCACTTTTATAAAATAAAATTATTTATTGGAAAAATTATTAAAAATTCTAGTTTTTTCGTGACTCTGACAGCACCTAAACCCTTAATTGATAACATTATTATCGCATTAATGCATTTTAGAGAATATTTTCATAAAAAAATTCTTAAAAGCTTTCACTTTTGGTCTCGCTCGAATTAAGTACTTCCTTACTTTATTAATATAGTTTTTCTCATTTATATATGTTCTACAAAATTTTCTTACTTCTCTTTGGTTTAACTAGCGTTATCACAATTTTTATAATGACTCGAGCTTTTACTCTAACTTAATGTTCACTAATTTCTAAAACCTTCGTGCTGAAAACCAAATTATACAATATCAATTTAATATACAACTTTTCGAGTACATTACTGTCTATAAGATTCCTACACATACCAATTACTGTCTATTTTGGCAAGATTACCCAATCACAACAGCTGTTATGTCAATTATTTAACTTTAGTGTTGCACTTAAGTCAAAAATCCCCAAACACATATCGAGTAGATTACTCACCACACCGACGGCATGCCGTTGCCGCAGCTCAGCAGCAATTTCGGCAAATTTGCATAGGAATTCCATTTCGAACGACTGCAAGCAGCCGAGATAGGAACAGACGAGTAAATCGCGTGCTTGCCGAATTAGAATCGAGCAGAGAACTTAAAACAATGAGAAGGTGCAGGTTCGACAGCGAACAATTTGTAGGAATTTATCAAGGAGTTCACCACAGATGCACGAGAAACAAATAACATTTTTCGCTTTTATAACAGCGGTGAATCTGTACACATACGCTCTCTTAACATAACCAACCGACGAATATTGAAGAGAATATAATATGTGAGCAAAACTGGGCATATTGATATGCCATTTGAAATATATTCCCTTTTATTGAACTATTATTTATTATTTTTTAAATTATTTTATGTTAATTCATTTTTACTTTATTGTGAGTTATTAATAATAATTTAAAAATATTTTGATATAATATATTTCTTAAAATCATTCATTTACTTGACACAATTATGGAGTCACAAAAGTACAGAATTGTGTTTTGCCGTCGGCATTTCACATTCATGCTTCAATTTTTCTTTTCAAATGCATGTGTAAAAGTAATTATGTACGTAAATATGTACTTTCATATATTATGACATACATATCTTATGTCGTTTGCACATTTGTATGTATTTGTATGTATATATGTACACTCAATTCAATCTCCGTTGACACATTTTTTGCTTTTATGTCAAAGAGTCTATCTGTCGAAGGACTGACGCGACGACAAAGCGTCACAACATTGTGTTGTTGGTAGAAAATCCGAGAAGTGCCGAAAACTAACCGAACGCTCGCCGATTGTCATCGCTTCCCTTGCCGCTCTAACAGCTTTGCCAACAAATCATTGTAGGTATGTATGTATTTATATGAGCATGCATACATATTGACGAAGATTTTTGCGAGCCACGGAAAAATATTTTAGAATTGTGAAATATTTTAAATCGACAAAAGCTTTGTTGCCACTTTTGTCATTGATTTCTGTGTTTGCAGGGTTGTCACTTTTCTCTTCTAGAGGGAATATCAGAAATTTGTTCAATTTATGATTTTTAGCTTTTGCCATCGTCGCGAAAAGACGCTTGTAGGCAAACGCATGCTCGGGGAGATGTGTAAGGCGTTTGCTTTTATGAATGAAACGACTTAGCTTATTGCTTGTGCGCCAGCGTTCATGAATGAAAATGTTGTTGGTGTGTGATTTACTACAAATTTAGGATTTGTCAATTTGACTGCCCTATTGATTTCTGGTGCTGATGCTATTTGAGACAATTGTTGTTTTTGTACAACAATGTTTGTATTTTTCTTATTGGCTGACGTACTTACATTTGTACGCTTAAATGTATGTAGATTTGTGTATGCATTACTTATTTTGCGCGGTCATATGCATATTTGTACATACATACTTACATATAGAGCAGTGCGCTCACATGTATTTATTGATAATTGATAATATATTATTATATTATATAATATAACATATTGATGTACATACATAAATTATTAATTCTGTAAAAATTGAAATTAGAAAATTATGAAAATAGTAAAATATCATTTTTTGCATAATCTTTCGCATTTTATCAATGTAGCATTTGTGCAAAATAATAATAATTTATCAATTTTTCATCATAAAAATCGTTTATGTCGCAAAAAATAATCATGCATATGTGAAGTGGCATTTGTATTTCTTGTTTTCTCATTCATTTCATTTCATTTTTCTCTTTATATTGGTAGATACGTATTTTGTCAGAGAACGTTGTTAAAAATTCTCATTTCTGTTAAATAACAGCAAAACTGTACATAAAGTGGTGAACTCCTTGATCTCAAATTTTCAGCCAACCAATCGAGCATCATACAAAATTCAATTTGCACCTTCTCATTGTTTTAAGTTCTCTGGTTTTAAGTTCTCTGAATCGAGCGTGTACACGCCTTATAGACAGGATAAATGGCGGCGAGGTGTTTGTCAATCAGCGCAGCGGTGCCCGAGTCCTACAACAACAGCGGATAACGGAGAGAAAGCAAACAAAAATTATTAAGAAAAGCAGACTTGTGGTAATGAACAGACAATTGTGTGGAAGATTTATATAATTTATTTTTTAGAAAAGTGTTGGAAGTGCAACAAAAGGTTCGTAAGTGCAATGGACGGTCAGTTGGGCCAGGTAAATGATGGTATTACTTACCATATGTATAGCGCAAGCCAATTGTTCCTCCTTGACAAGTGGCGGACAGCTGCTGCTGATACTCATGAGCGACTGTTGTTGCTGTGTTTGTTGTTGTAGCAATTTTCTTCTACCGCCATCAGCGGCAACGGTTGAGTACTTTAGCTTGCCAGTTTGCAGGCTGTCACTTTGTATCTGTTGTTGGCATGTGTCGGATGTTGTTGTTGTTGTTGGTCAGCACTGACATTTGAACGACCGCTGTCCGTCAACACTGACGGTGACGGCGAACTAAAGTCAATATCATCGTAAGCCAACACCGATTGTTCGCTTGTTAAGTGCGCTTCTTCGTCTAGCCCCAACGACGCCTCCTCTCCCGCCGTGCGCTCTTCCTCCACGACCATCGCAATTGGTGAAAATAGCGTGTGCGCTACTGCGCCGCCCTGTTGGTCGGTTGTGGCAATTAATGTAGTGGTACACGCCTTATTCTCAACTTCCTCATACGCCCCCTCTGCCTCCTTTTCTTCATCCTTTTTTTCTTCGAGAGCGGAGAATTGCTGGGTGCTTGGGCTGCGCGCTGTACTCGACACCACAACGCCAATCGATTCTTGGCACTTTTCATCTTGCACATACGTTTTGCTGACGGTTGTTGTTGTTGCTGCTGTAGAATTCGTTGTATTTGCGACCGCCTGTTGATGCTGACCCGTCAGCCGATCCTTGCACCGCTTCAAGTATGTACGCACGCGCGATTTGCTGCGCTGCATTGGTTTCTCTGTTGTCGCCACTGTTGTTGTTGTAACTGAATTAATATTCAAATCGATATCGACTTGGCAACACTGTTCGTTGTCATTGACCAAACAGCAGCAACTTTCCCGTTTTTCTGCCAACTCCACATCGGGGTCACCATCCTCCTCCCCGGAATACCAAACCTCCTCGGCGTCGTCTTCCTCTTGCGCAATTGGTGCAGTGGCAGCCGTACCTCGTACCCCGACCATTGTGTTGGCCTCGCTTGCAGTTGTTGCCGCATTTGCCGCATTGCCACAGTTCCAGCTGTTTATGCCGGCTTCATGGCTCTCATCAGTTGTGTTGGCGCGGCTCTTAGTGGCCTCCGCCACAGTTGGTCTTTCTATAACTGCTGCTGTTGTTGTTGCTGTAATCGCTTTTGTGTCATTCACCGGCATAACCAGCACCTCCGCCAAGTGTTCTTCGGCGTTGACGTTGTTGCAATTGTGTTTGCAATTATTTGTGCTGTTTGTTGTTGTTGTTGTTAATATTGCAACACTATGCTGTTCACCCTCAGGTGGCCTACTTGTACTATTGCCACTTATATTGCCACTTTGACCGTTATTTTCATTGTTGCTTGTGCTGTTGGCGTTGTTGTTGCTGGGCTGTGGACTCGCCTGAGGCGTCAAAAAGAGAAAAGATACAAAGGAAGACTTAGTAAAAGGTGAGTGTGATTATATATTGTGTACATCTGTTTATAATTGGTTGTTGATATTGTTGTTGTTGTATATCAGCAATTATATCAAAGTTTTCTTGTTCATACTGTTGCTAGGCAAACACAAATTCATTCACAATTATTTAAGTGATGAAGAAATTCAATAAAAATTTGCATTCTGATGATAAAAATATCGACAAATCCGTTTTTAAAATAAGTTCGGCAGTTTGGATCCCAAAAGTACTCAGAACTTGATTCACACACGGTTCGACTTTATTCTACTCTAAAAAGTGTCGACGCAGAGAGCCCAAGGGAAAAGCAAAATAGTATTCACAATATTTCACAGGATCAAAGATCAATGAGAATTCAGACCTTGAAAACACCTAAAGTATAAGTAGTAGTATTTGTATGAAAAAATATATACTTTGAATCACGAAATCGCCCGGTCTCTATTAAAAACTGTCTCTTTCTAATCCATAGAACGTTAATATTGATACCATAAGGGCAATACTATGACCAAATATACCGGTCTTCATAATGCTACTGTGCGCCTCTTTATGAATTCTAAAGTCACCTTCCTGTCAAACTGGAATGCTCTATTAAAGAAATATATACCTCGTGTCATATACTTGTATATCATGAGAAAAATAACCACTACAAACCCTCAAATATAAACTTTCGTCTTTGCTTCAAAAATTTATATTGCCTTTGTTTAAATGAATTAGTATCGAATTTTTTACAGGGACCCCCCGAAAATAGCGTCAGACTGGAAATAACATCTAGTTAAATATCTAATCCACAAATACTCGGTTCTCTAAAAATTGTCCGTTTTTCGTTTCAAATACGACTTACTTAAGGACTTACTTACTTAGTTTAAGTCCCATCCAAACAATTTGATAAGGTGTAAGACATTTTTATTTTATTTTTTGATATTTTGTACAATAACTCACTGTGTACATTGCCAAGTGTATGTTACTCATACGCCCGCAGATCTTCAGGATTACAAACTTTCCTTTTCTCTTGCCTCTAATAATGTTAGTTCTAAACATAAGAGAAGTTTAAGAATAAAAGCCGTACAAATATGGAACGAAAAAACGTTAGAAAGGAAATAAAATAATAAAATATAAGAATTTATCTGATCGGAGAGGCAAAATTTGTTGATGAGGCTGGAGTTATATCAATTAGTGTTAGATATAGTGTGCAATACTATTTTTCCGTGCTGACAGAGAAACTATTTAGAGCTATTGGTTCATGACGAGGGCGAAAACAAATAATGATCAAAAAACTATCAATTTTGATAACTAATGACCAGTTTGAGATAATATTGAAAATTTATATATGTTCTTTAAAATACTCTTATATAGTACTTTAGCAGATTCATATATAGTACTTTATTTACTCTACCATTCTACGACTCAAACCGTGCTTTTTTTGTGAATAAAAGGAGAAATCCCAACGTCACTCTCGCCCTCATTCATCTAGCTACTTGCTAGATCTAACCAGCAATAGATGGCACAGCAAAGGATGGCAATTTGCCCATAAGTCACCTTTTAATTTTTCTATTTCCCTGACATGCTTTTCTCCAGTTTGTGTGTTGCTTTTCACAGGCTAGCGTGCGGCGAATAAATGTAAATTTAAACATTTTGCTATTTACAGTTAAGTCAACAATGTCATGACTTATTATCAATATCTGATTAAGCAAGGTATGTATGGATGTGTGTGTGGAAATCAGAACTACAGCAATTATGCGTGTTTGTAGCTGTGTGGGTCCGAGCAAATGAGGACAAACATCGATCGCATAAAAAGGGCTTGGTGAATTGGGGGCAGAAAAAAGAACAGGCATGGTGTGGCAAGAACTTAGAAATATGCACATAAGTAAGTTTATTATATGCCACAACAGACAGTGTAAGGCATGCGAGCAGGTGGAGGGAATTTCAAAAAGCGAGCAAGTGGGGAGTGCTTAGTTAACAGAGTGAAGTCTAGGAAATATAATTTTTTATTGCAACAAAATTTCAAATAGATTGCGTGTTAGTGCTGAATGCAAACTGCGGAATATCTTTGAAAAATGCAAATCATTTTGAATTTTCATAGCGTTTTTTTTATTCCTTCTAGTGTTTTTTTTGGCTTTTTGTTTCTTGGCGAGAGTTCTTACAAGAAATATTGTACTGTAGTACTCGTTTTGTATTGGAAAGTGCAGAATATTTTGGCATGCAGCCGAAACTCAAGTTGACATAGGTCAAGTGTAGCATTCAATTTCAAAAAGAACAAAAAAAATATTTTACTCAGAACTGTGGTTGGTTGACTTGACTTAAAGTTACTTGCAAGGGTGATTGTAGTTGAAGAGACAAAGTGAGTACGTTGATTTTAGCTTTCAAAGCAGAAACGTTGCCAAATAATATTTGCGAGAAACTATAAAATACATATATAAATTTACATATGATTTCAAATTAAAGAGCTTAATGTTCAGATTATTGGATTTTACCAAAATACACTTATTTCAACAAAAAAAATTCATAATGTCTAACATTTTTTCCTTCACACTTTTAACAGTTAAAGTACATATACAACCACAACACTTTTTATGTGTTCGCTTATAACTGTGCATATGCATAGCCCTTTCAGCCAGACGCTGCCATACACACACAGCAGCTGTCTAGGCGCCTCACCTTTTTTCGCAGAAAATGCATGCCGAACTACACAATAGCAGACAGCTCACTTTAATGGGCAATGGAACTTAATTTGTTATTTTCAATATTTTCGAAAATCACAGCACTTTTCAAAACATGTTTACTTGCCAAATTTACTTTGCATAGTTTTCACTGGTTCTCCATTTCTATTTGCATAAAATTTCATTTTTTAAATTTCATGCACATTTACACTAAAATTTTTACTTTCGTTTTCTTATGTCACTTCCACGGTTTTCCGCTTCACGCAAAATTCGCGTATCTTCGCGTCGGTTGCGTTTTGTTTACTGTCGCGCCTCTGGTTCGTATAAGGTTAGTTTCGTCTTAGTGGCAAACACTGGTGGTAGCGCATTTTGGGAGTGACGCTGTCGGCAGTAGAAATTACTCACCCTTTTGGCTGGTAGCGCCCAGCCCCTGTTGTCGGTTGACGTCTCGCGGAAACTAAAGTGGCGCTAAATTGTTGTAAGTGGCGCTGGCGCTAGCAAATGGGTGGTCAGGCGGCAAGCTAATCGGGTGGGCCAGTGAACCGGCCGACCATCGAGCCATTGTGTCGTATGTAAAATATGAGTTTGGCTGTTTGTTCGAATTTCCTTGGTAACGCTAGTGCGAGTACAATTTGTTTGCGAGCATAGGCTTTTAATTAAGCGCAAAAAGCTTCAAATTAGTGTTTTTCGAATTTTATTTTTTTTGCCAGGCATATTCCCTACATGACAGCAGTTATTTGAAGTGACTCTCATATTTATTTTATTAAAGTAGTGTAGGTTTTCTTTCAATTTCGAACTTAAAAAAGCTTAATTTATGATCTATGTAAAAAAAGGCCATTTTGAGTACAAAAAATGCTGTTACAACTCCTATGGTTTCAGTTATGGTAAAAGCAACTCACACTTTCTCCCGTTTTATCTCTCTCATAGTTATTTAATGAACTTCTCGTCTCTAAAGTTAAATTGGATCATGTCTACTTTTAGGAGTTTTTAACACTTTTTGTTTGGAAATAAATATTGGCTTGTACTCCTCACACGGTTATTGAAAGACACTTGCTAGGCGTAATCATAACTTTAGGCAGCATTATTTTATTTGCATTTCATGGGTGGGTTTGCACACAAAATAATGTTAGTATAATATATGGTAAACATATATAATTGGTCTACTACAACTAATTTGAAAAACTCTTATATTGATGTAAATTAGAAAATAATAGAATAGATATTATTATAATTTTAGACGAATCAACAATACGATATCTTAAATAACATCGTCAGTAAATAAATTTCTTGTTTACATAGTCCTTATAATGTTCTTTTAAATGTCTTTTTACTTTTTAGTTCTCATTAGAATGTTCAGTCATTTTTAAAAACTGCATAAACTCATAGATTTGAGATTTCTAATTATGGATTTTTATAAATATGCTAAATTACATCTTCTTTTTACGGAGGGTATTCATTCTAAAAATAAGAAAAAACTTTAGCTTCGGCTGCATTTCTTATATCTTAGGTTAGGCCGTAGGGTTCATCCAAAATCTATGGATCTCACTTGGACAAATGTTTGTCCGCATTTGAGCTTACCACAAATTTATTAAGTCGATTAATATCAATCTCAGCCACTTCTCTAAGATCTTCAATGTTGTGTCCATTATACTTTAATCTCATTCTGGCAAAAGCCGGGCAATAGAGAAGAAAGCAACAATGTGACTCAACCTCGACCTACTCTTTACAGCGTTGGCAAAGAGCGTCCGATAATACATTTACATTTAATATTTGTATACGAAATGCTATATCGATGTCTCATAAACTTAGGAACTTAGGAGCTACAAGTAGTTTTCGTAAATACATACAGACAGATGGACATGTTTAAATGGGCTCACCTCGTCACACTGATCATTTATATATATTTTATATCGTCTTCGACGATTTTACAAACTTAATAAACCTTGTTCAAGGTATAATAAGATAAGCGCAAATATTTCTATAAGTTAGCTACCAAATACTTAATTGTAAAAATCATCACAGAGGGCGCTCAACAGAGAGCATGCGCATTTTCAAAAGCTTACAAGCAACGGCCGGAAAGCTTTTATGTCAATTGAAGTACAAAACAAATAAGGGGAACAATTAATAACAGTTGCATTATAAATTAAGTTAGTTTTGGTTTTTGCATGAAAATTTGTGAGCACACTGATTTCGATTGCTTTTGTTTTTTGTGGCACAGTCAGAAGTTGACAAATAATGATCACAGATAATAATATAAATATGAAATTTATGTTAAAGTAATGTCAGCATATAATTTGCGGCAACTCAAATTCAGCTTAATAATGCACTCAAAAGGACAAGTTTGAACCTAGCTAAGCACATAGAATCACAACGCACAGACCCCTTCGAGTTTTGAGGAATTATTTATTGTATTATAAATATAATCGTTTACCTATATATAAATATACGTTTACATATGTGCTACATGCGGTTAATTATGTGCATCGACAACACCGGTGGCGAGGTTGACCAGCGAGGCAGTGCCATCATTTCACAAATTATGACACATGCGCATGCAATTAACTGAACGCCAAAGCATTTTGCAACGCACCTCTTATCTTGGGACAATCAACAATCACTAAAAACAACAACAACAATAATAAATGCTTGCGCAACTTTTGATGTCTTCCGCCTATTTAAGTATCCATTTCATTTTGGTTGACCAAATTTCTGTTCGTGTTTACATTTTTCCTTTTTGTTTTTAGGTTATTTATTTAACACAGGACACGCAAGCTTTATAAACACATCACACGCCACCTGAACACAAATAAAAAAAAAGTTTTTTATGAAGAGCTGAGACAGCATGAAATGTTTTAAAGGAAACTTACTTAATCCAATTTTAATCCTACTCAAAGACACGCATATTTATTTAAATATATTTATATTAATATATGTGTACATACATTCATATCAGGTTGCATGTACATGTAACTGGAAATTTGGCGCTATAAATGCACACAAATTCATACAAATTAACTAAATGAAAACACCGGCGGAGAAATACCTTGCGTGGAATTGGACTAGTTACGGACTAGTAAGACTATATTGAAATCGGTATATCTTGTGACTAGAAAGTTTCCAGAAATTGTAAATAAAACGAAATATTTTTAATCTTCATCAATATTTATTTGGTCGCCTTCAAAATATGATATGTGCCACCTCTTTTTCCAATCATCGAAACATCATGCCTTGTAGGCGCGGTCCGGTATCACCTTCAGTTCCCTCTGCGAATTTTCTTTTACGGCCTCAATCGAGTCGAAACGGGCTCCACGGAGCGGTACATTAGGTTGTGGAGACAAAAATAGTCGCATGGGGCCAAATCCGGTGAATACGGTGGCTGATCGATGGTATTGAATGAGTTTTTGGTCTTAAAATCGTTCACAATTCCTAATTATTGCTCAAAATCAAACGAGCTGCTCCATGGCCGATGTTTAGCTTACTTATTATCTCTCTAACATTCACATGACATTTTTCGAGCACGGTTTCCTTCACTTTTTTGATGTTATGGTCAGTGGTAGACGTCGAGGGACGACAGGAACGAGGTATGTCCTCGACGGTTTCACGACCATCCTTAAAGGCTTTATACCAGCCGTAGACTTCGGTTGTCGATAGAATAAATTATCATAAGCCTTTTATATCTTTCGCAACGATTCCGCACACGAAATTTTATGCAAAATCCTTGTTCAATGTTTTGTTTCATTGTTAAAATCGCAAAACACTACTGAGGTCGGCTGATTTCATATAGTTTATATTGGCATAGTAATTAAGGACAGTGCTACCAAATAAACAAAAAAAGTGCTGAAAAATATTGAGCGCGGGCACTTTAAATGACAATTTCCGGAAACTTTCTGGTCACAGTGTATATTTAAGTTAATATGAGCTCGCTTAAGTAATTTTTTATTGGGGAAAATTATTTTGTTAAAACGTGAACCCAAAATCGAGAGCTATTCAATTAAGAGTCAATTACCAACAGAAAAGGACAACGGTGGCTTTGAACGTCAAATGAGTCTATATTTTCAATCCCATACTAAAGATGAAGAAATTGCATATACATTTTGCTGCCGATTGGAGATGGTTAAGGTCAAAGTTGAACTTTTTATAAAGACTCAAATTTCCTTCACTATATTAAAATCGAAAAAAATATCGATAGTAGTAGACGCAGACATAGAAGTTTAACGCATCTGCTTTAAACATGAACTGAATACTTAAGGGGTTTCGTCGGGTAAAAAATTACCTATATTCAGAAATTTTTTTTATATAAAATATTATTTATTTAATTCAAATTTTTTCTGTCTTAAAGATACTCATTTAAAGAATGATAATAATCTGAGATTTTCAAAAAAAAAAAAAATTAAAACTCCGCCATTGTAACGTCATTTCCGGTGACCCCTCGAAAAAAAGGTGCGACCGCGTTGTCAGCATAACTCCTGACAGAATCATTTTAAATGAAAAACCAATATATGTGTTTTAGTTAAGACTCGTATTTGATCTAAGGAAAAAAGAACAAGTTTAAATTAGAATTTTGGCAGACCTTTTTCCAAAAAAATTAAAATTTTGTTAAAATTTGCTCGACATTTCTTTTTTTTTAAAATAGTTATAATTGAAAAAAAAATCCTTCGTCCAAGAACGAGCAAATTGTATCTCAAACACCTGTATAAAATTTCATCAAGATCGGTTGAGTAGTCCGCGAGAAATCTTGACAACCGACTTTGAAAACACAGTTTCGAGAAAAACGCTATTAAAGTTTTAAGTGACAATATAGCTGACCTCGGGCACGCAATTTTTCAAAGCTGTAGCTTCAAAACTATTACTGATATCAACATGAGAATTTGGGACAATATTCTAGAGATGTTATAGAATAAAATAACACAATAAATTTTTTTTTTGTTTTTTGAAGCCGCGAAACCCATTAAGAACCACCCTTACAAATATATTACATGGTCTGCCGCCTTTGACCACCCGTAGAGGGCAACTTTTTTTGTTCAGTAATAAGAAAAATTGTGTTGAAGAGAACAAATATATAAATATGTGTAAGATATAGTAATTATTCTCTTCCTTTTATTTTTTGTGCATTGCTTGTAATTTGTACTTCCTTTATAGGCAATTCATATTTTATTTTACATATTTAAATCTTTAAATTAGGTTGATATTAAATTGAAGGAAATGCCAATATGAGATAAAAAATGTACAACTATATGATTCCTGCAGCGGAAATGGAAAATATCCTAAGGTGAACCAAGGTGTTTTGTAACTGCTTAATTAAATTAAAAGATATAAAAAAGTGGCAACACCTGGTGCTAGAAACATTTTACAGCTAATACGGCTGCGTTGAATATAAGAAGAATATTAAACTTAAATTGTAAACCGAGTAGTTGTTGTTGTAACGGTTGTCTAGTCCTCGCTTGGATGATAGGTGATGGTTTGGTTGTCGTCGAGGTCATTTAACGGGAGGCCCAAGAAACAGGCTGTTTCGAAGGGGTCGGACCATAGGGAAAAGGATGTTAGATGAGCTGGGTTTGTTGGGAATGCAAAAAGGTGATTAGTATCATACGGAGCCTCATTGCACGCAGGAAATATGTTTGGAATGTCGGGGTCTATTCTGGATAAATAGGAGTTAAACCTGCTAGAATATCCAACACGAAGTTGTGCGAGGGGGCTCTGGTTTCGCGAGGCAACTCGAGCTCTACGTCTACTATGGGTGGTGGTTTGACTCCTAGTACGCCATGCACTGAGAGGGAGTCGATGCACGTGTTAATGGCTCCACTGTGAATGGCGGTCAGTGCGTGTCTGTAGTTCGTTGCGTCCAAAGTCCGGTCGGCGTACTGTCTGATGTCGTCGACGTAATCAAGGAATGACCTCTTGATGTTCCTAGGAGGCGGTTCCGCTTCAAGCAGACGATCATATTTTCGTAGAAATCACCCTAGCAGAAACTGCTTGGAGAGGAGGTCGTTATGCTCCTTAACCGGAAGCATAAGGGCCTCACTGTGCAGGTGTTCTATTGGGGACATCAAGTGATATCCCGTGATAGTCCGAAGTACAGTGTTCTGACAAGTCTGAAGCTTCTTCGTCTGCGTTGAACCACATCCAGGCAATCTTATTGGTGATGCATAGTTTAGGACCGGCTGATTGCCTTGTATGTTGCCAACCACATTTCTTTGTCTTATTCCCAAGAACTGCCGGCAAGCGATTTGAGGATTTTCTTGCTGCTCTGTTTTTTGGCAGTTATCGCGGTCGTGTGAGGAGTGAAAGAGCACAGACTGTCCAATGTTACGCCTAAAATTTTTGGGTTATTAACTGTCGGAATTTTTGTGCCATTGACTAAAATGTTTAGGTCCAGTCTGTATTCCTTGGTCCAATTTGTGAAGATGGTCGCTGTGGATTTAGTGGGGGAGAGTGTCAGACTCCTTGCAAAGAAGAAGCGATAAAGGTCGGAGAGGTAGATGTTTACTTTTGAGCACATGCCATCGATTCCATTGCCCGACGTCAATATCGTGCAGTCATCAGCGTACGAGGTCACGGAAATTCCCGCTGGTGGTTGGGGGAGTTTAGAGATGTAGAAATTAAACAGTAGTGGGGAGAGGACACCGCCCTGCGGAACCCATGTTTAATTCTTCTAAGTATGGAGTTTTGGTCGCGAAATAGTACGGATGAATGCCGACCACTTAGGCAGTTCATGGTCCACCGCTTCAGCCCTGGAGGGAGCGTTGATTGTTCTAGGTCCTCAAGCGTTGTGTGATTGACTATACTAAAAGCTCTTGATAGGTCCAACGCTACGAGGATCGTGCTCTCGCAGGGTGGCTTCTGGTTTAGGCCATGAATTATCTGGGCGTTTATGGCGCTAAGTACTGTGGTGATGCTGTGCACTTTTCGGAAGCCATGCTGATGGTCTCTTAGATTCAGGTGGTGAGTGAATGTCGGGAGTAGCAAGGCCTCAAGTGTCTTCACCACTAGAGTAATGAAAGTTATCGGGCGATAGGACTCCCCTTTGTTGGCGGGTTTCCCAGGTTTCAGTTGTGGGACCACTCTTCCGACTTTCCACACATCGGGTATTTGAGGAGTGGACATCGACAAGTTGAGGACCTTGGTGAGGTAGCTTACTCCCGTCGAGACTAGATGTTTTAGTATCATGTCCGAGGAGGCATTGCCATCGAATTGAATTTCAACCCGGTCGTCATGTCTCTTTGGATTAGACAAGGCCTTGACAGTAGTCCAAAGCTTACTCACACCGGTGAAAAGGTTGCAGGACTTCAGATGCTCTATCCATTTTGTCCGCTTATGCTAAGCATAAGGTGTCGCGCTCGTTTACTAATATAGGTGCTTCGGCTGGAAAATTAGGGCGAAGTTCCGCGATTCTTCCATCCGGTATGAAGCGAGCAGTAGCATCAGCGATCATCTTGCGGAATTGACGCTTGCCAACGATGACGTCCATAGGAATGGGTAGTGCGTTGAAGGTGCTCTCAGTAAATTCTGTGAAGCCGACTTAGTTAGCTTTGTTAAAGTTAATGAAGGTGCGGTTGTCCACAGAAAAAAAGTCGGGAGGTTTCTCGATCGAGATTATTTTGGGCAGATGGTCTGATGCGAGAGTAAGCATAGGTCGCACAGGTGCCCGAAATTCTGGTGAGAGCTTCGTCATTCATTGTGCATAATGTCGAATTGTCAATCTATTCCAGCAGCTCCATCCCCCTACGATCGTTTGACAGGCAGAAGTGCCAAATATCGTGGTGCGCGTTAAAGTCGCCTAGCACCAAACGGTTTTCACCACGAAGTAGCGCACCTATGTCCGGGCAACATGTAACTGAGGGAATGTATATATCAAGCTCGACAACACCTGACCGGACAACTATACCCTGACATTCAAGGGTAGTGTCCATGCGGTCGATGTCGCCATCGATTAAACGATATTGCGCGGTGTTTTGCAGTATGAAGGCTAGGCCTCCACCTTTATCTCGCTCGCGATCCTTACGCAAAACGTTGAAACCTGCACAACTCAGAAGATGTTGGTTTCTTGGACCTCAGCTAGCGATAAGCGCTTCCGGCTAATATTAGGTAAAGTAAAAAGTTCGTTCGGTTTTTTATTGATTTTTCAAAAGATGATAACTTTGTGTACATTTGTCCGCCGTTTTGTTCGTAAACTTGTTGCCAACAAGATGCCAACTTCATTATACCCCTCTCGTAGAAGACTGCGTCCCTATTGCCAAAAAACTCGGAGAGCCAATTTTCACAGGCCTCTCTTGAGGCCAACTTCTCACCATTAAGCACGTTCACCATGGACAGGAAAGGATGGTAATCACTTGGTGCCAGGTCCGGACTATAAGGTGGGTGCATTAGAACCTCCCATCCGAGCTCCAGGAGCTTCTGGCGCGTCACCAAAGACGCGTGTGACCTGGCGTTGTCCTGATGGAACACAATTCGGCCTCTGTTGATCAAAGATGGCCTCTTCTGGATGAGTGCTGCCTTCAAGCGGTCCAGTTGTTGGCAGTAGAGGGCCGAATTGAGCGTTTGACCATAGGATAGCACCAAACACACAGCAAAACCTTCCTGGCCGTCAATCCGGTCTTGGCCACCTTCAGGGCCGTTTCCCCGAGCTTTGACCACGACCGTTTGCGCTCGATGTTGTCATAAGTAACCCATTTTTCATCGCCAGTCACAATCCGCTTCAGAAACGGGTCGATTTTGTTGCGATTCTGCAGCGATTTGCAGATGGAAATTCGGTCCATCATGTTTTTTGCGTTAGTTCGTGTGGCACCCAAACATCGAGCTTCTTTTTGAATCCAAGGTTCTTCAAATGGTTCCAAACGGTTTTCTGGCTTATCTTTAGTTCCTCAGCAATTAAATAAGTGCTCACGTGACTGTCTGTTTCCAGTATTTCCATGATTTTATCGCTATTTTCGACGACAGGCCTCCCGACGCGTGGTGCATCTTTGACATCGAAATTACCAGAACGGAACCTAGTAAATCACTTTTGTGCTACACGTTCGTTTACAGTATCGGGCCCATAAACTAAATTAATGTTTTCAGCCGCTTTGGCTGCTTTTTCGCTTTGATCGAAAAAAATTGTAAAATATAGCGAATTTTCTCTTTGTTGGTGTCCATCTTTGACGAGCGCTCACAACGAACTGAGTAAATCAATCGAAAAACTGTCAAAGACAAACTTTTAGCGCGAATAAACACATTTCCAGCGCCGTATAGTATGACCTGATGCGACACGTAACACTAGTACTAGGGACAATAACGCCATCTCTTAGATAAAAACAGAACGAACTTTTTACTTGACCTAATATATGTGTAATACGGTTGTGATCCTGGGGGTGAGGGAGGTATGTGTAGGTGGTGGTTGTTGAAGCTGTAATATCCGATGGGAATGTCGGGGCAGACTCCTACAGCATAGGGCAACATATGACGCACTCCACCGACAGAAAGTGATACCAGCCAGTGCAGGAATTGCACTTGACCGATGTGACGTTCCGGCGTATTACGGACTGACACACGGAACGGAGGAACCAGGAGTTGCTGAGTGGAGGGGATTCTTCATACTGGGAGTCATGCTGCCTGTGTGAGCTCGATAGAGCCGTTGAGTGACGGCGCAGTGCGCGGAGATGGCAGCCGTTGAGGCAGGTGGCGCAGTATTGCGTTGGCAGCATGAGGCCACGTAACTTGTGGTCCACTCCCTATTGGTCTTAAGGCCTGAGCAAGTCTTAAGATGGCTCCATCGAATGCATGTATTGCATCTAACCGAGGTGGAGTTTGGGTGGAGCCTTTTAGCGCATATGCAGCAAAAAAATTCCTCGGGGCCCAGGTTGGACTCGATGACGGGTCAAAAGGAAACGGAGCAACCCTGCTGCTAGGTGTTGCTCTAATGACGATAAACTTAAAATAACACTTACCGATCTAAACAGGGTTAGATCGCCGAAAATAACAGCCCTTGGCCGGATAAAATCCGGGTCAATCCCGGTAACGTAGAACCGGCTGTTGTGGTAATTGTGGTTAATAAGACCGAGTAGTATAGTTCATCAGTTTCCCATTATGAGTCGCAATAGCTGTTTTTTACCAATTCTAATGAGTCCTCAGAATGGTCGTTGGTCTCGCTATATATACATATTTAAAATGTAAGCAAAAGGGTCATTGACCTCATAAAGGTTGTTGGCTTCGCTAAATGTACACAAAAGTGTCAATGACTTCAGAATAGGATTTTGTTCTTGGAAAGGTTCATTGACCTGAGTAAGTTGGCTTCGCTAAAGATAAACAAAAGGGTCAATGACCTCACTTAAGGTCTCAAACCTTAGAAACTGAAGTTTATTTTAAATTGAGGTAAGTGTAAGCAACTAAAAACAAGAAATAACGTTAACTTCAATTGCACTGAAGCTTTAATATCTTTCAGAAAGACAAACAACTTGATTTTGATCGTTCAGTTTGTATGGCAACCATAGTGATCCGATTTGAACAATTTCTTCGGACATTGCACCAATGGCTTATACAGTAATTTATGCAAAATTTAGAGAAAAGTTCAAAAAGTTCTCCATATATGCACTTTATGCCAATCATGGCTAAATCGACCAAGCTCCTATGTATACTTACATTCTATAGGATCTCCGACATTTCCTTCTGCGTGTTACAAACTTCCTAGCGAACATAATATACCCTGTTCCAGGTATAATAATTTCGAAGAAGTCTAATAAAAATATGTAATTATTATTATTTACTGTGCATATTATCTATGCGGTCTTATTAACTCAATGACCTACAGTGCATCTACTATTTGTTTATTTACATACATACATAATTTATGTGACAAATATATATGTAAATAAATAAATAGGAGAAAGCAAAACATGTCAAAATTACTTATTTGGGATTTACCATTTGAGCAACTTTAGCATACCCATTTAAAGTTGTTTTCCCTAAGTAAAAGTTTCTGGGAAATTGTTCCAAAATCATAAAATATTATTTGAAATATTTTCCAAAATATTTTTAACTTGCTTTACCTTGTCACAAAATGTGAGGTAGTTTAAGTAGTAATTTACACTTAATATAATAACTTCCGGTAAAAACCTCTCATAAAAACGTTTGTTATTGCAATAAAACTTGAAAAACAGTTATAACTATTTGGCAAGTAAAAGAGTAAAGTGGAACTAGTAAAATATTACAACCGATATGACTGTTAAAATGTCTGTAACTAGTGATCTTTACAAGTAACAGCGAATTAGTTAGATTGAACTTTAAAAACTTGGAACTAAAACTATGTAAGAATGAGAGTTATTTCTCACCAGTAGAAACCGAGAGAAATTATGCAATTCAAATTAGAAATAGCTTGTAGAATACGTGAAAATTCTTTTACTTCCATTTTGTCGACAATTTCGAGATCAAAAAATAGAGGAGAAGCTTCAACGCCCATCTCGATTTTATATTATTGCTACCGCAGACCGCCCTGGCTCTAAAAGCCAGTAATCTCTTCATTGTTTTTGTCTATGTACAATAATTTGTTTTAAAAACCCATAAACTGTGACGTTTATTCGCTTGCAATCAATACTCATTAAAATCACATTTTGACCTTTTTAAAGCGATTGCTATTTATTGTCAGTTTGTTACAAAACAAGATATATAGATATCTGATCTGAATTCTTCGGAGATTACATTGTGGCAATGGGAAAAAACTCATGCCGATGATGTATTATTTTCAGTCATGATTATCATGGGAGGACGATCATCGCAACGAAGACTCATCCCAATGTATCTGAATCTGGAAAAAATTAAAAATCTCTCCACCCTTTTCTGTTCTCAAATATAAAAAGATAGAGTCAATTGGGAGATCCTGGCGGCGGCTGAAACCTAAATTTTTAAAATAGCATACAACATTGAAATAAATAGGGGGATATTATTAGAGAACAACAGAATACAAGTACACAAGTATCTGTGAAAGAGTACTAAAATTTCAAAATGTTGAATTTCACGTGAAAAATAATTTTTTATAAGAAGGTACTTTAAAGATAACAGTACGCTGCCAAATACCATATGAGGTTAAAAATAGATATCATTATCTTCTGGTATATCGTGTTAATAGAAAGATTTGACAATATCAGTGCTTATGAAATACAATTTCTGATACACACGTATATATAATATATGTAGATCCACCATGCAGAAATCCACCATGCAGAGATGATAATTTAAATGCATCGTTATGAATTTCCCTCTTTATGATTAAACATATGTATGATTAATAATTGCAGAAACAATTTTATTGGAGCGTTAAAATTGTACAAAGTAAATTGAACAAATTTACCACTCGTTGCAAATCGAGTTTTGTTTGCTTTTCTCTCAGTCTCACTCTCTCTAACTTTAAATGCGGCGAGTAACAAAAGCCACAAGTATTAATTGTCAAAGCAATCGATCGTAATTGCGATTGCGGCTCATAAAACATTTCACCACTAAACACTATCACTATCACTTGTGGCTGAAATGGCAAATAGCCATGCTTACATATTTACATATACATGTGGCAATAAATAGTAAAGTGACCAATAATCGACACGCCAGCATAGTAAGTGTGCAACTGTACAAAAATTTGGATGATGTGCGCATCAAGGGAACTCATGTCTACCATCGGGATCCCGAATCAGCTATTTAGGTGGTGGTGATGAGAGTATGTATTTAGGACTTATAAGTAAATATATACGGGAATATTAGCATAATCAAGAAATTAGTAAAATATCTAGTATATACAAGCATAGTTCTGATATATTACGGGATACGTATATGTGGAAAATTTAATTTGTTCCAAAAATAATTTGTATACCCTGAACTGGCTATATTAAATTTGCCACGAAGTTTGTAACACCCAGAAGGAAATGTAGGAGAACCTATAAAATATATATATGTGTATAAGATGAACATGCTCGTCTGTATGTCCGTCCATCCGTCTGTCTGTGTGCATATATACGATCAAGTCCCTCAGTTTATGAGATATCGATCTGAAATTCAGTCCCTGACCTTTCATCACCAAGAAGCTGTTCATTGGTCGGAATAACCGATATCGGACCACTATCGGAATCAAGTTCTTATAAGGAACCTTTTTTATTTTTCTTGTTTTTATATAAAATCGTACAATTGTATTTACATAATTTTTATAGTACTCAAAATAAAGATCGGGATCCCGAATGTTTTGAATTTCTTCGGAAAGGATACATTTATACACAAGCACGTTCATATTAAATTAAATAAAAAAAAAACGGAAATCCCCCATGTAATTCAAAACATTTCGGGACAAATACCACGGGATTTAGTGCTTGAGCGAGCACATATTAATATTCAGCTGTTGCAACATCGCATGCCACTTGAATATACTGCTGGTTTTATGTGGCACGTATGGAGTCATATTATAATATTGCCATGACGATAATAACAATCACGAAAAGTAAAAGATGCTATATTTCATGGGCAAGTGTTAAATTGTCGAAATTAATTGCATGCTGCGGTACCTGGCGGCCGGCAACTGGCGGTTGGCAACTGGCGGTTGGCAGCGCTCGAACGGGGCGGTTTTGAGTGTGGCAGTGGTGGCGGCGATCACAGTAACCATATTGAGCGGCAGCGACAGAGCTTATAGCGGTACTCATAAGTTAAATGTTGCAGCATTAGATGTGAGGCATATACTTAATTGCCATGTTGCATGTAGTATGTGGAATGTGGCGATGGGAACGAAAATGAAATGCAAAGCATTTTAAATGTGCAACACTTAGATGTTTGTATGTGTGTGTTACATATATGGTAGGTGCAAGTGCACGGCCACAACACATACTTAATTTATGAAGATTGTTTAACATAGGTGCATTTGTTGTGGCATTATGATATCCTGGTGTGTAATTTGCATGCAGCTCATTCTACGCAAGGTGCTTTACCTTCCAAATGCCATTTACTCTTAATTATGTACATATGTATAACATAATGATCATAATTGGAGGTGCGTCTCCATTTGTAAAGTGTGGCAAAGGTATCGGAGTATCCAAACTGGCGCGGAAGCACTCAACTCACGCAGGCAGCGAGCTTTGTTGCTGTGTGGCAAGAGTTTTCTCGCAGTGGCGCATAAAATTCGCATTATTTTATTACAGTATGTTATTCGCCATGCTTGACTCACTTGTCTTCATTAATTTCATTGAGATTTGATGTGAGAAACTTTTTGCTTTGACGTAGTAAAATTATGTTGCAATTTAAATTGGAAATTTTGTATAAAATTGCTGGAAAACTGTTGCACTTGCACGCATGACACGGACAATTTTCATGGGAAGCGCATTAACTAGATGAAAAACTTTCCAAGAGGTAAAAAATCGCTTTCGAGTCTACAACAAACAAATGTTAGTTGCTGACTTTTCCACTTTTTGTTGAATTTTTTAAATATTTTTATTTTTTAATTTTTTTGTGATATATATTCGGTCTATAAAAGTGTTTTCATGGGAGAAGTTTTTGTAAAAAGTTGTAGAGTTGAAGCGATATATAGCATTTAGAATATACATTTTCAAAATTTTTGCCTAACAACAAATCATCTAGATAAAAAAATTTTGCACCAGTAATTAGCTTTGACGATTTATGGTTTTCGTCTTGAGTCAATACCAACTCCATAATCCATGTTCACGCTTGTTGAAGTCTCGTGCGACACCTGCATGACTACTGTCTGTGGATTCATGGCTTAACGCTGAAAAAGAGAGAGAATTTCAGACTCATTGAAGTCAGCAACGTCTATTCGCGAAGAGTTTGGCTACTACTGGACTTTGAACTATATAGAACTGAGTCAAGGCGAGACTAAGAATGCAAACCCAATAAAGAAGTCAATACATTTTCGGATGATATACCTGATTTGTGGGAGGAATAGAATAGAGAAAAAGAATTTGCAGCAATCTGAACCGGAAAGTCAGTATAATATATAATATGTAATGACAATTAGCCCGCAAATATTTACAATTCTAGATTATGCAACAAGTGGAAATTGGAGAATCATGGCTAAAAACTGCAAGTTTCAATAGATTATCAGGTGGTTTACTCAGATACGATAAGATTGTCGTCGAAAGAAAGTTAGAAGTATGTAATTTTCTCAGTCCCCACGGATGTCGATTCAATAAACTACAACTGTAGTAACCTCAAACAACTAATAACCATATACTAGGTTCTTTAGAGCATTTTATATGAACGAATGAAGTCCACGCCTAACAAATTTATTAAATATTATAATAATGGTTTTAGATATGATAAATTTACAAAGACCAAAAATTCAGTAATAGCCTATTCTTTACCACAGAGATATGAACCACACAAAATATAAAAGCTATTAAGCTTGATTGGTGAAAATAGGATAGATTTACTCCGAAATGATGCGAAAAGAATTTTTAGACTTCGAGACTCGTTAAAGTGTAATATATTGCATCTCATCTTAAATTAGATATAATTAAATCCGATAAAACGAGAACAATACTAAATAGAACTCGAACAACTTCGAAGACGTATAAAATTATTGTAGACGAAAATGCAGCTCTTGATGTATTCAAGGGATAGGACTTGTCCACTGAATAATTGCAATACATATACTAAACATTATCAGTATATTTCAACCACTTTCTATTTTCAGTATTCATTTTCAAAGTGGAATTCGCTAGCAAAATTGAAATTTCTACTTACTCGGCTCTCAGCGTCGTAGTGTGGCGTTTCCTTAAATTGTGCTAAATTCTAAAATACAGAATGTCAGTCGTTATTTGCCTTAAATAGCGAATATATCACATGACTCATACAAGTGCCACATGCATGATCAAGTCCGTTAATTGTGAAAGCCTCTTTTTAGAAGCTTAATAGCTTCTCTCTCTCTCTCTCTTTTACTGAATCACGTTTCTTTCCTATGAGTGCTCACTACACAGATTATATGATCAGTGCTAATTAGCTAGCGAGTGTAAATATACACACTAATTAGCTGGCCTGTAATTGCACTTGCACTTGGGCATTTATTATACTCTCGCAACCTGTTACTACAGAGTATAATAGTTTTGTTCACCTAACGGTTATTTGTATCACCTAAAACTAATCAAGTTAAATATAGGGTTATGTATATATAAAGGATCAGGATGAAGAGTCGAGTTGAAATCCGGGTGACTGTCTGTCCGTCCGTCCGTCTGTCCGTCCGTGCAAGCTCTAACTTGAGTAAAAATTTAGATATCTTTATGAAACTTGGTAGACATGTTTCTTGGTACCGTGAGACGGTTGGTATTGCAGATGGGCGTAATCGGACCACTGCCACGCCCACAAAACGCCATTAATCAAAAACAAATAACTTGCCATAACTAAGCTCCGCAATAAGATACAAGACTGTCATTTGGTACACATGATCACATTAGGAAGGGGCATCTGCAGTTAAAACTTTTTTTTAAAAAGTGGGCGTGGTCCCGCCTCTAATAGGTTTAATGTGCATATCTCCTAAGCCGCTAATGATATAATAACAAACTTCACTGGAAGCAAATGTTTTTAGCACTTCTATTGACGATGTGAAAATAGTTGAAATCGGGTGGCAACTTCGCCCACTCCCCATATAACGGTACTGTTAAAAACTACTAAAAGCGCGATAAATCAAGCACTAAACACGCCAGAGACATTAAATTTTATCTCTTAAATGGCATGAGATGACTTTATAGGAACCGCGTTCAAAATTAGACAGTGGGCGTGGCACAGCCCACTTTTAGGTGAAAACCCATATCGTGGGATCTGCTTAACCGATTTCAACCAAATTCGGTGCATAACGTTCTTTTCATATTTCTATGTTATATTGCGAAAATGGGCGAAATCGGACTACAACCACGCCTATTTCCCATATAACACCATTTTCAATTCTAGCTGATTCTTTCACTTTCCACTATGCATATCAAGCAACAATGATTATATCGGGATAAAACTTTGCGCGAATAATACGTTTAAAGTATGCCACCTTGTTACCAAAAATTGTCTAAATCGAACCAAAAATGTTCAAGCCCCTAAGTACTAAATATGTGGACCCCAGTGCCTATAGTTGACCTTCTACCGAAAATATCAGTCAATCGACAAATAAATCTCAAACGAGTATACTATTTGACTTTGCGAGAGTATAAAATGTTCGGTTACATCCGAACTTAGCTCTTCCTTACTTGTTTAGGTATAAATACGTGCTTTTACACATGACAGAATGATGCAAGTACATTAAGTTAGTTAGTTTGTTTGGCACGTTCTTTTCAACCCTTGAAGGTCTAACATATTTATGTAGTTGATTTGATTGGATTGGTTCTTTCAATTCGGCTGACTAAAATAATGTTTTCTAAAAACAATTCTTCAATGTTTAGCTGATTCCAATGATATGAGATAATATTAGATAAGCACAAAAAACAGAAATATGCTAAAAAATAGTAGTAAAATATTATCACATATTCTATTGATAGAACTTTTTAATTAATCTTTAAATCAAATCACTTCATAAAAACCAAAAGAGGATGGAAATACAAATTAGTCTTGAAAACGAAATCATGGTTCTCGGTTTTGTAATTGGTCATTGTGGAAAACTCATTTCTAACAAGATAATTTGAATTGTTAAAAAATATGTGCTATTTCCATGAAAGTAAATTGAACATCGAAAATCTAAAGCAATCACTTGCTACTTTATTTTATTCTCAACCAAGGCAAACAAGGGTTAATTACATTCTCTACAAAATACATTTGTTTGTTAATTATGTTTATTACACTTATACTATAGATTTTTTATATATACATGTGTATATAAACTCAAATATATTTTATCAAAAAGTGTGAAATGTCAGTCAATTCAGATTCAGTTAGAAGAACGTTATTGAAATTTAATATTAAAAATACACAATATTTGTCTTCCTATTATTAAATATATTCTTGATGATAATTTATTTCAAAACGTATTAAATATCCATTTTTATAACTTCTCCCAATTTTTGAATGTTAACATGATCACATTTATCCGTCACTGTATTTCAGCATACAATAATCAATAACAAAATGAGTAGCAAAGCGAACATTCACTAACGCGAGGCAACTGATGATGAAACAAGCGAAATAACTAACTACACCTTATATATAAGCAAACGTACAGTCTACAAATCCATTTATGAATGTATTTAGCGTTAGTGTTTATTAATAGAAACAAATCAGAGTTAAAATTCACGATAAAATGTAAACAAACACAATACGACCGAACATCAAAATGCAATAAATTCGTACATTTTTGCATAAGAAGTGTTTGTTCGGTGTTGAGTAATGCAACATGTATATACGCATGTTGGAATTTCGAATACTGGTTGTCTCGACAATATTGATTTTTTAAATAAAGAAAAAGTTTTTGTAAAAGTATAATCTTGCCGTCAACTTGGCAAACTTATCTTTTATTTTATTATAACAAATTCGGGAAATATTTAACAGTATACATATACTTCCTTATACTTCTTTTTAGACATCTCGGTATTTCATACTCCACATCTATTTTGCGAGAGTAATTACTATTCAATTTCGACCGAATATAGTTCTTGCTTTATAATGCTTATCAAAATCAGTAGTTATCTTATTCATAAAACGCTGTATAAGCGAAACTCTCCTAAGACGAGAGTGCGTAACATTTGAGTCAGCGGGTTTACTATATAACTGTCCGCCGTTGTAATGCAAGCAGACAAGCGATTGATTTCATTAATTTCGCATAAAATTCAACTAACAAAATTGCATTTTCCTCTTGTTTGCAACATGAAAACATTAACAATTGTACCATTGCATGCAATCACAATAGTTCACATGCATTTCAAACATAACTGTGCGCTACTCACCATTATGGACGGCTGATTGTAGGGGGCGGCGAGCGGGCGACTTATGAGTAAAGCGGCTGAGCTGGGTGCTGTTGTGGTTGCCAAATCGAAACGAAAACGCGAATATTGCTTCATAAATATTTTCCAGATTACATAAGCCATCCTCGTGTTTGTATGTGTATGTGTGTGCGAATGGGGGAGGACGCAACGGCGCTAGTGTTTGTGATGGTGCAAAAGTTGCAGACTTAATTCCTGATCAAATGCCGTTGAACTAGCAGTTTATAAAAGTATATAGATTTTATTGTTGTTGCTGTAGCGGCGGCTGTTGCAGTTGTAGATGCAAATGACGTGTGTGCAACATGTGCGCACCAAAAGGCTGAGCACAGAAATGTGTAGCAATTGCTGTTCGGTTGATGCCACAGTGATCTAAGTGACTTGAGAAATTGATTCAAATCGCATTATAAGCGAATGAGCCGCACGCACGCTCCCATATGCACAGACACACGCACGCACCTATGCAAAACAGTTATTTAAAGCAGGCAACAGTTGGCCACTAGATTGTATGCGCGTATGGTTGTGTGTTTGTGTTTTCCGCGTTAAGTGGCGTCTGCCAGGCACTTGATTGGCGATGATTTTCGGCTTAGCAGATGCCTAATCAAAACGATTTTCACTATGCGCGAGGCTTAAAATTACTTTTCCACTTGAAGTTTTTCGTTGACTTTTTGGCATTTGCTATGTTAAGTAATTGAAGCTAATCGGTGATCGCAAAATTATAGTTGTCACACTTGTTAATAGAAAATTTTAATCACAAAGAATTTGACTTGTGATGCAAGGAAATTATATTAAGTATATGAACTGTTATTCTGGTATTTCTATATATCTTGTTATTAATTGAAAAAAATATTTAAAAAAATTTGTGTTTGAGAAAATATTTTCCTTTTTTACATGCAACACTCAAATTTTAATATAATATAGGAAAGGGTATCAATCTTGTCCCAAAATCTATATATACCCAACGCAAAAAAAAAAAAACATCGAAGAATTAACAAAAAATAATCATAATCTATTTTTTGGAGGAATTCATTTCGCTTTGTCTAGTATTCATGGCCTTGAATCGACATATTAGTGACCCACTGCCGAACAGGTATCAGCTCAGTGACTTTAAATGTCGCAATGGAAAGAGCAAGACATGACAGTTCGAAAAGAGTAGGTTGAAAAAAGTGACCATCAAAAGGAACTCCAAGTCGAATTTTAAACAAAAGCAGTAAAGTTTTTTAAATTGTAAGGTGAAAAGTCTACTTCTACTGAGACATGAATGATCGAAATTATATGTATGTACTAACCAGCTCTCTTCCATATACCTATGTACAGAAACTCGAATTAATATAAATTCAATATATGTCGATTTTAATTCATTTTATCGGGGTATCGAACAAGTTCAAAACTCTTAATGAAGGTAAAACCATCATGAAAAATTATCTTATTATTATATATTAATATATAAGAAAATATATTTGAGACAATAACGAGCATCTAACAAACCTTTATTAATGCTACAAAAATCCGATATCAAAATCACATTGAAGTGTGAACTCTATAACTTCTTGTAAGCAAGTAGCTCAAAATAAAGCTCAACTCAAACTCGGATAAGTTAGAAAATCGAAATAAAACAAAAAATCGATGTAAATTGTCAGCGAATTACAAAAATATGGGCCAGTTTTAAAGTCTATATAAAGTTTAACTATTTTGGTAAATGTTCGTTTCCCGTTCGCTTACAAGAAGAGGGGTTATAATAATAAGTTGCCACAAATGCTGCTAAATTGCTCTTTCAGATTTTTTATATTTTTTATATGTTATTCCGAGAATCCTATTCAGCGAAATATATAGGTGATATAGACAACCGGCCTGAAATTTCACTATAGTTAAAAGCCGCTTTCATGATTATTATATTTTGATGATATTGCTGTTTTAACTCTTCGTTTAATGCTCAAAATGCCCTTATTAACCTAATATACAACAAAATAGGTTTAAAAATATAATCAGAAGGGCTAAATTTAGAAACTGTTTAGCTTAAATTAATTTTATATCTATTAATTAAGATTTTTTTAATTACTATTAAATTAATAATTTGCTTATTCAACTGCTTAACTTCATAAACTAATTATATTTTTCGCTGTTAAAATTGTAAAGAATGTAATTAGCCGCAAGTTATAAACAGAATACAAATAAGTGAGTAACTACAGTAAGTACAGCTTCCAAAACTTATAGTATTACATAATTACTTTTTTGCACACTAAATTGCACATTTCTTTCTTAAGTCATAATTTTACTTTTTCTTTGTTTTATGATGTATTTAACCGGGCACTTTCATTACTACACATTACGAAATAATTATTTTTTATTTTTATTTATTTTTTATTTATTCACAAATTTTCTGTGCGCTTTACTTTCAATATTTCTTTTAATTTCTATTTCCACATCATGTTTTTCTTTTTTTTGTTTTGCTATGATTTTCGCAACATTTTTGTTTGATTTGCGTGGAGCATTTTGCATAACGCAGGTCACGTCGGAAATCGCCAATATGCCATATATCAATAATGATAAAAAAGCACAAATTTATATAGAGAAAATAAAGAACTATCAAAATAAATAAAAATACAGCGCAGTGTCCAGGCAAAACATATGCACATTTATGTGGCCACAGCCTGTCGCCCGGTCAGTCGGTCGGACCGCAATCCAACCTCGCATTCTTCGCACAGCCGGCCTCGTTGGCCTACAACGTCTGCGGCGGACACGGCGCTGTTGCCTCAGGCGTTCACACAGGTGACGGCGTTCACTTATGATTTTGTATTTTTGCACAAACCCACCGCGCCCCTCGGCGGCACAGCGCGGCACCATGGAAGCGATGCAATACACCTACCAAACATTTCACTCAACGTTTACCCACTGGCGTGCCCTCAAGCGCTTTTTGGCAAAACGAACGCACTTTTGTAATAAATATTATGTTATTTTATATAAACACATAACAGTTTGTAGGTGAATTCAAATGGAATTTATTTTGCTGAAATTTTTTCGAATGAATGGAAGAGTGCCAATATTCTTTTTTTTTGTTTTAACTTTGGTTTTTATTGTATTTTCTATGCGCACAAGTACGTGTTGCTATATCACTTGCAACGCTTTGCGGCATGTGGCACTAACTTGATCTTCCACGCTATGAGGCAATATATGATTATTGCTATTTAAAGACCCGCACCGACTGACCGCACGAACCGGGCATATACATATGTGTGTATATGTGTGTGAACCAGTGTCTCTATTGTCGCTGAGTGATTCTGTCTGTCCATTATTAGACTTCTACTCGCAATGATCCTATACTGTTTGTATGTAGCTGCTCGCGCTAGACGCTAGACTAGACTGAGTGTTTCGCGAGTTTTCCAGCAACTGAATAAAAACGAAGTAAATAAAAAATGTGGCTTTTCGCTAAGCTCAGCGCAGCGCTGTCCTGAGCGGCTAGCTACGAGCGTCTAATGAAAATGGTTGATAAAATGCGAAGGAAATATACAAATACGAAAGTGGCGGGGAGCAGCAATAGAAAATAATTAAATGATGAGGTAGCGAATGGAGGTAAGGCGGCGGCTCAGAAAAATAGTTAGATACACATACACACACACGCACACATGCATACATATGCATGTACTAGTATATTTATATGCACGTGTCACTATTGCCGGTAAGCGGCGGCAAATTGGTGGCAGGTGGTTGTTGGAGGTGTGCGGCAAGCGAACGACTAACTGACTTGTGAGACATATTATATACAGTCAACTCTCCTATAACGCGGTACTCTCAGAAGGCGGTTTCCACATAACGCGGTGTCCGTCAATAGCATCCCATAAGCTGTTTAGGTCATTAGGGCCTATTTGAATTATAAGGGAACAGATGGCGCCAGTTTCATGTAGGTACAGGCAGTGGGACATACTTTTAGTAACTATAGTTACTAATAGTAACTGCATATGTTTACATAAAGATTATCTCCGGCTTACCTTATCACTTATAATTGTTTTAGCCCGGCAGTGGAAACCCATACGATGGAAAAAAATTTATATTTTAAAGTTTTATTGGTTCTTAATAACGCTGGTTGCCACAACATACAACTGGATCATCCAAATGTAAACATTTTCTTTCTTCCTCCTAACTGCACGTCATTAATACATCTTTTGGACCAAGGAGTCATTCAAACTTTAAAAATGTATTACACACGCCAAGTTTTCCAAACCTTTTTCGACAGATTAGAAAGTAGTGAAAACCTTACCCAAGTTTGGATGGAATTTTCTATTTTAGATTGTGTTAGAACCGAGTCATCGGCTTGCGCGGAAATTAAACCATCAACGCTTAATGAGTGTTGGAAACCCCGAAAATAAGGAAAAACGAATGGGTGCCAAATGTCGATTTACAAGATGTGATAAAAGGTCTAAATTTGATAGATTAAATTCTGCAAAAGTCTTCCTTGTTTTGTTGGAAAACAGTTTTTTAGCTTAGTTTTGGTATTATTTCTTTATATAAACACTTCAATTTAATATTTATCTTTTATAATTTATCTTTTCCTTATTGGTTTCCATACAAGGCGGTACGCACTCACCGCGTTATAGGAGGGTTGACTGTATACATATATTCATGTAGCTTTTATGTACTTTTATTAGGGTGACCCATAAAGAATATTATAAGAACTATTTTCTGCACCTCACCGTTATTACCACGACCTAAATCATAACACCTAAGTAATAACAATCAGAACAATAAATGTGAGAAGGTTACCACTTGTTTCAAAATTCTAAATCGAAATATTGATAAGAAAAGTAGATCAATTTGATATCACATGTGAAAGATAGTAAAAGTGTTGCCACCTTAAAAAATTTTAATTAATTGAAATAACAGATTAAAAAGCCTTACAGTTAGAAATTTGGGTAAGAAACTGAGATATTATCTTAAAGAAAGATAAGAGTTAAAAATATCTGTTTACTCGTATGCGAGAGCTGTGAATCCCTTTCCATTAGTTAAAATAAAACTGTATACATTTAGTATAAAATAAAACTGATAGGATAAAAAAGGAATTACAGTGTAAACTTAATACTAAGCTATTCAAAAGTCGTATAACACATTTTTGGGCGTTGCCACCAGTTAAAAATTAGTTGAACAATAAATATGATAAAATACACAAAAATTGATAAATAAGTATTATCATATATGTTTCAAGCTAAATTAGTGTAAGAAATATTTTTGTCAGACATACTTTTAAGAAGGTTTGCCAACTGTATGCAACATTTAAATCTACAAAATTAAACAAATAAATGAAATGTTAATAATATTAGTATCAAATGCGAGGATATTTAAAAAATCTGATGCACAAATTTGTTCCTATATTTGTGCACCACCCTAATACGTTCGTGTGCAATAAAGCAACAATGTACCGCAGGAATATCTATAAATGCATGAATGAATTTGGCGCATGAGTAAAACTCTATAAAAGTTGTTTTATGCCTGAATTAATGGACAAATAGTAACTACTCAGAGCAGGCAAGGGTAACCGCCTCACAAGAGGCAGGCAAGGAGGCGCAAAGAAGAGCCTTAGCGAGCAGGCGAGAATGAGTCGAAAAGCGCACAAGATGCAAAATTGTTTATAACACACATTCACACTTACTCACTTAAAAATTGCACCAAACATGCAAAACACTACAATGATAATAACAACAACAATACTATACTAAACAATCATGTAAGCCAAAGTTTAATGAATTGTTGAAAAAGGCGTTGCCGCTGTTGTTGCTTGCACGGTTTTTTTTTGTTGCTGTAAGCTCTGCACTGGGTAGCACCAAATTTAAGTGAATGCAGATAACAACACAAACAATTTAATATAAACAAAGGAGGCTTAACGTAATATAACACACATCAGCTGGTGAGAAAGTGGTGGATTCCATTCGTTTTCTTCACTCTTCTTTGCTACCCCTATGTAAATAGGGCAGTTCTACTTCTCTGATCTTCTCGAGATTTGCAAAGTTGGATTGCTTTAGGCTGACAATGTGTTGGCAAATACTCTCTGTCGAGTTGATCTTGACCACATCTGGTTCCAACAAGACAGCACTACGTGCCACACAGCACGTGCAACAACCAAATAATGGCGAGAAAAGTTTGGAGATTCGATAATTTCAAGAAATTGTGACATTGAATGGCCAAAAACCGTTAGACTACTTATTGTGGGGTTATTTGAAGTCATTGCTCTTTAGCAATAAACTAGACTCTCTTCAAGCTTTAGAAGTCAATAGTTAACGAGGTATTCATGACATGTGACTTAATTTAGTGGAAAAAGTACTCGCAAATTGGGTTCATCAAATTCGTTCCTGCAAAAGAAGTCGTGAGGCTACTTGAATGAAGTTATATTCAGAACTTAATTGTATCAATTGTACTTCACATTAAATAAAAAACATTTGAATTTCCTTAACAATAAGTGTGCTTTTTTTAATCATATCACTCTTATTTGGCAAGCCGGTTGGTGATGGTATGTGAGGTAACTTAATGAAACTCAGAGAGCATCTTTTTATGTTAATAATATAATATGTCGTTAAGCCAAAAATAAATAAAATCAGGTCAATATTATCCCTATCCCCCATACACGTAATACGTTACGCAAGGTGCAATGGTTTGAAATGTTCTGTTACACCGGAACTTATCCCTATATAACTGCTTCAAAATAGAGCTTAATATCAGTAACTTCTTCCCAGCGACCATAAATTTAATAACTGGGGAGAGGTTTTACATTCAGATGCCCAATTGAAGAGATTTCGGCAAAAGCTACAATTTGCTAGTGGTAGTATGGTATTATATCGAGCACAAAACCATACGTGCCCTGTAGGAATAAGTAAATCATGAATATCAATTTTACTACAGGCTACTTTGCGCATGAGTGCCTTATACAAAAACTCATTTACATGTCCATCAAAATGCATAAGTCAGTCTATAAAAATGGATTTGACAAGACCCGAGTGCCACTCACCCCACTACTCATTAAACGAGCACTCCTCAAACTCAAATAAATTTTTATGTTTGCTTGTGTGTATTGGCGGAATATTGTCACTCAACAGGCGCACACACCCATAGTCACTATCGCAAAAGTGCTCTTACGTGGGTGGGAGACAAGCATTTATTGCTATTTTTAGTGGCAGCCCTATTTTTAGCTTTTAGTAAATTGTTTGTAAATGCTACCAAACTTCTTCTTCTTCTCTTTGCTGTCTGCCACGCAACCCTCTTTTAATTTTCTTAATAATAATTTTATGTTCTGAAAAGTTGTCGCAAGGGTGAGTCAATTGACTTTTGCTATATGACAAGAAGTCGTTATGTCGTGTTATCTTCATTCGTGTTTTGCCACCTTTTGACATTTGTGTGAATTTCGTTTGTCCACAACCAGTAGCGGTTTTAACTGACAGTTTAGCTGATGGATGAATCGATAGCGACAACATGCGTGGTAAAATATGTGAGGGCAGTGCATAATGAACATGTTTCAGAAATAATCGGATTATAGGAAAAAATATATTAAATTTTAATGCATTGTCAAACGAGAAATACTTCAAATACCTTTTACTTGATTTTTTTAACAACCAATTTTTAATCTCTCTCGAAAATATTTTTATCAGAAATCATTAATAAACCAGTATTTTCGGGAACATACTGAAATGTATGTGGAAAAGAAATCAAAACAAAATATATGGTCGTTCGATAAAAAAAAAATTCAATACATCCATAAAATAGCCTAAACATTTATTTCGAAATGTCAGAAAAAACAAATGAATAATGTTTAATATTAATAAATATGACATTAACTATCCAGTCAGCGACGAAATGTATTACACTGTTAACTGACCTGTGCAAAATTAACGATAAATTGTTTTAAAATAAAATTCTAGAACAGATATCGTTAAAGAGAAGAAGATATTTGAAATAATGGAGCGGAAACTAGTAAAACATTTAAACGTTCTTCAAAAAGTATAATAAATGAAGTGAAGTAGTAATTTGCGATAAGTCATTGAAAGGAAGTTTATGTAGAAGAGAAACAGCATTTGATAAACATTTAAAAAAGTGTGCTTTTCTTCAAATATCCATAAACTGGAATAATTTGTATCGATTAATTTTTGCAAATCATCGATTAATTTTTGCAATCAAAAAAAATTATATTTTGAATCCATTGGACGTGATTCGTATCGACATGCTGGGAAAGTGTACTGAAATACGTAATTTAGGCGCAATACAAGTATAAAGTAGAAAAAATTTGTTTAATGAAATGAATCAGTGATGTGGGAATTGATTCTGGGAGCAATTTGTGAAGTTTTTAATGTAAACTATAATACTGGAAGTTTTCTTCTATTTAATGAGCTACTAGATTTAATAGCCGTTAAATTAAGTATTATGAAAAATATAAAACTACTATAAAATGCCAGCTTTGCTGTGAAGGATAACTCCAGTCGGAGAAACCAAAAACACTTTCTAACATTCTTCCAAACCGAAGAAAGTACTCACTTTTACATTCAATATTTGTCGCTGCAAATATGTGTGTCTCAACGGCGTACAAATCTTATTACACGCCGCCACATTTATTGCCTATTTACTATGCCCAAACGGTAAGTCAGTCTGGCATTCTTTTTAACTTTCAATTATGGCCATTGATTTCTTCGGATACCCGGCAAACGCTCAGGCCATTAAATCAAAGCCAATCTGAATTTTTATGCATACACTGTGGAGGCAGGCACATGCATATGTATGTGGCAACATTTTTTATGTGTTTATGTGTGTATTTAGGCGTTATTAACGGCATTTTAAAAATTCAAAAATTTGCATGCATTAAACGTAAACCGAAGCGACGGTGGCACCCACATTATTTTCACTCACCGGTGAGTTGTTTGCATGCATTATTGCTGCTGCTATTATTGTTGTAATTGCTTTTGTTTTCATTTGTTTCACTTTTTCGCATTTTTGTCTTCTGTGGCACATCAAATCGGCAGGAATTCGCGATGGTTGCACATCAGTCAGCGCGCAGCGAATTAACACCAATTGGCATACCGACCACGTACAACAACCACAGCAACAACAGCAAACCACATCAAATATACATACAAAATAAATGTGAAAAGCAATTAATAATAACGAAAAATTCCAATTTTGACTAACTTTGATATTCTCAAAGACCTAAAGCCTCCTATGTGCGCAGTATAACGGTGTTCATGTTCAATTTTCCAAACTTTAACTGTCATTTCATTAATCCATATAAAATTCACATAAAACTATCCCTATTTTTAAACATTTTCAGTATTATGGAGTTTTCCCCCAAGGAGTTTGCCACTCAGAGGACCTATCTGCCACACCTTGCTAGACACACACGGGGGTAAGGAAAAAGCTGTTTGCTCGCATAGACATAGGTTTTAATGGCTGCCTCGTTTATATTCCTACATATATACATATGTAACTATTTCAAAGATCCAGACCAGCATAGACCGTTATAAAGAACTCGAGTGCACTGGATCCACAACAGAATTGCCTTTAGTCACGCTAGTCCATTTGGTATGGAATAAACACTGCAATATATAATTACCCAGAAGGCAAAGCAAGTAGTTTTTGCTGATATGGACTAGTTCGTTTCGCAGCACGCTTGTAGTAGTTATGCATTCGTTGAGTTATTATAGTTTTAATTTTAAACAAGTAAAGAAGAACAAAGTTCGGGTGTAACCGAACATTTAATACTCCTGCAACTTGCAAAAAACAAAGGCGGAGGAACACCTTCAGACACCGTGATTTTATTAATTTAAGAAAAGAGGATACACTGTTATTTATATTAGAATTTCATTCGGATTCCTTATGGAGGACGTGTTGACCTGCTTTTACCTATTTTGGTACGAATTATAGTGCAATTTTTGGACGTAAGATGAATTACTTTGAGGGCACTATTTGTTCAAAGTTTTAGTCTGATAGTTTTTTTTATGTTTGCTTTGTATACTGTAAAGTAAAATAATCAGGCGGGATTTGAAAATGTGTTATACGGGAATTAGGCGTGGTTGTCATCCGATTTAGCCCATTTTTGTAGTGTCTAATAAGAAAGTTTGGGTAACCTTACACACCAAATTTGGGTGTTGAATCGCTCGAGTAGATCCTGAGATGTAGGTTTCCATTAAAGTTGGTCCGATTTTCACACCAGATCCTAAAAAACCTTGCTTTACCAACCTGGTTGTGAAATTTAATGCTTGTGGCTCATTTTTTCAGTGAGTTATAGTACTTTAAGTAGTTTTCAAAACAACCGTTATATGAGAAGGGGGCGTGGTTATCATCCGATTTTACCTATTTTCACAGAGGTTGAACAGAATGTGGATGATCGATGTATCTCCCTTGAAAGTGTTTTTTTACCCATTTCCTTGCTTTGTATGTATTCGGCTACTTTTTTATATTTTGAAATTGCTGTTCAATTAATTTCTAAAGATCCTGCGATCTCTTCTTTTTTGTCTACAATCTTCCAAATCCTCATCTTCAAACTTTTTTCGCTGTCCGCAAATCCATCACCATCTCTTAATAAATCGTACTAATATAGTTATAGACCTAATACAATGAAGATAAAATTTCTGAGATTCAACACATGGTTCTAGGGAGGTGGGCACGAGTGCCCTTCGTTCTGAACTTTCTTGAAACCTTAGAAAGTGTCATGACTATTTTATATACAAAATTTGTTTCGAAGCAGTTAATATTCCTATTAGACTAGTTCATGTCTAGTCTACATTCAAATGCTAGAAATATAGTTAACCAGCAAGCTTGCATTTTAAGCAAAAAGTGGTCACCATGCTTTAACCCCTTTACATTCAAAATTTTTGTGCATTTCGCGAATGGCTTCGGCATGTTTGTGAGTATGTGTGTTGGTGTATCCTTGAGAGTATCTACGTGATGCGCAACGAGAAAATCAATTTAGTTAATTGTTGAATGTTAATTTTTTATGTTCGTTACCGAGGACTTTTTGTTGTATTTTTGCGAAACAACAAGAAAATATATTATATGTATGTACATATACCTATATAATATATTTGTTTGTACGTAGTATAAAGAGGGATATGCCATTCTGAGTGAGTACATAAAGGATCACTGGAAAGACGCAGGGAAATGAAAAAGTTTTAAATTTAATTCGAAAGCAGTAATGAGGAACTTCGGAGAGAAAAGTCGTCTGCAATGCGAAATCTGTAGATATATATTTCAATAATAGTAGCATGCAATTTGTAGAAATTTTTACACCAATGAAAGCAACGAGTTTGAAACTTACACACCAGAGGCCTACAATTTTTACCTCATTAACGATTCCAACAACTTTGTGGTTGTGCAAGCGCACAAGCATATACACTTTTATTTCAATATTCACAATATCTCCAATGAATACCAGAGTTTCTTGTAGTTTATATACAATATAAACTTGTACATACCTACTTATGTATGTGTTTACATACCAACATGCTCCAATTTATAAAAACAACAAACAAATTGTATGATTAGTTAACAGCAAAGCTTAATATTGCAATCACACCATTAATACAGTAGGCGCCGCATTACAACAACAAAAAAAATAATGTACCTACATACAACCCTTTATGTACATGTACAACCGTTAATTCGATTCGGTGTTAGGAGAAATGTGTTAAAACTGCCATTAGGCAATTAACACAAATTGAAAATAAAAAACAAGTGCCTCCAATTTGCGGCAAATCAAAAACCAACGCTGTGCTAAAAACCTATAAATTTTATAGCGTTTTGTTGTTAAACCACATATCGATTGATTAGTTATAATTGAATATAATGTAGAGCAGGAAAGGTTACTCTATGCAAGTTTCTCACGGAAGTGAAATAAAGTCATTGTGTGCTTTAATATGCTTGGATATAAATTTATATGTATAAAATAATTAAAAATTTTTCTGTTCGCCTAATTTGACTTCATCTCCGTTAAAACTTCTAAATTCAAATTTTATAGAAAATTGAGTTTAAAATAATGTTGATATTGATTGATAATCACCACCGTTTTTTGCAGATAATTTAAAATAGGTCGTACATCTTTCTAAACATACAAAAATATCTTTAGTAATATCTTCATGTCACAAACCTTCCCTGCAAGCTACCTATCGTTTAAATCACCGATTAATTAGCCAACAGCGCTACCAAAGATTTCTGTTAAAATTCCTAATAGTTTCCTCAGGGTCAATTAACAATTCTAACCGAAACTCTTGTGTACGTGTGATCGTTCATCCCTTTCTCACGCAAAGCCCTTATGACTTCCACAGTGTGTATGT
Organism: Bactrocera oleae; assembly: GCF_042242935.1. NCBI lineage: Eukaryota > Metazoa > Arthropoda > Insecta > Diptera > Tephritidae > Bactrocera > Bactrocera oleae. The sequence goes on along the minus strand of NC_091540.1, from coordinate 41,598,053 downwards.
GTTAGTTTCGGCTCTAATTCTTTCAAAGAATTGGAGTTTCGGTAGCCGTGACTTACTGGATGTTCTTCACATACAAAATTCCCGGTCAAGAAGTTTCAAATATGCTCTATACCATATATAAAATTTCTATATTCAGCCTAAATGCAGGCAACACTTTTTCAGTTTGTGGAACCCGTTTGAAATATCAGGTAGCAGCAGAAACATTTTTAAATAGTATGTTCAACAATTAATGTAGGAAAAGCTCTAGTGTCATAATTTCAACCAATAATCTAATTCCTTCACTCTCTTTCCATTTCTAGGCAACTTTTTTACTGAAAGGAAACTTACAGTATTGAAATCATACAAAAAAATTGTGTATTTTCAAGATATTTTTTATAATAAATCAGTATTAAAAGAACATTATTTTTAAGTCTTAATATCGTAAAATTTCGTATATCCAAGCTATATTAATATTTTCAATTTTATGGTTTCCTATATTATTTGTTATTTATTACAAATCTTAATTTGTAGTTTTGACTTTATGAACAACTCTTAAATATTTCTGAAAATAATAATTTTTTTTTAATTTTCCTTTTAGTTTTGCATAAAACTTCTGCTTAGCGATGGTGCTGCAAAGGAGTATACATTTTTAGCATCCACTGTAGAAATATTATAATTTGATACTCAGTTGCATATAATTATTAACTCAAACATTTTTTCCTACAATCTTTTCTTCTCTTACCCAATTCCGAATCCGATCCATAAATCGTTTGAATGAATCCATACGCCTTAGAGCCATGACGAAGCCACTGCAAACTGTTGAAATCAACACAAAAAGTCGATGAAATAAAACACCGCCATTAAAGCGGCCCTGACAGCAGGTAAACATTGAGGCGCACACAAGAGACACACACGACTAACAGGTGGACGGAAGAGATGATGGATCGAATGTGCATTGGACACGAAAGTCCCATTAAATGTGAAAATGGGACGAGCGGTGAATGTGAATGGAAACACACGGCGGAGAGGATAAGAAATGCACTCGCCGACACAAACAAAACAGCATTTAGGGGCAAGACGCACAAGGACAACACTGCCAGGGAGCTTTCGAGCTGACGGCAAACACTGAACTGCACACTATAACACTTACTGATCGCGCTATAGATCTTCCAGAGGCGCTTTGCACTTGATTTTTATGTTTCAGTGATAAACTTTATTATTACCGTTAAATTAAACGCACTTCACTTTCACTTAGAACTTTCCGATTTGCGCTTTCTTTAGCTATGCTTCACTATTTTTTCGCAGAATTCTTAGCGGCACTAATTTCGTTTCGATTCGCCTGAACTCGATTACTTCGATTGCGCTTTACGATTGCGGCTTGGGTCGCCCAACTGAACCGACTGAAGTTACTGAGCGACTGCTGGGCCGCGCCAACTTGTGGCTAGCAGCACTTGCTTACCTACTTCTTGCCAGCTGACTAGCTGTCAGTCCGTGCGGCCGTCTTCTTGGGCGGCTCACTGAAAAACGCGCCGCTGCAGAAACGCTTTTTGACGCGTCGACTGAGGCGCTGACGGCATGACAAAGTCACTGACAAACTGACGACGCATTTGACAAGTCCCCACGAACTGCGAGTAACAAACGAAAATGCAATAAAACACTTGCACTGCTCTCTCAACAATTTTGTTGACCGCCACCACCCCCTCTCCCTTCTCAACCATGTCAAACAACCGAGCTCGCTTTGTTTGGCTGCCGATTGTCAACCGTAACTAAAAGTAAGCTGATAGCGTATTTAATGCAATCACTTGTTTTTGTTAGTGTTATTGTTGTTGTTATTTGATTTGTTGTTTTAGCTGATGATACCTTTATTGTTGCGTGTTGGTGATTGCCAGGCATTGGAGAGCATTTGTTGTCATGAAAAATAAATAAATAATACCCGAAAGGAGAACACTCACAGCAACAACAACAATAACAAAATATGCACTAATAGGTAGCAGTGATAATAATAATAATAAACAATAAATAATTCGGTTCGTGCGCGCATGAAACAACAAAATACGCGAAACACGGACAAAGTGAAATGAAACTTGACGACGGATTTACACTACCGAAGGCACAGTGGGGCGAATAAATGAAATTAAGAGTGAAATGAGAGAGAAGCTATTAAATATAGCCAAAAATGTCACTATTGCTCAAATATTATGTTGGTCGCCACCGGACCGACCCCAAAAGCTGACTGGCGATGAATCGCATGCTTAAAAATTACGTTAAATATATGAATTGGAAAAAGCTTAATGTTTCGCTATAATCCCAAATTCTTTAACCCAAATTAATCAAAGTAAAGTGCTTAGGAAAATGTTCTAAAAAATATTAATTGAAAAAACCTATTATGCTCTAAAGGAATATGTTGCACGATATTGAAATAGGATTGCCAGCTATATGTAAGAGAAAACTGGGCAACATGTTTCAAAATATGCCTTAAGTAATCATAAAGCTCCATTGAGAGCTTTCGATAATACTTTTAGTTAATGATATTTGTAAAACTAACTGTAAAGAACGTTGCCACTTTGAATTAAGGAAAATTAATTTAATAGTATTTTGGAATTAAACTTTCATCTACAATGTAGTGCCTACAATTGGATCATCTATATCTTTACTAGAAATTTAATTATTCTGATTTATTATCTGAGGAAGACTTATGTCAAACATCTAAATTTTGACTATTGCTTGAAACATTACCTGCATGCATCCATTGCAATAACAAATGTTTTTACATCTGCCTCACTACCTGGCACTTTTTTCCGGAGGTCGTCTATGAGATCGGTTATGCGATTAAGGTAATCCAACATTTTTTAAGTTAATTTTTGAATAGAAAAGCACATTTAATGTTGTAAATGTAAATCTTCTTTTTATTTACTTAGTAAATGGGATACGTGGAAATGTGGATATAACCCCTTATAACCCTATGAAATGTATTCGGATACTAACTTAACTCACCTATCACAAAAATCAACTCCATGCAAAATGTTGTTAAGTAAGTCATATCGCAAAGCGTCTCAATTGTATATCCCTATTAGCACTTTCATAATATTTCATCCTATTATAAAAAACGAATGCTGAGAGGTGATAAAATGCAGTGCCAGCAACTAACCAAAACAAATTCTATACAAATCATACTCATTTTCTACCGCAGTAGTCATTCTACTTAACCCACTGTACGCCAGTGCACCTTTCCTTCACTTAGCGGGTGTAGTAATACTATGTAAGTATATATATAATAAAGTTTCGCTTCACATTAGAGGCCTCTACGCCCCGAATGCTCTCAATTGTATAGCGTGAGTTGTAAAGCGTGTAGAATAGAGCGTGGAAGGTGCTACGAGTACATGTGTAAGCAGTAAAACTGTAAGCACCGCAAGTGAAATTGGGGCCGCAGAGACCTGCTTGGCGGTAGCGGCGCTCAAATGTCTGATGAGATTAACCCAAAGCAAGAATCACTATCTAACACAGGTGCTGAGACACATACACACATGTGCTCATGGCTTGCTTGTAGAATTTTTCAGCGTTCAATAGGCAAAGTAATAATAACAACCACACACCAACATATTGTTTAACTACCAACCACAACAACACGAGTTACAATCAGGTAAACATGAACAACAACCAACAATTCTGTAGCACAATTCGTGGGGACGCTGGCAAAAGGAGGCCGAAATATGAGTCGACGGAGACGGACACAGAGCACACCGCCGATGGAGGCCGCCTGAAGTGTGTATGTGCACCTGTGTGTTTGTAGCGGCGTGCGATGCATGCAAAATGGGAGTTGGGTAGCTTTTGGAATGCAAGCGATTGGCAAGTGATGGCATGTAATAGCAGTTACTGTATATATAAGTGTGTGTGTGTGTGTCATATGTTTGTGAAGCCCTACATTTCATGTATGCATTTGCTCATGGTTACTTGTTTCGAATCTTATTTCCATGCGCTCGTATGTGATTACTGTTACTATTGTTATTGCGTTGTTGTTGTTGTTATTGCTTTGGTGATTGTTACTGCCGCTACAATTGTTTAGCATTATTGTGTATTTGAATTTTTTTATTGTATTTTTTAGGTGGCGGTTGTCACTCGATGGCATTGTTTAGAATGAGTATTTCGGGGCTGACACAGCAAAGCCGAACTTCTGAACATAAACTCTGGAAATTTGTGGTGACGATGGCGCGAGCGCGCTGGAGCTTGATTCATAAGTGCGAGTACACATTGGGAAAAAGCAAACATTATAAAACGTGATTTTAGAACACTAGATAAGAAGTGAAATATTTTTAGTAATTATTGTACATAAAAAGTATGCAGAAATTGGGGAGTTTCTTAAACTTGGCAGAATGTAAATACAACATTAAATTTTATTTGTTTGATCGGGTAAATTATCGGAGAATCTATATATTATTTATGTAAATCTGGCAGCGGCAATCGGACCACAATCACGCTTACTTTTAATACACCATAATTCCTTCGAAAACGTCGCCTAAAATTTACCCTTTACAAAAACTAAATAAAGCAATAATTAAGACACGAAAAACAAAACTACTTTCCTTCCTTTGTTTGTGTTTATATCGCTTATCTCGACCAGTGTTTCAGATATTTTAATGAAAGTAGTTGACTAGGGGTTCTTAAGCATAATAAGATTTATGGCAAATAATGAGTGATATCGGTCCATCCATGTTTCAAGCACCAATATTATATGGGAATACAGTGATTTCTGTAAGTCAGGTTATAACTATAGTCGAACTTTTTTTTAAGTTTTAAAGTTATTTTAGAAAAGTATGTTCAATTTAATATTATCCAAGGTATTGCCCAACTGAAGCTATAACATTTTCATGTCTCTCTGGCAATTTGTTAATTCCATCTCAATATAACGGCGCCACCTTGGTGGCAAAAAATGAATTAAGCAAATTTTTAATACTCTGTTCTGATGTGAACCATATATTGCAGAAGGAGCAAGGTCTGGGCCATAAGGTGGGTGAGGCAAAACTTCCCAGCCACCGTTTTTCAAATAGAACCGGTCCTGTAACATGATTCCGAGCGTTGTCATGATGGGAAAATGATGTCTCGTGACTAGTCCCTACTTACAGACATTTTCGGCTATCGCTCGCTTCAATTTGATGAGTTGTTGTCGGTAGCGTTTCCTAGTAATAGTTTCACTCGATCTTAGAAGCTCTTAATAAAGCATGACCTTCTCATACCACCAAATACAGAGCATTACCTTGTCTTTTGGATATACGGGTTTGCAGTTATTTGGCTGGTTGGCTAGGTTTCACATTTGGTTTTAGCATATCAGGTTGTTGTAATGAATCCATTTTTCATCACCAGTCACTTTCTAAAGTGTTCAGCAATCTTCTCCGATTGGTGCTTCAGCTCCTCCTCCAAACTTTTACGTGCTTTCACGCTGTTCTTCGTGTTCCACACAAAGCTTACCAATTTAAATCGTGCAAACAACATTTACTACATTGACTCAGCTAAAGCATGTTCAACGTAAACATCCACTAAAATAGGATGCCTTTGGCTAAGATTTTATTCATAGTAAAATAATGAAGAAGAACTCCACGCACATCTTCTTCAGTCACAAAATTCGACAAAATTGAGTGAAAAAAGTTAATATTGTTTACGCTTCAATTGAATAACATAAACTGAAAAAGACGCACAAGGACAGTACCTTTATAACGCATGTTCGAAAATTGGAACAATGGAATAAAAATTAAGTTGCGTCATCTCTTGGCAAACACGCACGATTATAGTTATTTAACTATAGATAAAAACTGACTTTCGTAAATTTGTTGTAGTTTCATAAAAATAAACATAATTTAATATTTATCAATTAATTGTATTTTTTCAACTATTTAACCAAAATAAAATGTGCTTTAAATTTTTCTCAGTGCATATTCACTTCACTCCACACGAAAAACAACGAACGATTGTTATGTATGAGCGGTCTCGTAATGCCCTCAAAATTTTTGCGCTTTCATTCAGTGTGTCGGTTAGCGAAGAGACTATGGAAATTTGACGCTGCAAATTTCAGTGTTTGCTAGTTTCCTGAAGAAAAATTACCTTCACATTTGAAAAATATTTTTGTGCACACAGCCCAAAGTAAACAGACGAAAAATTCCAACAAATTCAATTGAAATGCGCAAATATGACAATAAAAGTAAATATGAAGTCAGCTAATTATGACAACAATAAAAACAATTGTTTATGTGACATGAGAATTGTATCGAGCTTTTGTTGTTGGTTGTTGTTGATCTCAAGTCAATTTTGTAGAACAATATTTTCATACTTGCGAATTTTCGAGTACACAGCTTCTCGCTTACTTATTGTTGTTGTTTATTATTTTTTTTTAGGGCGTTTGTATCTTTACTGGAATAGTACGATGCATTGTTTGGATTATCGAAACATAGAGTTTACTTATATATTACCAGATAAAGAAGACCTTGATGTCGTGTTTTAGCGGGCAATCTGTGTTTTTCTGTCACTATTTTAGTCTCTTTATTATGGATATGTTTTTGAGATATAGCTAGGGAATCTCTAATTTCCCATTACACCTTTCAAAAACATGACTTCAGTAGTTCAAAAATTGACAACTTTAAGATATTAGATTACAAAGTCATTCTTCACCTTAATAGTTTCCTCAGCCTTTCATTCCTTTTTAGAAATGTCACTTGATGATTTCATAAGTCGATATTTTTCAAATGTGTTCTCAGAGCACAGAGAGTGGAGAACCAAGTAACCTTCTTCTCTTTCCTCTCGGTTTGAATGACGATTTTCGCTGTAAAAATATTTCGAGTAGTCGCTTGAAGACCCTATATTCAGCAAACACATCATTATTGACAACGAGATGTGGGTTTAAAAATATGCTTTCGATACTGTTCAAAAAACCGAATGGCGCTCCAAAAAATATCCGAAATTTACTGAAGACACTGAAGGCCATCCCAGCCGAGGGTTATGACAACTAAAAATGCTACATGACAGCCTTCATTGGTATGTTATGATCCCCTCGAGGAAATCAAAATGGCCGACCTTATCATCATAAGTAAGAGATATGAGTACCAACATAACGCAATAAAACAGTCGAATACACGTAGCCTGAGAAAATTCAAAACTCGAGAAACTTTTTGAACAAACCTCGTATAATCGATGTAGAATTGTTTTTGTGGAGCCGCTCGATCTGTTTTGGTATAAAGGTGCACCCTAAAGCTATATGGTCACTAAACTCTGAGATATTTTTCGGGCATATCAAGCCTAGCAGTCTCAAATAAATAAGATATCGGTTGTGAAATAATCTGTATGAGAACTAATAGGCCAAAGTAATAATATAATACGTGTGATTAGCTGATTATAAGCACAAATGCTGGTGTAAAGTACAAACCCTAAACGAACCAACATATATATTGTAGTCTTCCTAGCCTTAATAATGAGAACCTTACGAAAAGTCCTAAATCAATCTACAGACAACGCTGATGCTTGCTAATTTACTAGAATAAAAAAGGAAATTACACAAATAATTCCAATTGATGCAAATCTTTTTCTAACCTCACTTAAAACTGTGGGTTTTCTAACCCATAATTTGTGTTCATTTTTCCCATCAAATCAAAACGTAAATGATGTATTGAACTCTCGCAATTGCACTTAACATGACCCACACATAACGGTAGTTTAAATTGTATATATTTATTTTATTTCGTTGCATAAAAAATTATAGGCACCAAAATACAATACTGCCACAATGGAGTACCGATTAAGCACGCAAAAAAAACCTTTAAAAATAATTGCCAAAATACGATTGCGGTTAAACGAAGTTAATGTAAAAACAACAAACAATAAACAAAGTCGCAAATTATTATGTAAATACAAGCGCGCAAGTGCAAGTACAACGCAAGAGTGCAGCGCATGAGCAGCCACTCAAGGGCAGAGGTGCTTTCGGTATAAATAGGAGAAATATAAAAACTGTTGTGAGGTTCGGTTGGTAGTGGCTGGAAGGAGGGAGCGCACAGATTATTGATTTTGCACAATTGTTAATTGTTAACTGTGCGCATGCGTAATCGCAACGCACGCGAGTCTACGAGCGGGAAGTGAAAGAGCCGCTGTGTGACGGCAAAGTAAATTTTTGGCTTAAAAAGAATAAAGAAAATGACGCCAACAAATTGTGCAAGATTTATGCGGTAATCAGTGGGCAATTTGTATTGCTTTTTAGTCAATAAACGATTGCAAGCAACGCATTGCAACAATAAAGAAGGCGACATGCAAAGCGATGCGAGCCAGACACGAACGAATGCGAGTGAATGTGAACGTGCAATGCGAGAAAATGTTGCGCATTATGTAATTTCGGCAGGCAATAAATGAGCGAGATAAATGAGTTCCAGCAGTTGGGAAGAAATATATGTAAATGCCAAATTAAGTTAAATATTTATTTAGGCAATCATAAGCACCAACTGTGCGCGAAACTGTGCGACGAGAAAATCCGAAATTACGAAAATATTTTGAACAGCGAACAAAACATCGTCGCTGACACACTCACGATATTCATGCCCGACGCCACAAAGATAATCCAAATTAAATTGTCAAAATTGATAATTGAAAAAATCGCTGCGTTGATGAGCAAATGTCGACGTGGACACATGCATATGTCACGTTTTTAACGAGATGACAAATACACAAATTCATAAGACCGAAACACAACCAGCAGCACCACCTCATACACACATATTGTATATATGTATATACATGTGTCCTAAGAGCAGTGGTGTGGCACTGCATGACGAGGTTAAGGAGTCGCAGATAAATCGCTGATGCAAACGCTGCATTTTAGCTGCACGAAAAAATTGTTTAAATGCATTCAAATTAAAAGTGGCAACGCGCATGCGCAGCACACCTCTTAGAAATACACACACACTGGAGCTGGACCATGTGAGTGCTCAGCCGAATTGTGCTTCTTTATTATTTTTTCATGTGATATTGTTTTCTATGGCTTCCATATGGTCACACAAAGGCGAAATTAGAGAGGGTTCCAAAGCGGAGGCTATTGGTGTAGAGCTAGTAATAGTAGCTGTCAGAAGAATGTAGTAAAATTTTATCAACACATCATTTGAATGCAAAGAACAGAACTTAGGAAAAATATTGTGCCACTAGGTGGCGCCACTGTCAAATTATTCCAAAAAAAAACTTCAACAAATTTTTAAATAAAAATTGCGTAAAATAAATAAACAGCACAATCTTTCATTTATGATATGTATGAAAGGCCTCAATAAGATCTTTCGTAGAATCACTGGGAGAGTAAAGTCCCTAGCTGCCATTTATTCCTATTACGACCAAGCATTAAGGTGTATATTGCTGGTACTCATTTGGTTTATAATAGCGTAAGATTTTCGAAATTCGGATGAATTACGAGTCCAGACCAAAGAATAAATAAGAAAATACTTACCATATTAATACGTTTAATATTATGGGCTAACAAAACAAGTTGTCTTAGTTTTCGGTGACTCGAAGAGGCCCTTCCTGAATATGATGGATTTTTGAAAACTAAAAGTAACCAAACAAATTAACCCCATTTTGAGCTGTCGTCATCGTCTTCAAATTGATTTCATTTTCCTTTAGATACTTAATATTAGATACGTTTTGCAAACATTAACATAAATCGTTTGTAGAATTTTACCTTTAAAGACCCTTGATGAATACCAATGAGTTCGTTCCCAAACATTCGCAAACTTTTTGCCTTAAGAAGTAAATTAACAGATTTACCACTCTCTCTCGCTCTCTCCTAGGCAAATGAAAGTTTTTATACAAAAAAAGAACAGAAACTCAAAGGCAGCAGCTCATAGCTGTTAGCAGTCATCCAGAAATGCTTTATACAATATAGACTTGGCCACATTGCCATATTATAATAGATATAGGCAAGTTACTCAAGAGCCTTTAAGGAAACTTTATTACATATTATTATTATTACATATAATAATTTAGTAAAGTTTCAAGATCAGTTTACCATTTATTAAGCATTATAAGTTTTAGTCGTCACAGTCTTCTGAAAGTGTCAAAAACTTTATCTCAATAAATTCACTGGGTGCCATAAATGCTCAATTTCGGAATATACTCTGATAATATATGATAATTTCTGGAATGTCTGGAATGTAATATGAAAGACTTCTGTCAGCGTGATTTTATTTTTCTCTTCCTTTTCCGCTTTTTTAACACCATAGACATTTTTGCCAAATCCAAATATCAAAATTTCAATGAAATTTGAATAAATCGGAAAAACTTTGAACGGAGAGATAATATATTTACATACATCAACCTCAATGCCGACTGTCAGATTTTTATAGAAGAAAATGTTTCATTGATAACTTAGGAAGTTATAGAGTAATTGTATAATACTTTAATCTGAGCAAAACCTCCGGAAAGGGATATTTTTTCACAGGGTGTAGGGGAAAAACATGTCCACAAATAAATATCCTCTTCCTGTCCCCTCCTGTCAATTTTTTCATCTCCGCCTCTGCTCACATAAGTTTTCGTCAAACATTCCACCAGCCAGTCGAAGAGGGTGCAATCGCAGCTGGCTGCCAGCTGAAAACCGAAAGTGTTGTGATGTACAATGAGAGAGTGGCGCTGATAGCGAACAGTGAACGCGTGCAGCAGTAGCCGCATCACTGGACAGCAGATAAAATAAATGTGTCAAATTTATATTTCAGACACTTAAAAGACGCAAGATTAATTTCGGATGACAGATTTGAGCTGCAGTGCCCGAGTGAGTCAGTCCAGGTGAGCCGCGAAGCGAGTAAACGGCTTGCGTAATCTAACTATGGCAATAGCAACAACCAAATAATAACAAAAAGGTAATGTTAGTATGTGGTTCGTATGAAAAAGATAGAAACAAACTACCAAATGAACTTCACTTACAATTTTCAAGTAATTGACTACGCTGCCTGCAAACATAACGAAACAGAAGACTCAAGCAACAAATCTCCGAGGGAATTAAACGACTCGAAACGCTTAAAAATATGGCGAATGAACGGTAAAAAGGAAATACAGCTAAAATTAGTCGTAGAAAATATATTTCTAAATAATACTTTGCATAAAAGTAAATAATTTTAAATAAATGCGGAGCTTAATAACAAAAGCGCAAGCGACTTTGCTGCTCAACTAAGCAAAAACAAAAAACAGAAAAGAATTCATAATATCGCTTTATAAATATAAATGTAGCATTTAACAAAAAAGTGTAACAGCAACAACCACAACAACAATCTAAAGCGCTGCGACGCTTAACTAAAATGTTGCACCGGCATTTGCTGCCAAATCGTGACTGTGGCAGTCACGTCGATTTGTTTGACTTGTCAATTGCTGGCTGCTGCTGCCGGTGTACGCACACACTCATTCACACATCATATGAATTTAATAATAAAATAAAAAATCTAAATGGAAAATGCGCTTCAACAAATTGCTTGAGTTTTTTTATACTTTTTTTTATTTTATCAATTAAAACATTTTTGGCTTTGAGCTGGTGTAAACTGTCAATATTTGTTATTTACGCGCAACACATGGCAAATGGCAATGCTGGAAGACTATCTCACTCTTAGAAATATATATACAATATATTTATTTGCCTAGGTGTAGAGAACTGGAGCAAAGCACTGTAATTGCCATAGAATGACACCTTAGGGGGTACAAATAAAGAAAATATTGCAGTTTTCCACAGTATGAATTTTCACGCTAACATTTTTGTAATAAAAAGCTTTTAGGGAGTTTTAAAAAATCCGTTACTAAAAGTTAATATAAAATCTTCAATAGCTTTTTAAAGTAAAAGTTTCTTTTAGTAATTAATTCTTTTTTAATGCACAAAATATTTTTTCACCGCTCAAATTCTTTAGCAGTACAAAATGAATATGGTCGCAATGTGGCTCTTCGAAGAAATGGTTTTGTGGCCACCGTTAAACAGAAGAAACCTTTACTTTCTAATTATTAATCCGCGTTTAAGGTTTTGTAAGTAATAAAAAACTGATCCGTGGCAGATTAAAAAAAGAAAAATCCAATCAGTTGGCAAACAATACTGCTGGTGTCACCCACATGATAACCTTCAACGACACCATGTGCAGAAGACTGTAAAACAAGGTGGACGCTGTGGCATGGCATGGAGGTGCTTCATTTGGTGGAACATTGTCACATTCAGTTCGTCAAAATCTCTGGAATTATGAAAAAGAAGATTATTTGAAATGGTACAGAGAGAATTTATCAGATTTTATGGAAAAGAAAGCTTACCCAAAGAATACGTTTGTTTTCTAGCAGGACATCAATACGAAACACACTACCGAAATTGTATTTAATTTGTACGAGCAAATCATCAAAATGATCTAGACCAATAGTTGAAAGGCGTACAGGCGAAATATATCTTTTTATTTAATATAATCTCCCCTAACTTCAATACACTTATGCCATCCCTATAAAGACTTCCGAAAGCTCTGCAAAATACCCGTATATGGCTGCAATAGTATTTCAGGTTTCTGAAAAGTAGTAGTCGCTGCGAGCCAAATCTCAAGCAATTCGTACTTCAATTCGTTGAATTTTGTCATTATTAAAACACCTTTGTGAGCAGGTGTACTGTCTTCATGAAAAATGTTTTTTTTTGTGCTGCAAACCAAGTTTTTTCTCACGAAGTTTTTCATCAATCAATCAAAAAAATTCCAAAAAACTGATGATATAACCTTCTTTGCTGATCGTTGTGACTTCGGAGCTTCGAAGCTGAACAGCCAGCTTCAGTCCACTGTAAACGCTCTTGTTTTAATTAAGGATCATGGTGGTAGATCCAAGTCTTATCCGTAGTTATAAAACAACGCCAGAAATTGGTATTATTATGCTTAAAACGCTCCAAATTATGCTAAGCAATTTGTTTTCGATCCAGTTTTTTTGGAATTGTTAACGTGCGTGGCACTAACTTTCCAAACAGCTTTTTCATATGTAATTCTCCATGTAAAATATGAAGTACTTGTTCGCCTGAGATGCTTATGGCATTAGCAATTTCCCGCTTAGTCAAACTTGGATCTTCACTAACAATATTATGAACTTGCTCAATGATTTCTGGTGTGGTTGCGGTTTTTGGTCGTCCTTCGCGTGGATCGTCTTCAAGTCTAGTACGACCAATGTAAATTTACCAGCCCAAAATTCAACGGTGCGTTTTGAATGTGAGGACTCCTTATACGCTTCTTAAAATTTTTCATAAATTTCCTTTACTTTTAAACCCTTCAAAACAAAGATTCTAATTTCTGGTTGGGGATAACCTTTTCATATTCGTAAAAGTTTCTACATGTATGCACTACCTTATAATAGAGATAATTAATTTTACCTAATGCCTTTAACGATCTTTCATTGTCTCCAACAAAAAATATTTTAAGAGAACTGTACTATTTTTCTTGTACCAGAATAACTTGGACATTCCCGAATACAAGGTATTTTTTCCAGCCCTTTGTTATAAATATTACCCCCATTAGATTAGATAAGGTGCGTTAAATTAACATAGGTATTAAAGCAAATCACCGAAACGAGATATCATACCTTCCCAGTTGCCCAAACATATTTTGTGGTACCAAACACTTCTAAAAATGGACAGAAAAACTTATTAATGAACGAATCGGACTCCTCCGGGCTCGGCAAACTCGTTAGCTAAGCCGAGCATCTCAGTCTTGATGAGTAAATGTAGATATTTCAAAACTTGAAGACAAACCAAACAATATTTTTTTCTTCTCAAAACGACTGCAAATAATTTAGACACTGTACCAACCGCATTTAAACCCTCCCTAGGTGTACAACTATGAAGAAAATATATTATTTTTTAGATTACAAAACTTCTACACTTTATTTATGCAACAATATTGCAATAACTTTGAATTATTTTTTTGAATGAAATCTTATAATTGCTCGTGATTATCCGCCGCGATAGACCGCTCGTCGGGTTGTCCATTTTCCCACTGCCCATATAAAGCATTTGCATAAACGAGCCGATGGATTAGCATAAACATGCAACGGAATGGATTTCAATGCAAGTACACACCTACACATATGTATTATGTATGTATGAAAGTAAATATGTATTTAAGGGCGAGTCAGGCGCTTTGAACGCGCGCGCAGCCATAACCGATCAACATTGTCTTTTTGCGTTGCCTTCATAGCCTTTGTGACCGATCGCTAAATATAGCAGCTATCACCATTTGCTGTTGTTGCGCACTTTGTTCGTGTTGTTGTTAAATATTATTTATTTTACGAATTTCGATTTCAATGCGAATGCAGAGCATAATTCATTTGCATACGCAAATCAATCAGTCACCCACGAACCGTGTGCCGAACGCCGAGCATCGAGCTAACGGTCTGTCGAATGTGTGTTGGCGGCAGGATTGTCGAGTATATTGGCCCCACTTAACACTAAAAAACAATGGCAACGGCGATCGTAAACTAGTTTGCAAGACAAGAGCAAATGGACAAAATACGACATCAACAATAACAACAAAGAAGACAAATATAAAGTTAAGGTTAGCAGAAACTGTTATTCAATAAAACTAAAAAGCAAATATGTGTTTATGGAAATGCGCGCACAGCAACAACAAAAAACAAAAAACACCAACCAACACTGGTCTGCAATAAGTATTGCAGTGCGAAGCTCTTATCACAACGTGGTAATCGATTTATTTACGCACGCAGCGTTGAGCTGCAACAACAACAACAACTTCAAGCGCCCGCAAATGTTGTGAAAATAATTGCAGTAGCAAGTTCATTCCTTTTCGACGCAACGGTAGCTGTGGCGGTCAGCAGCAACAACATCAACAACAAACAGCAAACAGTAGCTAAACAGCGCTCAACAGGAGCAATGCGCTTGGCTGGCTGAACAGCTGTTCAAATTATCCGCAAATTCTTAAGAGGCGAAATTTCACTTTCGTTCGCGACCAACACGCGTCGCCGCCGCTGCTCTTCAGCCGCACTGACATGCTCCCACCGCCGCTTATCGCTTTGCCCACATCAGCTTGCCCGGCAATGAGGCGAGGAAAGCAGCTCCTCATTGTCCGTAATTTTCAGTGTAACTCCTTGTGGTGGGCCACTTCTTTGCGCTGCTCTACGCGCGATGAGCGGTGAAAATGTTTTCGTTGAAATGCCAAAATTTGCAATTTTTTCAACAAATCAAGGTGACCAGCGCGCACAGAGCATACACCCCGCTAAGCGCGACCGTTGAACGCGCATCAAGATAACTAGCATAACAAACGATTTAGTGAGTTAAGGAAAATGTTTATGCGCTGCCAGCCGCTAGCTGTCAGTCAGCACCGTTAAGCGTCGGCTGGCGAAAATGCCACAAATGTTAAGAAACTTTGGCAACACAAGCGCGCATGGAAAATGAGACGCAGACACACACACATAAATATTTGCCATTCATTCGTTTTCAGCATATGAGTATGTGGATTTGCATGTGTGTAGGTGTTTTCGTGTTTCTTTCTATTTTGTTGCCACGTTGCATATATTGACCAAATTTGGTGTTGAAAACGTGGCGACAACGCTTCTCCAGCTCAATCTATGGGCCAATGTACTTTCTGCGGCGTATAGAAATCGAAAGTGGGCAGAATTTTGCTATTTCGCAATTTTCTTAGGGGAGTAGGGGAGTAAAATGACAACGAAGGCGCGTTAGAGTTGTAATTGAATGGAAGGAGCTGCTTCGGGGTGTACGAACAAAATGAAAAATATATTTTGTATAGTTCTTGGTCATTTATTACATTTGTGATGTTTTTTGTATTTGGAATACTGAATGGTATCTTCAGGTTTCTCCTATAAGCCTATTGTTTCAGTACACCAGTAAACCTATAAAAAGCAGTCCCAGATTTCTATCGTCAGCTTGAATGGCAGCTATAGCATAAGCGCAGTTTGAACTATTCTTTTGGAGATTGCAGTGTTGCTTGGATAATAATATATGCAAAATTTTGAGAAGATATCTGGTTAAATAAAACGAATTTTTCATACAAGGACTTGATTTTGATCGGTCAGTTTGTATGACAGTTATGTGCTATAGTGTTTTGATAATTAGTAACTTCTTGAAGAGAAAATGACGTGTTTCACATCTTTATCTCAGAAAGATATCGGATAGATAGACAGTTATAGCTATATTTTATATATTTATAGAGTCTCCGACGTTACAATTTGGTTGCTACACACTTCAGGGTATAAAAATGGTTCGCTAAGTCAGTAATTTCTGCTGAGAGAGTCACAGAGTTGCATTTGTCGTTTTCTCACTCGTTATATTGATCGAAAATATACTTAATCCTGTTTATTTAAGATGGTTTCAGCCTCCAGCAGCTATTGAAATATCATTCCTGAGCCTTTCACAAATTTTCTAAAGCAACTGCTTGCAACGCACTCTAGAGAGCTGTTGACCGTTTGAGTTACTTTAGATCCACCTAACCCAGATTAAGCTGCAATCGGCAAGGTAATTCCTTACCGTTCACAGTTTAGTGTTAGCGAAAAGAGGGCGACCTTTCATGTAAATTCGCACTTTCGTTGCAATTATTATCAAATCTGCTATGATTCAGTACCCATATGAGCCTTTTCTGAAAATAGTCGTCCAACCAAAGGACATGCATTGATAGTGGTAGGTGTATTGTTATAAGCAGTCTCCCAATACTTACTGGACTATCTTGGGTACTAGAGAGTATTTCCATACTTTGTCAAATCGGTATGTTTCAAACCCCGAGGGTATAGTACGAATCTTCTGTTATTCAGGACATTTTCACCAATTTTCTACACTAACTTTAAAAATTAATCTATGTTAATTAAAATGCAACAGCAAAATATGTAAATATGGAACTAATCACTATAATAATATCACGAATCATCAACCGCTTGCTCTCGCACGCTCTTTCCAAACGAAGTAAAAAGAAATTCGCCTAGCCGCTATTATGCACAGCGAGTGCCCGTGAAATCTGTGCACACGTAATCAAGTTATATGCAACATGCCATATCGACGTTGCAACATCATGTCAGAAGTTTATCACAAATCACCAATCGCAACAAATACTTGCTCAACTCGCTTTGCTCCTCAATACTCTTTAATAATCATATCGCAAGCGGCTTTAAGTGAAAATAATAATACAATACACAACATAATTAAAAAGTACTTTAACTTCCTTTGCATTGCCTTTTGGCTCGTTACTCCCGATCATGTTGTGCCTACACAGTCTACCTGCTGTGCTTGCAGGAGGGCCGCCCGCTGTCTGACCAAGCGCGATCGCTTGTTCCTGGCGCCAAGAAAGTTGCTCACGTTTGCGTCTGGATAGGAACTCTCTCATGATTATACCCGCGCGCAAACATCTTGCAGAGGGTATTGTACTTTGCATTTCGCGGCTAAGAGCAGTTGAGAACACAAGCATGAATCGAGCATGTATATTTCTTAAACTCCGAGATGTGTACTGGATATATGCATTGTAATTGACCTTTACAAACACGATATGGACTTGGACGAGTCCGAGTTTGACAATGCCTGCAGAGTAATGATCATCACTAGAAATAATCTTTTTCAATAACTTTAAATTATCACTCTGAAGGAATTTGATATTGTTTGGAGTTAAGAATGAAAAAATCTTATCAAAGAAACCGAGAGACACGACTATCGAAGCTTTCTGTCTAGACTAGTAAAATCCCCGATAGGTTCTAATAAAATCCGATAAACCCAACAGATTTTGATTGAGAATATCGAAAAAATATACCTTTTAAGTACGGTAACAGATAATAGTAAATAACTATGTGTATGTCTGTCATTTCCAGTGCATATACTTTACGGAACCTGATCCTGAAAACAAAAAAATATTAAGATATGAAATTCGATTTTAAAAAGGATAAATATATACGTCGATAGACAGGCAGCAATAATCTCACATGGCATTACGTCAGAGTATGTCCTTAGAAGCAGGGAGACAGTAGATGTACCGGCTGCATATACGAGTATACTGAGTTCCAGACCACAAAGGGATTCCGGGAAACGAAATAGCTGATGAGATCGCCAAAACTGCCATCCGTCTGTCTACCGAAAGAGGGCAGGAAATAAGGAAGTCACTAAAAACGATGAACAATGACATTTCCGAAAGAGCTGGCAGGCGAATCAGGACGAAATGGAATGCTTTAAGTGCAAGCAGGACCGCCAAGATTATGTGCAAGAGCCTCGAAGGAAAACTCGCATGATTTTTACTCACACAGTTTCAAGAGGACTGCTGGACGGTTGTTGGCTTTTTGACAGGTCACAACCTACTGGCATCACATGCAAGCTGGATGGTTATAAGTAACCACGATACATGCAAAAAGTGTAGAGAAGCTGGCATGAGCGAGGCGCTGGAACACCTTCTTTGCCTCTGTCCAGCACTATCTAGAGCTCGTTTCAAATATCGAGGAGCTTCGGTGTTCAAAGAACTAGATTCTTCACCTCAAATTAATCAGAACCTCCATCTGTCAATACAAAAGAGCAGTAGATCTATGTATGGAGTGACAGCCGGCCAGTATAACCTAACTTAGTAAGCAAAACTTTTATGTAGGCGTGTCTTTGTTAGCGATAAATTCTTATCTAGTCCTCAAGTAAAATCAAGTCTCAAGTCGATGGTATGTGTCGGTATGAACCGAATTTAGTAGTTCCTTACTTGTTTTATTGATATTTTTTGTAAAGTCTAAGGGCATACATACATGCATTACATAATTATATGCAGACTGCAGCCTGCACTCGTTTCTTTATAAACGCAGATTTTATATAAATTATTACGGGTTTTAGTAATATACTTTTATACATATAAACAAAAATATAATTTCACTTATTAAAGAAAAAAGATTTGTGCTTAAGAAGACATGCGAAAAACTTCACGAAAATGTTTGCAAAATTATTGATTTTATTTCACCACACACTGTTGACAATTAATCAACGGCCTAAACACAACAATTACAACTGACATTCGCAGTCGATTATTTAAAATTAATTAACCTCTAAACTTTTTCGGTATTTGCCCACTTTTCATTGTTATCATCGCTGGCCATATGCGCACAAATGCTAAATATACATACATATATATAATACATACACACATACAAATACACTTTGCTGCGAATGCAGTCGCCCTGCCAAATCATTTGTCCGCCGCTTGCTAAGTTGATTGAGTGATGTGTGTGTGGCTTTTGACGTCTGGAGCCTAAACAGTAAATTTAACTTTTCACTGCGAACTCTCCCTCGCCCCATCGCTTTCGTTAACTCCAACTGCTGTTTGTTTGGCAAATAGTCTGTCAAAATGTGGACAAAGCGGCGGTGCATAGATGGGCTTGAGTGAGGCGCTTTAGTTAGTGGCAAATAATTAAATATTAATGTGGATGCTGCTGTAGCAGTGGCCCAATATAAATGTACACAGTTAAGGAACTTTTTAAAAGGGTACAAGATATACAATTATAGATGTAGATCGTTGAGGTGCTATATTTTTAAATTTATTTGGGAAAGGAGCATGTAAGCCGAGCAAACTCACTAACGGATACTTCACTCTCACTTTTTCTATCTGAATGCCAACACGCTCATAGAAAACTGAGGAACATTGACAAGAAATTTCTAAGGAATAAAAATGTATATATATATAGCGATATAAAGGAAAACATCTTCAAAATATCACCCGTGAAACGATGATGCCAATACTTATGTGATAACTTTATTTATAAGATAACCCGTTCGTACGAAAATCGGTTCTACGCAACCGAAACGGACCTGGATTTTATCCGACCAAGCATTGCCATCGCAGCAGCATTCCTCTAAATTACTTCAGGGATGTTTTTTGTTTGCTGCAAAAAAACATATAAGTTTATCAAAGAATGTTCTCCGTGAGTCGCACACAAGAGCAGGCAAGACCTGCTGCTAAATGTTTGCTTTTTCTCTTATAAAACCTAATTTCGGTGCCTTCATCAAATATAAACATTTAAACCACAGACATTTTCACTACAAAGAAATATTTATTTTCACATTAATGCTAGAGATGAAGCGTTAGTATGAAATAGGCTGCAATAGGCCCCTCAGCATAAACACCTCTTTTGATAAAAAAGAGCGCATTCGTTAATTACATCGCAAAATACGTCACCTTTGATCTTATTCACGCTTTCTTTTATTTACAGATAAGAACTTTTATAAAGTATATATAAACATAATAGTTTTAATAATACATAGTATAGGTCTATAGGTCAGCACTTGAGCGTCATGTCGTAAAAGTATTTTATTGTTTCAGCGACTTCATGCAGGCCGGCGTCGGGCGTATCATCATTTGTACGAATTTCAATGACTTACTTCTGTTCATACCTATCCACACTATACCCTGACCGCTATTACTTTCTGTATAATCGCCATTCAAGTTGCTGTTAATGCACGCGTATGTAAATATTACAAGTATTTATGCCAAATATGTATTTTGCCATTGCAACTCACCTCAAATAGCAACGATAATACCACCAGGCCCCGCGATCAATCTTTGCGCAATTTCTATTGTCCTTTTGGTCATTATCACGATCGTATGTGCTGAATTTACTGCCTTCGTGATATTTTAAAATATCTTCGGCATCTCCTTTATAATCGCCCACAGTTTTTAGAACAAAGTCCTCCGCCTCGCTACCCACAACGAATATACTGTATTTCGCATAGTATTTCGCACCATCGGAGGTTTCTATTTTTATGTACAACTCATGTTCACAGCTTATAGTGAGTGCATGCAGCTTATCGAGCCCGATCCAATAGTTATCCGCCAAGTTGCCGAAACCGACCTTATAGTTCGTCCAATTCCTATAAAAGTCCACATCAGCACTTACACGCCGCTGTATGACGGTCCAACCGCCGAAGTCGGTATCCTGATCACACCACACCTCGAATGGGCTTTCCAGTTTGCTATACAACAACAACAAAAAGGATTAGAAATTTTATTGAAAACTATTTATACAACAACACTTTATTACGCTACTTCCTCTTGTATGATCTCGTTTCGGCTGTAGGTGTCCATAGTTTTACACCTAATATTAGACTCGATAGTAGCGCAAGAAATTTTAGAAAGGAAATGTTTAATACCACCGTTTGCACGCGTGAAAGATCAGAAATAAACTGTGCTTTGCAGTAGCCTTGGAATTCCTGTGGAACGTTCAAATATTTGCTGATAACGTAGCACTCACTGGCAAGCATATAGGTGTGTGTGTAAGCATATGTACATATGTGATTAATAATACATATAATTTTGTTGTTTTTTAGGCCAGACTTCTACGATAATTTGACATCCACCCGTAAGTGGCCTCTCGTAAGCGCTGAAGATCCCCCATAAACAGCTCTTGAATAATCATATGCAGCTGGTTTCCATCTCTAGAACCAAGAACCATCCAGTTTTTTTGAATCTTGATTTGAACCCACAGTCCACAAAGCGCTTGTTGCGCACGGAATCCACTTGACCAAAGCGATTATTTAGTGTATTCTCGATGCAAGTATGTGTAGCGATGAAGGAATTGCAAACAACGCTTACACTTACACAGCTTTTGTCCCGACTTTTGATAACATTCCTTATCAATAAACAACTCAGAAATGCTATCTTAAATTTGGAAACAAAAAATCGAGAATTTTCGATAAAGTTGCTCATAAAAATGGCGTTGCATAAGCAGTTTAACAATAACGGATGTTTTATAGAGCTTTAGATAAAAAATTTGATAATTAAAAATTTCGAATTAACTGTGATATTTTAAAGCTTATTATACTCAAATTTAATTACCTATATAAAGTAGTTTTAGTACTCAATTTGCATAGGATTAATTGATTTAAGTATTTGATAAACACTTTGTTATAATAATGTTAAAAACTTTTAATGGTCAAGCAGATAATGTTAACCAAAAGTGAATGCTCTCTATTTGAATAAAACTCAGTCCCAAAACAATCTGGTCTACTTAAACGGAATGGACGCGGATTTTTATGATATTTATTATTAAAATTATTTGTGTTTCTTTAATAAAAGCATTCTATTGATTTCAAAAATAATTAAATAATAATAACAATAATTAAATTTCAAACTAATGGACTTATACAGAGAGTTATCAGGCGTTTCACAATTAACGTGATCCAAAATTACCGCAAGATTGGCATTAAATAGAAAACACAGTTTTAAGTATTTGGATTAAAATTTTTTTATTTTTATATTGAATCTTAAAGTACATAGGATAGGGGTATTTATTTAAATAAACCATTTTTGAACTTTAAAACTTCAACAGCGCCCTCCCTTTGCCTTTTCCCGACCTCAGATAGCCCATAAAGTATTTTTTCTTTCATTTTTGTTACTTTATCTTTTGTTTCCAATGGGTCTCATCCTACTATGACCTTTTTTTGATTTTTAAAATTATCTACCATGGTCTAATAAAAATCTTCAGAAAATATATTTTATTAAGTAACCTTAATTGAACTTGAAGCCTGTTTTTCACAAACAACATGACAAAAAGAACTAAGATCTATATTTCTCGCATAAAAACTGAAATTTGAACTTTCTTCGCACTATACGAAGCAGCTCGCTTTTATTGAACTCGAAACTGCCTCAGACCATAGTAAAAACTGTAGCATCTCTGCAATTTTAGTAAAAAATATGAAGTGATATATATTTGTTTTTTGCATTTTATATAAGAGCAACTTGCTATGGTTTTTTTCTTACAGCGAATATATACTTACATGAATACAAGTACTTTAGGTATTTGCAAACAGATTTGTGGTCCAAGCTCTTCCGCATTGCTTGCCGCCCTTACACACTTGAGGCACTTGCCACAATGCGCAGTAGGCTAATAAGCAGCAAAGAAACACGTTAAATGTTAACAGTTAATTACCGACAGCTAAACACTGCTGCCAAAGAAGCTGCAACAAAGCACAAGTACATACACACAAACATACTTGAGACCACATTTGCTATATAATGTAAGCGATAAGCGCAAAAACACCTAAAAATCACTGCCTGCTGTTCCTCTGCTCCTCCATGTTTATGTAAATGTAGTGTGTGTGTGTGTATGTCGCCGCTAATTGCAAACAACGGAATTCCTAAAGATATCGGCTGCCGATAAGCAAACACTATCAAGGCACACGGCCAATGCTGAGACAGCCTCCGGGGTTACTTGTTGACCGTATTGCAGTTCATACCGGCAAACACGGCTGTAGCGACATTGTTGTTGCTGGCCAGGGAGCTTGAAGTTGGCCAACGTGTAATTAAGTTGCTTCCACAATAAGGAAAAGTGTTTAATTCTTTTTATTTTTGGCTATTGTTGTTGTTGTTTTGGATACATATGAGTACTTGCAGCAATGTAGAGGACACGCAGGACATTGTTAAGTTGCTGCCTCGCTGCCGTGGAAAGTGAAAGAGACTTTGCTGAACAAATGAGCATACACACATATACACTCTTATATACTAATACATTTATATATGTACATGTGTAAATTGGTACTTACGTGTAGGTTGCCTGTTTAGGTCATTATGTAATGCTTAGCTGATGACATTTTACTTGGCCATGTACATTCTCTCATATAACCACACCACACTTATGTGTATTCGAAATGAATGCAGCGAATGGCAACAATAAACAGAATAATGATGTCAGTGGTAATGTGAAAGAAATACTAATTTACAAACGAATACTTTAATTTTGATTAACTAAATTTTGAGGAATAGAAAATGATAAAATATGCGGGTCGCTCGATACGTCGATGATTGCGTAGCGCAACAGAATTTCATCATGTTGGCAGCGTACATAACGTCATCTTAGTAAAGACTGATTTAATATTTCTTCTTGGTTTTTCGATAGAAATAGTGAAAGGTTGCCACATACTTTAAATTCAAAATTTGAAAAATCATAACTAGTTATTAAACAGGGATAATTTAGAAACAGTTCAAGAAGGTTGCCACCTAGAAAAAAATGTATAATGCATAAATACTGCAATATTTTTTGAAAAGAAAAAACAACGTTAAACTCGGCTGCACGAAAGCTATAATACCCTCAACAGGTGCATTCATTTCTTATAGCATAAATGTGTATAAAAAGATTATTAGCTTATTTTTTATTGGTCAGTTTTTGATCAATACATTCGGAGATTGTAGATGGACAATAGTGTATATCAAATTTCATTAAGATGTCTCGTAAAATAAAACAAAAAGTGTTCCATACAAAGTAAAAATTACAAGCATAAAAATATACTCTGATCTACTAAAATATTTTCTTAGATATTTTTCACGTTCGTTGGCTAACAGACAAATATTCTTGCTGTTGCTGGTTCCAACCAAAGTTTCAAGATCAATTTAACCTATCAGTTACTGTTGGTCTTAAAAAATCGTTGATATGTAAGTGCGAGTGATGTGCTAATCGCTACCGTTTGCAACCTTTTGTGTTTCAGTTGCAAGATACCACAATAACAATAGCAGCTATTCAAGCACATTGAACCGAGCTACTGACTGGTGTCAGAAGAAACGTTTCGCAACTAAACTGCAGACGAGCATACACACGAACTAAAACATGTATATGTACCATATACCATATGTATTTGTCTGTCTAATTTGTTGATGTGTGTCTCTATGCACCGCTATCTTAGACCTTGGCAACTCTTATTTTCATCTGACCAACATCAGCATCTGCGATTGCTCCAAAGTCAAAGTTTCGGAAGAAATTTACGACTTTCCACATATCACGATGGCTATTGGCTTTCTGCCCAGCTGCCTGTCGATGCATTGGCTTGTCTGTCTCAGTGGCAATTCGCCCGTTTGAAGACTCTGACTCCGGCATAGAAATCCTAATATAATATTTTTTTACACATGGAGCAGTAACGAGCCACCATGTTATTTTTGGGGTATGGGTGAACTATAGCAAGCGGGTTAATTGTTGTTGTTGACAATATTCAGGAAAATTACTGCGTTGGCGGCGAAGGTAGTAAGCGATTGCGATGCGTCAAATGTTGAGTAGATTTGTGAAGGAAAACTAAATAGTATAAAGGTAGATATGTATATCGAGATAGGGATAAAGATAAAGGTATGGATGAAGATAAATGTAAAGTGAAGGTCAAAGATCATTACAATTTTCTTCCAAATAACTAAACACTGAATAAGTGTTATAAATTAATGGTGCCCGTTTTGGGAAAAATCCAAAATTAACGCCCGAGCAGTGATTACGCCAATTTAATTTTCACTTAAACAGGTCAATTGGTTGTAGCTAATAGCCGCGAAGAACTTTCCAACGACCTTTAAAACTTCAAAATATCAAACGCCTCCACAACAACCAGCAATAAATGCATCGGAAAAATAAAACCAAAAATCGAATCCACAAAACTATAACAATTGAGCCATTTCGCAATCATCCCCACACACTTATAGACAATGGCCACTTGTTGCACGTACGTGTATTTACTTTTCAAATTACCGGTTGCAAACAACAATTGAAATTTTCGGGTAATTGCATTGTCAACACCTTTCAATTGTTCACTTGTTGTGCAAAACTTAATAGGCATGGAGGATGGAGTATGCCGCATGAAGCTGTTATTGCACCAACAACACACAGTTCAATTGCAATACATCATTAAGGTTTTTGTTGTTTTTATAACGTCTGTAATTTCGGTACGTAGATCCGACTGCATGTACGCTAGTGTGTATATATTTACCAGTTTACCGCTTTTATTTGCTTGGTTGCCACTTTATTTTTAACCGTTCGTTTTACCATTTTCAATTTTATTTTTGTTGCATTTTCGCGTTTTGAAATCTTCCTCACTTTATAATTACCATGTTGCATACGATGTGCGTTTCAACGGCAGTGCCACCTGGTTGTATGCACTTAACACGTTTAAAGAGATAATTGTTACAACCGAAAAGAAATATTTCGAGGCTAGTGTAGTTGTTGCTGTTTTATTTAGTTGTTGTATATAATTAACAAATTGTAACTTCATCAAGTGCAACGAGAGGGAGTGTGTGTTATATAAAGGCAGAAAAGCAACAACAGTACTGTTACAAAATTTGAAATATGGCACAAGGGAGCGTGTTGTTGCGTACTTTGAATGTTAAAAACTTGTGAGAGCATATTAAATTTAAATTGGAAGTTATAGTACTACACTGAACAGGATATACTATATTTGTCCAAGAGATTTCTAATTTAGCTCAGAGACCCTATAAAGTATACATATAAATGATCAACGTGATAAGCTAAGTCGATTTAACCAGATCCGTCTGTCCCTCCTATGCGAACTAGAAGCTGCTCATTATCGGAACGGCTGATATCGTCTCACTATAGCATATATCTGCCATACAAACTGATCGGAATAAAGTGCTTGTATGGAAAGAAGAAATTTTTCAGATCGGGTCACTATAACATACTTCGGTGCAGCCAAAGTTAACATTTTTTATTGTTTTTTATTATTTTGTTTCGTTTGTTTTTGACGATAGATATCTCGCTAACGCTTAACTTATTCGAAAAATTACTACACCATTTTGCAGAGCATTTAATTTCCTACAAAATTTATGTAACGAGATATTTTTTCAAGTAGTTAGAAACGTGATATGAATTTTTCTATCTTATAGTAAGAAAAATCTGAAAACTTTAAGGCGAAGGACCTTCCCGTTACAATTAAGAGCTCATACTTGGAGAGATTCTCGTAGAATACCTTCCCACTCTTTATGCTATAAAATATGCATCCATGATACTTTTTCCATATTGTTTAGATCGTTGGCGAAATTATATACATCCTTCTGTGCTACATCATAATATATTTTCATCAAACTCTAAAATGCATCGACAATATATGTTGCTTTAGAAATAAGCTTCATGGCAAGCATATCTGCCACCAGGCAAGGTCTTTTTCGGTTATCGTCATAGTCAAGCAGGCTGCCAAATGCCGCGTGCAAGTTGCCAAGCAGCCAAATGTCAAATGTATGCAAGTAGAGAGTAGAGAGTGCAAACATGGATTAATTGGAGTATTTGCGTGTGTGAATATGTATTTGTATGTGAGTTTCAAAATGCAGTTGTCAGTCTGAATGAAAATATTATTACTTTTGATTGGTTTATGCAGTCGAGTGTGCATACACACATGCATATGTATTTCCCTGTGTCTGAGGTTTGTGCTGTTGTTAAAATCAGCGAAATGAGGAAACACTCAGCAAGCAGAAGCATTGACGCAATAAAAATTGCGCTTAGAAAAAAAAATAGTTGCGGCAAAGCAAGCGAACGCGGCGCAGTTGACCGCTTAAATAATTGACTTGGTTGCAAGAAAGCGAAAAGACAACAACATTTAATATTTATTTGTACACTTTTCACGCAGCCAACTGTCAACAGCACAAAAATAACAACAACGCTAACAATAGGCACTTTAATTGCAAGCGAGTTGAAGTACAAATTGTCGTCTTACTTTCTACCAACAACAACGACGACAGCGCATCCAGACCTATTGTCTATTTAATGCTGTCACAACAACTACAACATCTACGTGGTTATTTTTGCTATTGTTGTGACTAAGTTCGCGCTTAATTTGGGCAACATCACGGCACTACAATATTGCCACGTAGCTCGGCTTGTACCCCTTGTGTATGTGTGTGTGCATTTGTGCTCTCATCGTTATTAATTGTTGGTGATTTGGTCAAATATGTTGTTTGCTTATTTATTTGCTTTTATTTTTTGCGTTTTGGCTTTGTGACGCGCTTTGTTGCATGCCGCCACCTTGACAGCTGGGCAGTTGGCGCACGGCCACACTTGAGAATATGCACACTGTGCGCTTAAGACGACAGCGATGAATGATAAAATGAAGGAAATTGCCGTTGGAATTGTCCAGATAGCGGTATGAAATGCAGTGAAAAATCTCTCAAATAAAA
This sequence comes from Bactrocera oleae, assembly GCF_042242935.1. Lineage (NCBI taxonomy): Eukaryota > Metazoa > Arthropoda > Insecta > Diptera > Tephritidae > Bactrocera > Bactrocera oleae. The sequence continues at coordinate 41,570,184 of NC_091540.1, read as the reverse complement.
ATAATTAACGCGCTTTAATGTTTATGCTCACACACACTTATACACAAACAACAACGCATATGCTTACATATATGTATATATTATATATATATATATTGTATATATATATATATGTTTATGTGGCGTGTGTGTGTTGAATCTGTTAGAGCAGTGCATTGCACTTTGCAATCAATTAATGCTCACGAATATTTTGATTGCTTTTCTGCTAATAGCATCAGCGTTAGCAATGCTTTTGTTGTTTTATCTGTTGTTGCTGCAGCATGCATCTCTTATATTTGATAAATGTGAACGCACACACCGAAGGAAGCCTCAGCCATGTGTAGTATGTCACCCAAGTTGTTGTATCAGAGTTGTGTGGAGAAATGAATGAAATCTTTCGGAATTAAGGTTTATGATTACATTTTTATTTTCGCGTGTATGCATATATATTTAACCTGACCGCAATCCATTTACAGTTTTAAATTGTGCTTACCGTTATCATGACTACTAAAACTTAAATTAAATTACTTTAAAAATTATAACCACAAAAAGTTCATAATTGTAGTTTGAATTGAAATTACTCTTATAAGTGTATGTTTTGTTTTCGCTGAGAAATGGAAACAACAATTGAAAACATAATTATGTGTACAACTAGTATTTTGGGACATTTTGTGATTTTCTTTTCAAAACCTAAAAAAAATATATGAATACTCTACTTTTAGAAGTTTACCTGATTTTTACGCGTTTAAATGTAGAACACAAATTTTGCGATTTTCTTCTCAAGCTATCAGATAAAACGATTAGTACACATCCGTTATAAACAAAAAAAACCATGAAGTGAATCCACGCTGAAAGATGTAATTGCGAACTCCAAACAAGAAAACAGCTGTGATGAATTTGTGAAGTAGCGCATGCGCCATATAACGCTTTGCAAGTAAAGCAGAATCAGAAGACTTAAGTAATGACCTGCTTCCCTAGCGCCAATCTTAGGCAATTACTACAATTAATGACTCATGCCACAAGAACAAAGTTTTACAAATGCTTCTAAAAGCAAATGGGTTTCTTAGCAAAATCCAAGGCTAGTATAAAATATTATTTGAAGATAAATTCTCACTACAAAAACATCATGCAAGACCTTCCAGGAATTCACTACATGCTTTTATATTCTAACTCCACGCAAATTTGTGATTCCTATTCAAAAAAATTTAATACAATTTTCTTGAAATCCATGTTTTATGAAAATAAATTTTTATAATTTTGTCCTGAATTAAGGAAAAATTGATTTTTAATAATACGTTGTGCAGCGGAAATTTATTGTAAGTTAAATTAAAGCAGTAAATTAAATGTGCCCGTCGGCGAAGCGACATGAGCGAACACGAACTCGCTCCCTTGCCCCAATGTGTGCCGCTGAATTGAAATATGCTACGCAAATTAGCCATAACCCTATAATTATCAAAGCCAACGCAAGGCGGTTAAACACAAAAGCAGCAAAAACAAAGCGGTTAACCGTTTATTGAAGCGAACAAATTATAAAAGTTTTTGCTTTTGATTTAGTATAAACTACAAAGTGTGTGCGCAATGTAAAAATTTATTGAAATATTCACTTAATGAATAATTTTATTTTGGTATCAAAAAAATAGTTGATCGACAAGCTACATATACAGCAGATTTCTTTAACTTAAATCTTTATATTTTAACACTAAAGTACTAAACAAATTCATTTGCTTAATAATGTATGTACTGCATAAACTAATGTTAATCTTTAGCAGTTAGGAACTCTGCTCAAACAAATTTCTTATTTTAAATATCGGAAATAATTGATGTTTTTAAAATATAACGTTTGAAAAATTCATCAGCCCAAACTAGCCAAATAATTTTATATGTTTATAAGGGTGACGATCGGCAGCAAAAGCTAACTTTTATGTTGTTACCCTTATCCCCCATTTCTAGGGCTGCCACATGTTTAAATACACTAGTTATATGAATATCTTTATTATTATATTGAATAATAGATTTTATGTAAGGAGCTAAACCTATTGAAAATATAATTTTGTATTATAACTCCTTAAATTTGTAACATTTTATTAGTACGTATTATATTTACTTTTTATACTCTCGCAACCTGTTGCTACAGAATATAATAGTTTTGTTCACCTAACGGTTGTTTGTATCACCTAAAACTAATCGAGTTAGATATAGGGTTATATATATATAAATGATCAGGATGAAAAGTCGAGTTGAAATCCGGGTGACTGTCTGTCCGTCCGTCCGTCTGTCCGTCCGTGCAAGCTCTAACTTGAGTAAAAATTGGGATATCTTTATGATACTTGGTAGACATGTTTCTTGGTACCGTTAGACGGTTGGTATTGCAGATGCGCGTAATCGGACAACTGCCACGCCCACAAAACGCCATTAGTCAAAAACAAATAAATTGCCATAACTAAGCTCCGCAATAAGATACAAGACTGTTATTTGTTACACAGGATCACATTAGGGAGGGGCATCTGCAGTTAATTTTTTTTTTAAAGTGGGCCCTATTAGGGTTTGATGTGCATATCTCCTAAACCGCTAATGCTATAACAACAAAATTCACTGGAAGCAAATTCGATTAACCAAGCACTAAAGACGCCAGAGACATTAAATTTTATCTCAAGGATGGTATGAGATGACTTTATAGGAACCGCGTTCAAAATTAGTCAGTGGGCGTGGCACCGTCCACTTTTAGGTGAAAACCCATATCTCGAGATCTACTTAACCGATTTCAACCAAATTCGGAGCATAATTCGGTTCTTTTCATATTTCTATGTTATAGTGCGAAAATGGGTGAAATTGGACTACAACCACGCCTATTTCCCATATAACACCATTTTCAATTCCATCTGATTCTTTCACTTTCCACTATGGAAATCAAGCACCCATGATTATATAAGGGTAAAATTTTGCGCGAATAATATGTTTAAAGTATGCCACCTTGTGACCAAAAATTGTCTAAATCGAACCACAACTGTTCAAGCCCCTAAGTACTAAATATTTGGACCCCAGTGCCTATAGTTGACCTTCTACCGAAAATATTAGCCAATCCACAAAGAAATATCAAACGAGTATACCATTTGACTTTGCGAGAGTATAAAATATTCGGTTACATCCGAACTTAGCCCTTCCTTTTTTTGTCCAGTATAAGTTTGTTGGTTAATTATTTGAGCAATAGGTTGCCACCTTACAGTTTGTAACGATATATAATGTATTGTTTATTTCAAAGAAAAACTTTAAATATTTGGTGATTAGGTGATAACCAAGCAACGGTTGCCATCTTTTCACAATTTATGGCCTATCGCCAAACACCTTATATGTTTTTAACGGATGTATATATTATACAATTCAACAAGTTTTTACTTTTTTTTTAATTTTGTAAATTTTTTTTAAATGTCAGATGGTTACCCTATTCACACTTGAAAGGAAAATTGCAAAAATAGTTTAATATTAATTATTTGTATATTCACCCATTAGGGTAACCATATGGCAAATCCTCGGAAATTTGATAAAATAATTTTTCTGAAAATTTATCTCTGATATTCCTTTAAAAAAAAAAATCAATTTTGAAAACAGTACAAAATAAACTCAAACTCATGAAAAATCCGTGGGAGCTTTCTCATATGTACACAATTATCATACATAGTCACTTAAAGGGTTATATCCACTTGTGAATTTCAAAATTTAGATTTTTGTTTTTACATATAGACGTAACGAATGTATTTATATTTGAAAATACTTTCCGAAATTTTCAAGTTGATTGGCAAATAGTTTCGAAGATATGAGCGTATTTGCAAAATTTTTTAAATTTAGTGTAATCGGCTGATTTCAGAAATTTTCCGAAACGGTTACATCGATGCAGTCGAAATTTGACACAACCTTCTAAGATTTACTTGTCAGATAATGAATGAAAAAATAAGATTTTTGATAATAATATCGATTTTGTCAAAAATTAAAACTTTAACCAGTCCTTCAATCATTATCTTTATTAATATTATAATTTATCATTCTATGGTAATAATAACTAATTAACTTGGCTTTTAGATTTGATATACAAGTAATCTTAAGCTGAAAAATTGTCCTCATCGCCAGACACCTTTTATTCGGTTTTGAAAAATAATCATCGAATATTAAAATAAATTAAATTGTGTTAAGTCACATATTTTTTATTTATTTATTAAAATAAATGTCTCTTCAAAACTACAAGTTTTCAGCCTTTGTTTAAACCATCAGCAATATTTGACTGAAATGCAATTTTAATAATATTTTTTAGGCAAATGGCTCGGGAAGGGAACTCAAGTCAACCGCTGGTGACGGTAATGGAGCGATGATTTTTTAAGCGCATTTGTCACGCATAAAGCGGCTGACAAGCAGCTTGCCAACACACACACACACACACATATCTACACCTACAAACATTTGGTCTTATACACATCCCGTTGGTCTAGATTCTATGAGGGATCAGGCTTTTCCAGCTGAGCTCTAAGCTACCGGGGGGTCGGCAGGTCGCGGATAGCCGGACGGCCTGTAGTAGCAGGTTAATTGCGAAATAAGTAACAACGAATAAGCAATCCCCGACGAAGAGCGGCAGGAGTGGAGGATGCGGTATAAAAGCCAGCTAAGCCGATGAAACTCCTGCGACAGAGGCGAGCCGATACCGCCTCTATAAAATAGGTGTCCCCCTCACCATGCATAGGCATGGTGAGAAATACAAAAATCCAGGCGCGACGGACTCACAATGAGCGGCTTCCTGGTCAGCGTCTGTTCACCATGCTAGGTGCGGCTGTTAACATCACGCAACGCGACGCGCTAGGATCAAGTCCTAAACCGCGACACAAATGGCAAATGCCTGTTTAAACGGACCCCAGAGTCTGAGCCCAGTAAGACCCTGGTGAGACCCTACTGGAAATATTTATTTGGAAATGGATGATTTGGCGCTGACAGACGTGGTATTCGGCAACCTCAGTAAGCGGAGTGACATCTTGCTGAAATGGCTTGTCGGTTAATGCTACGGATGCCTTCCGTCCCCACTAAAACCCTGGCAAGGCCTCAGGGTACGTTCAATGCTTGCCGCCATTGAGTTGGTGCTGCAATTTTCGGTTGAGCATGCTCCCAATTAACGCTGATCTGGCACTGAACATAGGCACCCATAAGGACCTACGTCAACCCTTGCGTGACCTCCCTGCAATGCAAAGATAATCACGGGATCAACACAGCGATTGCACATAGCGAGCGGAGATAGCGGCCCTGAGAGGGGACCCACAAATATGAACAACTTAATAGAACCAAAACGCATCAATACCACAACGGAACTACAAAACGGACCTGAAAACGGAAACGAACACACGGCTTTTAGGAGAAGCTCAACTATAATGAGGACGCCTCCACCACATACTAGCGGCGAAAACAGTATACCTGTAAGCGTCGAGCAGGATACATTGGTAAATACGACACCTTTAGTAAGAAGAGAGGATATTGGAGGAAATATATCAGCTTTCTACCAACTTGGCGAACAAATTGGAAACCTCGTAGCCATGCTTGAGGATGGGAAACGACGATCCATCCACCAAGCCATGAGAGACACCATCGGACGGATAACCGCATTATATGAAGTAGCTGCCTCCGAACGAGCCAAACCTAAAGAATGTGAACTGAGGGAAAACATGTCACAAACCTCGCCATGGTTCATGATTGCGATGCAGGCCAAGAGAAAACTCGAGAATGATAAGGAAACCTCGAACAGCAAGAGACGACCCAATGTTGTCAAAAAGCCAGTAGCACAAACGCCTAACAATCGAACAACCTGCGAAAGTAAAGATATCGCCCCGCCACAAGTTCAAGAGCCTGAGTGGGTACTGGTCAGTAACAAAAGTAAGACCAAAAAAAGTAAGGCTGAACCTAAGAATACCGAACCAAAGGCCCCAAAACGGAAGGCCAAGCGCTCTGAAGCTTTAGTGATTGCAAAGACAAGCGACTCATCTTATGCAGATATGTTAAAAAAAATGAAGTCGGACCCCAGATTACAAGACCTCGGCGACAGCTTGAGCAAAACAAGAAGAACAGCGAAGGGTGAACTGTTGCTTAAACTTAAAGCTAATCCGAAGGAGTCATCCAGTAAACTTAGAGAGCGCACTTTAGAGGTCCTAAAAGATATAGCAGTAGTCAGAGTCCTAGGGCACGCGGTTACACTAGAGATCAGAGACTTGGACGAGGCAACATCAGTCGAGGAAGTCTGCAAAGCAATAAATGAGAAATTGCCCGATGTTGACAAAATAGAAAGCAGTGCCATTAAATCCATGCGTCGCCTCAAAGACGAAACACAAGTAGCACTTATTAGTCTTCCTGTAACAGTCTCGAATAAACTCCTTAGCGCAAACAAAATAAGGATAGGCTGGGTCAATTGTAGAATCCGAGAAGTCGCCAGACCAGTCCGCTGCTTCAAATGTCTCGAGTTTGGACATACACTACGCAATTGTAAAAGCACTAGAGATCTTACAGGCTCGTGTTTCCGATGCGGAGAGAAAGGTCACACCGCAAAAGGTTGTATTAAAGACCCTTTGTGTGTGCTATGCCCACAAGGTGGAAATAAGCACCCGACTGGTTGTTACACCTGCCCAGCATACAAAAAGGCTGTTGGAAAACCTCAGGCAAATGATTAGGTGCCTCCAACTAAACCTGAATCACTGCTCAGCAGCTCAAGCACTACTGACAAAAACTGCATCAGATCTCAACACAGACGTACTACTACTCAGCGAACAGTACAAAACCCCAGGTAGTGACAGTAATTGGACCGAAGATAAAAGCTCAAAATCCGCGATATGGGTTTTTAGCAATATACCGTTTGAAGAAGCACCCAAAAGTCAAGATAATGGCTTTGTATATGCAAGGATAAAAGGCATACATTTTTATAGCTGCTACGCTGCTCCCAGCCTATCACTTACGCAATTTCAGGACATGCTCTTCAAGCTCACAACGCACGCGAGGGGTAAGGTACCGCTAGTGGTAGCCGGCGATTTTAATGCGTGGGCGGTCGAATGGGGAAGTAGCTTTACAAATGCGAGGGGTACAGCCCTACTATCATCATTCGCAAATCTCGACTTAGTACTTCTTAACAATGGACGCAAACCAACTTTTATTAAAGGCAGGGCGTCGTCTTACATTGACCTTACCTTTGTAAGTTCATCCATAGTTTCACAGATATCATGGCAAGTCTCCGAAGTATATACTCATAGTGACCACCAAGCCATAACGTTCGATATAAATCCGCGACATAGGCAAAGCCCCAGTAGTACGATGCCCAAAAATATGACAAAACGTTGGAAGATAAAAGCTTGCGATCTGGAAATGCTTGAATATGCCACTGGCCAAATCAATGAAGACACACGAGGTGATGCGCAGAGCCAAACGCAGAACATAACGAAATCCCTTACAATGGTCTGCAATGCCGCAATGCCACGAAAGAAAAACAGGGTAAACAAAGCACCCTCGTACTGGTGGTCCGAAGAAATCGCTAATCTGAGAACTGAATGCTTCAGGTTTAGACGTAGGCAACAACGGGCGAGAGGAAGACATGACTTTGGAGAACTCCTTATCAACTTCCGAAAAAAGCGGAAAGAACTACATAAAGCAATAGTGAAGAATAAGAAAAACGCTTTCAATCTGCTCCTGTCACAAGTAGAAAATGACCCCTGGGGAAAAGCTTACCAGATAGTGATGAGGAAACTGGGAAGATCAAGAAGACCCCCTATATCGCCCATCATCCTGCGCGAGATAGTTAGTGCCCTGTTTCCAAGATGTGAACCCATGCGAGTGCCAGTTTTTCGTATAAACACGGATGAAATCCCGGAAGTGTCCCATGAGGAATTGAAACATGCTGTGACAAGAATAAAGGTAGGAAAAGCACCTGGCCTGGACGGAATACCCAATTTCGTTATCAAGTACGTCTCAAAAAGAAAACCCGAACTGTTTCGTCAAGCGTATACAAGTTGTTTGAGGGAAGGGATTTTTCCCCAAGACTGGAAGCGGCAACGGCTAGTTCTTCTTCCAAAGGGTGACAAACCTCCGGGAGAACCCTCATCATATCGCCCTCTCTGCATGCTCAATACGGCAGGAAAGGTTCTGGAAACCATAATACGTAAACGGCTTGAAAAATACACCGAAGGAGACTGTGGATTGAACCCAATGCAGTTTGGCTTCCGGAAAGGACGAAGCACCGTGGATGCCATAGACACTGTGACAAAACTAGCAAAAAAAGCACTGGAAGGGAGTAGATGGCGGTGGGGTGATAAGCAATACTGCGTTGTCATTACCCTCGACATAAAGAACGCCTTCAACTCGGCCAAATGGACGCTAATTATAAGGGCCCTGAAAGAGCTAAAGGTACCGGATTACCTTTGTCGAATTGTTACGAGCTATTTCGAAAATAGAGTTCTGGTTTACGATACCGAACACGGTCCCGAAGCATACAAAGTTACTGGCGGTGTCCCACAGGGGTCAGTTCTTGGTCCTGTCTTGTGGAACATAATGTATGACGGAGTTCTAAGAGTAGCGGTGCCGAACACAGTAAAAATAGTAGGATACGCGGACGATATTGCGGTCGTAGTCGTAGCGAAAACTCTAAATGAGGCGAAGAATAACTGTAGTGAAGCCATAAGCCATATTAAAAACTGGCTGGAGAACGCCGGTTTAGAACTAGCAACACACAAAACTGAGGTGGTGCTAATGAGTAGTCGAAAGAAAGTTGAAACCATTGAGATCAGCATTGATGGGCATACCATAAAATCGAGCCCTTACCTCAAATATTTGGGAGTGATCCTGGACCACAGACTCTCATTCAAACAGCACCTAATCGCCACCCATAACAAAGCGGCGCGGTCTGTATCGGCAATCGCTAGGATAATGCCCAATACGCGGGGCCCCAGGCAGCAGGTGAGAAAGCTACTGACATGTGTCAGTAACTCAATAATTCTGTATGCGGCACCAATTTGGCTACCAGCAACCAAATATAGTTCCTATATGAGAGGATTGGTCTCAACACACAGACTAGCATCACTAAGAACGTGCTGTGCGTTTAGAACGGTATCAGATGATGCAATAAGTGTTATATCAGGTAGACTACCCATAGACATTGCAGCTTTGCGTTGCTCATTAGTGCGTGATATTCGACACGTTAAAACATCCAACCAGTATGCTCAAGAACTTGGAAAAATCGAAAAGAAGTGCCTCACTCAATGGCAGAAAAGGTGGAATACGTCAAGTAAGGGAAGGTGGACCCACTCCTTGATACCCAATATCCAAGAGTGGACTATGCGCGAACACGGCGAGGTGAACTATTACCTCACACAGTTTTTATCCGGCCACGGCTGCTTCAGAGCATATCTATATAAATTCAAGCACGTTGAAACACCATACTGTACATACTGCGAAAACTACACTGAAACGGCAGATCACCTCGTGGTAAAATGTGTCCGTTTCCAAAATGAAAGACGAATACTATCCGATAAATTAGGGAAATCTCTACCAATATGTTCCACTGATGTGGTGCGTCATATGCTATCCTCCCAAAATGGCTGGGATACAGTAAGCGGTATAATATCGTATATCATGCAAAAGGCCCGCGAAGACGAAGTAGCTGAAAGACCGAGGGTGCAGTCCCGAGATGCATTACAAAACTAAGACGACCCCATAAGGAAATAGAAATAAAGAAGCATTACTGTGTATAATACCTGCCCTGCGAAGGAAAGCCTAACGGTAGTTCCGCAGGGAAGTACAGGTCTGAGAGCAAGGGGGTGATTTAGCACGTATGCGCTGTACACTTTATATTGTACAGTGAATCGGGCATAATTGATGGTACGGGCCATCAATATCTTTCGAAGATTTACACCCACCTTTGGCGTATCCATAAAAAAAAAAAAAAAAAAAAAACCTACAAACATTTACTAAGTGTTGCATTTTGCAAACATGTTTCAACAGGAAAATGAGAGATAATTCATGAAAAATATTTTAATCTATAGAACGTCGGTACCAACGCCAAGCTAGGAGTGCCATAATGCGCAACACAACAACAACAAAGAAACGACGCCAATTTAATTGGTTTACAGTTTAATAAAAAGAATTATGACAAATAAAGAATTGCTGTGAAAGAAAAAAATCGCTGAAATTGTAACAAAGTGTGGCAAATGGAAATAAACTGTCACGATTGCAAATTAAAAGCGGCAGCAAACAAGCTACTACAACAACAGTATAATCAACAATAACAATAGTAATAACGGTTAAGATTTATGACCGAAAATAGAAACAATAAATATTTCGTTTTCTCACCAGTCACAATTGTTCTAGGTAAATGTTGCGCGCGACAAAGTTCTCACAACAGCGCAAACACACACACACACTCATAGCGCAATCGGCGGAAAGGCGCAAAATATTGTTTGGCTGTTACTGGGGCACCTAACCGCGCGCCGTCGGTAGCGGGTGGTCGGTCCGGTGAGCAGTAACCAAAGCTCCCATTTTAGGTAGCACACAACAACAAGAACAACACCAACAATAAGCTGCTACAAGTACTTAATGCCACAATGACGACAACCAAAGCGAGATGGCGATGGTCGATGGCGACATTGCCACAGCTTAAGTTCAACAGCAACAACACTCCACACTGCACATGTGTATGTAAGTATGTACGACCATTGCTCGCGAAACGGGCTCTGCGGCGATCAAAGGCGCGCATTCGGCCGATTTGCAATTTCGGTTTCATTTATTTTGAAAAATCTGATTGTAAGTCTTGGCACTGTTGAGCGTTTACTGGCGTTTTAGATTTATTTTGTCACATTTTACTTAGTTTTCGTTTCTTGGCGCTCGGCCTCCTTCATTTATTCGGGGTTAATAACTTGTGCTCGCTACCCTTAAGGTTAAGTTGGGGCCTAGAAAAAAACATTTTCAAAATGAGTTATGACAATTTATGAAGTTCGCTTTTGGTACAGACCGCAATTTCCGTAGCAAATAGTTCGCACATATGTATACATATAGGTATATGTGTGTACCTATGTATGTAAATAAATGTTAGTTGGAAGTCAACGTTGTGGTGGGAGACTCACACAATTGGTAGGCACTGCTACAGTAGTCTATTTTTGTTGCTGCAGTCTATCGTAGTGCAGCTGGGATGATGAGACAGTATATCAGTACTTGAAAAATTCAAGTAAATGTTTTGAAATGCACTTATACCGATCACCAGAAGGACCTTGAAAAAAAGGTGTTTGGCGATGGGGAACATTTTTCTTTTTAAAATTACCTAAAATCCAAAAACATTTATCATAACAACAGATTAACACAGGTACTTATATATTGAGAATACTGACGGAACTAGAACTACCGACACAGAAAGCCTACTTACAAAATATAATAGTATTGAACACTGTGTATATATATATTAGGGTGGTTCAAAACAAATGAATGTTTTTTTTGGTACTCTAAAAAAATTACTTGGTAGCCACCTCTCAAAAACGCTGTCCAAGTATCAGCTCTTAATTGTAACGGGAAGCTCCTTCGCTTTACCGTTATCTATTTGCTTTTTATGATCGGAGAGAAAGATTCATATCTCACTTCCTACTACTTGAAAATATATTTCGTTTTTTGGATTTTGTAGGAAAATAAATGCCCTACAAAATGGTCTCTTACTGTTTTTCCGTAAACCTAAGCGTTCAAAAGATATTAACGGTTGCAATTAGACTGTTTTAAAGCAAATTAGATTTTGACTTTTTAATAACTCAATGAAAAAACATAATTTTATATTATAGTTTTGTTGGAAATTTATTGCTGTACCAAAAATTTTTAAATAATGCGTATGTATGTATATGTGTGCACTTCATTACACATAAGTACTGCTAATGTGTCCATATATGGCGTGCCCGGCCCCATTTAGTTGGGTGCGGTGCAATTATAGATCTTACCAAGCGCAAGCAAATCATTTCAATCGCAGTTTTGACAATAATTTGGCAACTGTTTATATAGGGATACATGCACTTGTACATATATATCGACATGCCTGACGCGACTATAAATAATTTTGTCTAATGATAAAAATAGAAATAAATTCAAAGCGCACAAAAATATTAATTTTCGTGTGATTAATGCAATGAGCAGCTAATAGACAACACCTTCAGTGTCACCAAGCAAATACAAACACAAACACTGGTATGCGCATGCGCAAGTGCCACTTCAAGTATTTATACGTCTGGTCATTTATTAAAGTTGCGCCAACTTTCATTTTCACTAAAACAAATAAAGTTGAGAAATTATACAACAACAACGCAAACAGAAATTACAGAAAGTGAGTAAGTGCTAAATTCGGGTGTAACCGTACATTTCATACTCTTACAACTTGCTAGAATCAAAGCCGAAGAAATACCTTCAGGTGTTTGCAAAACTTTATATTAAGAAATGAAGCAAAAAGATTCAGCTTCATTTTTCGACGAAATGGTGAATGAATTGCAATCAAATTTGGTATCATATTAACTTATTTTGAAGGTCATAGGCTCACTTAGTTTTATAATTATATTTTACTTTCCCTCTGCGAAAATTATACATAAAACCTTGGGAGCATAGAAATGGAATGGCTGATTGCATTATCTTTTACCATTGCTCACGTATAATTGAGAACTTATTTTCAAGAAATTTTATAAATATATAAATATAAACATATATATGGAGTAAAGTCAGCCGGACGTTTCAAAAACGTGAATATCAGTTATAAGGGGGCCAACGCAAGTTTTCTTACGATGTTATCCATTTCAGGCACAGAGATACACTGTTATTAGAAAAACACGCTTTCTCAATTTCATTAAAATACCTCCCTTATTGGCCAATATATGTGGTAAAAAGCCACTAGTAGTTCGAAAATCTTTATTTTAGAGATATGGGGACTAATGGAAGTATTAATCCAATTCAACCCTTTTTTGACACTTGACAAAAAAATGTGCCCCAAATTTGAACTAAATATCTTACAGATTGACCGATATTTTCGGCAAAAAGTCAGCCAGAGGGTCTAGGCTCCACCTGTCTAATATCTGGGTGCTTGCACAGTTATGGTGCCTATTTTGACAATTTTTAGACCTGAGATGGCATACCTTAAAGGAAATATTTATATTTGGAAATTTGTATCCCGATATATTAATTAGTACTTGATCACTATACTCAAAAACCAAAAAATCAGACGGAATTTAAAGTTGTGTTATACCTTAATTCATGCTGCCGCAAGAGGTAATATTTCCTGTGTAAATTTGGATGATATAATTTAAATAGTTTGGGAGATATATATGTACATTAAACATATTAGGAGGCGGGACAAGTCCCACTTTTTAAAAGTTTACTACAGATGCACTTCATTATGGCGATTCGTTGTACCAAATTACGGTTTGGTATCCAAATTTGACAGACAGACAGTCACTCGGATTTCAACTCGTTTCATCATCCTGTTCATTTATATGGCATATATACAAGTATAACCATATATCTAACTTGTTTTAGGTGATATAAAGAACCGTTACATGAACAAAACTATTATACTATTGTAGCAACATGTTGCGAGATTATAATAATAACAATCAAGAATCGCACAAAGTAATCGAAAGCAGAGAAAAATGGTAAAAAAATGTGAAACAGAAATAAATAAAAATCAAGATAATCAAAATAAAACCGTTAACGAATTCGCAATGTCAACGCATTAATAGAAACATCAATTTCCAAGCGACATCAACATGTACTTGAGCACGCTGCTCGAGCGCATGAGTGTTGGCACGACACCCAGTCTGCATATGTATGTATGTGTGCCCGACTGCTGGATGGCTGCGTGCCCACATTTTGATAAGATTTCACTCAAGTCTAGCGCAACGTCACACCCATCCGTTGTAATATCGTTGGTGGTGTTGTTGTTTGGTGACACTGGGTAAACTGGCCGCCAGATTGCGAGCCGCGGAACTGGCCTACTCGACTCACTGCCGCTGTCCGTCCGCCACTCTGTCTGCCTGACCACTCTGTTGGAGTCATAACGTCACCCAGAAGACCGATCGATTCGTGTGTCATATTTTAACATTTTTCATGTGTGGACATGACAAACACACACCCCCATACACATATGAACTCACACACATCCATATATATATTTATTGATACTCGTATTGAAGTGAGTATATTACCGCGTCATTTCGCCGCCGCCAAATCAGGCAAAGTCAGTTAGTCAGTGTGGCTGGCACGCATGTGCAGACCCTGCAGAGCGGGTAAATCGAGGGGTACAAAAAATTTTCAAAATTGTGACATTTAGAAATAAGAAATCGTAAACTTGAAAACCGCAAACGGACAACAAGTAAGAGTACTTGCTCTATTAGTGAGCTGCCGAGTTTTCAATGACGATTCCAGTTACTAAAACGGCGGAGCTACCGTTTAAGCTTTTAGAAATTGCAAAACTGCTGTTGACTTTTCCGCTTGCAGGTCTACCCAATTAAACTAACTAGGCAATTGAGTTTGTAATGACAGTAAATACATACATACTTACAAATACACATACTATACAAACATGCAATTTAGGGTGGGGCGAAGTTTTGGCACTCCAGACCAAATGACAGTCAAAATAAAAACTGAAGAAATCTTCGTCATCTGATGGATTTCTTGGTGTTTCCTAGCAACGTAGTTCAATTGTTGCCGGTCCTTTAATTAGACTAAAGCTTCATGCGTTCAATTAAAGCAGTCATCACAAGAAACTCCGGTATTTTGTAAAAGTTTCTGCATCTATGGTCACTGGCTTCTTTTTACTATTTTCTCACGGAATTGCTGAACAACCTTAATCCAAGCAAGAAAGGGGTTGATTGTAGTCAACATTGACAAATGAGCCCTGAGGTAGTTAGGTCGGCGTGGAATTGTGGAAAATATATTTGAAAAAATTCAGAAATTTTATTTGTCCATCATTCTTCATAAAACTTCGCTACTTTGCTCTTTCCCACCAACGACAGTACATAATATATAATATAATATATTACATAATTATATATGGTATATATTAGACTCGATTACCACCGTGGTCAGGGTCTCTAATTCAATCGGGTAGCAGAGTTCAACTAACACAAACAGTGAATCAAATAAGGGAAAAATTGCCATAGTTGCCTTGCCGTGCGATCGTACTTAGACAAAGTCACAGAAGTTGTTTAGTGTAGAAATAAATGCGTTGTTCAAGGTAAACCCCTTTGAACACTTTAAAAGATATAATATATTATTTTAAAGATTCGATTAATTTTCTTTGGTTTCTGTTCTACTTTTACCCCCTTTAAACATAGATCTTTTGGAAATTTAAGAAATGAACACATCTGATTTAAATTTTCAGGTAAAATTCAAGCTCGCATCAATTCCGTTTCAGATATTATGTGACTTTATATAAGGCATTTGAGACGAGTAGAGAATTTTTTATGTACATTGGTCCGACAATTATTATGGGGTTTTCAGAAATACAAGGATGAGGTAAAAAACTGGTAAATACTAATCGACTTAATAAAAATATAAATTAAAGTAATACTACATTATTCTCGCACTCAAAAACACTACAATCGAGCTAAAATATTCAAATAAAAATCCAAAAATAAATATTCTACTAGAAACATCCTACAACGTTTTTAAATAATATTAACATATACCCAAAATCTTCTCTGAAAAATTTTGTATATAAGACATAGATACCACAGTATATGAAAAATTATTCTCACTAGTATATATTTTCCTGAAAATTACAGCTCACTAATCGCCCCACCCTAATTCATATATACTCATAATTTCAACAGTTGCGAATAAGAAGTATCTGTCTCCATTTGCTTTCAAATCAATCGATGATATCTTCACCAATTTAAGCTCAAACTCAGTTTACAACTTTGTTGTTTCTGACACCACTTGCCACCGCTTCACACTACCGCGCAGTCAACCAGTTGCGCTGTGGTGTTGTTGTGCTATCCACCTTTCATTGTACGCGCATGTGCGCCGTTGTCGTCAATGAGATTGGCGTAAAATCGAAAGTTTCACACTTCATAATTGATTATGGAATTGAGTGGTGCACTGAGGTGATATCAAGGCGCGACGGTCACACTGACACATATCTACAAACACACACACTTACATTATTGTATGCGGTGATGAAAATGAGAAATTGCTTGCTTCACTTAAAAGCTCTAAATAGACCCATTCAGCCATTTAATTGTGGTTCATGCGCAAATATTTATCAATTTTTTGGATTTTCGGTTTCGAAGACCGACCTGAGCTGGCTCGCAATAGCTCAATCAGCGCATTTGTTACACTAAGTGGTATTAAGTATTAAGTTTATGCGCGTGACGCATATGCCACACAAACGATTGGCGGCTAGCTCTTGGATTGATTGCTCCGGAAAGACAATAATTTTATTTTTAATCGCTATTTTTAAGGATATTATTATCTAATAACAAGTAAGGAAGGGCTAAGTTCGGATGTAACCGAACATTTTATACTCTCGCAAAGTCAAATGGTATACTCGTTTGAGATTTCTTTGTGGATTGACTGATATTTTCGGTAGAAGGTCAACTATAGGCACTGGGGTCCACATATTTAGTACTTATGGGTTTGAACAGTTTTGGTTAGATTTAGACAATTTTTGGCCACAAGGTGGCATACTTTAATCGCATTATTCACGCAAAGTTTTACCCCGATATAATCATTGTTGCTTGATATGCATAGTGGAAAGTGAAAGAATCAGATGGAATTTAAAATGGTGTTATATGGGAAGTAGGCGTGGTTGTAGTCCAATTTCGCCCATTTTCGCACTATGACATAGAAACATGAAAAGAACGTTATGCACCGAATTTGGTTGAAATCGGTTAAGCAGATCTCAAGATATGGGTTTTCACCTAAAAGTGGGCTGTGCCACGCCCACTGTCTAATTTTGAACGCGGTTCCTATAAAGTCATCTTATACCATCTCAGAGATAAAATTTAATGTCTCTGGCGTGTTTAGTGCTGGATTTATCGCGCTTTTAGTAGTTTTTAACAGTACCGTTATATGGGGAATGGGCGGAGTTGCCACCCGATTTCAACTATTTTCACACCGTCAATAGAAGTGCTAAAAACATTAGCTTCCAGTGAATTTTGTTATTATGGCATTAGCGGTTTAGGATATATGCACATTAAACCTATTAGAGGCGGGACCACGCCCACTTTTTAAAAAAAAATTTTAACTGCAGATGCCCCTCCCTAATGTGATCCTGTGTACCAAATAACAGTCTTGTATCTTATTGCGGAGCTTAGTTATGGCAAGTTATTTGTTTTTGATTAATGGCGTTTTGTGGGCGTGGCAGTGGTCCGATTACGCCTATCTGCAATACCAACCGTCTCACGGTACCATGAAACATGTCTACCAAGTTTCATAAAGATATCTCAATTTTTACTCAAGTTAGAGCTTGCACGGACGGACGGACAGACGGACAGACGGACGGACAGACGGACGGACGGACAGACAGTCACCCGGATTTCAACTCGTCTCTTCATCCTGATCATTTATATATATATAACCCTATATCTAACTCGATTAATTTTAGGTGATACAAACAACCGTTATGTGAACAAAACTATTATACTCTGTAGCAACAGGTTGCGAGAGTATAAAAACGGCAACTTAATTGTGACTACCAGGGACAGCGTATTTTTCACTTAAAGCGCTACATTGTTCGAGGCATGACATTATATGTGCGAAGATATATTATTTTTATTAATGAGGGTGCAAAAGAAATATAATTTATTTTAAGTCATTATCAAAATCAGTTTAAATATAAAATATTATAACGAAAAATATTATCTGCAACTCTCGATTATTATTTATTTACCACACTGGATATTTTCACCTAAATTTTTATCTGAAAAATATAATAAATTCAAATCATAAATTAAATAACTATTCTCCAAAACTTCATAGACTTTTGACAACCTTAAATCAACCTGAATTTAACCAAAATATCAAATAACTAATAGTTTTACAAAATAATAGCTTACATCCTCTGCATGTTGCATTACATTGCAGTATAGTTTATGACCAAGTTCGTTGCTTTAGTCTTTTGTACTGCAGTAGTTAAATGCCGAAAATGTCTCAACAACAAAAACTAAATACACACGTAATTACATGTATACAAAAAACCGCAATTGTAAACAGAAAAAACGCTTCCGCACTTCAAGGTCAAACCACGTGCCACAGCCAACAGTCAAAAGTCAAAAATGATGTGCAACAACAGACAAATACTTGACGTAGCAAAGAATGGCAACAAGCAAGTTGCAAACACAAAAATAATATAAGACAAAATATAGAAATAAAAAATAAAATAAAAACAATAAAAAATGTTGACTTCGGTTGCACCGAAGCTATAATACCCTTCACAAATACAACAGGTTCCTTATGGCAACTATATGATATAGTGTTCTGATCTGAACAATTTCTTCGGATATTGCATTATTGCCTTAAATATTTGCATTTTAATGCTTGTTTGTGCTTCTCTTTGTTTTTAATAATTTTATTTCGTATTTTTGTAAATTTTTTATTTCATTTTCCACTCGTCTTTATTGCGTTTGCATGCAATATGCAACGCAGTGCAAATATTCGTGTTTAGTGCACATTTAAATTCATTTATTGCTGGCATGAGGGACCAGAGGTCGCGAGTGAAAATTTCCTGCACGCCCGACCGCACGCCCGACCGCAACGGTCGCAATCGGCACACCGCAAACCACGCAAAATTACGACCGCGTGTGCTGACCAATTAACTATATGTGAGTACATGTATTTGTAGCTGAGTGTTTTGAGGAAATGAGTAGTAAAATTAATTTCCTTAATTTTTATTTGCCACAAATTGTTTTATTTTGGATAAGTTATGTTCACAAACATATTTAGTTGTAATTATTTCTTGGAGCTTGTATGATTATTGCCATAAATACATATACATATGTATGTGCTATGTGCGTAGGTACTATTAGTTATCAGTTTTGGGCACAGTCCCTCAATTCTGAATACTTCCGTTCATGAATCTCGAGTTTTATGCGCAAAGCCTTAAAATGCCCAGTTTAGGGTATAACGAGTAGCATTAATAGTTTCATAGCTTATTCATATGATCCATAAAGTCCACCTTGTACTTAAAAGTAGAACTAAACCCAAGGAGCCCGATTCGATTCCTGTTTCATCCAACATCGATATCGAAAATTTCGATCCATTTCAGGCAATGACAAAGTCTCAATTCCAGTTTTACCTCGAGGAAGTTTTCATACATTTCTTCAGACACTCACACCCCAAATGCTTGAAAGAAGCTCAGAATGAATTTCTCTCTCTCGCTCTAAGTCCTAACTGAACTTTAATTATAAATATTGTACTACCTGCTCTAAGGATAGGCTCACTCTCCTTTAGGCTCCAGGGTCTGATCAAATTTGACCCGAACTGACAAAAAAACATTTTCACGTACTTTAAAACAAATTTTTAAAACCGCTTTCAAAATAAGCCCTGAGCCAATGCAAGCATGCCATTCATTATTATCGTCTTTAATGAAGGTCTCGCATGTCACTCAAATCCTGGAATTTGTGATAAACTCAAAATTCTTCTTCAACATTTAAAATGATTCCGTAGCCGTGATTCAGAAATCACCAGGAAAATCCAGGAAAAAATTTGTATCGATTAGGTTTGAGGACGCAGTTTTTGTGTACCATTCCGAGTCAAATTTGATCAGATCATATATATATTCCAATCCCTGAAAACTCTCTATCAGCCAGCCGAGGTCTCAACATTGATTTGGTGTGTTGTATCGACTTGTGCACTGTTCTCGCCAACTATTTATTGTCTGCACCGCTGTCGTGGAATGCCACTTATAAGTCTATCTTCTTACTAACATATGCATTTTTTCGCTGATAATATAGCAATTTTCGACAAAAAATTCGAACTCAAAAACACATAAAGGAACCGAGCTGCTCAACAAAAGCGAGCAATGACATAAATCATGCTATTAAATCACAAATTATGGTTCATTATATCAATTAAGTGCCGAAACAGTTTAAATGCGGACCCTGAGTTCACCTCGTCTCGCCCACAACGAACGCTGGGCCAGGGACACACACGCATACTCTCAATTAAAGTTAGTATGTTAAACTTTCACAAATTCAAGAAACAACAACAACAACACCAACTGCATTTCGATTAATATGCCGCAAATTTTAATTGGAGACGTCACAAACCAAGTTGCTGCGCAAAATGCTGAACACATGGTTGTTATTTTACAACGGTTGTGGCTGTGACTGTGTGCGTTGCGCGCACGGACGTTCTGGGTGGGCCCGGTAAGTGGTACCTTTCGAAAAACGGGTCGCCACCAGCAACCAGCCCGGTAATTGCCAAATGAAGTGCATGAACGTGCGCAGACGCATGTGCACTTGTTGCACGCCTGTTGTGTTGCGTATCTACACCGACATTATGTATAATTAAGTTGCAGCGACAGGTGGCAAGTGGCAGTGGGGCGGGTCAACAGGCGGCAGTTGAATGTTTTCACTTAATTTTTGACACGGTAAAAACGAAAACGTTGTCTTTTATGATTTGTGATTGCGTTCCGTAATCTCAGCAGATCGCTGGCGATTCCATTTCGAAGATGACACACGGAAATCGTTTATGACAAACAGATGATTTTTCTATATTTCCTCTTATTACACTCTAACAAATTTTATATTACTTTCATATAAAATTTAAAAAGGCGTATATTTTGTACCTTATGACAAACATTTTCAAATAATTCAAATATTACTGTTAGATAAATGTCATAAGATGTTTAATAATTACAGCACTTTTGTGATAAATGAATAAAATTATAAGTAAGTAAGTATGGTGGTTATTGTAATTGAAATATGTTAAAGTAGCTTCAGATAAGAAAAACTAAGGTAAATTTTTAATTGTAAAAAGCTTCGCATATTGCGATTGCGAAAGCTTAAATTATTTGCTTAACTTAAATCGTTTTAAGCCACTTTGAAAGATTTTCACAGATATTTTTCGAAATAGATTTTTTATGCCAAAAATTATTTTTCAATTCAATTCAATATGAAACCCTGGTGTTATGATTTGAGTTATCTCGTCCAATTTCCTTAGTTTAAAAAGCAGATTTTTGATTTGATCTTCAGTCAGCCTATACTATAATACCCTAAGAGCGTATTTTTACCTTGAAGAGCTTCTCATAACATCCGTTCGGGGTAAAGCAATTGGATTAAAGATTAGAGATCCTTGTATTTCTTACGTAAAATTACTTTATTACATAAAATGCAAGAAGAAACTTGGGCAAGCACCTAGGGACAGAGAGAAAAACCTACTATATAAGTACTGTTCACTACTACAAATCAGATACTAGTTTCAATTCTACACCATGAAGAAAATACTTTTTCTACTCCGGGTTGATTCTTAAAAAAGCTTCCAGTAGCAATCTAAACTGTGCTCAATATTTAAAACCGAGATCCCTCTCTATCCTAGTTAAGAGGATCACTTTACTGCAATCGTAGGAGTTCTTAGTGGTCATTCTCCAATACGGCAAGGTTGAAAATTTTGATTGACGCTAACTGTTAAAGTTGTATGGAGAGGTGCAAACACCCAGGCATGAAGGAAAAACCGCAGAGGAAAGTGTCTCGACTAAGCACCATCGTTAGTCTTTATTTCCACTGGAGCAAATTCAGTTTGTTTTACATTTCTCAAACCACTGTTGAAATTTTTCACACAACTGTAGTAATTTTGCGCTATAAGTATCAAAAAGAATAAACTCTCTCGTTTATTCACATACTTTTTTCAACATTTTCATTTCCATGAGATAAATATTCGCTCGCTCATTTCGTGCATTACATCGTCAATCGGCGCCTTAAAGAAGTGAAATTTAACGGTGTTGCATAAGAAAAAGATGTGCTTCAATGTAAGCAGCAAATCAAATATGTTAATGTGCCAAAAAGTACGAATTAAGATTTTTCTTGTTTCTCAACGCACTTGCCCAACGACTGGCCGGATGATTGGCTGTGGGCATATTTCACACATGCGCACTGCATAACCACCGATCAGTCAAAAGATAAATACAGTCATGCCCAGTGGTGATTGCTTGATCAATGGGCATCGTTAACTCTGCAAAAATTACTTCAAAAAAATTCGAAAAAAATCCGAAATCAGAAAAATCAAAAACAAAAAGATCCTAAAAACCAAAGAAGAGGTATGCAGTAAGAGCAACAGGTTGTGGTAGCAACAACACCTCAATGAATATGCCGGCAACGCGCGTTTCCCAGCCACCGAAACAATGACAAGAAATAATAAAAAGGAAACAACAATAATAAATGCAAAAACCCGCGAAAGAGCCGCACAAGCCGAGAAGACAGTCATCGGCCACGCTGGTCAGCCGGCACGCATTGATTGTGCGATAAAAACGCATCGTTTTAGGCTTTTTCTGCTGGCGCCGCTGCTGTTGCTTTTGTACGTGCGCCGCACAGTGCGCTGGAATTCTGACCATCGGCGATTGTCAACATGAAATATTTATAAAAGTTACCGTTTAAAAGTTACCATTTTGACCTTTCTTTGCTCATTTTTAACAGCGCTCGGTGCATTGCTGTAATCATTACGGCTTACCGCTGCGAAAGCAGATGACTTTCGATTTCATTTTCACTTTCGTTGCATGCAACCGCCACCGCTGCTGTTGCTGTTGCCGCTGCTTCTTCTTGTTCCGCCACTTCTAGAGCCAGAAATATGCCGCTATGCCGCGCATGTCAGGTGATTTCTTTCACTTTTCACCGCCGTTCAATTCATATTTTCTGCCCGCCATTTAAACTTTGATGTTTTCACTTTTCTTGCTGCTCCCATCACACACACATATACAAACATGGGGCAAATCGTACACACATCGTCTGTCGCCTGTCAGCCTTACACACAAGAAATCTTTGTCTCCGCAATTCGCAACTTTTGGTTGTGAGGATTTAACCTCTTTTGTTATTGTACCTTATTAAGCTTCTTTTGTTTTATTTCAATATGTTTGAGTTTTTTATTATTTGTTGCACTTCTTTCAATTCTTACCGAAATGGTAAAACTCATTTCAATAAGTGAAAACTGCGCAATGTCCAAATGTAGTGGCGGCAGCGGCAGCGGCAGCGTGGAATTGTCATCAAATGCCTGCGAATGTTGTCAATAATATGCCACATACACTCACACACAAACACAAACACATGGGCATGCACCACGTGCAGTTTGGATCTTACAAATAGCAAATGTCACATCACTATATGTGTGTGGGTGTGTGTGATTGCTTTATATTTGCTGCCTCAAATGCTAATCCCCATATGCCGTTTTATGTGTCTGCGTGTGAATGTGTGCAAGTAAACTTTATTTTGCATATGAGCACACGAGACAGAGTTCATCGCACGTTAAATGAAATTCAAAACAAGCAAAGTGCTCAGAAAAACTCCCAAAAACACAATCGCGCTAACTTTGTGCAAAAAAGAAGAATTAACTAAGTTAAAATAAATAATTACTTGAATACGAGAAAACTGAGCGTTTGGATCGCTGCACTTTGAGAAATTTTATAGAGTTTACGCAAAAGATGGCTAGGACAAGGTATTGGGTGTCTCAAAACTGCACAACCGGGGTAATAAAGAATAACAATGACTGGTTAAGGGAACTCGAGAGCATAAGCCATGAAAGCAACGTTAAGCAATAAAGATGGATTTGTAATTGTAGATACAGAGTTATGTAAGAAACCACAAGACAGCGGTGTTCCGACTTGTTCCCATTCTACTGGTGATTGCTACTATCTTTCGAGCAACATATTGTACAGAGCTATTTTCCAGGGAGTGGATCTCAATAAAATCGCAATCACACACAGCCTGGACCTGTAGCCAAGGCGTTAGGTCCGTTCAAGGGTGCCAGCTCGCCAGCATTCCTTAAAATTATTTAGGAATGTATATGGAACTCGTACTGTTACCATCACCTAAACCTCTACCTTTTGGAAAGACGAAATAACTACTTTTTGCAGTGCATAGCAAAGTCATAGATCGATTGTTGCAACAAATAAAATGTATGGACCATTTTTTTCTAACTGCTGGCCTTTCAGAGTCTCAGTTTTCCACGGTTACACTTCGATCGACTTACTTGCGTCGTTTTTCCCCTTTCCATGCGTTTCATACAAGTCCATAAAGAAGAAAACGCTCAACACTGCTCCTCAATTCAAGAAATGTGGGTTACTGGCGCTTGTTTTAGGATATGAGATCGTGTCTTGAGATTTTTATCGCGACTATGATACAACACAAACAACCAGCAACGAGCAAAAAATTAGGATATCGAACACACACACATATACACATACAAGTACATGGCACAACCGATCACATAACTGGCGGTGTTGTTGTTTCGTTGTTGTGGGGGTAGGCAAAGCAGCGGGAGCGGCAGCAGTCGACAACTGACTCACAGTTGGAGGGCCGCGCCACAAGGCTCATGAAGCGAGCGGGCAGTTGCGCAGAGGAAGCTGCTGCACGCTAGTTCGATTAGCGGCATCCAAGCGAGCAGCTGGAATTGAAGCCGCCAGCGGTGTCTGGCAATGGTCGTGGCCGAGGCGATCGCGTTGCGACATAAATAGGGTTTTACGCGAACAACCGCTGCACCGACAAGCAGTCAAAGTACAAGCGAATGAGTGCGCGAACACTTAAAACATCGGAGACACTTTGAAAGCGCGCGAGGCGAGGCGGTGGTGGTGGGCGGGTTCTCGAATTGTTTTGGATTGTGAATCGCAGATCCACTTGGTGTAGCCGCTTTGAAATGAAAATTGATCATGGTAGGAAAACACATGCAGTCGCTATGCTTAGGTCGCACGTTGCACTGGGTGTAGTGCGGGGGGCGCCGCTGTGTTGTGTGACTCAGTTTTCTTTGTGGCGATTGGGACGCAAGTTTGTTAAATTTTTGCTAACCTTTTGCATTTTTTAAATTTATTTTGTTTCAGCTATTTTATTTACCTATTTTTGACAGCATTGTTTTCGTATATTTGTTTTTGTTTTTGCCTTCTTCGTATGCGATTCGTTGCCTGGTGTCTTTTCATTTCAACTGAAGCACTGTCTTTTCGCTTTGGCAACATAAATAATGCACTTTGACAATTTTTGCATGTTGTCGTTTGTTGTATTAACAATAAGAGCCGCAACAACAACAACAACAACAAGAAAAAGAACTAAAACGGAAAACAAAATTAAAAGCTTAGCAAAAAGAAGTATGTGATTTTATTCACGGGTGGAAATACAAAAGCAACATCTTTTTGTTATTATAACTAGACAAAAGCAACAACAAGAACTACTTTACAATATACAGCTCATTTCGATTTTTGTGGCAAAGCAAAAAAATAGCAAATTAAAAAAATACAAAAAAAACCAACGGTAACACAAAACGAAAACGAAATTAACAACAAAATAGTCACGGATTTTTGACCTGCGTTGCCATCGGACTTTGCCTGCAACTTCAGTTTTGCAGCCAGCTAGGTATGCAGCTTGCCGCTTAGTGTTTTGGCGTGGGGTTGAAGATCTTTCTTCCACGATTTGTAAACAAACGTTCGAGCAATGAAACAGGAAAGGATTAGTATACAAAATCAATAATGACAAACAAATTTCAACAACAACAACGAAAACTGGAGAAAAAAGCAAAATTAATCGCCTAAAATGTTAACTTCTTCTGTGTTGTTTGCCGCTGCCGCCACAAAGTCGACACGCTCCACTAGGCGGCCACACGATAGCTATTAGCACTGGCGCGACGCCACAAACCCACTGATGTAAGGATGATCCATAAGTATGTAGATATATGTATATGTATTGTAACTAAATATAACAAGGCTTGAGCGGATTTCAAGTGGACAAAAGCAAAACGCAGTGAAAAAAACTTTTTATTCAAATAAATAAGGTAAATATGACAAAACGTGGCACGAAGTACTTGAGAACCAACCAACATATACATACACACATATGATTAAGAATATTTTCTTAGAACTAGACTAGACAAAGGAAGTAGACACTGTTAAGGAAATATAAATAGTTTCTAGTGAAAACCAGGAAGAACAGACGATCCAAACACTTTGGCGTGATGGGAAGCATTTGAAAAGCTTTGCTGGAAGATATTCGGTACTTTGATTTCGCGTTGAATTAGTGTGGTGCATATAAGCTGCAGTTATTTATTTTTCACATTATAAAAAGCTTTAAAGCTTAGAGTTAGTAGGTATGAATTAGTTTGCAGAAACGAAGATTTCAGGCCACTTAATACTCTACAAAGAGGATTTCCCACAACATTTATAATTATTTTCAAAAGATCGCTTGCAGTATTACTTTTGGAAAACAAAATCAAGAAAAAACAATTCCTTCGACTGCTTCGAAGCTAAAATACCCTTCACAGGTGATTTGGTTATACGGCCAACGGTTTGCATCCAACGGATTTGCTATATTGTAGCGCTGTCTTTAAAAATAATCAATGCCAAATTTTGTGCAGATACCTTGACAAATAATAGAGTTTTCCATATAAAGACTTGAGTTTGATAAGTCAATTGACAGCTATATGCTAAAGTGGTTCGATATCAACGGTTCCGACAAATATGCTGCCTGGTGAGAAAAGGACATGTGCAAAATTTCATTTTGATATCTCAAAACTCGACTCAGTTCGTCACTCTGATCATCTTCTTGTGGGTGTTGCAAACATCATGGCAAACTTACTGTACTCTGTGAGTAGTGATGAATATTTTATAGCAACCAGAAATATAACTAAATCTGGAAAGGAAACCGGCCAATGGTTTGCATCCCAAATCCACCAAAAAAGTTTTTTTTAGTTTTTTCTAGCCAAGTTGTTTGATATAAACTTTATTATTACGTTATTCTTTTATGAAAGTCTTTATCTTGATCAGGCTTGGAGAGAAATCGACGTGTGCAAAATTTAAGATCGTTATATACCGACCTTACCTTCTAGTTGTTACAAACTTTGTAAATTCTCAAACTCAATATATCCTGTTCAGGGTATAAATATCAAGAAGAAAATAGTTCTCCATAAAAAAGTCTATGGACCACCTAAGAAATAATTTTTAACTTATATGGCAACTAAGTTGCTCAGGCTTGAACCTGTAGACCAAATGGAGACCTAAAAAATCCTTACATTTTCACTATTATTGGCTGAATCTTAGAATTATGCCTTAATTTTACCGAAATTGTGAATGGAATAACCGTACAAAACTCGGAGTAAGTATATAGAGAGGACATTTTTAAGAATACCGTTGATATATCTAAAAGACGTTTTGAAGAAGTTATCTTCGTTTGTGGAAGGAGTCTTTAACCTGCTTTTTGATAAACGATCTTTAAAACTTTAATCAATAGCTTTTGGATTTCACAATTTTACCTTTGGTTGCTGGGAAGCAATGGCTATTATTGAAAAATCGTTCCTTTGACCTCGTAGTGAAAGTGTAAATCCCAAGATAAGATAACAGCGTATAAAATACATTTCTTATGAACAATCAACAAAGTATCAACATAATCCATTTTTCTAAAAACTATTTATTTGTATTCTGAGAAAGTTCGAAGCTTTCACCATAAGTAATATCTACATTCACGGTGACCTATTGATAAGTTAAATTTTTAATCACAAAATCAAACATTTTTAAAAGCTTTTCGTGGTCTAGTTGATATTTACAAAACAACGAGCTCCGCGGGAATTACTAAACATTTTCGTAAGCTTTTTAGGTTCATCAGAAGATATTTAGATTGTAATTTTTTCGCAGCCAGCAATCAAATAGTCAACGGTTCCCAAAAAAAGTTTTGGATTTCGATATAGAAGAATGATCTATGCTTTAGATAATTATACTAATTTTGAAGCAAAATGGTGAAATTTCCAGCTTAATTATACATATCTGAGTGAGATTTAACGGTAATTTCCATTTAAAATATTTCCACAAGCACACTCTACCCATTCACTTAAACAATTAGAAATTGTCATAAGCAGTTGCACACACTTACTCAGCAACAGCCACATATAGATTAGCATGTCGACGCCGGACAGCATGACATGTCGCTCATTTTATACTAATTTGTATACAACAAAAAAAAAGTGATTGCGCCGATCATGAATAACTCTATGTATTTCCATTTGTTGTGTTCACTTGGCCAATTGTGTGGTCAAACGATTAAAATCTCATTGCCCAAGACGCAATGCCATATAATGTTGCAAGGAGCAAGCAGACAGTAAATGCAACAACATCCACAATTGCAATGCTGTCAGGGCTAACTGATGTTAGCGTTTTTTGGCTATCGTTTGTTAGCGCCAGCTTCCCACCGCCGCCCAGGCTGCGCGCCACCTCGCGAGCGCCGTGTTGCCTTGAACGACGCGTGCTTGCATTGCATGTTGGAGGCGACGGCCAAATTATAGATTAAACACCCACAAGTACACAATTGACCGCAACGAGACGCGAAAACCGAAAACTGAAAACATTTACATGTCGCATGTTTTTACTTTTGTTGCTCGTTTTTCCTCGGGTAGATTTTGATTTTTCGGCATTCAAACTGTTTTCACTGCTGCGCCTGGGCTGCTGCGTCGGAGAGGTGAAAGTGTTGTTGCATTTTAAATGTTTTTCTCCTTTGAATGCGATTAGGTGACTTGGTCTAACCGCAAAAGCGGCATGTGGGCGTGTGAAGGTAAGGAAGAAATTACGTTTTCGGTAAGGCAGTAAATGAGGTAAAACAATGAGGAAGAGGCTAAATTACAAGTTGTAATTTAAAAACAATGGAAATTCTTTTTTTTCGCTTAGCTCCTATTTAACTGTTTTAAAGAAATGTTCGCCGACAAAAGCCAACAAATAATTAGCGAACGAGATTGCCTGTGAGTTAAGTTATTTCTAACTTTACCTACATACTATTATATATAGGTGATAGTGATACCGCACACTGATTACTCCTGTGCTTACATACGCTAGCAAACCTGGGCGTTACGAAAAGCTGATGAAAACAAGCTAGAAGTTTTAGGACGAAAGATTTTGCGCAGCATTTGTGAAGCTATTTGCGATGATGGCTTATGGAGAAAGCGATATAATCACAAGCTACAGAATTTGTATAAGCACCCAAATATTGCAACAACCACGACGAAAACTATACAGAAATAACAGGAGCAGAGGCAGACGAAAACTTAGATGAATTGATGGTATGGACCAAAACCTTGAAGCGCTGGAATTACGATGCTGGCGAATTCAAGCAGGGGACAAAAATAATTGGAGAACTAAATTGCAGCAAGCGAAGACCCGCACCGGGTTGTGGAGCTAATGATGTTGATGATGATAGTGCTCGTATGTACATAGGTGTTATGTTGCAAGAGACCCTGATCAGCGTCATATACACCTAGTTGAACTGTGTCCTTAATTGATCGTTTTAATCGAGCTGTGTATTCCCATAATATATTTTTAATGTACCTATAACAGCCTGTCCTCTTTCCCTTTCTCTAGCGGCTTTAACAGAGTTGTAGTGCGCAAATTACCTTACTCAAATGAAAATAATTTTAAAACCTTTAGTAAGCGCACTTACTCTCGAATTTTAACTTCTTTCTTTGCGGCGTTTGAGTCGACTTGAACCCACAAATGGAGGGTTGAAAAGTCGATTCCGAATGTTTCGGAAGCTCTCCATTTCTTACGGAGACCTCTATTAGAGAAACATCAAGCTATTCGGATGTTCTGAACAATGTGGCATCTCTATTTTGTATACAATGATAGTCGCAGTTATTAATCGCTAAAAGCATTGATGTTAGAATCTGTGTTAAAAAAAAATTTCCACTTGAATAATGAATTTTTTTAATGCTGACAATGCCTACTTTTGTTTCTCTCAATTTCAAATACAAAAACAACGGAATGATTTTTGAGCCGCATGGAAGATTTTCATAAGGGTTTTTCCCTTTTCAAAATTGTTGTTCCATGTGCATCCTGAAATGTATACGTCAAAACTTTGCCAGCCGAATCTTGCTTCCATCTACGGTTGAAATCGGCTTATCACGGTCAGTCTACTCCGATCAAAGTCGATTGTTCTTGGATAAAAACGATGGAGTTATGACACCATTAAAAAATCCTCGATTTCTTTTTTTTAGGTAGATTTTGAACTCGTGGTGTGCAAATATTTATGATCAGAATTCTCCCCTTGGTTCGTCGTCTTTCGTACTTTAATGACCTTTACGTAATTCAGCAAACCACTTAAGAAATGACCTTGCGCAAAGCACGGATAATGTTCATCAAGCCATCTTTCTTATATAAAACAATAAAAAACGTTAACTTCGGATGCACTGAGACAAGAATTTGATTCTGATTGTTTAGTTTGTATGACGGCTATATATGCTATAGTTATCCGATCTGAAAAATGTATGCAAACATTGCGTTGTTGCCTTAGATAATACCCCTTACCGAATTTCGTGCAGATATCTTGTCAATTGAAAAAGTTTTCCATGCTAGCACTTTATTCCGAACATTCAGTTTGTAGGGTAGCTCTATGCTATAGTGGTCCGATATCGGCGGTTCCAACAAATAAGCAACTGTTTGGGAAGAAAAGAACATATGAAAATTTCATATGGATATCTCAAAAACTGACTAACTAATTCGCGTATATACAGACAGACGGACATGGCTAAATCGATTCATTGAGATATATATTTTATAGGGTCTCCGACGTTTCCTTCTGGGTATTACAAACACGTGGCAAACTACCGTTTAGACTATAAAAAGTGTCAAAACTTGCGTTACTCAAAACGTTAGATCTCAATAACCAATTGTCTGAGTGCCTTGAAACTTTTGAACAAAGCTAAGCACAGACATATTTAGAATTTATTTCTTGAAACAATCTCGATTAATTACCACTTCATGGAAACTTACTTGACAAAATTTAGTAACAAATAACATAAGCTACAACATATTGTTGAACAGCTAATGAAGGCCACAAATTCTACTTGATATTACGTCATGTCACACATGCGCACTATTGCATAGAATAAGTGCCGCGCACGAGTACATCCGCCCAACAGACTTGTTGGAAGTAAAAGAATTTCCATATTAGCACTTAGTCACCTTGAAATTGTAATAAAATGTTAATAAAAATGCAATCTTGAAATGCAATCAATCACAACAACAGCAGCAACAAAGCGAACAGAGCTACAACACACACACACACACCAATGAGCGTGGAAGCCATGAAACACAGCCAACGCACGTGTCAACAGCCAGAGCCAACGCTAGTTATTGTTGTTGTTTTTGTTGTAGCTGCAATTGCAGTTGATACAAGAAATTGTCTTTGAACGCGGCGCAACGAAAAAAACTATCATCAATAGAGTTTCTCACCTGGCAGCACTTCAACATACACACACGCGCACATGCATATAACTACTTATAAGCAGCGACGGTGGCATACGCTTACGCGTGGAAATCCCAATCACACTTACGCCCACAACATAAGAGCGTGCCGCAGTGGCATGGCCCTGCGTACACGTTTGTACCGCGCATGCATTCGCCATTCGCATTGAGCTTTCATCGAGGACGCCTTGAACGCTTTTGCTGTTGTTATTGTTTTTGTTGGGCGCGCTGCCATTGTCGATGTCAATGCCTTGACATTCATACTCAACTAGTGGCAAACACTTAGGAGGTACACAAACTTCTACTATATGTGTATGTTTGTGTGCGATGCTAAACTACGTCGCATATCGTGTATTATCTATCTAGTGACTAGCAATGATGTCAGTGCGTTCGTTTAGCTATCTCTTTGCATGGTTGCCCAATCATCTACACACACTCTTATACATATTAATGTTTGTATGTATGCATATTACAAAGTTGCATAAATAATTTTCTCAATTGAATATTAAACTTTATTGCCGCTACCATGCAGCACTGTAAGTTGAAGTGGCTGCAATTGCCGTTGTTGTTGTTGTTGCGGTGTGAGCTGTGTTGGTGGCACCAACAACCAATTAGATGGCGTAGGTTGGCAATTTTATTGGGTTTTGCTGCACATCCACCATGATTATTACGGTGGTTGTTGTAGTACTTATTGTTTTTGTCGCTATTTTTTGCTGACATTGCTGTTGTTGTGCACTTTCCGCACCAAAATTGTATTTACATTAATTTGTTTTGTAAATTATGTGGTACAATAATAACAACAACAACAAAACAGAGCTAATGGCGCCTTTTGCAAGCACCTTTGAAGCGGTGAGCTGTAAGTTGTAAGGCAAACATTTGCGCAGCGCAACATTAACGGTTACCAAAAACACATGTATACACATATAAGTGTGTGTGTGGTGTCGGCAGTCAC
This sequence comes from Bactrocera oleae, assembly GCF_042242935.1. Classification (NCBI taxonomy): domain Eukaryota; kingdom Metazoa; phylum Arthropoda; class Insecta; order Diptera; family Tephritidae; genus Bactrocera; species Bactrocera oleae. Next base: position 41,537,833 of record NC_091540.1, on the reverse strand, counting down.
TCGTTGGAGCATTGCATTCGTGCCACATTGTCATGCAATTAATTTCGCGCTAACAACGCTGACGCATTCCTGTTGCCCATTGCCCACTGCCTGCTGCCTTTTGCCAGCAGCTTACTCAGATTTCACAGCAATACCGTGCGCGTTGAACACACCGCGCGCCAATCACATGCTTGCAACAGTAAATATTTTTCACAGTCAATCGCAGTTGCGGCCACAGAAACAGGAAACAGGAAAGCGTAAAAATCCGTTATCAGCGCATGCAAATCGCATCGTTTGCAATCAGCGCTCGGCTGAAATTCCGCCAGTGTGCCCCGGCATCTGTTGCAAGTTGAAAATACTTTCTGATTTTTATTGATTTATATGCTTTTCTATGCTTTTATATTATAAGCTGCTTACCACATTATGCAACATTTAATTACACAAGGCTCTGACAATGGATCAATGGGGTTTATTTAAGTGCTATAACTGTAGTTAACAGGTCTTCGAAGAGCCTGCGATTTGAGTTTATGGAGCTTTGAGCACAATTAGCAATGGCTATGTTCGGGTTCATACTCTTGTAACTTGCGTTAAGTATTTCGTATATGGGAAATAGGTGTTGACCTGATTTTATCTAGTTTTGGCTTTACGACATATTATTAACAGAAAACATGTAAAGAAGGCCTAAGTTGGGATATAACCACACATTTCATACTCGAGCAACTTGCAAGGATCAAATCCGGTGAAATTCCTTAAATTAATTAATTTTATAAATATATAACTAACACTGACCGACATATTAAGCATTGGGTTTGTTAGAGTACCGAAAATCATTATATGTGGTATATGAGGGTTTGGGTAATTCGTAGACGAATATCACATATTTTCGGCATTAAACTATAGTATGTTCAATATTATCCGTTCCGTTACTTTTGTTAAGATATCTTATATATTGACCCATGTATACGGTACAAAGTCAATCATAAGTTATAAAATCTTATATTTGGTATATAAGAGATAGGGATAGAATTGAACCGCTTTTATAAATGTTTGACCTTACCACAGAAAAATATGATATCTGAGTTTCATTAAGGTATTTCACATACCATCACAAATACATGCGGGATAAAGTCAACCAATTAATCCTGATATTCGTTAAAAGCGTGCAGGCAAATTTTAAACCGATTTTATCCATTTTATGCACAAAGATACATTGTGATAGGAAAAACACGTTTTTTCAATTTCATTAAGATAATTCGAGTATATGGGACTAAGGGAATTATTGATCTGATTCAACCCATTTTTGGCATATAGACATCATATAAAGATTCTCTCAGAGTTTCTACAGATTAACAGATATTTTCAATAAAAAAAAATTAGAATAATTTCTGGTCGTAAGCTGGCACACTTTAAAGTCAGTATTCGGGCAAAATTTTATGTCGAAACATTTATTGTACCATCTCGGATTAAAATTTCTTATTTCTGGCGAATATATTTATAGATTTATCGGGCTTTTAGTAGTTTTTAACAGTACCATTATATGAGGAGTGGGCCGGGTTATCATCCGACTTCATCCAGTGTTACAGAGTCAGTAGTCGTGCTTAAGTGATTTTTAATGAGCGAATTTTGGTTTTATAGCTGTATTAGCTTAGGAGATAGATTAGGGGCCACGCCCATTTTTTTCAAACTTTTTAGCCCACAGGTGCCTCATGCTACTGCGATCTCTTGTGCCAAATTACAGTTCGATATCTTAATTAAGTGCTTAGCTATTGCATTTTCGATTAATGGGGTTTTGTGGGCAAGGCAGTGGTCCGATTAGGCGAACTTGTTCTCACTTTTTTGCCAAGGAATACATGTACAAAGTTCCATTACGATATCTCAATTTTTGCTCAAGTTACAGCTTGCACAGAAAGACGAACGGTTTAAAGTCAAGTGGAAAGGCGGAAACCAATATATGGGGTATATTAGGGTCAGAGAAAGAGACGGGACATTGCTGAGGTACACTTAGAACATATTTTCAAGCAATTTTTTTAATATATAACTCCCACATTCAACGACATGTTCGGCATAAAGTTTGTTAGAATAACGAAAATCAATGTATAACATATATAAATAGGAGTTGGGGGTAGTATTGATCCGATTTTATCTATTTTCAGCAATGCCACATATTATTAACATGCCACGTACAAATAAAATGCTCCCTGGGTTTCATTAAGGTACCTCACATACGATCCCGAAAATTCGTTCGAAAATTCTGATACTAGTTATATAGGGGCTCAATTTTATCCATTTATTATAAAAACACGCTCGCGCTAGTCTTAACATGGCACACTTCAAAAGGATAATTCGAGCAAAGTTCTATCCCGTTATATTATATTTATTGGTGCTTTATTTGTATTTAAAATTGTGTTATATGAGAAGTAAGCGTGGTTTTAGTCCGATTACCTTCATTTTCGCACTTTAACATGGAATATTATAAGCGTGATATGTAATGAATTTAGTTAGAATCGATCGAACAGGTTTCGAGATATGTGATTTCACCTAAAAGTGAGCGGTGCCACGCCCGCAGTTTAATTTCGACACCTGCACCTATAAAGCCCTCTTGTGTCATTCTGGATGTAAAATATAATGTCTCTGACTTCTAGTAATTATTAATAAAACCGTTATATGGGGAGTAGTCGAAGTTATCATTAAATTTTACCTATTTTCACACTATGGTAAGAAGAATTGAAAAAATGTATCCTGCGCAAATTTGGATTATCCTGCTGACCATTTATATATACATAACCCTCTATCTAACTCGATTATTTTTAGGTGATACAAACAATCAATAGGTGAACAAACTATTACTTGTATACTCTGCAGCCACATGTTGCAAGAAAATAATAAAGTACTAAGATAATTTTATGCCATTAATGATTTGAATAAAAATCGTCAATTTTCAATGACCCGGTGCAGGAGTTTGGCTATAGTGCAGTGAATATTACCTTCGAGCTCCTAAAGCATGGCTGATTCATTGGCGTAAACCATACCGCCAGAAAAAATAATCTAGAGGCGTTAAATAAAGGAAATTTTTCAAAATCATTTTCTAAGCAGGAAAATGGGACTCGACGAGAAGATGGACTCACGTTCAAGAGCATTACGTAGTTTCTGTACTTACCGGATTTGTTAACATTTTCTGTAGAATGATGAGTTGAAATTTTGTGGACACAACTCTTTTAAAGACCACATTGATAATCTCTCTCTTTCTTTTGATTTTGTGGTGTCACACACAACACTAAGGCAATAATAAATACTGCCACTTACAACACAAAGGCAGTTAATTTGTATAAATCAATGAAAATTTTCGAGGAACACTGATTGTGTTGCAAGCATTGCTGGCGCATTGGTAGCACCCAGGATGCAGAAGGACTTCCTCATTTCGGCTGCTTGCAACATTTATAAATTACTTGATCAATTAACACTAAACGCACACACACTCACAGAGAGATACATATATATATATATATGTATGTAGAGGGTTGTGCTTCGTGTCGTTGTTGTTGTGTGTGTTTGTAATTTCGTTAACGGCTTTCAAGTCGCAATCAACGCGCCAACTAGACAATAATCAGCGGCATCGCAGCCGCCAACACACGGTGACAGCAATAAAAAAAACAATAATAACAACAACAACAATGAAAAGTGAACAACAACAACACCAATAAGAGCTAGTGCTCACCGGCCTTTTTTGGCATATATTTGGACAAAATGCTCCTTGTGGGGTGTGCAAAGTGCTGAGATCTCAACGCAAGCGATTTATCTTCATTTGCATACGAGCGGCAATTGACACACGAAGAGAGCGCCGCCCGCGTGCAAATTGTCATATGTTAACGGTGACATTGGTGTTGCTAATGCAAATCTGTATGTTGCAAGATTCGATGTTGTTGTTGTGCTATTTGTAGTGGGTACTGATGTCACTGCCATATTCGTGTTGTATGCTTTGGGGCAACAATTTCAGTAAAAAAAACAACAGTGATATCTTTTTTGATCAAAAAATTAATAGATATTCAAAACGAAACTGATATCAAATCTGTTCATGCCACCGCCTGCAACGTGCCACACTCGCTCGCCTCTTGCTTTCAGCGCCACATTGTCATTGCTGCATTCGGTTTCCAAGCGCAGCTATATGTATACCTATTTATGTGCGTAGCTCACCAGCCTCCAACCAGTCGCCCTTTGCAACACCTCCCACCCGCCTCACTGCCTTCGAAAAACTATAATTTGAGCGCGCAACATTAATTCGCCATTTGACGCTTGCAGACATTAGTCTCTGTTGCAAACGAAATTTGTTGTACACATTGTCGTAGTAGCGTTGCAACAGCTACTGCAGCGACTACTGTTACTCGCAACACCGAAAATTTCTGCCCGACCAATTAATAATTCCTTTTTGGTATTTTCTGCAACTGATAAGCGTAGATAAAAGGGACATGAAATTCAAATTTAAAAATTGACCAACAACAACAAAATTTCACGAACTATAGACACAGCGCCAAAGTGGTGAACAGTTTATGTTGCCATTTGTGGTTGGCCGCCATCGCCCCTGCCACTTTGATTGCCATGAAGGAAAGGCGAATGGCCCAAAAGAAAAAAAAAGAAAATGGAGCAAGGCGAACACCGAAGTGCTTCCGTATTTAATAACTGTTGGGTGGGTGGTGAGTGGAAAGGTGTGGACGAGCGAAGCGAGCACTTTAGTTATATGAGAAGAGCCTTTTAGGAGTTCGCTAATTGTGGAAAAGAAATTTTGCTCCACATTTGTGAGCTATGGATTTGCAGGATTTTGCTACTTTCCGTGTCTTGTGAGCTACAAAAAGCCCTTAAATGGGACTTTGGGGAATCAAACGCTCAAATTAGCTAAAATAGCAAAGGAAAGTTTATATCGAGACCATTTGGTGATTTCAACAAAATGTTGGCCAAATGTACGCAACGGATCCGTTCGCATATCTCCACCCGTTTACGTCAAATTTCGGCTATAGTGCGCTGAATATTGTCTTTGAGCTCCTAGAGCGTTGCTGATTGATTGGCGTAAACCATACCTCAGAGAAAATCACATGATCTTAGCGGCAGTTTGACTGGGACATATCTTGAAATTAACGAGTCGCCAAACTTTCCACGTATGTTTCCATGTTTAGACATGAAACATGAGGCGGTGCACCGTCTGGTTGGAAATATAATACAGATCGTCTGCGTCGATTTCATGAAATTATGGGAAAAATAAAATAAGTTGGTTCCCATAATTTCCAGCGACCAATCGGCAAAGCTACGACGCTTCAAATGGTCTGTCGGCTTCAGCTCTTGTACTAAAACAATCTTGAATGGATGCAGAGCAAAATCCACCAGCAAAATTCGTCATGGTGTCATCGGAGAGAGACGCAACTGGCCAAACGGCAGCGATATTTCCTTGACTATGGGCTTTTCATGATAACTCTTACATGATGAAATGGCAAAACTGACTGAACACACTGAATGAATTTTACGCAATTTTTGAAGTGTCGTAAAAAAAAGGCAATCAATATTTTTACGATCGATTTTTTTATCAGTTATTTATTAATTTGACAAGAGTACAGAAAAAATATTTTTAAAAAAATTTAAGTTTTTTTATTTCCTCCTCTTTTTATAAAAATAGTAAAACTTTAAATTTGCGGATGAGGCTAGTTCATACAATATTAAAGATTCTCTGCGAATTTCAAATAAATCAGTCCAACAGAACTCGAGAAATCGTGGGTATCGTATTGAACAAGTCTGGTCTGAGAAAAACGCATTTCAAGTCTCGCGTAAAGTCTTTTGCTCGATTAGACATAGCAGGGTCAGTGAAATGTCTATATCTCCGAAAATAATTTAAATTTTCAAAAAAAAAGTCTTTCATTGGCATATCCTTAAATAGCTAAACTTTAAAATTATGAAAAAATCGTTTTTTTTTCACATTCTACACTAGACCCTTAAAGGGAGAATTGTTTTTAGATTACAGATAATGTAACTCGAAAAATATGTTAACTTATTTTGTTAAACACTTGATAATTTCTAAAGGGTAAATATTAAAAAATAGTAATTGCTCTAAATAGAGTTGTTATCTACTGAGGTTCTTCAGACGCTAGTTGTGGTGTATAATAGCGTAGTTAATGTTCGGCAAGAAGTATTAAAGACAGTACAGCATAGCTGAAGGTTAGAAGAAATCAGAGTTTGCAATATGGTAGAGTATTTTTTTCAAAAAACGATTCTATCTACAAAAATGCCATATTTCTTCAGTTAAGAATGACTCACACCTGTTACGCATTTTGAATCAGTTCAAAGTGAGAAAAAGGCGACTAAATAACTTCATTGAAACGAATGAAAATTGTATACTCCAAGATATGTAAGATCGTCTGTGACTTTAAAGATAACGAGTTTCTGGTTCTAAGGACATCTGAAAGCGTGTAAATTCGGTTACCAAGCCGATGAAAATCGGTCATTTCTCTTTTTAATACAGAGCTGGCCGAAGGTTATCTTGAAACATAAACAGGGTGAACTTAGCAAGATACACTCAAATCATAGTTATATTAACCTTAAGTTATCGATTATGTTCTATTATTTGAAGGAAAAAAAAATATATATTTAAATGAAACTTTTAAATCAATCGAAATCATTACATAAATTTTACTACTTAAGTGAGTTTTTGATGCACTCTTAATTTATTTAAGACACTCCTTTCCAACAAACTTAAATACTTACAAATTTCTATAATTTTATGTAAGCCGACGCGCTTGTTTAAAAGTGTTTATAAAGACCTAAACACATATGGAAAATATCTCCAAATTGAGCGCGAGAATTCCTTAAACTCGCAGTGGTGCTTTTAAATAAGTCCGTTAAATTATGCAGACTCCGAGTGAAGACAACGGATCCAACACTTTTTTGTGCAACAACAACATTCACACCGCATATAAAACGGCTTTTCATCAGCCTATGGCACATACAACTTAACTTGGGGAGGAACAGTTGCGGTTGTAAGCGTAATGAAGTAATTGACATATGCATTAGATTGAAGAGACATGACAGACGGACAACCAGTATTTGTCAACGACTAGAAGAAATGTCATTAAAATGAAAAGATAAACAAGCAACATCATAGTACGTACAAAACCACACATACAAAAAAATACTTAAAATCAAACGACAACAAACCGCTACGTTTATGAAAGAGTATGAAATGAAAATACACATACAAATACAAATACAAAAAGTTGATGTTGAAGAAGGCAAATACATATGAAAATTTATAAAAAAAAAATGGCTGTCAACTTGGATGAAAACATTTCATAGACTGATGTACAAGTACTCCTACATATATACAGTTATATCAATTTAACGAACATATACAAGTCCCATTCGATAAATACGGCGAAATGCGTCGGCAAACACGATGCGGTCGATATCAACCATATTTGTAAAAATGGCAAATTCTTTCACAAAGTGATTATTTTCATGTCACCATGTGAACCGCGTGCCGCAACGAAAATTTCAACAGACATTGTCAAACCTCCGATTATACTTTTGACATGAAAGATTACCTCATACGAGTAAAATGTAGCACTCGTTCGTTAGTTGAAGTAGTCAAGCCGCGCATCACATTTACTGAGTTGGGACAAGCACCTTTTAAAAAAGGAATTAGCTTTTTTTACGTGGACTACTTTCTAAACAAACTTAAGAAAGGCTAAGAAGAAAAATAAAAATTTCATAATTGCGTCTTTATGTTACTTGCCCAAAAATACCCAATCGAAACCCATTTCTATAATGGTAACATGAACAGTATTTGGGTTTTATGACTGTACCATGTCTTCATACTGACCAAAAGTTTTCGAATTTAAAACACAATTTTTGACAATATAGTCAACAAAAATCGATTTGAGTCCCAGATAGACTGCACTGCGACTTAAGATCTATTGTGGCCTCCCCTCTGTCACATAGACTCACATAGGCGAAGCACTCTGATATATTCCACGTTCTTGCTGGGCTTTATTGAGGCGATTTGATCCCTTTTCGGATATAAACATAGATTCAGGGATCTTCGTCCTGCATCTACAGACTGCTGTGCAGTCTAGAATCAGGTGCTCAAAAGTTTCCGGCTCCATGTCTTCATACATAAGTCTTATTAAAGTATCCATCGATCTAAAATTTTATCTGACTACAAAACCAATTTTAAGCCAAATATTTGTATGTAATGCTTTGGATGAACATTGCACTTCCAGTAAGTATTTTAATCAAATATGTTATGAAACTTCGACCAGATTTCACCCTTTGCCTAGTTGCTTCTTTTATGAGTTGCATTCAATATTCAATTATCACTGATGATTGAGTATCAAAAACCAATAATCTGTTGACATTTTCATTGCGCCTCGAAATTCCATTCGCAGATATGTTTTTGAAGCGAGCGAAACTCAAGAATAAATACTTCACTGTAGAAGTTTCATAATAAAAAAATTGTTCGATCAAACTTTCAATGTTTTATGTCTTATTGGGGTTTAAAGTATTGTAGTAAACTACCCGAATAACCAAACACGATAAATTAATGACAAATTTATTTCAGAAATAATAGTTTTTAGCATCTTTAAAAATTTGTACAAGTAGTTTTTGTGTCCTGAAGGTTTGATTGTGGAAAGGTAAGCAAAAGAAGCTTTTTAAAATATATTTTCCGTAAAATTAAGATGGAATTGCCCTGAGGTTTCATTGAATTTATAATATTATGTATTTTCTATAGAAATCTGGCATTAAATTTATTTTCGATACCCTGACTCGGACTCCATCTAACATATCTTCTAAAATTTATCCTTCCATAACCTAACGCATTTATCGAATGTGCCTCGTATTTGCACGAATAAATGAGTCAAGTTTACCTTGGAATATCAATGAAGTGGCAACTGCTGCGAGCGAACCGCAGACGCGAGATGACACCAAACAATGTAAAATCTTAATACAAAACGCATGCAATAAAATGCAATTCTATGGGCGCTATGACACCGTCACAGATATGCGGCTATGATAGCCTTCTTTTTCGCTGCCATTGGTTGTTGCTGTTCGTTGTTGTTGCCGTTTGGTTTTGATTGGTTTAGTTGGCTGTTGGCTGGACGTTACGTTGGCTGGTGGCTAAGCTCACTAACGGCTTGTTGCTACTATGTATGGTTACTATTAATGGTGTTGTTGTATTTACTGTTGTTGTTGTTATGGCAATGTCAATTGTAATGCCGCCAACTGTCAGTGCCGCCACCGCTGACAAGTGAATCTGTTTAAATAAAAACGAAAGTTGTAGTGCGTTACGAGCTCGGACCAACGGTCGGACGATCGGTTGCACAAAAGTACCATGCCAACAACAATGAGCAAATGAAAAAAGTGCAATTGTGGACATGAAACAAACGAGAATGAAAGTTCGTAGTTCGCACATCAGAAAGTGACAGATGAAAGAAAGCACCAGCTGGACTGTTGCTAGCAATCAAGACAAATACAACGCCAACAACAACAGAGAACACTGTTCATAACGCATGTAGTAACTGACAAGGCAATAAACGCTCGAAAACGCGCCGCTTGGTTGTCATGCAACAAAGCAACAACAACAACAATATGAAGGCACAACAAACAAACAGCAACAGCGGAAACATCAATTGTGTGCATATATGTTTGTATATGCATAAGTATAGGTGGATAGCTGAAGTAATGGACACATTAATTAAAAGTATGGCAATGTACCTGAGATCCGTTGGCTATTACTCCACAAACCATATTGACTAGAGTCACTGCTATGCGTACACGTGCCTTCGTCTGTCTCTCCGTCCGAATTCTTCACATTAAAACAATATTGATTTAGGGCTTCGTAATCTTTATCATCTTAAATGGGCCGATGACGGCTGTATTTGTCATTTTCTCTTTGTTGGCGGTTTCCTCTTATTTTGGTCGCACCAGTTCTTGTAGAAGCGACCGAGAAGAACTTCAATTCTACCGTCATATAATATATCTACGTAGTCCATCGAAAGAATCGAAATTTTTCCTTATATGGACAGATTTCACCAATAAGTGGTTTCTATTATCCCTTTCTCGCCTGTACATTTTGGGATGTAGTGTAAGACTACTTGGAGATTCTTAATAATGTTCAGCAAACCAGAGAACACTTAAATTCCTCTCCGGAACTATTTAACTGGTGTATCCTAGGTATACATATATCAGTCTCCACATACCCGTGTAACGAGATCTTAGCAAGGAAGTTGGTTGAAGTCTGCAACTATAACCGGCAGCATATGACAGCAACTTCATTTTCGGCTGCTTCAGCTTTGGTACTCTCCAAATTGTTGTTTGATTTGGTGGCAGCCATTGGTGCGCCAAGCACTAAAATTGGCGTACGTGAAGACTGCTCTTCGCCCCGCTGCTGCCGTTTACTGGGACCACGTAAATATCTATGGTACTTACATGCTTTCTTCTGCCTTCAACTTTTTGCAAGTGAAAAAAGATGGAACTACAAACACAATAGCCACTTTGACAGTTCCATTTATAGTCAACGTTAATGATGTGAATTCGCTAGGAAAGCTAAAAGGTGTTAAGGTTACTGCGATAACATTGTATGTACACAGTTACTGAAGAGTAGTAGTAGTAACTGTGATGCGAATTTCTTGAGAAAGAACGACACTTTGTTTCTGCAGACATGAACATCTATATAAATATGATTATTTTTCCTACAACAATATGACTCTTCTTTGAAGGACCAAGTGTGAAAAAACAAGTTCCTTCATGGAAACTTAAAGAGCACTAGTCACACAAATCTAAGCTTCCATTCGTCCACTTGACCTTTCCAAACCTGAGTCATTAATACGGATTAGATGCTATAACCAACATAACGGTAGGATTTTAGTTCCATGAGCTTTTTATCATAAGATTTGTCGTAAGGTTTATATAGCGCACTATTCCAATGTGTAACTTCTTCAAGAATTTTTCTCTGTAACACTTCAGTTTCTACACCAATTATTAGACTGGCCATAATGAGAAACTTGTAAAATATTGCCTTTGTCTATCGATACTTCCTCCAAACGCTTCTATATGAATGACGTACTCAGTCCAAATAGCACTCTGTGGTAATTTAAAGGAAACTTCATATATTACTTCATATAGTCCAGGAAAACTACGAAATAAGTGTTCTAAATGTATGCTTCTAACAGTGAATAATGATATTGAGTCTTGCCTGAGCAGTCATCGAAAATGAACCTGAAAACCCCTTCTCTATAATATAAAGGAAGAAAGGCAAATGCTCAGAGAATCAGTTCAATCGCAATAACAGACGCAATTTATTAAAAGCAATAGACAAGTTTTTAGTTTCCCAAAGTAAATTTGCAGAGAATAGTTTTGGAGACCTAGTATCTTGCACTAAAATTGTACCAGCTTACAGATAAGTGATGCGTAAAATTTAGTTCGTTCAAAAGTTGTCGTCAAGTAAGAAGTCCACTGTTTTGGACATTTAAAGAATACCATTCATCTTCTGAAATTTCTGGCATCTCAACAACATAAATACAGGGGCCTGAATTATCGATTTGGGAACACTTTTCGAGTATTCTGAGGAATAATTTCTTTTGTGTTATAAAGAACGTTATTCTTAAAATCACTGCCTCAACGCAGCTGTCTGCGCAACAAGGAGCTAACGCTATTTTACAATCGTTTCCACACTAACCCGAATCCAATCGATTTTTGCACACACTTTTACCAACAAAACACATATAAAATGGCAATAAAACTCAAATTAATGCTGAAAGAGGAAGAAGCGACAGCAATAACAACAACAACAACAACGCAAACTACTAAACGTATTTAACAAACGCAGATAAATTGGAAAAAACCTGTTGCGCAGACAAACGGTTATCGCCAAAAGGCCAGCAAAGCCACCGACGCATTAATTACACACATACTCGCACACAAACAAGGTTGGAGAGTACTTCTGTGGTGGCAGTTACATGGCGCACAGTTCAAATTCAGTTGTTCGCCTGGAAGTGGCTTGGAAGTGGCAAAGTGTAGTTGAGTGCATGTTTAAGACACGTTAAACAACGATTTAGTGCCAATAAATAAGTTTAAACATTTATTAACGATAATTAATGTTTCGGTAATTTGGCAGCAAACTTTGCTAAAGCATGCAGCATACACCGTTGCATTCACAATCATGTGATGGTTGCCACATCCGCGAAGCAGTGCGTGGCGTTCGCAGGTGAAAAGTGAAACTACAATTATGTGTCACAATGGAGAGTACAACGTTTTGCAATAAACCGTAATTTTAAACAGCAACTTCGGGCTGAAAAAATATAGTGTGGTTTTTAGAGGTATACATATTTTATTTCTAATAAAACACAGAAATGTTCAATATTTGGCTTTAATAGATCGCAAAATTAGCTCATTGTTGAAAATGATTAGATTTGGTTTAATTTTGCGAGTTCAAAAAAAATTTTTTTAACTCTTGCAACATATTCCTACGAGTACTTTTACAAACCGAGTGCCAAATTGAACAATTAAATACTTTGGTTTTCCATACATAATTTAATAAACCATATTTCTAATAGAAACACCACACACAAATAGAAATGCCTTCATTTCACCAATACTTAGAGACTGACGAATCAAACAAGCAACTCGCATAACCAAGTATAAATGCATACATTTATTTGTCTTACACAACTACTTAAAGCAATTCAATTCCGGAATTATCTAGATTTTGGTACACGATTATATTTTTTCCCTACAGACTGGGTGTAAAACTACTTTAGGTCTCGTGGTTGCTGGTTACTCATATATATGACAAGCTTTGTGCGATCGAGCACAATGATCATATATTTTTATTGTGCTCTTATAGATTCGTGAATTTATGTTAATCTCCTTATTATAGTGATCACATAATATTTTTTATGGCTATGCGACATTAATGATTGCTAAATTGCTTATTGCTGATATGTTGCTGTTATTTCTTTTGTGTTTCTTGCTTTAAATGGGTCAGTAAGAGGGATCATACTAGAATGATTTTCATTTCAATGGGTTTGCATTTCTAAGTAGATGATACTTAGTGCTCAGAAGTTAAGTAGTTTAAAATAAAATTGGCAAGTTTATAAATACAAAAATATATTTGAAAAGAAACCCATATCACTTATCACATGAAAAAGATAACATTGGAACACACACACATGTATTGAGTGGCAAAATTAAAAAGAAAAAACGTTAACTTCGGTTGCACTGAAGCTTTAATACTCTTCACAAATACAAAAGTTATATACAAGAACTTTATTCCAATCTAATTTCTTGAATACACCTCGTTAAATAAAAGAGTTTTCCATGCACTTGATTCCGATTGTTCAATTGGTACGGTAGCTATATGCTATAGTAATCTGATCTGAACAATTGGTTGGAGATTACTTAGTTGCCTTAGGAAATAACTCATGGAAAATTTCGAAAAAATATTACGTCAAATAAAAAAGTGTCCCATACAAGCACTTGATTCCGATTATTCAGTTTGTATGGCAGCTATATGCTATAATTGTCCGATAATGGCCGTTCCGACAAATGAGCAGATTCTTAGTGAGGAAAGGACGTATATATATAGACAGACAGACGAACAGACGGACATGGCTAAATAAACTCAGCTTCTCATGCTGATCATTTATGTATATATTTTATAGGATCTCCCCCGTTTCCATCTGTGTGTTACAAGCCTTGTGGCAAGCTTAATATACCGTGTTCAGGGTATAAATGTCGTGTGACAATACATACAAACATACACACATACATGTATATTTAGTTAGATAAGTAAGATTTCTAAATAGTATATAAGGATAAGCCAATATGTAATAAAATTGGAATGAATATATTTTAAGCTCAATGAAGATCTTTATTATTCCCCCGCCAACAGTAAGAGTTTAAAGATTCTTTATTGAGTTTAAACAGTCTCAGTCCTTTGCAAAAATGACGTCGTGTAGAGGTCGCGAAGAAGATGCTTGTCAGCGTAGCTGAGGATCTTACATCATTACTGGTGATGAGCGCTGGGTTTATGAACATGACGTCGATACTGTTCAACACTTTAAGGAATGGCGCTCTAAAAATAAGCCGAACCAGAAAAAACCAGATCAAAGTCGGTCAAAAATCAAAGTGATGCCATTCCTTTGATTACCGTGTGGTGGTTCACCAAATTCGTTTCACAAGATCAAAAGATCAACAAAAAGATTCATGGATTTTTCCATACGATAATACGCCGTCACATGCTAGCGTGATTGTGACTAACACGAAACGAAAGTCATAGCTCAGCAGTCGTATTCGCCAGCATTGGCTCCCTGTGACCTCTTTCTGTTTTGAAACTAAAACATCCGCTTCGGGCAACGCGCTATCCATCCATTGAAGCATTGAAGGTTCTGAAGATCCTCCCACTTGAGTATTTTGAAGCCGATATTAGAGTATTGGACTAAAATACGTGAAAATGTTGTTGTCGTTTTATCACTCCGGATTAAATGCATGGATTTTATGACCTCAGATTATGTGCATGATGCCGTAATATCTGGGACAATGTGTGAATATATATAATATTAAGTGAACTAAATAAATTTGAAACTCTTCATAATCCTACCACTTCCTGGAGTATATTATATGCGGTTGCATGAGAGTTAAGCTCTTCCTTACTCACTTGGATAGATATACATACATATGCTTCCAAAATTAACTTTTACATATGTACCATATATACACATTTACATATACATATACTTTCATCGGACAGCAATTGGCAGTTAGTTATTTCTTGAATCCAGTAAAAGTGAGGAATGTGAGCGATGGATTGCGAAAATTAGTATAACAAATCTGAGTTAGTGGGCTAAATACTTGGAAGAAACACACAACAAACACCAAAAAGTAGTGATAAATAATGGAGAGCGAAAGTGTCGAAGAAAATTGTCAGGCCAATCACTTCACAACTAAGGTATTCACCACACACACATACATATACATATATAAATATGCCAAAGTGTGTTCCTCAATAACACGCGACGATTTTCGTATTTTCATTAGAAAAACAGAAAAAAAAAATAAGGTTAAATAAAAATAAAGGTGAAGAGATAAAAAAATCGTACCCACACTGAAATAGTGACTGCAACGCGATCGCGGACAACAAACACTTTCGCTGCATTTGCATTTGACTTTGGCGTCGCGTAATTGAGAAAAGTGAAAAATCGCCGAGAGCTATGTAGCACACAAGCGATTAATATGCAACACCAGCGACAATTGCTTGCAACAAGGACACACACACATGCGCACAAGCACGCTTACAGTGAAATAGGCGTTTTACACCTTCAAATAAGCCTAGGTATGGACTCGTCTAAGTGTGTATGTGCAATTGATGCACCTCGTCTAATGGCACTCGGTCAGTGGAGCAGTGTTGCTGTGCGCTGCCATGCTGCAACAACTTCAGTAAATAATGATGTTGTCAAAGAAAATGGGCTTGTTGATATTTTGTATGGGAAAAGTGTGGCAAAAAATGCAGATGAAATCCCACAACTCTTAAAACTTAACAAGCTCCGAAATGGAACTGACTTCAAGCAATTCGCTTGAATTTGATGAAGAAAAACGTTGTTCAATTCATATATTTTCGGTTTTAGGTAATAATTTTTGGACAAAACAAGAGTTATTAACTTTAGTTCTTTTCACTAAAACGCATATTCCATTTTTGAATAGTGCAGATTTCAAACCTTAATAAATATACAGTTACTGACAATGAAACCGTATCAAATACAAGTTGGTCGAAAAGTTTCTGCGCTTGAAATGAAAAAATACTGTTTTGGGTATGAAATATATTTTTTCATTTTATATAATCTCCCTTGACTTCAATACACTTATTCCAATAATCCTCCAATAATTTTATCCCATTCCTCTAATGACTTTCGGAAGTTCTGCAAAATACCCGTCTATGGCTGTAATAGCTTCTTTATTCGACGAAAAACGCTTTCTTTGCTGATCGTTGTGACTTCACTTGCTTTGGAGCTGAACAACCAGCTTCAGTCCACTGTAAACGTTCTTGTTTCAATTAAGGATCATGGTAGTAGATCCAAGTCACATCCATAGCTATAAAACGACACAAGAAATCGGATTTATATATATAAGATGAATTGTATTTCGATTATATTTGCTAACCGAATTCTGAAAGAATAAAAAATAAAAGCAAAGTGATTAACCAGTGCTTTTGTTGCCGTGCCAAAAAAAATTTAATCAAGGAATGTATCAACTATAGGTGTTATTTAGTAAACAATGGATTGTAATTATAATCAAAATAGAATCGCGCGTAGAAATTTCTTCGCGAACTGTTGCGCGTCGGCTTATAGAAAAGAATCTCTTCGGAAGGTTGTCCCGGAAAGTTCCAATGTTGGTAAAAAAGACAGCAAAACAATCGGATTGCTTTTGCTTTAGAACACATTAATTGGATCGATGAATCTAAAATAAATATGGTAGTTAGCGATGGAAACTTTTGGGTTCGATGTTCAAAGAATGCTGAAATGAATCCCAGATACACGACAAAAACTTCCAAGCACGGAAGTGGTAATATGATAAGGGGATATTTTTCGTGATACGGAGTTGGACCGCTGTTTTGAATTCGGGAAATCATGGAATAAGAATTTTAGAAGATGTAATGCTTCCAAGTGTTGAATGTAACAGGGCTTTAATTTGGCAGTTTCATCATGACAATGGCCCGAAGCATACCTCGGACGTAAGACTTGGCTACAGTATCAAGCAACCGATGCTATGACTCGGCCGGCGCAACTTCCTTTAAATCCTATAGAACCCTGTGAGAAATTGTAAAGTAAAAGTTGTGACACATTAAACCACAAAGGTGGGAGGAACTATGGGGAAAAGTTTAAGAGGTTTGGTATTCAATACCGAATTCAATCTGTAAAGCCCTAGTGAAATCTATGCCAAAAAGGTGCACTGCCGTACTCGCAAATAAAGGTTTTGTAACAAAATTCTAACTTATATGCATTTTAGAGTTTTGGTTCTATGATTTTAATTTATTGCCAGTTGAAGTTTGTGACAGTTCCTTTATATGTTATCTGCTGATAATAATTAAATTTATTTTAAGTTATATTGGCTTTTGAAATGTTTAAAATAAGTTTTATTACTAAAAATAATAATTGTTTTCTCCTAAGAACTGTACTAACACCTTTTTTAGCAAATAGTTTGTGAATAAAATTTTGTTTCTATTTTATTGTCAGTAACTGTATGAACCTATGATCATTAATATACAAATCTTCAAAGAAGGAAACCTAAATTTTCCGAATTTGCGAGTATTCTTCAAGTTCACTTTCCAACTTATGTCTTCCTTCCTAGCCTCCATTCAAAATTAGCTGGTGAAAACTTTTTTATTGTAATAAGAGAAGTTATTTTCATTATTATACACAATACAATAAAACTTAAAACTTGAAAAGAAAAAGAACTCTTAACAATATTGGATTTCCAAAGAAAATGACTAAAGCTTGAATAAGCTTAATATATTTATATACGTGCTTTATCAAACCGGAATCGCAATATTCTCTCAATATTCACAATTACAATACATATGTATCATAAAAACTGTAGAATGTATTTACATACATAACTATAAACTAGATGTGGAATTTGTTAATACAGTAAACTGTTCAAATTGTTTTCGTAGAAGTTAGTTATATCCGCTTGCTGTTGAATATTATCACTGACTGACTTACTGACTGACTGATGTAAGAACACCTTCCAGCTTTTGCATTTCCTGAAGAGATCTAGACGGGATAGATCGTCATTCGAAAGTACCTTTTTTTTTTAATTCTAACCTGGGTTGAGATTAAAACCCACAATCCACGCAATGATAGTATCGTACTTAGATCACACTGTTGCGTAGAATCGAAGCAAGATTACAGTCTATACAGTGTGCTAGAGTTGACAGATATTTCATAAGATTGAACTACTTCTAAATTTTCCAAGCATTTTAAACATTTTGGCTCAATATGATGTTAATTGGTCTACGCTAATTGAACGATCCCCACAAATCAAATAATGGCTTCCGTCCATCCAATTAAAATTAATTAGAGAGACAAAACTTGGTTTGGAATTGTATATGTCAAAAATTAGATTACTATCTTTTGAGTCCGAAAACGTCTAAATTAATTTAGTGAAGTTTACGAAATCTAACGAATACACCCCAATGAATTGAAATATATAAATTTTCCAATTCCAACACTAAGAAGACTATGAATCGCAATTGCAATATAAAGAGTTTTTATCTATCAATAACTGCCTAACAGCCCACTGTTCTTGACTCAGATGTGTTCTAAGTCAAAGTATATAACCTCAGAAACTTGCATTCAAGCAATAACTTTCGCACGAACCGGTCAAACTGACGCTGAAATACTACAAATAAAATTATGTGGCCGGGAAGAATTAATAAAGATCAACTTTTCTACGCCACTACATTGATAGTGCTTGCAATAAGTAGTAATACATGTGAATTTTGCATTACTAACATAATTATAATCGAACGCTGCTCTTTTTCCAGTTTTTTACTACCAATCAGCTGATGCCTGCTATCAGAAACAATATTGCCTAACGCCACTCAACTACAGCGGACGCTATGTGGAAGATGAGATTTATGGATACATGTCCGATGAGGCCAAAACGCTTTGCGATGGTTTTTGTCATCATAACAGTTCATTGCGATTGCGTTGTTGTGCATACGATGCTACAGTCAAATTGGAAAGAATATCGGAACAAGGTATCGAGCGATTTTCTATTACTACATTAAAAAGAGAGGAATGATAATATCAAGGAACTGTTGATTTTTCTTATATCTTTCAGTATGCATATACAATCATATAATACATAATTACATCATATATGGGGAACTGGTCAAAGACAATGAATTTCCATTTATGGTAGGTAAGAGACTAGTATGTGCAGAAGGAGTAATAAAATAGTGATCATGCGAGATCATATCTTTGAAACATATATTTCTAATTTTAAAACTTTTTTCTTCTCCAGGCTGCTTTGGGTTGGCGCGTTAAGAACGAAACTACTGGAAACACGACTATAGTTTACAAATGTGGGGGCACTATATACGATCGCGGTTATGTAATCACTGCTGCGCATTGTCTCTATCATTCGAGGTACGAAAATTATGAAAGAAAAACGAGCTTTTTATTTACTATTAAAATAAATATTAGTGATCTACCAGTGGTAGTACGTCCCGGTGGATTCGCTTTGAATGATACTGAGGCTTGGGACTTGGAAATCGAAGAAGTTATAGAGCATCCCAATTATGATTATCCAAATGTATACAATGACATTGCAATTATACGCCTAAGGACACTATTTAGGTGAGAGGATGCTTTTTTTGAAAATAATTTAATGAACAGCTAAAAATTTAATATTTTTATGACCAAAAAGTGGAAACCCGTTTCATGATGAGCCGGCATGTCTTTGGGGTGATCCGGGCTCCGCGCATAATGTTACAGCCATGGGCTACGGGAACACTCAATTTGGTGGGTATTAGAAATTTCTATTATTGGTACCCCTTCACGCTTTATATTACCCGTAAGCAGCTGGCGTATCCTCCCCCTTATTGATGAAAACGAATTTATCAACAATTGAGAACAGCGAGTGCCAATTACACTATGAGCCAGACAGCGGTGTGCTGAGTGATGGAATTATATCGACGCAGATATGCGCGAAGGATCATGAAAAATTGCGTGACACATGTCAGGTGGGATTACAAGTTATTATTCTTTATTTGAAATTAAATTTATTCAATTTTCATTACTGCAACAGGGTGACTCCGGTGGACCAATTATTAAATTTAGCAAACAAGCACATCTTAATCCCATGTCTTATGTTGTTGGCATCACTTCCTTTGGCATCGGCTGTGGCACCGGCATGCCTGCTGTTTATACGCGTATTTCTGAATATATTGATTGGATTGAAAATGTTACCTATCGAACTGTGCCAATGTGAAGAACAAATAATATAATAAAGAAATTTCAAGCATCTAAAGCGGAGTTAAAAAATAATCTTAAGAGGGAAATGGGTTGAAATCATTTTCCCAATTTTGTATATCATAATTGTTCTACTTACACTTGATTGATCATTTAAAATATATATGAGCACAGGCTACAGACATTTTGGCAATAAATTTGGTTTTATGGATCATATGAAAATGTTTTTCAAAATAGACAACATTGGCAATACAAAAGACAGTTATTAATGTTTCTAGAATAAATGTGGTTTTGGATTGGTTACTTAGCTTTGGCAATTATTTGAATACTTCGTATTATTCATAGTCTAAAAATATAATTTTAGGCATATTTAAGGAAATTCATTAGTTCCTTTCTAGAAATATAGATAGATTAATTTTGAGGAATGCACCGCGACCTATGGTCTTTTGTGCATATCGACCTATCTAGAAACATGAATCCCAGGGCCTTGATTCTGCGTCTGGAGACTGCTGTGCAGTTCATTAGCAGATGTTTTGGCTCCATTGGGGCAAAACCGGCAGTTTGCAGAAGAAGCTAAGCCCATGTTGATGAGATGCTTCTTGTGCCTGCAATGGCCGGTGTAGAACGCGACAAGCAGCCGGAATTTGTTCCACGAGAGATTAATTACGGCTTTAAACCGTTTGAGGTCGTAACGCCCCATTAGCAACCTGGCATGACGCATGCCTTGAAGTTGTTGCCAATGTCTCTCCCTGCCTGCTCTTTCCTCCCTACGGAGCAGCTCTTTAATGGTATGTGAACCAACCGCTATGCTTTCCCTTAGCAGCACGTCCAGTGATGAATCATTCTATTCCGCCTTACTGCCAAGAGTAACTTTGAACTTCTTAGTGAAGCTTACTATTTAAGTAAGGCTGTCCCTTGGGAGAAGGGCCAGTGGCATTTCCTCACTTAGCGCCTTCATCTGTTGGGACGAGATTACCTTCCCTTTGCCAACTCCCTCTGCTGTCATTCGGAGTAGAGTCTGTTTGGCTGTCTGTTTGATTACCATGTGTAGCGGTGTAAGTTCTTGTATGACTTCCAGTTCTGCACTCGGACACGTACCCATTGCTCCCGACGTGCAGATGCAGGCAAATCTTTGCAGCTTCGACAGTTTAAGTCCTATCGAAGTCTGCGATGCTTTAGAAACCCAAAATACCGCTCCATACGTGATAATCGGTCTTACGATCATGGTGTATATCCACCTGATAGTCCTTGGGGAGCACCCCCAGGATTTCCCAGCAAGTCGGTTGCACACCATGAGTGCTTTCGTAGCCTTGGATAGGGTCAGGTCCACTTGCTGCTTCCATCGTAGAGTGGAATCCAGCGTGAGGCCCAGGTACTTTACCGTGCTGGCCATCTCCACCACTCTGCCGTCAAGAGATAGATTTCTGAGGCCTGGCAGTGACTCTAGTGAAGGGAATGATTGTAGTTTTAGAGGGGTTGATGTTTAAGCCAACCCCACTACATCATCCCTTTGCCAGCCCCAGTCCCCTCTGTACGATATCGCAGAGTGTGTCTACGAATTTACCCCTAGCTAAGATAACAATGTCATCCGCATATCCCTGACAGCAGATTCCATAGCTAGTTAGCAGCTCAAGGAAATCGTCCACAACTAGGCTCCAAAGTTGGAAGAATAGCACTCCGCCCTGTGGGCAACCTCTTGTTGTGTCAAGACGAATTTTGGTATCTCCTACTGAGGTTTCAGCTACCCTAGTAGTCAGTAGGATTCCGATCCATCTGCGTACTGGTGCTGCCACACTCCTTTTCTCCAGTGCTCTTGGCACGCTTTCGTGAGACGTATTGTCAAAGGCACCTTCGATATCAAGGAAGGCGCATAACAGCACCTTGCCCCCATCTAACGAACTCTGGATCTCCGAGGTCAGCTGATGCAGAGCAATATTTGTTGATCTGCCTGCTGTGTACGCATGCTGCTTTGCATGAAGGGTGAAGCCTTCAGCACCTTCGATCGTATTTCATGGTCTATGATCTTTTTCATACTCTTAAGCAGGAAGGAAATAAGACTGATTGGCCTGAAGGATTTCGCCAATAAGTAGTCTATCCTTCCTACTTTGGGTATGAAGATCACCTTTGCAGTGCGCCGTGGTTCTGGGATATATGCCAGCACTGGGCTATCCCTCATCAGCCGAACAAGGTGGGGCAGTAGTACCTGCTCACCCTGTTGCAGAAATGCTGGAAGAATGCCATCCGCACCCGGGAACTTATATTTTTCAAAGGAGGCCAAAGCCCACTTTATGGAGTCTGCAGTGAAGAGCTGGTTTGCGACTATCCAGTCTAAGCGTGAGGGCTTTCGTTCGACCATAGGTCGGATCTGGTCTTCTTGAATTGTCTCCGGGAAATGCGCAAGTAGAAGAGCCGTGGCTCTTTCTTCTGTCCCATCAGATCTTTCAATTGCTAGTACTGTGTCCATCTTGCCTATAGGGCAGGGCCTTATGCAGGCTTGCTGCCTCTGACGTTGAGGAGATGCCTTCACAGAACTTCCTGAAGCTCTTCTGCTTTGCTGTCCTAATCTCCTTATTGTAAGCAGTTATGCTGCACCTATAGCCCTCCCAGTTTCCGGTGCGCTTAGCCTTATTGAATAGCTTGGTTGGTGGTTGTCTTTAGGGGACAGCTGCTATGATATCCCTCTATAATGGATTGGTTTAGAGCAGACAATCTGCTTTCCAATCCAGAAGCCGTTGCACTGCTATCCAGCTGCCCCCTTCTACTAACATTTGTTCCAAGCGAGTCCCTAAAAGTGGCCCAGTCCATGTTCCTAGGGATACGCTTGGGAGGGAGTTGTTTGACCTCTATCGCCAGTGCGAATCTTATGATTCGGTGATCCGACATGTGAGATCAGCCCTGCCACAGACTCGTTAATAAGAGTGATGTCCAGCACCTCCATTCTAACACTAGTTACAAAGGTGGGTTCGCACCCCACTTTTGCAATACGTAAATTCTTACTAGCTATAAACTCAATGAGAGACACACCCCGTGTGTTACAGTCCGTGCTGCCCCATTCGATGTGGTGGGCGTTAGCGTCACATCCTTGGATGAGGGGCAGCTTATTCCTTCTGCAATACTCCACCAGGTTGCCGACTGCCACTGGGGGTGCTGTCAGAGTCTCCCCCGGAGAGTAGGCCGCTGCCATGACGAAATCCACTCTTTCGTCGTTTCTTGCTTGTACAGCGACCAGGTCCTGTGTTAGGAACTCTGAAATGCAAAAAAAATCCATATCGTTCCTAACTATTATGCAGGTTCTAGGTCTCTCACTAGAGAGATCCCACATTACCTTATTCGACTCCATTTTGAGGCCCCTGACCTCTCCTTTATTGATCCATGGCTCCTGGATCAGCAGTATGCCCAGTCCATCCGTTGTGAACCTGCTCGCGATAACCGCCGAGGCCGACGCCGCATGGTGCAGGTTCACCTGGGCAACTTCCATGAGTGGCTCCACTACAGGATCGGCTCCATGAGGAACTGGTCCTCATTCTCACCGTCCTCCGCGATGCCCCCCGCTAGGTCCATGAGCCCCTCCAGAAGCTCCTGAGTGGAGGGTAGCGCCCCCCCTTGCTTGCCCGTCTTCTCGCTAGGGACCTTCACCGTTGTCTAAGCTTCGACGTACTTACGCCGGGTTGAGTCGCAACGTCATCCACCTGCATTATTTCTCCTGCATCACCCTCGGTGGTCGTTTTAGGCTTAAATAGCCTCAGGACCACCAAGCTGATCCCGTAGTTCAAGCGGAAGTTCACTCTCCGGACGAGTTTATACGATTCGTCGTCTATGCAGAGGTTGAGCCTCCACCCTGAATCCACCCGCTAGGTCGATGTGCTGAGGCCCTCGTTATGGTTATGGATGAGCCCGAGAGCAAACTCGTACGGCTTGCCTGCGCACCTGGGGAGGAATACCGTCATGCTATGCATGGGCGGAATTTCGTCCCCCTTCTATGCGTAAAGGATGCGGCCATTCCAGCCTGCCAGCTTGAGAGTGGTCTCCCTCAGCCAACCAGCCGACCTCTCATCCTTGCAGTCAACCTGCAGCATGCCTCCTTTAAAATATACCCCATTGAAGGAGGCTTTGTATCCAGACCCTCTGAACACCTCCTCCATGAGTAGGGCTTGGAGCACGGTGAGCTCCTCAGACCCCAGCATCTCCGCCGGGTAGTTCAGCGGCAGCACAGCCATACAAATACCTTTGAGGACATCCGCATACCTGCGCTGTCCCTCCACTGCCCGGGGTGGTTTGAGGCGGAGTGGTGGCCACCGGTTCCTTTCTAAACACAAATTAAATTAATTCTTATATGCAATTTTTTTCAAAAACATCGATGAAACCAACTACCATTTAAAGACCAAATCGACAGACGTAGAAATAACTATACTTGTTTTATTTTTCATAATTTAAAAAAAAAAAAATCTACAAAAAAAATTTGATTTTCTTAAATCAATTTTTTTTATTATAATCGGCCAAATAAACTTAAAATTTCGCGCTTTTTCCATTACCTTTACATATTTGGTCGAATACTTATTTTCACATCAACAACCTGAAATCTTTACTCGAATATCTTCAAAACGAACAACAAATTTTCGCACAGTGTATAAAAATATTCTAAAATAAAAGAAATGTAGAAAAACAAATATTTCTTAAGAAAAAACCCAAAAGTTTCAGTAAAAAAAAAAAATAATATGATTATTATGAATGCATTTCTTTCGTATGAAACCTGTTCACAAACTGTTCTCAAGCGTTTTCGAAGTTTAAAGGCGTTTCTCACTTATTTTTAGCTGAACATTTTTTGACAGCAATTATTTCCGATTAGTAGCTTAATGTTTGTCAGCAGCATTAAGTTCTCACATTCAAGTTTTGTTTTCACTCGCAGTCAGTCAGTTGTAGAAGTTGAAGAAGATGCTGCGCTTGGGCAATTATTCAAAATCTATAAATTTTGGCATCATTAATTGGTTTATATTGGGTAAATGGATTACTTTTCATTTTTATATATATTTGTATAAAAAAAAATTAAAAATATAAGTTTAATAATATAAAGTAACTAGCGTATTTATTAAAAGACGTTTCTAATTTTTTAATAATTTTATCAACAGTTATTCACTTTTTTTTGACAGCCGACGCATGCTATAATAGTCAAGAATGTTACACACCGAAAAACTTTAAAGGATATTATTACACATCTGAGGGATTTCAAACCCTTACTGATAGTCAGAAAAACAATTGTGAGGGTAATTGTGTTGATAATAACGTGACGCTGGTTTGTTGCACATTCAATCTTCAACCCCAAAAATATCGCTTACTATATCAATGTATGTATATATGTATGTTTTGCATATCATATATTTTAATTTATTTATTACCATCTGATCAAATATAACCCGGACTGGTACTGGAAACTGCTTCCACAAACCTTTTTTAATGTTCGTGTGAAGTTTGATATTCACCGCTGTTAGTTTACGACGCGAAAAATTTGTCAGGCAAATTTTACCGTGAAAAAAATTTACAATCAAATTGAATTGTGTGTTTTCAATGGAATCACGGCTACGGAATTCTCAAAAATGTTGCAGAAGTGTTTTGTGGAGTCTACTTTATCTCAAACACAAATATTTGAGTGACGCAAAGCATTCAATGAATGTCGTAAAGTCATCGAAAATTTGTCTCAGCGAGTTGTCTCTTCAGCTCTCTTTATAACGATAAACTCGCGAAAATGTAGTGCTTGAAAATTATCGTGCTGGCAACAGAGAAATAGCAGAGGATCTCAACTTCTCTAATGGATCGACTCTACACGGATTGGTTAATGTTTTGAGTATAAAGTGTGTCGATGCTGCACTCGAACCAAACGACCTAAATCTTTTTCCAGATTTGGCTCCTTATGACTGTTTTAATTTGGAAACTGAAAAGTCTGTACTGAGCCCAGTGGAATCATGAAGGAACTGAAGGCTATTCCAGCCGAGGCTTATAACAAGTGTATAGAAAATTGGATTAAGCGTTGGCATGCTTGTATTAGCTCAAGAACCAATTGTAAAGGCAATGATAAATTTTTCTATTAAAATGTGTCAGTCCGGGTCAAATTTAATTAGATGGTATTTATTTTATAAAGAATACAAATAATTATTGTTATTAATTTTGATTTGCGGAGTTTCGAAAAACTATTTCTTAGATGGTTGCCACATATTTACAAATTTTAATGAATTAAACTAAATTGAAAATACAGTGAAATTTTAAAAAGATTTTGTCTATAAGAGCTGTCACCCGTTTAAATTATTAAATATTAAATAATTACAGTGTTAATATCGGTTTGAAAATTCTTTGAATTAAAATAGTAAATAATTTAATAATCTAACCCTTAAATAACACCCACAGCATGCATAGACGATCATTTGCAGTATGAATTTATTACATTTGGCGTAGTGGCTAAACCAAATGAGTTTCCATTTATGGTAAGCTCGATTTTAAAACATTCATATGTAAATATTTAAATATGTAAATATTTCAACAAAATTTTGTTTCCTTAAATGAGAGGCTGCCTTGGGTTGGCGTATCACCAAAGAGGATGGTACAGAGAGCATAGCTTATAGGTGTGGTGCAACTTTGATCGCCAGCAGATACTTGTTAACAGCGGCCCACTGTTTCTATCACTCTAGGTGGACTGTAGAAATTTTATTTTTTCAATTTTCTTTTAACTTCCTTTTTTAATTACTTCTCAGTGATCTGCCAGTTGTGGTGCGTCCAGGTGGTTTCGACCTTAATAGCACCACAGCGATTGATCATGATATCGACCAGATTATTGAACACCCCAACTACATATATCCTGGTCTATATAATGACATAGCAATCGTTCGTATGGAGAAAGTATTTCTGTGAGTGCATTTATAGACATTTTGAAGAATATTGACTACAGAGATTACTGAATTGCAGTAGCTACACATCGATTGTTGCTAGAGCATGTGTATGGTATAAGCCACTGGCTGAGCAGGAAGTCACTGCCATAGGCTATGGCAATACGCAGTTTGGTAAGGAACGGGGAAAGTGGCCAAGTTTTTATTCAATTTAATATTTTTGCATCTTCCAGCTGGTACCTCATCACCACTGTTAATGAAAACTAGTTTATCGAGCATATCCAATGAGGAGTGTAATCAACATTATGAACAAGATGATGAAGTGCTCAGCTCGGGTGTAGTCTCTACACAATTATGTGCAAAAGATTATGAAAAGCTGCGTGATACTTGTCAGGTAATATAAAAATCAACTCTTTCTAATATATTGTATATAATGTATCACATGCCACCATTTTCCGTTAATTATATTTACAATAATTTATAACCTAATTATCCTAATTTTCCAGGGCGATTCTGGTGGTCCTTTGATTGTGTATGAAAAAATCGACGGTTACAGTCGTATGGCTTATATTGTAGGTATTACGTCGTTTGGTATTGGCTGCGGCACAGGTACCCCGGGCATTTATACACGTATATCTGAATATTTTGATTGGATTGAGGAAACAATTTATAAATAAACAAACATTTAGGTAGAAATATATGCATTGACAAAAATTATATTTTATCTAATATTAATTAATTTTATATATAAAACTAAGAGAGCTTTAGGACACTCCTAATGATTGATATTTATTAAAAAAATCTGGCGGTAACTGACACAGGAATATACTGAATTTACTGTATCTACTAATAAGTGAGCTATACTGAGAATAATTTGTTATTAAATGGGACAAATCTTAACTCGAGAATCCTTTGAATGAAAAAGTTTCAGTTAAAAAGCAAAATAGTCATAATAGGTTTGTATCTTAACTGCTAACTATTGCTAGCTAACAAAGTTTTTGCTGGGAAAACGTTTCTTAACTCAAAAAACTAACAGAAGAGGGGACAAGTTGAGAGCGTAAAAAGCTGAGAGAGCTACTAGTTTCTGCTAGTGAAATTTCTACTAGCAGAAAATATCTACTGCCATATGAAGAGACAGCTGTTAAAGCACATGTGATCAAGCGATATTTTACGCATTTGCTTTGATTTTGTTAAACATTTTGATATTTTCTTGCTAGTTTCTGTTAGTTTTCCGTTACTGTACATTTTCGTTATTTCGATCTTGGTGAGAGTAACTGTCAATTTTCTTCTTCATGATAGTTAGCAGCTACTAGCAGTGGAGATATAAAGCTAATGAAATAATCTTCAATAGCAATGATATACTCATAGTTAAACTAAGCTTACCTGCTATAGGATAGTGCACAGTAGATCGATGAACAATGCAACAGCAACTTCAATAAAAGAAGTGTAATAAAACGGTCTTATTCTTAAACGGTCGTAGTTTGTAGCACCCAGTAGGAAATGTTGAAGACATAAAATAACTATATAAAGGATTAGCATGACGAGTTGAGCCGATTTAGCCATGTCCGACTGTCTGCCTAAGATTCCCCCTGCGGGCGGGTATGAATGTCGTAGGAGGCGACTACAAGGTGCGTTCCAAAGTAAACAGTAAAAAAGTAACAAAGTAAACTCTAGTGGCGCCATCTATATGTCGACTAGTGCATTAGAATCTGCTATCGGAAGTGAAGTTATTGCGTTTTAAGTGTCAGTATTTTTTTGTCATCGGTGCGAAAATGAGCTTCGAACAAAGAGCCAACATTAAATTTTGTTTTAAAATTGGTAAAACTTTTACCGAAATTCTTCAATTGATGAAACAAGTTTATGGCGATGATTGCCTATCCCGTAGCAGAGTGCACGAGTGGTTTCAACGTTTTCAAAGTGGTCGTGAGGACATAAATGAGTTTTTATGATTTAAAGGGTATTGTCCACAAAGAATTTATTCCACCCGGCCAAAACGTTAATGCGGTATTCTACCTTGGAGTTTTGAAGCGTTTGGTGCGCCGTATTCGACGTGTTCGGCCCGAATATCGCGAAGATAGAAGTTGGGGTTTTTTGCACGATAATGCATCGTCTCATCGATCGACGCTTGTGGCCGATTATTTGACCAAAAATCACATTTTAACAATCAACCACTCCCCGTATTCAAATGATATGGCACCGTGCGACTTCTACCTTTTCGAAAAAATGCATTTGCCGATGAAAGGAAAGCGTTATGCAGACGTGGAGGCCATTCAAAAGGCTTGCATCGGCATACTGGCGGCCATACCGGGCAACGACCTAAAACACTCTTTCGACATGCTTGTGGACCGTGCAAAAAGCTGTATTAAAGCAGAAGGAGACTATTTTGAATAAAATTAATTGATTTTGTCGATAAAACCATTTGTTCTATCTTTTTTTTTAAAGTCCTGTTTACTTTGTAAAATCCAAATGCACTATGACTGTTATTAAATCTTGCCAAGAAATATCAGCATAGTTATGTCAGAAATAGTGCTATAATACTCAGCTTGATCTGATATTATAGACTTTAAACGAGATTCCAAATAAAAATACATTTGCAGTTCAAGCGACAAATGTCACCAGTCATTGAGCTGGTGGGTAGCTCAACTGGCAGTAGCTTCGGCTGCACAGTCTTACCGGAGACTCAACTCTGGTACGACGGGGAGCAGAATGCCCTGGGACTTCGGTCCAATCTGCTTATTGGATTTGGCCCTTTGGGGATATTCGTGGAGCCTGTGGTTTAAACCTAAATGCTGGAAAAACTGAAATTTAAAAAAAAAAAAAAAGAAGTTGCGCAAGCAACTGGTTTCCGTACCCGAAAATGGAAGAGGTTTTAGGCCGGCCTCGAATCCTACCAAGATGGTCAGTGTGCCCCTACACACTGGCCACTGGTAACCAAATAAATATTTGCAAATAGCTCGTATTGCTTGGGGCATTGTGTTGATACGCTGTGCTTTTGAGCACCGTAAGGTAAGGCCGTCGCCGGCAGGTACTCACGTAAATCACAACGAAAGTTGTCTCCCTGAGATATCGATCTGAGAATATTCTCATTTGCCCACTATAGTATGGTATTTAGCTACCATACAAACCGGTCGATCAAAATCAAGTCCTTGTATGGAAAACTTTATTTGACAAAATATTTTCGCGAAATTTGGATTGGATTTGTTTCCAAGGCAACACTGTAATCTACGAGTATAATGTTCAGATCGGACCTATAGCATATAGCTGCCATTCTAACTGGCGGTTCAAAATCAAAATAAAGATAGTTTTATACCCTTTTACGCCATAAGAAATGCACCTGTAAAGGGTATTATAGATCCGGTGCAACCGAAGTTAAAGTTTTTTGTTATTTTTAATTAAAATAATTAAATAATTGCTTGATATCTTTTATATTCTTTGATTATTTGAAATTTTTATTTTGAAAATTTTGTTATTATTTTGATTTTCTGGTTAGTCAAATTGTTATTTGTTCTTATCAGTGTTGCGAACACGTGTGCACGTATGTAAGATTATACTTGTATGTAAGCAAACATGCTTCAACAGCATCTTCTTCTAACGAAGAACCGCAAGTCTTCAGAACAAGTTTGGTCATCCTTGCGGTCAGATGCGCTGCGGTCGTTTGAAGTTGAAATAAAAGGCAAAGGAAAAACGCTTGCAAAATGTATAGGCCAACGCCTTTTACACAGCTTTTCCGCTTACTAGCAGTTGCACAATTGCTACTTATAAGTAAATATAAAATTTAATTTTTTTAAATCGTTTACATTTATTATATAAGTTTTTAATAAAAAATGGTACACATTTCACTTAGCAATGGCCTGCCACGAAGATCAGCCTTGTTTAACACCACGAAACCGGCTTGGCAGCTATATAACACGCGCTAATTACCTCAAGTTGACCAAGGAGTTGCAAGATTTATGTTTGGGTGTGTGCAGTTACAATGGAACAACACGATTTTTGTGTTGCCCCTCACTAGATGAGCCCTCAGACAAAAGAATATCGCAAATTCGTGAGTGTTATAAGTAAATGTGTAAATAAAAAGTGCAAACATTGCAATAAAATTGACGTACTTACTTGTTTGTTTGCTTAAATCATTATAAAATTTGATAATTCCACCTTCTCATTACAGAATGTGAGCGAGATCACCGCAAATTCTCCTTTATATTCATAACAAATGGCAAGCTTGCAAAGAATAACGAATTTCCGTTTATGGTGAGTAGCTTTCATACATACATACAAATAAATTTTTTTTTTTAAATTTACATTTGTGTTGAGTCCCCCTTTACAGGCTGCCATAGGTTGGCGCTCTACATTTGGCAGCAGTGACATTACATACAGATGTGGTGGCGCTTTAATCACCAGTCGGCACTTGCTAACGGCGGCACATTGCCTTTACCATTCAGAGTACGTAGACATATATAACGGTAAATTAAAAGTAAATATTTGAACTCTCTACATTTCAGTGAATCACCGATTGTGGTGCGCCCAGGTGGTTTCGATTTAGACGATACTGCGGCGAGGGACATTGAAATCGATCAAATCTACATACATCCAGGGTATAATTATCCGAGTGTTTACAATGACATTGCAATTATTCTTTTGAAGGAGGAATATTAGTAAGTAGAACTTCACTCCGAATTTCGTAGTACTAAAGTCTAATTTGATAACAGTGCCGGGAGATCCAGTAATTCTGGACCAGCATGTTTGTGGGCAAAACCACTACAGGTGGCAAACGTTACGGCTATCGGTTATGGTAATACACAATTTGGTGAGTAAGGAATATGAAACAATTCAGAAAATATTTTTGCTTAAAATTAAATTAAATACAACACTTTATACTCACCATTTGGTAAATTTCATATATGTTAATAATAATAAATCTGACTACTCTATCTCCTTTTCCGCCTATTAAGCCGGTTTATCGTCCTCCAAATTAATGAAGGCAGACCTGAGTATTCTACCAAATCAAAAATGCGCCGAATATTATGAAGAAGATGGCATTATATATTCACAGTTATGTGCAAATGACCCGGTAAAGAGGGGCGATACATGTCAGGTGGGTTGAAAATATGAGAAAGAGGTGATATTTTTAAAAAATGTTTGCCCAGTTGGTTTTATTTTTCGAAAGTATTTTTATCTAATTTTTCTTTTAATATGTCGCGCATATTTTTGTTTGTGCAATTATTTTGTATTACTTCATTTTATCAAATTGTTTTATATATGTACGTGAATATCATTTATTGAAAACATACTTCCCACAGGGTGACTCGGGCGGTCCGATTATATTGTACCGTAATATCGGCAAGAATTATTTTGATGTACCCTACATAGTTGGTATCACCTCTTTCGGCATTGGTTGCGGTACTGGAGCACCAGGCGTGTACACGCGTGTCGCCAGCTATATAGACTGGATTGAGAAAGTTGTCTACTATTAAATATGTTTCATTTGGTTAATACTTGTAGTATAAGCGAATAAATTTTGCGTTTCAACTTCTACGAAAACCTAATTATTTTATAGAAATAAATAAACATATATACTGGACAATTAAAACATATATATGTATGTATGTATATTACTTGTACCCCTTAATGTAAGCCACATTTTGCTGAAACAAATTTTCGAAAATAATTTTAAGTAAACAAACCCTTGGTTAGCTTGTTAATGGAACGTTTTATTGGCTTGTTTGGCATAGTAGATTGTTATCCAAGGCAGCGCTACAATCTCCGAACAAATTGTTTAATTCGGACCACTAAAGCATATAGCTGACATTCAAACTGATCGATCAAAATCAGTATACATTTCTTCATAAAAGAAAAAAATTTTGCCTTCACCAAATTCGATGTTCGAAAAATGTTCAATAAGCAAATAAAGGTATCTACTCGTATATGGAAGCACATTCGCCTTTTCATGGACTCGGATTTTCTTATAGATTGTGCAACTTTTAAGCATGAGAACATAAAATTTTCATAAAATTAAACTCCAACTTAAAAGCGCATACCTTTTCGTCTCTTCATACTAATTTTTAATCTTAACTTGTGGTTGCTAGTAGAAAAAAATTCTTGGAAACCAGCAATTACAGCACTTGCAGCTGGCTCTAAAAGTCAGAACAAGTTTTATCATCCTTGTGTACACACGTTTACCGTTTGACATTCTGGGAGAAATTCGCTTAAATATGCAAACTTTATATTTTGCGGGCGTTATTGACTTAATTGTCGTACACTTCTCAATTTTGGGTAATTGAAAAATTATATAAAAGTTTTGTTTTGCAAATCCAGCAATGAATATGTAATTTTTATGACCTCACAGTGATGGGCTGCTACGAATATCAAAGCTGCTTAACCACACGAAACCGGCTTGGTGCCTATGTAACGCGCGATGTCTACCATCAGATGCCTAAGGAATCGCAAGACATATGTTTGGGTGCCTGTAGTTACAACAAAAGTACACAACTGATTTGTTGTGCATATCAGGATGTGCCAGCGGACAAAAGAATATCGCAAATTCGTGAGTGTTATTCGGAAAATATTTGTATTTGTTGTATAAGTGCACGCGAATGTATAATTCAAATTATTAAATGCAATTCAATATCTGTATATACCCCAGAATGTGAGATAGATCACACCAGACATCAGTTAATAGTGCATGGCAAAGTGGCAAGGAGAAATGAATTTCCTTTTATGGTGAGTAAATTAATTTTGCGATTGAAAATGTTGTGATTTTGTTTTTTTAAATTATTATTATTATTTTGTTTATATTCACAGGGCGCCATTGGTTGGCGCGACTTGTTTGCGGTGAACACCATATCCTACAAATGTGGCGGTGCTTTAATCAATCGAAGATATTTGCTGACAGCTGCGCATTGTCTTTTTCATTCGAAGTATGTATAATGTACATACTAGAGGGATCCAAAAACTAAGCTATTGAAATCATTGGTCAAAATTAACAAATATACAGAGATAAAAATATAAAATAAAATAAAATGTCCTAAAAGATCTACCCCAGTGGAATTTTTTCAATTAAGAAATTTGAATTTTTAAAAGCTTTGAAAAGTGAAAGTTCAGTTTTAACCCATGAATTCTATAGGTTAGTTTTTGGCTCACCCAAATATATGCTGTCCATATTTTTCTCACCAATAAAATATTTTCCGAAATTTCAGTAAACCCCCCATTGTGGTGCGTCCAGGCGGTTTCAACCTAACCGATGCGTACGCAAAGGATTTTGAAATCGATGAAATCTACATACATCCCGGCTATGAATATCCGAGCGCCTACAACGACATTGCGATTATACGCTTGAAGGAGCCATATTAGTAAGATTTTGTTAAAATACTTCTTACTTAATCAAAATTAATTAAAGCAGTGTTGTCGCTGCAAAGTAAAGTGGGGTTGGTTTATGGTAGTTATTAAGACGAATAAAAAGTTAAGAAGCTTATATTCTGATAAAAACAGTGTAACTTGAGTTTAGCTGTTTTCAGCTAGATACTTTTTGGATGAATAGCAACTCACGATAGTCTTCGGAAACATTTTGAACAATAAATAACCTTTGCCAATTGTTAAGAAAAGGTCTAGCTGAACAAGAAGGTGAAGTGCTGTTGCAAACTAGAAAATGTTTAAGTGCTAAATGGAACGAACACTTAGATTGAGAGGAAAACGACATTCCTAATTTTTTAACAGAAATTTATATTATTAAACAATATACCCATTTACATTTTTTTGGATTTTTTTTCAGTGCCGAGAGTTTCAACAACACTGGTCCGGCTTGCACTTGGGCACTACCCTTGTTCGCAGCAAATGTTACAGCTATCGGCTATGGAAGCACAAGATTTGGTGAGAAGAAAGCTAAACCATGACTATCAGAAAACAAGAGAAAACTTCTCTAAGAACTATCTTTAAAATTTTTGGCTAAAAATTTATAAAACCACACCAATGTGCGGCATTAAGTAACCCTATAATAATTACTTAACTTTATAATTATAAGTTTTAAAGTAGTAAATAATTAAATTTATACTTACTTAGTTTGTATGTATACTTTCCCATACTTAGCTGGTTTAGCATCGGACACTTTAATTAAGACGAAGCTAACTATTTTGACGAATGAAGAATGCGGTAAATACTATGAGCAAGATGACGATTTGCTTTATCATGGCATTATTCACTCGCAGTTGTGCGCAAATGATACAGTTGGAATGAGCGATACTTGTCAAGTGAGGAAATAATCTTGAAAGATATGTTCTGCTGAATTTTGAACAATAATACATCGAATACACCAATTCATTAATTTTGATTGCTAAAGTTTTTTTTTTTTTTTTGTTAAAATTTCCATTTAATCCTTGAATATTTTGTAACAAATATTTTTTTTTTCTTAAAACCGCAGGGGGACTCTGGCGGACCCATTATAATGTACCGTACTGGTGATGAGAATAACTTTTACGAAATGCCGTACGTGGTTGGCATCACCTCATTCGGCAATGGTTGCGGTTCTGGGGTGCCGGGGGTGTACACACGTGTCGCCAGCTATATAGACTGGATTGAGAAAATCGTATACTGAGAAAATAAGCAAATAATGTAACTGATGAAACGCAATAATTTTCCAATAAAAATTATAACCTAAAAGTTCAATGAAAACTAACCTAAAATATTTTCATTTCTGGCGCTTACATAAGAGCTTCTTCCTATACAGTTATTTCATATTTTTTTGCTTTTTGTTTTGTTGCACTTAAAGGTTCGTTAAATTTGAAATTTCCACATAAATGACGACACGTTTTGACAAACTCTACCCACTAGCCGTCAAATTGCTTGTAGTGTGATGTCACCGCAAAACAGCTGGAGGAGCTGATAGTTCCAAATAGGGCTTAGATGCGGTGTAACAGAGGTCAAATGTTATGCCAAACATGTTACGCCTCCGCCTGCGCACAACTACGTTACCAGACGCCTCGAAATACACACATACATTTAAATACAGATTTTATTGGCTAAACGAGCAATTTTTGCTCTGGGCGCTAATCGCAGCTGAATTATTAGAATTGCCAACGAGGAGTGAGTGCAGTTATTTACATACATATATACGTACATATGTATATGTATCGTACTCATGTGCACGAAGGAGAAGTGCATCAGATGTGGCGTGGTCGTTTATTGTTGTTGCAGCAGGCTTTCATGCACCGAATTAACATAATCGTGATACAGCAGGCACGCCGCGTGTATAAAATAAAATAATACAAATTAAGTGAAACACACACACATGCATGCATACTTATATGTAAGCATATGTGGCAGCTTGGGCAGGAGGTGTTGCAAAAAAAGTGAATTGCACGTCGACGCCACCTAAAATCAGTGCTCACACACACACGCGCATGCTACAATATTATAGATGTATGTATGCATATGTTGCTGCTGTTGCGGTCAAATAAATAGCAAATTTTCCTGCCGGCGGGCATATTATACTTACTTATGCCACCTTAATACATATGCATGATATTCGTTGCCTAAATTCAATCGCTGCAAATTTTCGTGGTTACTGTTATATGGACTGCATTTTTCTCTGCATTTATGCTTCTTCTTCATATCAAGCTGCTTTTTCAATGCAGTTTGTTTTTTCTCCTTTCATATTGCAGCTTTTGTTCTTGTTGTTGTTGTTTTGTCAGTAAAAATGCATCAATTTGATTTTTATAAAATTTTTTTGGTTTTGTATATATTTTTATGTTCTAAATAAATAAGAAATTATATTAGTTTAGTTGATTTTCTTATCGTTTTTGTTGTTTTTATATTGCTGCTAAGCTTGAGTGTTGTATAGTTTACCATTTTCACCGACCTATTTTCAAATTTCAATTTAATGTCGTATGTGTGGAGCAAATACTTATGGAACAGCAGTGTTATATTTTATGATTTTTTTAATGGTGAGCATTGTAGTGGAAGTAAGCGAACTCGGTTTGGTCGAGCAACTGAATTTAATATATATAATTGCACTCCAAATACTCAAAACTGGTTGAGCGCTGTTTCTAACTTTTTTTCTGATCGATACTGTGGCAGCACGCGTGCCTTTAGAATTATAATTGAATTTGTGAAACAAACTATTAAATTATCGAAA
This sequence comes from Bactrocera oleae, assembly GCF_042242935.1. Lineage (NCBI taxonomy): Eukaryota > Metazoa > Arthropoda > Insecta > Diptera > Tephritidae > Bactrocera > Bactrocera oleae. The sequence goes on along the minus strand of NC_091540.1, from coordinate 41,500,856 downwards.
GATATGGCAACCCCGGAATGCATATTTTGAATAATAAGTTTATTTTCTGTACCGTAAGACGCTGGGATATACAATATTGCCAATTAAGAGCTGAAATTTCTTCGAGATTCCTATCACTCTTTGTTTAGATTAGTAAAATTCCGATTGCAGACCTGAAATGGTTAGTTACTAGATATAAGACGATTGGGACCCATTTTTGTCACTTGTTAACCGAGTTTAGCGGAACACTACAAAATCGATAACATGTACAACACCCAATATAATCCAGTACGAAGGTCAGAAAGATATAAAGGAAAGCGAAACTGTTGCTTCGGATACTATTCAACTACAGAAATATTATGGATCTCATCAGTGATTGGGTCAATGTTAGATCGTAGCATATTTACAGGGGTATAACAGTTGTTTGTTCGTAATCTTCCACACTTTGGCCAATTGAAACATGCGCAACATATATCCCATCCAACGACAGTCAGGTTTACGTAACCGGAACGGATCCGGCTTTTTATCCAGGCAATTGACAGCATTCGTCCGAATTTCAACAGGGATTTTTTCTGTTGCTACAAAAACAACAAACATATTGTGGGAAAATAATAGATATTACAGAACCCATTTGATGAACTAAGGCACGTTCCCACGTCAATCTTACGAAACCGAAATCGACCCAGATCTGTATCCGCCCACCTCGATGGCATTCCACAAAATTATTTGGAGAATGTTTTCTGTCGCTACAACAACAAAAACCAAAGCTTCAGTTTGGTATAGATAGTTGACAGGGTTTGGATTTAAAAACGGTTCCGTGCCGGTCACATAGACACTAAACTTACTTGGAAACCGATTTTGGTTATAATAACAACAACATCCTATTGAACGTTTACTTAAATAAGCACAAACGCTCTCGATTGTATAATTACGATATGGCAATCATATATTACAACAAATGTGAACTAAATTTTATACGCGCACTTACAACAACAACACTGCAATGCTCAGCCAATAAATAAAAAATATTTGCAAAAGTAAATATTTACAATTACATAAATCATCATAGAAGAGCAGTTAAAAATAATTTTAAAAATAAATTTGCTCAATTGTTGTTGTTTTCTACACAATACGCATATTAAATTGTAAAATATTTTTTTTTATAAATTTTATGAAATGAAACAAAATTATAGCGCTTAGATTGTATAGCTTGTATGAGTTGTGATTACAAATGAAATAAAACAGTTAGTAGCACATACTCTGTCACATAATCGTTGATACCTGCTACCAGCTAAACATAAGTCATTAAATTATTGTATAATATGCTCGTAAATAGTAATAAGCATTTTGTAGGCTATTTCTTGCACATTTTAATAATTTTGATTCGCTTTCTTAATTTAGCCTGCCTGTTAACGCTTTCTTTTGGTTTAGTATTTTGTAAATATAATATATAGGTATATAAGGGGCACACATATTTAGCTGTCATTATTGGTTGAACGCATAAAACAGTATTACAACAAACATAATTTCTCTACCGCTTAGCAAATTGCAACCTAGCATTGTTAATAGTAGTTTTTCTTAAATATGTATGTATGTGTTGTGTATATATAAAAATATTTTTGTATACATATAGCTTTGTTAAAAATTACAAGAGAAAATAATGGAAAATTTACAACGAATAAAATATTTAAACAATTATAATTTCTATTAGACTTGAAATAAAACATTGTAGCATTGGTGTTTGTTTACACAATCGTTTCGCATACCGTAACAGCTTAATTTCTTACGTTTATATAATTCTAGGTGTCTGTGTGTGAGTGTGTGATTTTAGTTAATTTCTTTGTTTTCAATTGATCTGCTACTCATGCAACGTTTGTAGAGCGCAATGTGGCTGTGTTTGTATGTGTGTGGGGCAAATGCGCATAGATATTTCTTTACATTGCCTTTGAAGTGTTAACAAATTGAATTTCTTGGCGCTACAAACACACGCGCGCATGCGCCACAACAGTTTGTTGCGCGCTCTTTCTTTGTTTAACACGCTCAATTACAACCGTCCTAACCGATTTTCAAACATTTATTACAATTATAATACTTATATTAAATTTATACTCCTTACTATCATTATTGTTGATTTTTTTTGGGTTAGTTTTTCTTTCTTTTATGCGTATATCTATATAAAAAAAAAGAACTCTTTATTCCTCTTACTCGCGCACGCTGTTTTATATCCCTCCCTATATAAATTTCCGCATTTAAAAAACTACTTTACGATAAGAATGGATTTGACGACGATGCTGCTTCCGGGTTCATCCAAGGCATATTATTGTTGTTCTGAAATGCAGATAGGAAATCGTTTAATCTCCTAATACCATGAAATGTTACTATATAAGAAACAGAAAATTTATAAAAATAATATATTTTTTTTAAATTTTGTAATACGAAATATTTAATTTTATACATAATAACTCTAAAAATATATAATATATATACACACTAAGTACGTTGTTGGTTTAGTAGGGCACCGCAATTCTCATGCATATTTCTTTTTTAGCTCAGATTTTCTCAAATGTTAGTTTGTTCGCTACAATTATTTAAGTTATTTACAAGTAAGTGATTCCATGCAGCTAACGACAACTTTCTACTTGTTAGACAATAAAATAACGCAGCTATTCATAAAAAACACATCGAAATGTTCTATAAGCACATAACATTTCGAATTAATTTTTCTTTTTTATGTATGTATGTATTGTATTTTTTATGCATTTGTGCGTGCGTGTAGCATGCGATTAAGATTGGTTTAAAGCGTTTATTAAGTTTACCCATTGTTTTTATTTAAGCGTCCAAGCCTCCATTGTTGGCTATAAGATACAAAATTTTGAGAGATTATGTGGAAGTAATACTTGTACATATGTACTATGTTACTATGTATGTATGTGTGTATGTGGAAAAAAATGTGTCAAAGGAAAAAACGTTGGTTAAAGGAGCGCATAAGGTAGGAGTAAGGAGAGGAGTAGCAAGAAAGACAGTAGATTTGTTGTAAAATATTATTATCAAGGTATAGTAAAAAAAATAAATCAGAAAAAGTTACTTTATTTATTTTAATTAGCAAAATTTTGTACCTAGTAGTATGGTATTATTATTTCAGAAAATTTATAGTTTTTTAAAGTGTCCCAGGAAATTTAATTATTTGAAACTCGATTGGATTAGAGGATTTCAAATACAAAATATTTAAAATTTTGATTTGTGTTTAAATAAAGCAAAAAAAGAAACTAATGAATAATAAAAACAAAATACAAACCAAAAAATCTATAAAAGAAATCCAAAAAAAAATTTTAAAAAATTTTAAAAAAATAAAAAAAAAATAAAAAATATATATATTATATTATAATATTGTCTGAGTAATAATAAGTAATTTTTAAGAATTTAACATTTTTCTAAGATTATTTTCGACTTCAGGTAATTATTTGGTAACCCATAATCCTATTCTGCAATATTAAACGTTTTCGGATATAATTTCTACATTTCTTGAAAAACTTGTATTTTTTCTTTTTTTACATGGTTAGCCGTTTACTTTCTTTTATTAAAAAAGTTCTTTTAAATGATTGTGCCCAACGTTGCATAATTCCTGCGCATTTTATTATTTATTTATTTTCCGAACAGGGTATATTAAGTTTGGCACGATGTTTGTAACACTCAGAAGGAAACATCGGAGACCCTATAATGTATATAATGATCAGCGTGACTGAGCTTAGATATCTTTTTGAGATATCGATCTGAAATTTTGCATACGTCTTTCCTTCCTAAAAGCTGCACATTTTTCGGAACCGTCGATATAGCATATAGCTGTCACACAAACTCATCGATGAAAATCAAGCTCTTGTATAAAAAGTTTTTTCTTTGACAAGATATTTTCACGAAATTCAGCATGGATTATACCTCAAGGCAACGCTACAATTTCACAACAAATTTTTCAGAACAAACAACTATAGCATTTAGTTACCATACAAACTAACCGATTAAAATATTTTTGTATAGAAAACTGTTTTATATTAAATAAATATATTAGTATTATAGCTTCGGTGCAACAGACGTTAAATGCTTTTTTTTTTTTTTTTGATATTATTGAAGAGAAAATTGTTTTTATAATTCATTGACCACAAACCTTGGACTTTCGCGCAATATTATTGCTTACTTTAAAACAAGTCAGCTACTAAAAGCAATCTTTAGACACTTTAAACCTACCTAATTGTGCTACCCCGAATAGAGAGATCTCGCACTTAAAAATTCCTCGCTGCTTACATGTACGCAAAAATAAGCAATACTCTTGGTTCGTGGCTAAGACATAATTTCAAATAAAATTAAAAACAGCACAAAACGAGAAAAAACTAGCAAAACTAACAAAACAAGTAACGAGCAACGAATAAAATCGGGGCAATATAACAAATAAAATACGTAACTAATTTCAAATTAACAAACTCAAATTTCAAATGTAAAAATAAATGGTCGACACAGCAACAAATTCAACGCAAATAGCATAGCAACGGCAGAGTGTAGCAATAAACTCAACAAATATGTATTGCACGCTTTATAGCCAACGTACAACGAACAAGTACAGCAACTTTGCATTAATACGGTACTATTTTCATTTCTTTTTCGAACAATCAGAGCATGTTAAATGGACACTCACTTCCAGCTTACAGTTGCCCAACGACGATGACGATAAGGTTGACGTCGAAAATATTGCATTATTATCGAGATTATGCACAAAGTTGTTGTTGTGGTTCATTGAAGAATTCGCATCGAAGAAGCCATAATTGAACAGAGAGCCACCGCCAACACCACCAGCTTCGCTATTGTTATCAAAGCTGTTGCCAAAATCATCGGTATTAACAAATGTTGTTTGCATTGTTGTAGCTGACGTGGGCAGCATCGATACCGGCGCTATTTTAATGCCCGGCGTATCGGCTAGTGCGGCTGTCAAGGCATTGCTGTAGCTTGACGTCAACGACGCTGTTGCATATTTGGCATTTGCACTGCCGACTGATGGCTGGCCGGATGCGTAGTGCGATAAAGGATTGTTGTTGTTGTTGTTATTAATAAAATTACTACTGACACTTGGAAAATCTGGCTTAATTGTGTTGCTGAAGTCAGCAAAAGGCGCAAATTGGCTGGTGGTGGGTGCGAGTGTCGGCTGCAAGCGCAGCGTATTGTTGTTGCCGTTGGCTTCGAAGCTGCGTAGCGTTTTATCGTGCAGTTCGGTGTCACTGTCGCTGGCAATTTGCATATTACGTATATTATCTACACTTTGACTATGAATTTGCACTTGTGTTTGGAATTGGTATGGTCCATCTTGTTGACTTTTATTAATGTTGTTATTGCGATTGTTGTTGTTGGGATAAATAAAGAAGTCGCTTGAGCTGACAAACGAGGAGTTGAAGACGTCATAATCACTTTTGGAGTATTGCATAGCTGGTTTGTTATTGTTATTGTAGTTGTTGTTGGCTTGTTTGTTATTACTATTATTACTGTTATTAAGTATGTCATTGTGACATTGCTCGCTGCTGCTATTTAAACTTGTAAAGTCGTCGCTATCGTAATCAGTGAAAAAGTTTCTGGAGGGCTTAGTTGTCAAAAGGAGAAAAGAACAATTTTTCGTTGTTGTTTTGGTTGTTTTTTTTCATGCGTAAGCAATCATTTTTTATTATTTTTATTTTGGCGAATTGAGAAGATAAATAAAATTTTTAAGAAGAAAAAGAATTGATAATTGTAGAATTTAATTGAATTAATAAAGTCAAATGAAAATATAAGTTAAATTATAGCAGATTATAGTAAGTAAACGAAAAAATTTTATATATTAAGAGCACATTCACTATAAAAAATGTAATTGAGCGAAATAATCACAATAAGCAATAAATATTTGTGGGCGATAGTATTTAGTTAAGAATTTTGAAATCTTAAGACGATTCCCCTATACATTTCGCAATCATTTCATAAAACCGCATAATGCATTACAGACCCTAGCAGACCATGCACCAAAGATATTGGCTTAAATTACTCCTATTAAAATTTTCAAACATTTTTTCTTTGCTTGAAAAGATCGTTTACTAGAAATTTTAAATTAATTTTCGCTTTTTCTTTGAAATTATGGCATTAAGCTATAATTGTATGGCTGAACGTACCTGAGACGCATTAGTGGCGTTAGCAACCGGCGCCCAAGGATCCTGATTCATAGTCATAGCAAAAGGCTGTTGCTGTTTTAGCTGATTAATGGACGGTACCTGTGGAAAACAAACGTATAGGTTATTTTTTTTTATAGCTTTTAATAGCTTCTGAGTGTTCATAACCTAACTTTTCCACCATGCAAATACATTACAAGCGAATATTACATAAATGACTCACCGCAGGCTGTTGTTGTTGGAATAGATTTGTTTTTGGTGGTATAACAGTATCGCTAAATGGATTGTAGGCAGCATTGCCAGCTTGTGACTGCGTTTGCACGGGCTTTATTAGATTATCCAAGTTAACTAATGACGAATTTTCACCTAAGAACGATTGCGGTGTTTTCAGTTGTTTGTTCGTATTCGTTGATGATGCATTGAGCGATGAATTCGTTGCAGACAGAGGATCCATTTCATCGAGCAGTGATGCTGTGTTAAAGATACAAAATATTTTTAGCAAATTAAAATTAAAATTCCAAAAAAAAAAATTACCGTTATTGTTGTTCGAAGCGCTTGTCAAGCTATTAGTTAATAAATCGCCAGTCTTATTACGATTGGTTATTATATCGAACTCATCCAAATCGGGCGAAGGCTTCTGGAAAATATTGTTATTGTTGTTTATGATTTAAGAAGGAAAACAATTTTATGTCGTCATACCTTAACCGCATTCGTTTGATTACTCTTCCAGGGGTCATCACTTGTCGCACCGGCTTTGGGCGCCCACGGGTCGACATTAGGCGCAGCCGCTAGTGGTGCCATAGCAACTGGTTTCACACTTTCCGTCAACCAAGGATCCGTCGGTTCAACTTTCTCGGCTGCACCTGCGCCACCGAGAGCGCCCGCTTTCGACAGCCAGGGATCTAGGCCAACAATAGCACCGCCGCCAATGGAATTGCCGTTCAAGATCGCTGCGCTACCTGCTGCACCGGCAATGCCAGCGCCGCCACCATTGCTATGCAGCCAACCCTCAGTCGATGAGCCAGAAGCGACGGACGGCGATTGTGTGCGTGTTAGACCCCAGGCATCATCACCATTACTGCCTATACCACCGACGGCGCCCAACGGCGCTGGAGCGATGGCGGTACGCATAGCTGCGGCCGGTTGCCAAGGATCGATTTGTGGCGATGATGTGCCCGACCAAGGATCAGATAGCTGAAAAGAATGTGTATAAGACAGTAATATATGTAAACTATTGCAAATTGTTGTTGGAAATACCTGACTGGCAGCTCGTGCCGGTGTGCCCCATGGATCGCCACTGCCGCCTGTAGCGCCCAATGGCGGACTTGAAATACTTGTGGCGCCCAGAGAAATGTCCAGCAAATCTAACAGATGTGATTGTTGCTCTTCCTTTTTAGGCGCCGCAGCTGGAACCGTTTGATCTCTGAAATAGTAGACAAATGAAAGAATTTTGGAATGGCGACAGACAACAAATGTACATACTTGAAATCTTGTTCGCTCTGGCTCAGCGCAAGCTGTAAACGCACATCATCGCTGCGTCGCTTAGCCTCTTCTTGTTCCGCTTCTTCGCGCGACATCGCCATAGCCAACTGCAGCTGAAGCTCCTCTTCTCCCGCCGTTTGTGGACGCACCAACTCAAGCTCGGACACCGGCTTCGGTTCCTCCTGCCAGCCGGGCGGCATATCACGATGTGTCGGTCCATCAATATAACCATCACTACCAAAACCACTGGGATGTTGAGCGAAACGTTCTTTCGCCTTCAAAGCTTTCACGCGCTCATTCTTCAAACGCTCATCGTCTTTCAATAAATTCACCAGCTGCTTAGCTTTTTCGCGCACATGCGTGCCCTGGTCTTTACCCTCTTCAAAGTACACGAATTCACGCAGTGTTTGTATGGCGAAAATATTCTCTTTGCACTGTTGAGCCACCTTTTCGGTGCCAGTTTTGATTAAATAATCCAACAGTATGAGCGCCTTGTAGACATGACGCCAATTCTTGCCATGATCATTCAGGCGCTTCCAAATCATTTGCATTATCTCCGAGAAGGCAACCACATTGTAGGTGAGATCGGCGATTTCAGCCATAATCGTGGCCGATGGCCCCCACGAGTCATTGGAAGTCGCCTCGCGTACTTTCACCTGTAAAAAAGGATGAACGTGCGAGCGCGAAAATTTATATTAGAAGAAATTTATAACTATAAACGAGCGCCTGAGGTTAGGAGTTAGCTTACCTGCGCATCTGAGTAGTTGTGCGCGAGATTTTTGATGTTCCGACGTAAACCAGCGACATTTACTTGCATGTCTTCCTTTTGTTTTCGCACTTTGGATGAGATAAATAGTCGATTATTTCATGTCAGCAAAAAAGTATTATTAAGCATAAATTAAAACAATTCATTTGAATTCTTAGCTTGTAGAACATGCAAATGGATAGGGTTTCCTCTACGAAGAATATAACATTTTTTAGATATCATAACGGTTATCAAGAACAAGCAGGGATGCAAAGTTGCTGGTAAGTAACTTTCAGTTAACAGTGAAGCTTAAAATAGAGAACAACTGTTATGTGCCTATATACATGCAACATGCTAAGCGCTTTTAGTAAAATAACAATGCATAAGCGCCTAAATGTATGCAATAAAGCATAATTCTGCTCTCAAATATTTTTGGCTACAATAAAGAACAGTTTTCAATACTACATTCGAAATTTTTTTTTTATTTTTAAACATTGCATCCATGCTATTCTCTTTGTTACGTGTATGAATATAATATGCATTTGTTAATAAAAACTTGAATTCGATGGCAGTCGTTGCATTGGCGATTTTCTTTGTCAACCAGTGTTATCGAGTTTAAATAGAAGAGCACTTTGGAGTTAGAGGATGAAATGATAATAAAAAATTTAAAAAACAAATGCTTGCGTTTTTGGTTAAAAATGAATGGCCGCAGATGTATAAGTATGTGGGGAACAATAAATTTTAGTAACAAAAATAATATTTTATTAAAATTTCGATATTAAAAATTATTTTGATTTACTTTAGCTTAATTTTTGTTTGCGGTTGCACAAACTAAAACATAACCGTCTCACACGTGCCGTACACTTAATGGATCCGAAATAAATTAGTATAAACAAAAACTGAAATGATAACGAAAACATTCTAAAGACAGCCACAAAATTTAAAGTGCCAAAGGCACACTTTTTATTGTGATAGTAATTTAAATAAGAATGTGGGATTTTTTTGTATGCCAGTGCACTCAATTATTAAAAACAATGGACAAGAGTATGAGCGATTTTGAATGACATGGACAAATACTGGTTTTTGATGTTACTACGGTGGAACATATATTGTAGTAAATATTCATATATATATGTGAATATTTTTTAATACAGAAAATGCATTAGAACATAGGCACATATACATATATAATAAGCATGTTTATGGAAATCAATGTTCAATTAAAACGATCTAAAAGCATTTGAGTGGGATAAACTATATACATATGTATGAGAGCAAAAGTATTTAATCATAAAGTATAATTGTTTTAATTTCGGAATACATTCGGAATAGTCACCATTAAGTGAGAAAACGGAATATATAATCTCGGAATATATTCGGAATTATTTAGGAGTAAATTAGGAGTGTTTAGCATAATCAGTTAAAATTTAACGATGTTTATATTGCATTTTATTCACACTTTTGTTCAATTGTCGTAGCAATATGTACGTATTACCCTTATTTATACCGCAAGTGCGATGAATAAAAGTGTTACGATTACAAAGATTTTTTGCCTTATGTTATTAAATTTTTTACATTTCAACCAAACAGAATAGAACTATGGCATTATAACCTAAACTAATTTAAAGTAGTTGTGGTGATACCGAAACTATGTTCTTAGTTTTCAAGGTCGAATAAAAAAATTTCAACGGACCAGTCAGGATTTCGTAAGTATGGTAAGTAAATACCAATACCATATATCAAGGTCTTACAATTTTTCAGGAGTACCAGAGAAAAACGGAAGACAGCACAGTACTTTAAAAATGTGTCGCCAATGACTATAAAAGTACCATTATGGAGACTACCACAGGATAAAAAAGTCATACAGACTGCTGTAGATGATCGATAAAAATGGGAAATATGTAATATAAAGAAATTCAACAAAAATTGGTTTTGTTAATGACTTGAGGAGTCAACGACAAAGATCATCCTCTAACGATATCTTCACATTTAAACCGATCATCGAAATTTCTTTTCGAAATTTCATAAATTAAAATGTGAAGATAAAATGAATGGCAACAGAAATATGCAGAAATGAAAGTTCGATGAACACACAACAAAAAACGGGAATGGAGTGCCGAAAGCAGAGTTTGAATTTCGGCGAAGCTGTGGGTATTTATGAGCAGTAATGCTTATGTAATAAAATATATGTGAGAACAATTCAAATACATATGCAAATACATATAGTACGAGTATGTGTGGGGCGATATGATGCACAAGAAAACTATGTATGTAAATAAGAATAGATATTTAGTAAATTGCATTTCATTGCATTGATGCGTTTATTTAATGATAAAACTAGAAGAATACTTCATAATTTCTAATGATACAAACAAACTAACATATATATATATGTATATGTAGATATGCAAAATAAAGCGAGTATTGACTAATAATTGTAAAATTGTATTGTATGTAGTAGGTAGTAGTTGTTGTAGGACTTACTTTTGATTGTTTTTGCTACGCTTAGTTTTTTTTGCTTTCTTTATGTACTTTTTCTTAAACTTTTATGGATTTGCGTTTTTGCGTAAAATGCAAATTTTTATTATTTTTTTTATTACTTTATTTTTTACTTTTTTGCTTTTGTCGAGTTGTAGATTTTGTTTTTAGATAGTGCTCCAAAGCAAGCTATGAGATACAAGATACAAGATAATAACACAATCAAATAAAAATAATGTAAATTTTTTTGTGTGTAATTACAATATTATATAAAAAATTAAAGTACATTGCACTAGGACGGACATACGAAGCGAACACATAGAAATACGCCGGAATTGAAAGCAAAATTGCAGATAGCTACAGAAAGAGCTAAAGAGTTGTTAGAGATCAAAAATATAGATGTTTTTTCTCCAAAAATTGATAATTTATTTTTTTTCTAAACAATAAAATTATAACTCAGCGTGAAACCAGCAGTATTAAAAACGTGCTTATTTTAAGTTATAATAAATTATTTTTCCTTAATGAGATATGATCTACTAAAAAAAATTGAATTTAACAACTGCTTTATTTTTTAATAATATTTTTAAAAAACCTTCTAATCTTAATTTTTTGGATACAGCAATCAACCATACAAATTCTAACATTTATTACATCCAACTTTTTGATAAATTTTACTAAATTGATTCCAGTCGAATGTAAACATTTTTTAATTACTTAAATAAAAAATGTTGCCTACATTTAGGCATTGAATCTCAATACATAACTCAGCTTTCATCCACCTCACAGAGTAAAAAGGATGTATATGTAGTAAGGAAAAGGATGTACAGATTGGTATCATTAACTACATCTGCCTTTATTATATGTACATATAAATGATCAGCGCCATATCGATCTGAAACTGCTGCCGAAGTTAACGCTTTTTCTTGTTTTTTTATTATATTTATTGTAGTTTGCAAAGTTATGACTTTAGTGTTTTTATTTTTGGCAGTCTTTTAATACATAATTGTAATATGATTTAAATTTTTTTCCTACTCTGCAAACATTTGTCATATTTGTTTATAGTCATTAATACACATCTTGTTTTGATTTTTATAGTTGTCTAAAAATCCATTGACGCTTTTTAAGAAACATGCGCAGACCACATTTGTACTTCATTCAACAAAATTTCGAACTTTGTTTTACAACTTGAATATTAGTGATCATTGTAGCAACACACAGCTGTTTTATTTGCAGCAAAAATATATGTAATGGTCACCCTGAACAAATAAAGAACACTTTTAAGGCAGCTCCAACAACACTAAAAACCAATAAACACATGTTTTAGTTAATTACCTTTGTGTTGCAGAACCAAACGCAAAGTTTTTATATTTTCAAACTTTAACAAAAAACTACCGAAAAATGCACAAACCATAAGCACTGAGCAAGTGGAACGCACAAAAAATTGTACAATACCTTCTCGTCAAGTTCACGCGAAAACTGAGGTCATGCAACACCTTTGCAAACCACATTGGCCCTACCGACGTCCGAAAGAGTATGAAAAATTATGCCTATGAGAGCAAGAATGGCAAAATACACATATGCGCAGCCAAACCTAACGGCGATTATTATAAAAAAAAAAATAGCTACAACAACAAAGAATAGCTGTAATGACTGAAGCACATAGCAGCGGTCTGAGTTCTAAATACAATTATCTGCATATGAAAAGTATGAGAATAAGCAGGCGAAAGCACACACACGCATACTTTTATGAATTGCCATAATCACCACCACAAAAGACATCAAACACACGAAAACACAATAATATTATGGAAAACGCCGCAGACAACAAAACGACTATCGACAAAAATACATACATACGTACATATGTACATACGTCAGCGCACACTGACCATTCTCCAGAGTCCAAACACAGCACGCATACAAAGCCAAAGCATTTACCAATTCAAAATAACCACACCAAATACGAATACATACATACATGTACAAATGTATGCATGTAAGTCTGTAAGCATATTGGCAAACAAACCAAAAACAAAGCGAAAAAGTGAATAATTCAATTTGCAAAATTGCGAAAAAAGCACTACGTTGAAGCAAAAGTGTTTAGGTGAAACCCTAGCAATGTGAAAGAACTAAAATAAATAGGGGAAATCGCTACAGCTGACCGCGAAGCTGGCAGTAGATTTAAAAGTACTTTAATGGGCATATATATTTCTGATTTTTTAGGTTTGTATACTTAAGTATACGCATACTTATGTACATATAAGCATCAGGAAAAGATTGCTGTAATTAATATAGGAGAATTAGCTAAAAAGGGCTGGTTATCATTTTTTTTTTCATTAACCACTACTGAGTGGCTTGAGAGCGGAATTATCTGGTGATTGCTAAACCGCAAAAAATAACCAATAAAAATAATAACGATTAAACTAGTTACCACACAAATCTTTAATCATTAACAATTTCATTAAAACTATTACTTGAAAGCTTCGCATATTGAATGCCTTGAAAATTTTCACACCAAATTAGTTACTCATACGCCCTGTCGGCTATACATAACAGTTGAGGTTAAACTAAATTGGGTTTAACAATAAATACCAAGTATTATACTCCATGCAATATGTTTGGAGGATATAAATGAAGTAAGGTGGGATAAGTTTACTGGGAAGCGAAAAACTATTAATAGGGGTAATATCCACTTTTGAAGTTGACACGACAAATAGTTTCGGAGATATGAGCGTATTTGTAAGAATTTTGTGACTTAGTGTAATCGGATCTCAGAACTTCAAACGAGTTTCTTAGGAGTTAAGATTAAAATTTCAGGTATTGATCGAGGGAATAAGATTTTTGATGATAATTGCGGTTTTTATAGTCACTATCAAGTGTAACGAAAAACGATTTTTTTTAAAGCTGCCATTTTATCAAAAATTAAAGTTTTAATTGATCCCTCGATCATTACCTGTATTTATCTATTGTAATAATAAAACTTTTGCTCTTTAGGATTTGAAATAATTTTATGCAGAAAAATATCCCTCGCCGCCAGACATCTTTTCTCGGAGGTATTCCTGGAGATCGGCTACGGGATCAAGCGATCCAAAATGAATCACCGACTATTATTAAAATACATTAAATGCCGAAACTGTTCAATATTTTTATTTATTTATTAAATAATGTGCCTCTACAAAAAAATCGCGAAAAACCTCGTTTTTCTGTCGGAATTGTATAATAGATATAACCGCTTGTTTTAAACACAATTTGGAAAGCATTCGGACTAATAAACCTAATTGCAGGGAATTCTTGACAAAATTATAAAACAAAAAAATGTGCAGTATACTAGCGATCTTAAAAAATTAAATGAAGCTATCTAATAGCTAATAGATTCCCTAGACACTAAAAAAAGTTGGTCGCAAACAAAGTACAAGTTAATTATTCAATTTAATCAGTTACGTCTACGTTAGACCTGTGACCATGGTAAGCTATTTATCGATTTATTTACAATATAGTGTATGACCATGTGCGGCCGCAAATATGAATCATATATACATACATTCATACCAACAACTGTAACTACCCTACGGTGTAAAATAGAAGTAGTAAGAAAAAAATATTGACTGACTCTTCCGAGTTTCTTCGAGCAAAATACTTGTTCACAACATTAAATTCGACACTGAAAAGAAAGTAGTCCGACAAACTCATATTTGTACTCGTACCGATTATTAACCGATATATGATTTCTTACTTTAATTTTATGCTCATTTATTTTTAACAATTTCAAAATCCAACTATTTTAGTTGTTTTGGTCTACCATATCGGTTTTGGTCTATACTGAACTAGTGTAAAATTGATGTAATTCTGACAATTGACATCTCAAGTGATATCGCCATGCAAAAATTACAAATTGCTTGTATAGAACGACGATATTCGGCTAACAACTTTTACTACAGGGAATGTTACCGGTCATATACATATGTATATCTACATATATAAATTTTTGATTTTATCAAGTTCGCCTCAGTCTCTTTTTCCCCTTTTATTTTTATTCCTTCGTTGCTAACTTCAACTGAAACTAAAAATAAATTAATTGGCATGTAAACAACAGCAAACACGTGGTGTTGATATTTACTTTGGTGGCAAGCAGGCATAAGCTGAGGCGAGGCGACATGCAACTTCTCCACACCAACTAATTTGCAGAGTTATGCTAAATCAATGAAATGCAGAAAACTGTAATATATTCATTTCAAGTCGAGTATCGAACTACTCACAGGAAATACGATGCAGCTGTGCACCGGAAGTGAGTTCATGGAAAGAGTATCGGTTTAATATACGAAAAAAAAACAATTAATTAAAAGTGTTTGTATGTGTAGAATATTACTCACATGCAAAAAACTTGTTAAGGCAAATAAGCTTGCATTACACACTGGATTTGCTAACAATTACTAAAAATAGTCCTCTGAATTTATTGATTGATTATTGACTGTTGAGACTAATAATTTTTCCATTGTTGACTTGTTTACTGACTTTGATTAGGTCGTTTTATTATAGTCTACAATGACCATTGACGAAAAGTATTGAACATTTACTTCAAACAGAGATTACTTATGTAAGACTAATGACTTTGGAATTATGAACCAAAATTATTAACTATTCCATAATAGTCGGCAGTAGAAGATTTCCTTCTAAGGGCGTTGAAATACTGACTATCGTTATGAACAATTTACTTTTAATCATAGACTATTTTACAAGTATGTGAGTTTTTAACTTCAAATCTCGCTTTTGACTATGTTCGGTTGCAGCGAATATTCAATTAAAGTGTTATATCCACTTGTGAATTTCCAAAAATCTATCTTTTTTTGCATATATCCATATTGTATGTACTGATATTTTAAAATATTCTTCGAAGATTTGATTCGATTGATCCGGTTGGTCCGGCAAATAGTTTGTTTCAGATATATTTTTATAAGGGTATTTGTACGAGTTTTTTACTTAATGTATTCGGCTCCTCAAAACTTTAAACGCGTGTTTCTCGCAAAACTGTTTTCAGAATCGGTGAAGAAAATTTCTGCGAAACAGCTTGTCGTCTTGAAGTTTCCACACGACTTTCTGAGATAAGTATATTTGTCATGTAATGATCGAAAAAATAAGATTTTTGATAATAATTTTCCACTAGACACCTTTCTACGAAGATCCTCCTGGAGATCGACTACGGGTTCAAGGGAATGTAAAAATTTTCAAAATGAATCGGTGATTATTAAAGTACATTACATTCTGTACACGTACAGAGTTTTGTATTTATTTATTAAATAAATAGCCTTTTCGAAAAAAATTCATGAAAAAATTCGTTTTTTCTGATTTGTAAGTGGATTTAAATATTTACGCCAACATTTGATTTAAATTGACTGACTAACTGCTGACTACTATAACTACTGATAATTGGCTAATTGATATTGGATACTGCCCAATGTTTTTTGAATAATCATTTTGTTTTATTTAATATTGCATTTTATTAAGGCTATTTACTCGTCACTCACTTATGATTACGCACTAGAACTATTGAAATCATCAATGACTAGTGAATATATACTAGTATATTTACAATACAACGATTTTCGAACACTACTCACTCTTACCTTCAGCCATTGCTGCTTTAATGCCATTTTCTGTTTTATAAATATTTTTAACGTAATCTTATCAACTGCAATGAAGGCTGTCAAGTATTTGCCAGTTTTTTTGAGTATAAGTGTGTGTGATTTTTTACCTTAACGTCTGATGTTTGTTTGTTCAACATACATACATACATACATACATACATACATATATACAAGTATATACACATATTTAAAGTATGCTGATTATAGACGAAAAGACTTTCGTGCTAATATACTTACCCATATAAGCACACAAAGAAATATAGATATGTAAGTATTCATATGAAATGGCAAGTTGTCAAAAATGCTCTTTATCACACAAAGGTGTAAATTACGGTAATTTTTGTGATAGCGCAATTCGCCTTCATTAAAAATAAAAAAAAAAACTGCAAATACCGATCGAAATGATGGCGTGCATAATAAATTGGTGAAATTCTATAGAAAATCTACTTGAAGGCATTGAGACCGAGAGCTCTACGAGGCACACAACTTGAAATTAGAAACTAAATTTTTTCTTAAAACTGCAACTACGCTCTACGAAAGAACACATAGGTGTGTTAAACAACTATTTACTCAGCACACTTTTGGACATTCTGATGATAAATTTGAGTTTGGTTATGGTTACCGCGTAGCAAAAATTTACAACCGCAATATGAGGTTGGAAGAATACAAAAAATATATAAGGCATAACAAAGCCACTTAATTGTTATATCAGTACTACAAATAATAAAATAATCTATGTTCGGATGTAACTATACATTTTATACTCTCGCAACATGCAAGGATCAAAGCCCGGGAAATTACTACAATTTTATATTAAAGGAAATATTGATCTGATTCAACCCATTTTTGACACAAAAACATACTATTATCGAGAGTTTCAATTATTTATTTTATTATATAAATTTTAATTATATATCTTACACATTGACCGATATTCAGTACCTATGGGTGTGAACAGTTTTGGTTCGATTTAGACAATTTTTGGTCACAAGGTGGCATACTTTAAACGCATTATTCACGCAAAGTTTTACGCCGATATAATCATTGTTGCTTGATTTGCATAGTGGAAAGTGAAAGAATCAGATGGAATTTAAAATGCTGTTATATGGGAAATAGGCGTGGTTGTAATCCGGTTTCGCCCATTTTCGCACTATAACATAGAAATATGAGCAGAATGTTATGTACCGAAGTTGGTTGCTAAGCAGTTGCAGCTTGCACAGACGGACGGACAGTCACCCGGATTTCAACTCGTCTCTTCATCCTGATCATTTATATATATATAACCCTATATCTAACTCGATTAGTTTTAGGTGATACAAACAACCGTTAGGTGAACAAAACTATTATACTCTGTAGCAACATGTTGCGAGTATAAAAAGCGTGTTAAAAATTAAAAAATAAAAAAGCATAACAAATCCGAACGCAAAATAAAATGAAAAAACAAACTATTCATAATTTTGACGGACGTTATCACAGATATGGCCGACATACATACATACATAGTTTACATATTTCACCGCTGATTCAAAGCGCTAGCAATTATGAATGAACTTATATTGTGTGAACGAGTGCAGCAAACTGACCGACTCTTGCTTTTACTAATTAAAAATCGTTAGCATCGTTTCATTTGCATAAATTGACAAAAATAACGGAAAGCATAAACAGGCACAACTGCTCCGCCAAGAGCACACATTTAAAAATTACATATGTACATACAGATATTCAATATATATGTATGTCGGCGGTTAAAAGAGGTTAACGGGTACCTCTCTCAGAAAAAAGGTTTTTAAAAAAAAAGCACAAAGAGAAAATTAAAATGTGATATCAAGAGATGACGCAGAATGAAATACATACCTCCATGTATATATCAAATGTATACCTATGTATATTTATATATTTGTATATATATACATACGTATGAGTTTAAATGTTTTGCAAGTGTTTGTAGATATTTAACTGCTCTTAATTGGTAGTGGTAGCGCGAAAGCATACAATGGCCATGATGAAAGTAGTTAATATTTAACGGGTGCATGAACTTGACTTTCAGACAATTTCACTTCAGCTTTCCGCCACCTCCCTCGAGGCTGAGAGCAGAGCGCACACAGTTTATTTATGTAAATGGCTTTTGGCGCTTAAAGCTTCAATGTGATAAGTTCAATGCATTTTTTGGCAAATTAAATCAGTGTATATACATACATATAAAATAAACACACACATCGGCTATCTTCTTAACACACACAGTAGCATTTAAATGCAAAGAAATCCGCAAAAACCTCTACTCATTGTACATTGATCTCGAAAGCTTGCACTTGCTTGTTCTCAACTGCTTGTTAGTACAGTGGGCGTTAAGTGTCTGGAGTTTTGGCAGTGGTGCTGACAAAACAAAGCTTAACTAAACAAAGTCATAAAAATATATAAATATATTTTTTTGAAGTATGTTTTTGTTGTCGTGATTGCACTTCTCAAAATAAGTTCTTTGTCTCAATGAAGTAGTTGTTATCGGGCATTTCAGTGATAAAAATCAAATATTCTAAACAGACAAAGTACTGGGCAAAATTAGAAATGTTCTTATTTAAGATGCAATTGACGTTGGCTAGAGGAAAGTTTTGGCCTGAAAAGTCTGCAAAGAGATTATACAAATTGTTAGAATGAAACTGAAATTTAATATGGATTTAAATGAAGATTATTCAGCAGCATTCTCCAAAACTATTTTTATGCCACAAGAATAACAATAAATTATAAGTTCATACATATTTTTTAACGTAACATATATTATATTAATATCACAACATAAAAAATGTCATTATTTTTATATAAAATATTATATCATTACATTTCTTTCGAACAAAGGCACCACCCTCCGTGTGTTTCCCTTTAAAATTTTAACGACAAATATCACACGCTCTCGAATTTCAACAAGTGCGAAATGACTGGTTAAATACCTAACCAACTGATAAGCAAAAATTTAAAAACACGTTAACTTAGGTTGCACCGAAACCATAATAACTTCATAAATATAAAAAATTCCATACAACATACAAGAACTTAATTTGTAGCTGCCATACATGTACATACATATATGCTAAAGTGGTCCGATCTGAACATTCTTCTATGATTATACAGTTGCTTTAGACATCCAAAATCAAATACAAAAGTTTTTCATAAAAGGTCATGATTTTAATAGTTCAGTTTGTTTGGCAGCTATATAATATAATGCTCCGATATCGGTTTCAACAAATAATCAGATTCTTAAAGAGAAAAGGACGTGTGCAAAATTTTAGATCGATATCTCAAAATCTGAGGGACAAGTTCGGGTATATACAAACAGTCGAACGGACGGGCACACGGATATGGCTAAAACGAGAGTGTCCTGTTCAGAGTATAACAATACTCTTTTGACGATAAAAACTTGAAGGTGCGTAAGTGCAAGTACGAAAATAATGATCGATAGCAAACATATGACACAGCTCAATTTGTACATGTAGATTTGCACATACATAAATATCAACATACACTATATATCCACATGTGCATATGTATAAGTAAGCCACATGTTTGCCATTTAATTCATTGAAACACACTAGTCATTCAATATTCCTTATAAAAAAAAAAATAAAAAAAAAAGAAAGTTAAATTATTTTAGTTTGGGAAAGTAAAAATAGTTTTAATTCAGTATAATATATACTGTACGAAATATTTGATGTGCTCCAAATAAAAGGTAAAACCGTATTGAACTAAATCTTCTCGAGAGTAAACAACAATAAAATTTACTAAATTGAATGCGCTACATTGAATGCACATTGCGGCTTTTTGTTAGTTCACTTTTGTGTTATGTTTTGCATCAGTGCAACATAGCAACAATTGATGGTGTAATCAGCATAACAAAAACAACTGCAGTTATTAGCTGTAAGAAAACTCACTGTTGATGATAAAGCATAACATTACTTTCATCTAAGCATATAGTTGCGTGCGCAATGACTTGCTTAAAAATAAAAGTACGCAAAACTAAAAAAAATATATATACATCACTTAATATTTTGAGATATTGATATTTTGTCACATAAGCTTAGCTTTTTCACAAGTAAATAAATGCGAGGCAGTATAAATTAAAGTGGATTATAACAAAATGTGGGCTGATTTACAGTTATCATTTACTAAAAATTCGCTCGTTTTTACAAAAATAAAAACATCTTTGGATCACACAAATATTTAAAGAATTAAAATTAGTTTAAAACAATTTCCTAACAACGTCAAACGTACACTCCACATAAGCAAAATATTTAACTATGTGGTTTTGCAGAAAGTGTATAATAGCGAAGAACAAAATCAAAGCGGCAAAGCAGATTAGTAACGCTTCCGGCTGACGGCAATATGAGCGTAAATGTAGTGCATGGAAGAGGTAGTGTACCAGCATATGGCGTGGCTGAGTACCCAAAGCGTTTTAGGTTACAATTAAGGTTGTTGAAGCAGCAGCATAGTTGCTCAGGTAAGGTCAAACAAGTTGAAGTTAGTAGCTGACGGCGACATTATTTGAATACTAATTAGATTTTTCTCCAGTTTTTTCGCTAAGCCGTGCTTTATTCATAATGCATCTTGCATGGTTAATTAACTCCATTGCGACGAAAATAATATTATGATAAGAAAAACTATTCGTCGAAGAACAAAGAAAATTAAATTGAATTCTGCTAAGTGATCTAACAATAAGTTACACTATATGTCGGAAATGGCAACACAGAGGAATAAACAATGCACACCAAAATTAAAACAATAAACTACGAACAAAACTAAACAAACATTTATAAAGTAAAACTTGCTGGAGTCCGAAATTAATATGTACATCCCACACAGCAATTGATTGCATATCGAGGTGTGCATAAAGAAGCAAATACATTTGCCGATATTTTTATTTGAAATATGCAATCAAATATTGCTCGTGAGTATGTTGATAAGTTTAAAACAAAAAAATAAAAATCATCATAAAAAGAATTATTTGGCTCACCTGAGCCTTATAGGTAGAATGCGTAATTAGGTATTTGCTTGCTTGCAGTCTGACTGCTGTTTTCCTTTTTGCGAACACTAACTTGTTGTAGAAGTTTCTCCGTTTGGCCCCAGTCGCGCTAAGCCTCAGCTGAGCAATGTCACGAGACACTGCCTGTTTGGTGTACTAGCTACTTGCTCGAATGATAACTTTGGCACTGCGCTTTATTATATATTTTTTTTATATTTCTTACTAGGCATATATTGCTGATGACACGTAAAACCACATATGGGGGAGTATAGCAAACTCAGGAGGAACTTTTGTCGGTTGGAGTACAACTAGGACAGGTGATACCACGACGATGATTTTCTGTGCAATTTGTGTAGAATTTGCTATTGTAACTATTGCTGTCAATAGCGACCAATGTCTACATATATGTGTTCGGTTGCAGTTTTGGGTTTGCCCCTTCTTCTATAGCTGCTCTTTACTACTTTCTTTCTTTTCCACTCGTAATATGTTCACCTTTCTACAATTTTAGTTTCGTTGCACTTACGTCTCCGTTATATTTACACTATTCGATTTTTTACAACTTATAATTAATTTATATTATATACGAGCGCTTTAAATTTTCACGCAATATTGCTAGTATTACCGTCCAAATTTTCTGACGAACGAATACTGGATGAATGATTAGGTCGTCTGCATTCTATGACCAGTAGGAATTTAAGAATGGGAGTGGAAGAATAACGCAAAACGTAAAACGATGACAACTGATGACGTTTTTTGGTTTTCTTCTATTTACGATACTTCGCAGATTTTCTGCTCGTTTGGTACTATTTCGCTTTTGAAAATAGCGATTTTTTAAATTACACTTCTAAAATAGTATAAACTACAGTTAAGTCGTTAATAATTCCTAATAATAATTATTCCCACAATTTTCATCACTCAAAATATGATTAAAACAAAACTAAGAGAAAAACTCGGAAAACTATCTATTTTGTCATTCACCTTTGCTGATGATTCGTATGTTGCAAAGGTTATTGTTTTTCTTGTGCTTACTTTTTCAGCTCCGAAACCAAATTTTTTTTATCTATATGCGGGTACGTTTAAGTTTATTTAAAATATTTTTTCTTCGTGAATAGCTTAATATTTTTTAACCAAAGAATTTTTACAAGTTTCTAATAAAAATATATAACAAAAATCAGGAGCAAATTTTGGTCGCACAGACTTTCCAATTCTACGAATACAAAAACACTAAGTAAGCAGCAGTGCTGCATCTAAGGATGCCAATAGCCAGCAAAAGAAATTGCGCTGTATCTCCATTTAAAGGTTCAAATATAGCAATTTTTGAACTGAAAACTTATTTGTCGCAATATACAAATCCAACATGAGTTAGTAAATATATTTGTTATAATAAGTCGTGGCGTTTTTTTTAAATTTAAACTCATGATTAATGATATTTGAGTAACAGTAACTTTTGTAGCTGCTGGCAGCACGATTATGATTTTCTCTGACAGGGACATCTATGGCATGATAGCTAGGTATGCCTTAACCCGCTTGTAAAAATTATTTATAATGGTAATGATAAAATATATCTATTAGGGATTATTATTTCTATGAAAACTAAATATAATATGAAAATAACAATATGAATATTAAATAAACAAAACGAAATTACAAAAATAAATTACTTGTAACAAGGTTTAATTAAAAAATAATGTCATTTATATATTTAAGATAAAATAATAATATAATATTATAACTGTGGACACGTACACGACTTTCAGGTGATTCTCCATTTTACGCAAGCTTTCTAACCATCTATAAAGTATATACGATATACAGAGTTACATGCCATAGGAACTGCTAATTCGTTCAATACAGATATTTTTTCTTATAGCTATATGTGTGCTAAAAAGTAGCCTCATTGTCTTTACCGTAAAAGCCTTTATTTTGCCCAAGGGAAGGAAACAAAGTTTATTTTCGACATGTTTTTGATTGGACTAATGTTTGTTTACAAAATATAGCTCAAAGGACATATCTTATCTATAGCATAGGACTATAACTAAGTTCATTTGATCGCTATTATGAATATTAAAATTTTTAGATACAGAAACTTAATAAAACTATTGTTTTGTTTTGCTTAATCAATCTTTAATTTTCTGTGTTTCATATTCGCTTATGACATCCAGCTGATTGTGGCGTTGCCACTGAAGAAAAACAAATCTCTTAATTCAATTTTTAAACATTTTTCTATTTTAAAATTTTCACATCTAGCACTAAGTTGACGAAACTTGAACTATGTGTAGTCAGTTGCATAAGTTTTCTGATGTTTTTTGTATATATTCTTTAACGAATAAATATATAGAACCAAAGAGATTGAAGAAAGATTAGGAACAATAATCTTGCATCTGAACGCACTGCAATTATAGAATACCCAACACTGGTGTCTAATAAGAAGAGTACATAAATATAAATACATTGTCCATTCGTTCTTGTATTCATTCTTTGAGTTGAATTCGCTCGATAAGTACATATTTGACAGCGGTTCGGTTTATTAACACTGTTCCCAACAAAGAAAAAAGAATATAGCTACAATTCCATTTGTTTTCAGTCAATCTTTTATTTTTGGAATTGGAAGACTGAAAATTATCAAACGGAAAAGTTTACACAAAGAGAGAATTATTATCTAGAAGAGATCAAATTAAGAATTGTTTTACTTAGAAATTGTATAAGCAAAATTTTACGCAAGAGTGAATAAATAAATTCGTCAGCAAAGAAAAAATTGAGGCACCGTAAAACCGAAAAATCGATTAAAGGGGGACAAATAGGAGGAGTGCAATCGCATATATATACATACTAGGCGAAATATTGGTTGAAGAAGCTCAGAATTGTGTTTCGTGAATCAATAATAAAAAAAACGTTTTTGCTAAAAAATAAAATAAAAATACATACTTAAACCACAGTTTAGATTATAAAAATGGCTGACGTTGAA
The DNA here is from genome assembly GCF_042242935.1 of Bactrocera oleae. Lineage (NCBI taxonomy): Eukaryota > Metazoa > Arthropoda > Insecta > Diptera > Tephritidae > Bactrocera > Bactrocera oleae. The sequence goes on along the minus strand of NC_091540.1, from coordinate 41,476,384 downwards.
TCAAGTGCTGTCGTACAGCCACCACCTACAAACGCTAATAGCATGAACCTAAATTCTATACCTCTATTGGCATCCGCCGAGTTACTCGGTGAAAGCAATAGTGCCCAAGTAAGTCTCCAACAACAGCAACAGCAGCAATCACAGCCTATTGCTGGTGCTATTGGTGGAGGAAATGGTGGTAGCGCTGGCACTTCCTCGAATTCGGTCAGCAATGCCAGTTCTATGGCATTGGATGTTGCATCTAGTGAAAATTCAAGTCTGGTCAATAGTGGAGTGATTGGGAGTGGAGTGGGTGGTGGCAATCCATCGAGTGTTGGTGGGGGTAAAATGGACTCTGGTGAGCCACCAGCTAAGAAACAAATGCTCGACCATCCGAGCACATCTGCGGGTAGTGGGAATAGTGCTTCGCAACATGAAAAACTCGAGTACCGTCTGGGAGGGATTTTATGTTGTGCTGTTTGCTTGGATTTGCCTAAGACAGCAATGTATCAGGTGAGTACCAATGTTACACAAAAATGTTCAAATTAGCATTGTGTAGGGGTAACATTTTAATTGTTTTTTTATTTATTAAAATTAATTTGTTACCGTTAGTTAATTTGTTCAAGCCAACTTAGTGACATTTAGTGTTGAAAAAAGAAAGGACTGTTTTAAATGCCGTAAAAGTATAGTGGTAAAAAGGTAACGGTTGTATATAAAAAAACAGGTAGATAAATAGCTGGATTTGTAGCTAAAGAAAAAATGTTTTTGGTTATGATATGCCAACAATTTGTTTGTGTATAAGAAAACCTAATTTTGCAATATAAATAATATAATTTGTTTTCATTTAATTAACAACAATTATTGGCGTTAACTCATGAAATAAACACAGTCTAAATATCAGCTGTGCGTTGTTATATGCCATTTTTGTTGTTCCCATTGTATCGAATTACCTTTTTACTTCCACTTTCCTCATAAGAAATTTACATAAGTTACTCGAAAAATTATTATTTTTCATACTTAAAATTATTATGATTCATACTCGTAAACATATATAAAATGTTTAATTTGGCTATCTTTTAGCAAAGTATGTTTATGAATATTCATAAACGTTCTCTGGTTTTAGCTAACCAAATTCCAATAAGAAAACTTTTTGCCACTGTTTATAAGAGAATTTTTTCTGTTCTAACTGGGGATGGTGGAAAATAATCGTTGGGCATTGGTTGGCCAGAGTATGTATTGGTGTGAGTAGAATATGGCTGCCTTAGTGATTTGGTTTTTTCCAAGGGACGTAGGGTGGGACTGTTTCTAAATGCTCGGCTGACTGGTTACGTATCTGATCGGCTGTTTGTTATTCTCAATTGGCTTAATTCTCAGCTGAGTTTGCTTTTACTTATCTACTTCTTGTATACATACACAAAGGGAACTGCGTAGTTTGTTTAGAATATCAATGCACGAGCATAAAGTGAATATATATATACATACATAAGCGTTTATGTACTTACACATGTACATATCTACGTTGATGCTTAGGTATGTAAACTCAATATTTTTTCTGTGTTCACAAACTTTTTGATGCTTCTGTTCTGCTACTGGGTTTTATAATATGTATGTACATATTTAGATATATATGTAAGTATTTATGTACATAAGCATATTCATACATACATATATTATTTGAGAAGTGGTCTTTATTATATAGGAATATATTATTCACATGTCGTCATATGGCACTTATGATAAGAATTTGATATTTTTGATACCTAAATGAGTTTATCTGTTATGTCAACATACCAAAAGTGTATAAGAATTAGAATTAGGTATTTTTATTATATTTTGAATGAAAGTTGGTGATGACTTCGTCGGTGGAAGTGTAATAGTTTTGGTGTAACTGGTTTTAATAGAAAGGCGAACAGCGAATATATGGTGAAAGAGGGGAGAAACTATAAAAAAACGCAATTTGTGAAATATTCTATTCAATACATTTCGTTTGCCCTTGATTATGTGAACTGAAACATGCATTCACTGATGGTAGCCCCTGTAACCATATACGGTATGTATGTATGTAAGTACTTATGAATGTCTACGGCGCAGTTAAGTTGTCACTATTGCGTCTTTTTATTTTCAGTGGTGGATTTGTCTTTGTATGCCCCAGCTCCCTCTTACAATGTTATAAAGTTCATTTTTACATATTGTATGTAAGTGTGTATATGTATATATGTATATGTTTTAGAAAACACCCAAGAATTAGTTGATTCAGTTATGACATGAATGAAAAAATGTCGCTTCTGTTTAGAAAATATTTTTATGTATTTATTTTCAAATTTCACCATCCCTCATCTGGAATTACAAATGAGTACACAAAAAGATTTCACTTAACATTTGCGTCTTCTCTATTCATTAACATTCTCTGATACTGTCAAGGGGTCAAATTTAATATCCAGCTGATTTGCAGTTAAATTAATTCATTAAATGTTATATTAGAAAATATTAAGAACTAATGGGTTAAAAAATTCCATAGATATTTTTTTAAATACTCCTCATTAGATTAATTATTAATTTATACCATATGTATGGATATAAAAAAATTCAGCTCGGTTTTGCAAGTCATTTGTTTGAAATTTAACCTACATACATGCCATGCATACATATATAAATACATACATATGTACACGAATAGTACATAAGTATAAAAATATTTCATATATTGGCTCGCGTTTATGCTCACTTTCGGTTTGCAATACTCACCACTATATTAGCAGCGGAAAAAATAGCTGCTGAATCGCGTGTTGGCTGATCGTTTTTTGACGTCATCGTGATATTCTGTTGTTTTTTATATGATGATGATGTATATGTATGCACATACCTATCAATTCACATAAATAGTGACAAACACGTACTCAAGTGTACGTGTTGAAATCACAATACAAGTATGTATTACATCTGGTTTTGGTTTTGTTTTGTAATGTAATACAAATTTTGTACTGCCATCTTAATTAATTAATTAATAAAATTCTATTTTTATTTACTATTTTATGTTATTTTAGATATTTTGGTAAACTAAAGATATGCATAAAGTTATTAGACTATACACATACATATATACATATGATATTTATGTATGTGTTCTTATCAGACATACATATTATTTATATACATATGTACATATATGTACAAAGTAATACATTTATATGCGCTAATGCCTCAAATATGAGGTGATAACACCTACAATGTTGTGGGGAAATTGATTACGAACTGCGTGCGCATTTGTAAACATTCGTATTTATCTCTTCTATATACGTACATATAGGTACATGTTTTGTTTGAATAACAATATATACCACTCTGTATATACGCACATATGTATATGTACGTATGCATGTATGTTGTGTTTATTATATCTTACTCGCTGCGAAGCAAGTACAAAAAGTCAGCTGTTTCTGATATTCATAGAATAAGCATGCACGCACACATAGGCATTGAATGATCTTGTATCCAGCTGGCCCAATGCGAATTCATTCACAAATGATAATAATAAATTCGTTATATAATATATGGCAAAAAGTTTTGTTATATATTTACATACATACATATGTACATATGTAGATTAGATTTAATAAAAAAAAGTGAAATGAAATGTAAATTTGTTATTTTATAGAATTTTTGTATGCAGAAAATTTGCTGACTATTCCCTTTTATTAAAGTCAGTACGAATTTTAAATAATTTTTATTTACATATTACCTTGTTTATTGGGTTTCTAAATATCGTTACTAAAATTGTATTGTTTACGTGGAAGTAGATGAGCCATAATTAACTATTGTATCTATTCACCTGTATCTACATATGTATCTATGTATGTGGTATATACTTGCATCGATATTGGTATGCATGGGCAAGGTATGAGTTACAGGTTGTCCTCTAACGGCAGCATTTGGTAAATAATATCCAACAAACTGAACTGACAGAATTCACAACAATCATTGTTAGCCAGCTGAACTAATAAGAAACAAACTGGTTTTACAGGTTGTTATTATTGTTAAAGCTTTTGTTGTAAACACTACAACTCTGTGTTATTGTTTTCATTAGTTTTACAATATACATATGTATGTATATATGTACGTATAAAGTGGAGATTCTTACACACGTAGTACATAGGCTACTTGAGCAAATTTTTCTAGCCATTACACATCGTTTCTGCTAAGATTTATTTTTTCAAGGTGATTTCTATCCTCTTTCCGTATTCTGGTATTCTGTGTGCTGCTTATAATGGAATGACCACTCACTGCGATCACATCAGTGCTGCTGCAGCAGCGACAACAACAACATCACCTCAGTGCTCAAATACATTTGAACATTCGATTTTAGAGAATAGAGATAGATGTTAGAAGTAGTTGAAGTTTTAAATTTACTGATGCATATGTATACATATGTATGTATGTATGTATGTAAATACCCTGCAGAAAAGTAGCTGTAAACTAAAAATTTCCTGACTATTTTAATAGTTCACTAAGGGTACCTACACTACCAAATACGTATGTACATGTATTTTGTACACTAAATGTTCGAGCAATTTTTTCCACTTATAAACTCTGAATTTTTAATTTTTCTAATTTACCGTTCATTTGTAAAATAGGCCGTAGTGCCAGTTAAAATATTAAATTTAACAATTTATCGAAGAGCTCTAGAAGGTATCTGATAAATCTTCAATGTCATAAGAAAAAATCTTGCTTTGCATCGAAAACTGCGCTTTTTGGTTAATTTAAGTTCATTCAACCGCAGTAATCTTGAATTAATTTTCATGAACTTCTATCCATGTGCGATAGTTAGAGTAACATATGTACATGTGTCTGTATATACATACATATGTATGTTTAAGTCCACTGAATTTCCTTGGTCAAGAAAAAAATGTATTAAATATGTACACTGCAAATCTTTGACTTTGACTGCGATATGTACACATTTACATGTACACGATACATATGTACACATTTACAAAAACAAATAAAACATCTAATAAAAAGAAATTACAAACAATTTTCTTCGATTAAAGCAAAGAACTAGCATTTGTATGTAGATAATGCGTCGAGTTTTTCACTAAATTCGATTATACATACAACAATATTCGTTGCCGATGATATTGCCTTCTTTCGATAGTTTATTATTATTGTATTATTTTGTGATACAAAACGCATGCGATTTTTCGCTGTATATTGATTTTGATGCTGATAGCGGTAAATACTATGGTCATGGTCATTGAATAGGCATTGCAACGCTAAAATATATTCAATTAAATGCAATTACACCGATGTAAATTAGTCTGCATGTGTGAATGAATTAATAAGTATATGGAAAATTGAGAGATATTTGTGGGCATGTAAGTATATGCACATATACATTGTTGTATGGGATGCAATGAAGATCGTAAACAAAGAAATTGTTAATTTTCACACACTCAATTCTCACTCATCCTCCTTCGTTCTACAGCAATCTTTCAGTCATAACCACCACACCCAATTTTCTAGCAACTTTTAAATGAATTTCTTCGGGGTATTCTAGCAGATATTTGTGGGCAAGAGAGTTCTTCTTTAACTTAAATATATGTTTTTTTTTTGAATATTTTGTCTTTGGTCGGGGGCATTTTCCCTCATTTAAAAATAGATGTAAACATATGTACATACATGCTGGCACATATTGGGAGGCCAATCCTAAAGAGAGAGAGCCACAACCATATCAACTCTACGATGTGCATATATTTTGATATCTTTGCCTTAGTGTTCGTTCTATTGTACATTTTGTGGTTGCTAAAAATAATAAAAATATCAGCATTGTTAAAGTGTAAGCATTTCGACTTAAGTTTAATAGCATAGTGTATTTTGATTAGATTCTTAGTACTTGGTACAATTCTCACTAGTTCGCTGGATAGTAATTTGTTCAACATTAACTCACTCCTGTTCGCTTTGTAGTTTTCGTTTTTATTCGCTCTTGAAAAAATGTTCTTCACAATTGATCTACCCTTAGCTGATCGTGTTTTCTTTAAATACAACTTGTTTCCAATGTTATTACATATGTATGTATGTACATATGCACACATATCTATACAATTGCACATATGTACACACATATATATGCATGTGCATAGAACAATTACCTAAAAGGAAATGTGAAAATGTAAATACTTTTAAATCTTTCCAATCGAAGGTAGATTCCATATATACCGATCCTTGAGTATATTTTCAATTTATCAAAGCTAATAGTGTTTTTTTAAACATTAACTACCATTGCTGCAAAATATTTTTTAAACCCATCGAAATCTAGTTTTAAATGGAAATTAATTTGCTAAAACAAGAAATTAAAATTTTACCGAAAAATTAAGGAATAAAAATACAGCTAAAAATTTTATAATTGTCCAACACGCTTTAATCGTGAAAAATAATACATTTTCAGAAAAGCCAACATAAAAAACAAAAAATCGCAAAAATGACGAACGACTTTATTTTTCTCAAATTACTAAAATTAAATAAAATCGGTTGGGTAAATTTCACAAATCCCGAATATAATGATACTACTTAAAGTTAAATCGTATAATTCGGGTCGTTTTTATATTAAAACGAAAAAAAAACATTTTTTGGAGAAAATCTAATAACTGGTATCTAAACAGCCAGTTGGTATTATATATAAGTCATCAGCAATTGCAATATGAAATTTCGAATAATTTTTTTTTCTCGGATCATTTTGTAATCAGTTCATTTTGCTAAGGTGATACAAATAACCAACCGGTTGTCTAAAGCAAACCGTTAGTTTAATTTTTTTGCAAAATAGTTGTTTAAATAATAGATTCGGAATAATAATAGAAATTAAACAGTTTCAAATCTTTTTTCATCCGTCTAGTTAATGTAGTTAATAGATGTGATTAAATTTCTAACTAACATAATATCCATTACTAGTTTTGTATAAAAAAACGTTCTATAAAGTATTTTTAATAATTTTTTTAGTGATGTTTTTTTGATTCTCTAGTTTGCTGACTTTTATGTTTTCACTTATTTTTATTTTATACACAAATCACTTTTTTAATTTATTTTTCCACTTAAATGGTTGACTATGAATAATTTTTTACTATCTAACTTATTAATTAATTAGAATACTATCGTGTGCTTTAAAAATTCAAATATTATGTTTTCATTAGTTTTATTTAGTTAATTTACATCCGTAGTTCATTTATCAATTAGATAATTAATACAAATTAACGAATAAAATATTTTATATAGATACCTATGATTATGAGTACCTATATTGAGAAATGTTTAAATGTACCATTTTGTAAATGCAAACAAAATGTTTTAAATAAAAACAAACATGTAATCAATAACTATGCAATAAGTGATGAAATAGCAAAAAATCTGTGAATATGTTGTAATTGTACCAACACATACATATATGCATTAAAACTTTCATTTTGTTGTCACTATTTTAGTAAGTAAAAGTGCGAATTTGAAAAAAATATAGGCAACACAGAAAAATGCAAAAAAAAATATATATACATATATATAATGAAAAAAAATGACAACACCTAGCTTTCGCCTATGAAACGTATTTATTGTATAATACTAGAAAGTATCGACAAGTTAATCAATAAAAAAGTTCACAATATAAATTGAAAACCAAAACAATGCGCTTGTTTTTATTTAAAAGAAAAATATAGAAAAGTACGGCTTATCTATTCACTTAGCCACCAAACAATCATTTCCACAATTTCCATTTTATAGTATCCTCATTACTTAATACATATGCCAACTTACCTATATACTCACTCTTCTTCATTTAATTTCACCACGTAAGCAATATTTTTCACACAAGCCTATTAATTATTTCTCCAACGCATTTGTCCAAACTCATTTTTCCACAACACTTCATGCGATCAAGTTCCTATCCTGCTATTCTATACAATCAATATATTCATACATTTATACTTATACTCAGGTTGTCCTACACAACATTTTCTACTGCCTATTGCTGCAAAAAACGCCACACCTGTGTAGACCTAATTTAAAGTGATTTGGCTCGCATCCTTTTTATGTGATGGAACAGCTTTGAATGCGATCTACTTTTGTGGTATTGTGGTATCTCTATCAGTAATATGTTGTGTGGAGAGCACATTTCGCCATGCTATTATAAAATTGTTCAAATCGTCAAAGATTTCAAACTAATAGATTCTTTTTTTCTTTTTCCCGTTTACAGGATTTCACTTATTTATTCATAAATAAAATAATACATACACAAAATTTACAAACAAATAATTATTTATTAACGTATTTGGCATTTTCTTAAAATTCTAACTATTTACCACTTACCATTCTCATTACAGTGTCAAATGGGACATTTAATGTGTGCTGCTTGTTTTACACATTTACTCGCAGATGGACGGTATGACATATATATAAAAATATATACATACTTGCATATATATTTCTACCAAAATTTACATGCATATAAATACAACTCAAATTATCAGTGATAAATTGACCATTAAGTGAATATTCCAGCATTTCTTTCATTTACAGCTAATGATTAAAATATTATATTTAAAAGTTACATATATGTATTTGTTTATTTTATATTTGTATAATTTGCAACAGTTTGCGTGATCAAATTGCCACTTGTCCAAATTGTCGTGTGGAGATTTCGAAGAGCACAGCATCGCGTAATTTGGCCGTGGAGAAAGCCGCCTCTGAGTTGCCCAGCGAATGTCAAGTATTTCAAATACTCTAAAATATAATTGCATACATGCATTTATATATATACATACCTATACATGTTAAAACTATCAATTCATATTTTTTAGTTTTGCAACAAAGAGTTCCCATACAAGTCACTAGATCGCCATGAACAATATGAATGCCAAGAACGGCCAACAAATTGCAAATATTCACGAATTGGTTGTCAATGGCGTGGTCCCAATCATGAAAGTATGTACCTACATAATTTGTTAAATGGAACGTCCATGTATAATCTATTTGTTTGCCTATGTAGCTAACGAACATGAGCGCAACTGCTTGCATCCCACCAAATCTGGTTATGAAGTAATGGCTGCACTTGAAGCACATGACGCTAGAATTAAAGACGAAAAGAAAATGTTTAATACCCTAATCGATTTGTTGAGTTATGAGAAAATTATATTTAACGGTAATTTATATACATCCCTAAATTATGCTTATATTATATTATATATAAGAATACTACAGAATTTACCATTAAAAATTAAGATAACTTATTGAAGTAATTTTTAATTTCTTTTACTTATTTATTTATACACATACATATGTATCTAATTTTTCAGATTTACAAATGAAACCGTATCGTACCGATGAGTATGTACACAAATTATTTTATGAGACAGCTAGATTTACGGCATTCAACCAGCAGTGGGTGGTGAAGGCTCGAATTAATAATAGCCAACGTGATCCACATCAATCCAATGAGCGCACCATAACGTATCAGGTAATACAATGCATGCAATTTTGCTATCTATTGCCTAAATAATTACAAAAATATTGTTATAACACTCTCACATTTATAGCTTATATTGAAAACAAAAACCAGCACACCAATGAGTATTCACTTCTTTGCTTTAAAAGGACCTTTTTCTGATATGAAAGTGTCCACTCAAATTTACAAGCATGAATTCACGGACCAAGTAAGTAAAACTGATTTAAATTGTTATGTCTTATAAGTAATGATGTTATTGAGAGAACATCTTACATATTTATTTTCTATTCAAAATTGTTGAGGTGTAAGCTTTTAGAAAAATGATTTAAATACCTAATTTAAATTGTTCGTGTCCTATCGTCTATCGCAAAGACGCTTATAATCTATAATATATTGTCACCTTAAATGCAAAATATCGTGTCATCGAAAAATTGGAAATTGGTGTTGAAATTTAAATTTTAAATTATTTTTAAGATGTTTCGGATTAAAAATTGAAAATTTTATATTTATTTTAATAATAAAATTTTAAATATTATGTTTAATACATCTTTAATTTAAAATTAAGAACATATTTGAATACCCTGAACTGAATGTATTAAGTTTGTTACGACGTTTCTAACGGTCATTTGTTGGAACAGCCGATATCGGACCACTATAGCATATAGCTGTCAAACAAACTAAACGAAAAAAATCAAGTTCTTGTACTTTTGTATTTGAAGGGGAGTCTTATCATTATATTATTATCCAATGCATCGATACAGTCTTCGAAGAAATTGTTGAGATCGAACAACTTAAGCATATAGCTGCAATACAAACTGGCCGATCAAAGTTCATGTAAGAAATCTTCTGCATTTGTGAAGGGTAACCGAAGTTCACTTTTTTCTTGTTTAATTTACAAATTGGAATAAAAAGTAAAAAAAATTATTCAAATTTAAGCTGGAGTGAGAAGAAATAAGAACATACATTACATATTTCTGATTATAACAATATAATTAAAAGCAGCTAAATATAAATAAGACGGCAAGAACTAAACTATATTGAATTTTATTAAAAATAAGCTTTCCTTTTCAAAAGATAACCAAAATGGTTGATCACAAAATACAGAAACGTGCAAAAATTTAAATTAAATGTTATTTTTTAAATTTTAATATAAGGTTTGGTTTAAAAATTAGCAATAAATTTTAAGTCCGATTTCTGGGCTTACATTTTTTTCAACACAGTATATGGGATTGGAAATTTAAAAATAACTTTTAAGTTTTTGGTGATTATATGTGAAAAACAAATTTAATTTAAATGTTAATTAAAAATTTTATGTTCGTACCATCAAATATAACCAAATAACAACCAAATGCAAAATTTTGTTTCTATGCGAGTAGTTTCTATTTTACGCCGTTTTTACTTCTCCTGTAACTTATGCAGAGATTATACGTTATTTTGCATTTTAGCTGGCGATATGTATTTGCCTTGTAGAATAATATTTTGTAGCATAACTTGATATCACTAATAACAGCAGAACTCTACTGTATCTTCAGGGGCACGATTTTATTAATATTGATAAGAAATTACTTTATATATCATTTATTGCTAAATTTTTAGACAACTAATGCTTTTTTTCTCCACAGAGCAGCGAAAGTGACTACTATATACTGCCACTGCCGGATAGCTCCGAATGCAATAGGCTCCTATCAAATAAAGGAATCAATTTCCGGTAAGATTCAACGGTTTTTATTTATCCATAAACAATTATTTTCAATGGGTTAATAATATGTATGTTTTCTCATTGCAGCCTTTTGATGTTTTTACTGAACAAGTAAATGTTTTATTGGTTTATTTATACTTACAAGAGAATTATATATATATACATTTATATATAGATATACATATATATATATTTTCCAATTAAAACATAAATAATTCTTCATAGTTTAAGTTATGATTTACATAAGTCGTTTGTAATGCTTAAAAATAATTTCATTAAGTACGCATCGGTGCATTGTGGGTTTAAGAATTGGCAAAGCACGTATCCAATAATGTTAACCCTTCAATCGTTTGGTTTTATACTACATGCATATATATTTATATTGTATATGTGTGTATTATGTATAGTATGTACGTATGTACGTATGCACGAATGTATAACATAATTACATACAAATTTATTTCGCTAGCAAGTTATCCATTATAATTATGAATACTTTTTAAGTAAAAAGTGAAGTTGATATTTACATATGCAAAAACAAACGGACAACATCTAAACATATGTTAAAAATAACGTTACTATGATATTGAATATGGCTAAAAATAACTATATAGTAAATTGGTAATTAAAACAATATTTATTTGGCGTCAACTCAAAGGTCGAAAGTGATTTGAGGAATAGTGTTTCTACAAATTTCTATTTAACTATGCCTTTTAAAGAAATCTTATGTGACAATTGAGTTGTATTTCACCACAAACATTTACTACAATATACAATATTTTTAACGTGTAATATTAATTTTAATTTACAATGTATCCAATCACTACACAAATTATTGTAAATCCTTTACGAAAAATTCATGCATATATTAGTTTTTCACAATTCATAATACATTTACAACAACATTACATACAGTAAACACAATTCTCGCTGTCGTTTGATTCAATTATAAATAAAAATGGGGTAAATTTAATATTACTAAGGATCTCAAACATTGCGAAAATATTAAAATTAAAAACAGAATATAAGAAATAATACCTATAATGTATAATTGCAAATATTAATCTATTAATAAAATAAATAGCAAAACAATTATGTCGATGTACCAAATAAATATTAATTCATACATAAAACATAAACACAGACAAGTAATGAATACTTTCGTCATTCATACAAACATAGATCAATGTACTGTAGATTGTATACTACAGCACTTACATACATATATACATATATTAATAAATAAATGTACTACATACAAATTTACTTTTTAATGCTTCTACTAAATCAATAAGGACAGCCGTGTCTAAAAGTCACGTCACTGTAAGAGCCAACACCACTTGATATGTTATATAATGACAAATGACACATCGAATACTAAAACATTGTTAAACAATTAGCAAGTGTACCCTCATTTAGCTATGTATTTATAAAATCAAACGCACTAAAATCTCTCACTCACCTAAATCGACTTTTTAAGGTAGACCTACTAACTACCGATCACCTAACAGCGGGTATCTAAAATTAAAGTTGGAACACCTTACATTTAATGTTTTATTTAATAAAATAAATTGGTATTTAACCATTAAGAAAAGTTACATTTTCTCCTAAATTAAAACATAATTTAAAGTTAATTTACTTGTCAAACAGCTACTTTCAGTTTAAAATATTATATTAGCATACATATGTACTTATGTTATTTTGTTCACACTGATTTTTTTCATTAATTCTGTTATGCGGGTAATTAACCAATATCCAGAATATATTTGGCCGTTATATTTTAAACCCAGTTCTTGCATAATAACTCAAAACTAATTTAACACACACAATTACATGACATAAACATATGAGTATGCATTCATACATACTCTGCTTAGATTTAAAGTATTTAATTTTTTCTAACAATAGAGGTTTTTTTTATGATAAAATATTAATAAAAAAATGCTTATGGTCCGAAAAAAGAACACATAGGTAAGCTTTTGCTGTTGCAGCTCAGCTATGTTTGTGTTAGATTGAAGAATAATGATTTAAGCTTGCAGTTTTTTCAAATATTTCGTATTGTATTCAAAAATTACTCTATTGATTATTAGGTAGGTACACCACATTAAAATTATCATACGAGTGACAAATATCAATATCTGCTGGTACGATTGATTACTGAAAAGTTATAGATACAACTTAAGTGCATAAAAAACAACTAATTTTATTTCATTTACACAAGAGCATATACACATCCATAGTAAATTAAGTTCAATCTGCTTGTAGATCTAAAATAGTTAAGAACAATTATTTGGCTCAAGTACACAAATCTTCTCATTCGCAAGATTAGTATTAATAAATGATATGATAAAAATGAATTTTTCTAGTTTGAATTTCTTCGAAGTTATTAAAAATTCAATAAAGAGGTTTACATTCAGAAACCGATAGTTAGTAATTGCAATGAATTAACATTAAATTCAATAAAAAAAGGGGGATATTAAACAAAAGTGTACGCTCACTGTTGGTAACTATTACAAATAATAACCCGAGTTGCAACGAATAATTCGTTTTCTAATTATTGAATGTTTTTCCGCTACAAATAATATATATTATATAAATACCTATAATATGTTTTTAAAAACAATGTATACATATATTGTTTAGTTCTACTTTATTCATCTATAAGGCTACGGGTGTATTTTATATGATAAGAAATTGCATCACGAGGATTTTTCTTAAAATCTGGATCTTTGAGTAGAGCTTGGTAAGAGCTAACTTGTCGCACAAATTTTTCCTTCTTTTTCTTCAACTTTTGCTTAGCATTCAATTTCTTTTCATCTTTTGGGTTCTTCTTAGATGGAGGCTCATCGATGTGTTTGATTCCCGTTTTACTATCAGGTTGTTTACTTAATTTAAAAAGTTCATCTAAGGAGGGTAATGCATCTTTCAGCGGTTTCAAGTCACCGATAACCGCCGTTTTTTCTCTATTTTTGCGCGCTGATTCCTCTTTACGTTGCTTTTTTATCAATGCGAATTTATTCATAAGATGTTTGTGTTTCTGGCGCACCTTTTCGCGTTTGGTAATTGCTTTTTTCTTAGTAGGCGTCTTAGTTAGGAGAAGTTTGTCCTCGAGGACACCCGTATCATCCTTCTTGCCAAGAGTTTGCATTTTTGTTTTAATGTTGTTGGTGGCAGCAGCCGCTTTTGATACCGCCGCCTTGGCTTTCATTCGGATGTTTTTATTAACTTTTCCCATGTTTATTAATTTGTGGTTCACCTTTCAACGCCAATTAAATTTTTTCATATATAATAGTTTGTTTATGATTCTTCTTTTGAATTGATTCATTTATTTGACAACCATGCGCTTTTGGCAGGAGTCGGGTTGTAATCGATTAATCTTGAAGCAACGCCAACTATTCTTAGGAACAGTTTATTAACTGCCATACATTTGACAGGCGGTGAAACAGCTGATAGACGCCACTATAGCAAAAATATTAGTATATTAATTTAGTTTAACGCGTCTAATACTTTTCATAAGGCTCATAAATAATATTTTGCAATGGATTACGATTTTAAGATGAAGACACAAATGGAACGAACCAAAGTAGAAGATCTCTTCAACTACGAAGGCTGTAAGGTTGGACGCGGTACATATGGTCATGTCTACAAAGCGAAATGGAAAGAGCGTACTGACGGAAAAGAATACGCACTGAAGCAGATAGACGGTACTGGTTTATCTATGTCTGCTTGTCGAGAAATAGCACTTCTTCGCGAACTCAAACATCAAAATGTAATCACATTGATTCGGGTGTTCCTTTCTCACAACGACCGTAAAGTATTTCTTTTAATTGATTATGCCGAACATGATTTATGGCACATTATAAAGTTTCATCGCGCTGCTAAAGCTGCCAAGAAGCAAGTAATTGTACCGAGAGGAATGGTGAAAAGTTTATTGTATCAAATTTTGGATGGAATACACTATTTGCACAGTAACTGGGTTTTACATCGAGATCTAAAACCGGCAAATATTTTAGTAATGGGTGATGGCAATGAGAGGGGCCGCGTAAAAATTGCTGATATGGGATTCGCCCGTCTGTTCAACGCCCCACTTAAGCCGTTAGCAGATTTAGATCCAGTAGTTGTAACATTTTGGTATAGGGCACCAGAATTGCTATTAGGTGCGCGTCATTACACAAAAGCAATTGATATTTGGGCAATTGGTTGCATTTTCGCCGAATTGCTTACGTCCGAGCCAATTTTCCACTGTAGGCAAGAAGACATCAAAACTAGTAATCCATATCACCATGATCAATTGGATCGTATTTTTAATGTAATGGGATTTCCTCAAGACAAAGATTGGGAGGACATCAAAAAAATGCCTGAACATCATACTCTAATAAAAGATTTCAAACGTTCCACTTATTCGACATGCTCTTTAGCTAAATATATGGAACGCCACAAAATTAAGCCAGATAGCAAAGCATTCCATCTTTTACAAAAACTTCTACTTATGGATCCTAATAAGCGAATCACTTCAGAACAAGCTATGCAAGATCCATATTTCCAAGAAGATCCACTGCCTACGCAAGACGTATTTGCGGGTACTCCTATTCCTTATCCGAAGAGAGAATTTTTAACAGATGATGATCAAGAAGATAAAGCCGACAACAAAAGGCAACAGCAACAACAAGAACCAAATGCTAAAAGAGTTCGTTTATCAGGGCCTCCTGGCCCTGGTCAACAACCACAGCAAGTACAACAAACTCAAGATTTTCTCCATCAACAACAGCAGCAACAACAAATGATGTTCAATCAACAACAAAATTTTCAGCAACGTTTTTAATTATTACATGCAACGCGGAGATTCGAAATTTTTTTAATATAATTTATTTAAATATGTAATTTACTATAGATCTCTAATATCTCGATGACAAGTACAAAGTTGATAATTTGGAGCTAAAGAAATTAAAACCCTTTCAAAAGTTTTTAGTATATAATTCTGGTCCAAAAACAAAAAAAAGACAAAATGTGGCGGATAATATGGTAGAGTGCATTCTTTATTGTAATAGCTTTGTCGGAAGAAACATAAAGGTTATATTTCTCAAACAGTATATTCTTGAAATTTTGAATATTGTAAAAAAATTGGTAATGTAATAGAATATGTTAGAACATAAATTATTATACATCAAATATAAATAATATTATACTGAAGAAAATTAAAAATTTAAACTTTAACTTAGGGTGACTTGTTCATTCAATTACCAAGAGAATAGTTATGGTGAATTAGATATATCCATGTTGTCCGATTTCTCCACGCTAACAGATTTGCGAGACTTGGAGTCCACACTTGATCGTGTGCTTTTAATTTCTATATCTTCTGAAATGGGCTTTAATTTGCGATCCGGAGTACGCGAACGTCGCTTAGACGATGACGATTTTATAGGTGGAACAATATCTTTGCTGCGACTCGAACGTGATCGAGTTGATGGAGATGGCGAATGACGTTTACTGTGTGACCGCGAAGAGCGTGAACGCTTCTCATCTCGAGTACGGTGCGAACGCTTGCGCTCACGCGAGCGAGAACGTTTAGTACGCGATCGGGAACGACGTGATCTGGAGGTACTACGACGATGACGTGAACGAGAACGTTTAGCACGACGGTCGCGGGACCTAGACCGCCGTTTAGAACGTGAGCGGGACCGACTCTTACGGCGTGAACGAGACCGTTTTCGTGACCTAGAGCGTTTGCGTGAACGTGATCCACGAGAATGCGAACGAGAACGTCGTTTGGACTTGCTACGGGAGCGTTTACGAGTACGAGACCGAGAACGACGTCTGGAGCGTGAACGATGTGAACGCGAACGACTCGTGCGACGATCACGAGATCTTGAACGTGAGCGGGAACGTCGACGCTTATCCTTAGCCAACATACCAATTACGGGATCAATTGCAGCTGAAATCATATTTTGAGCTTCTTTTACAATAGTCATTGCTTCTTCGATTTCTGCTTGCGCTGCCTCATTTGATTTTGCTTCCGGCTTGGTTATGGAGTCAGTTGAGTGATAAACATTTAAATATCCTCCCTTGAATTCGTGTCCTTGCATTTTAAGAGCGTGTATAATACTTGGCTGGTCGCAAAATTCGATCATACAATAAGTTTTAACATCTTTTTCGGCCCATCTTGCGTATTTTACTTCACCCGCTCGTTGAAAACATTCCATTAAATCGTCAAGACGCCATTCATTCTTTACATCGCATACGATTATTGTTCTACGTATTTCTTCAATTTTTCTGGCGTCATAAAATGAGGGCAACGCTGGATATTCGGGTAAATTGTTGTCCAACAATTTAGGATCGTAAGTTTTTATAACCTAAATTTATCAGTTAATAATTGCAAAGATAAATAAATACACACTAACCTGTTGTGGGGACTGGCCTTCAATGCGATTGATCACTTCTGGAGGCAACTTTGAATCCGGCTTTTGTAGACCTGGTACGATTGTGCCATTTTTGGACATCTCCAACGCGCGATATTCTTCTGGAATTGCCAGCACAGGTATGACAATCAGTGCTCGATCAATAAATACAGTGTTTGTTAGATGTTGGGCCACTGGAACACAGGTACTTTCCGCATACTTAACATAGCAAATGCGTGATTGCACCGGACAGGACACATCACGCACAGTTGGGTATAGACGGATTTCTTCTATTTTCCCAATGTTACCAAACAATGTTTGCATTTGATCTTTTGTGGCTTGGGGTGCAATATTCGTCACTTGAATGACGCGCGCCTGATTTCCACCAGCCATTCTTTAATCAAGTTTTTGTATTTTAAGAGTCGGAAAGCTTAAAAATGTAATATATTTTCCACATGGGCACCGTGCGACAGCTTTACTGCACGGATACCCCAAGTATTAAATTTATATTAATATTATTCTATTAAGTTTTACAAATGTATGTTTATTCCGAAAAATTGTGCAATTAATATTTTTTACTAAAATGTTAAGCGGAAAACCTAAAAAAATATTAGCGGCACCAAAATCTTTTTGCGATGAAAGACCAACCATTGAACAGTAACTAACGAAGGGTTGCAAACCAGAGTTGCAAATTATGATATTAGAAATTTAATCCACTACCACTATAACCTGTACACATAAATTAATTTTTAAGAAAAATATGTTTCAAATTTTTAATAATATTTATAATTACCTCTTAATTATTAAATCTGGATTTTGTCTTATTGTCATCCACGTATCGGATTAGAGTTTTTATCTGTACTGCTGCAATTGGTTGAATATTTAATCTCTATAGTCTAGACCTTATTTTATTTTGCTGCCATCTAACGATGGTGATGAAGTAAATTAATTTGTATGAAACAGTTTCCTCCAATCTTAAGAAAAATAATCATAAAAAATAATAAACGAAATAAATATGAAAATTTAGTTTTAATTGGTAAACTGTAATTAACACGCGTTGTTTGTGATCAAAGGTTTGGCAAAGTGAAAATGTTTATTGTGTATTTGATGAAACCGAAACGAAAGAGGCAAGCGCAGAAGAGGCAGAAGGAAATAGAAAATTCAACAATATTTGAGTCAATTGGACCAGCCACAACAACAAACCATTTGCTGCTGCCAACAACAAATAAACATAAACTACGTACGCAAATCCATACTGTAAGAAAAGAAAATTTCTAATTTTATAACCAGTTGGCAAATTTTTAACAATTTGTTTACTTTTAATGTACTTTGTTCATTCCTTTTTTACTTGCAGAAAAATCAATATTTCTGAAAATAATCAAACAAAGGAAAATTACCTATAAATTATTTAGAAAGTGGGGAGTGGAGAAAAATATAAGTAATATTAATACCTCAAATGTAATAATTATCTTTAAAAAAAAAATCGTTCACGAATTAAAATACTACATTTGTGTCCTTGAAAATCTTCTTAACTTTGTTGGGGCCTTAGTGCTCAGCCAAAGTAACTGACGTTGCTTGGACTGTCAGTGATTTTGGAGGCAGTGTACATATGTATGTATAGTGAAACTATGACGACGGAGAACAATATTCAACGAATGACGAATTTAATTCTTGCTGATGAACAACCACATCAAAATTCGCCAACGGGCACATCCGCGCCAATAAGCAATAATCAGCGGGCTAGCAAAGTGGTGATGAGAAAATATAATAACAGTAGTAATAATGGTGCAAGTGGTAGTAAAAATACTGTTAGCAATTGCCATCGCAATGAAGTTGGTTCTAGTGGGGCAAAGATTGATTGCGTGGCCACATCTCCAACTTCACCCGGTGAGATGAGTTCTCACGAACTTAGACAGCTGAAACGAGAATCTGATCCTCAATATTCCCGATTCGCCGACTATTTTGTGATATGTGGTTTGGACTTAGATACTGGCTTAGAGCCGGATCGTTTTGCAGGTGCGTGATTAATTGTAATATATGTATGTATAATAAAAAGTAGTATGTTAAATGTGATACGTGCTAATTAATTTTCACCAACATTTTTTCATTCTTGTTTACTTGCTATTTAAGGTGATAATTTGCATTGTTCGCCTCTGGATCGAGCCTATAAGTCGAAACCATTGGCACACTACCCTGAAAATGTTCAATGGAATCCCTTTGATGCACATGGTATTTGTATGGTATGTGATGAAATATGTATACCATTTTAAATACGACTATTTGGTTGTTTGCGTTAAAGAGCATCTTTCTTTAATATATACATATATATACTTTTTATGATCATATATATGGGAGTGTGAAGAAAAATATATACAAATGTGTGTATGTGTACATTGTTGGTGTCTATTTATGTATATGTGTCTGCTTATTACACATAAAGCTGCCCTCAATTGATTTCAATTAAAGATTAAATTACTTAAGTTCAACAGTGATGTACAAGACGTATTGTAACCTACAGTGGTGAGATAAAGTACCAAAAAAAATTTTTGGCAACGTATGTTGACAAAAGTAAACTAGATACATGGTTTAAAATTCCAACCTCAATGAAAATAAATAGAAGATATTAAAAAAATTTTTTTTTTTCTTTTCGAACAATTTTCTCAAAGTACGTATTCAAATTTTGAATATTTACAAATAGCCTGCTTAAATTCCCAATAAATATCTTATCAGTAAGCTCAAATATTAGTAGTGTTCTTCCACTCATAATGTATTAATTAGAAGAGATAACATCGAATGTTAATAGTTTACAAAAGTATTATACCATAGATTTAGATTATCTATGATATGTGTCTGTGCCCATACAAGACATTTTTCTATGTTCTTATAAATATATATAATTTCAGCTTTCACTGCCCCAAGGATTGCGTTTTCGAACTCAGAAACATGATATTGAACCGAAATTTCACTCCTTTGCAACTACTAGAGAAGATGGAAAGCGTTGTTATGGTTTTAGTTTAGTGTTCTATGAGGAAATACGTAATCGCAATATATGTAGTGCTATGCACACATTGCAGGTATTTTACGTTTTAATAATTTTACAATACGATTTGATTAATAACTTTTACTATTCGGCAGTCAATGTTTATTACGGAGTTGTCAAGCGGCCAACAAACTCATTCGCTTGGCCGTGTAAGGGAAAGTCCTGTAAGTCGATCGCTTCCGCGGCATTTTAAAGTAGCCGGACAAGCACCGCAATCAGCACAAAGTTACTATGACATTGCAAAAGATAAATTGTTTGTCGCCAAAAGTATTTCACTAATATGTCAAGTTCCGTATGCATTCGCTGCTCAAGTTTTTCTCAGTAACCTTTATAAGTGCGTAACTTCGAACAATGAAATTTGCTATATAAAAAATTCCAATTGTACTTATTTCTCTTTCAGATGTCTTCCACGTCAACCAGGACCTGGTATTAGTCTCGAATCCTATGTGTACAATATTTTGTACGAAGTAATGTTGCCACAGTCGGGGAAATCTATAAGAATTTACTTGCCTCCTTCTGAGCCGCACTTGCCACCCTTAGCTGTGGTATTGCAACGACCTGAGTCAAGCACAGAACTGCCATTACTGGACTTTCCATTACGTTTGTTATTCACATACCTTGGAGTAGAATGTGTAATACAATTATTAACTTGTGTCCTTCTCGAAAATCAAGTTCTATTGCGTTCAAATGGTATGCATATTCCCAAAAACACTCGACTTCAGTACAATTTGTAAATTTATTTTTTTTGGACCACATTTAGACCATCAAAAGTTAATGATCGTTGGTGAGTGCATTACTTCAATTCTATTTCCATTTGTATGGCCTCATGTGTATGCTCCAATATTACCTGCTGCCCTCCATCACTTTTTGGATGCTCCCGTCCCATTTGTAATGGGTCTTCATGCCGATTGTGAGTCCACTAACAAGATCGGCAGTGAGGCAACACTTTGTTTTGTCGATATAGATAAGAAAATCATACAACTGCCGGAAGAGTTGCCAGTTTTTCCACATAAAATTGATTTCATAGCAGAAATTATATCGATTTTGGACAAATTCGATATAGAAAGAGATCGATCATATGAACCAATACTCAAAAATGGTTATGCGACGCGCGATCACGACGTTATGATTAGTAGTTGCACGTTGCCGTCGGGTATACAAGCGGCTCGACGAAGCAAGGAACGTTTTAATCAACTACAAGAGACTGTTTACACGCTGGCCGGTAGCGGTCATGGCAGCCCAACTGCTTCAGATAATGGCATTGGTCATCATATCGAATACCAACCACTCATCGCACATCCTTCGAAAATCGACCACGTACCGCGCATAGCAGACTTTCTTCGTCGTAAAGGTGTACGTACACAATCACCGGGTGCAGGTTCACTCAACGACGATGTCGTCGATGCAACAATGTCACCAACCAAAGCTGCAGCGGCTGCACGCAGGGACACAAAAACAACAACTATACTGTCACTGGAAGAGCAATACTATCAGGACTTGCGTATAAATAATGCGTTGCGCGAGACATTTCTTAATCGTTTCGTGCACATGTTTTACGCATATGAATTTTTTGTTATCTATCCGAATCAAGCACGTGACGAGTGGATTTCGAATCGTGAAAGTTTACAAAACTTCGATAAGTCCTCATTTTTATCTGACCAACCAGAACATCATCGGGCGTTTTTATCGCGCTTTCTCGAATCTCAAATGTTTGCGACATTAATCGACAACAAAATCCTTGCTATGTGGGAGAAGGAGCCAGATGTAAATTTACGCATATTCGATCAGCGAGTGAAACTCCTTAGGTGAGGCTTTTATTGCGCTGATTTTTAGTTCTTTCATCGGTAAATTTGTTTTATTTTTTGTTTGTTTGCTAGAAAGCGGCATGGTGAGAATATGATTTGCGCTACCAGCTATGAGCCTTGCGTTATGTCACAAGAGGCGCAACAGGTATACGAGAAACGTCTACATTGCATCGACATTGAAGTAACACCGCCCAGTGAGATACTCTCCAATAGAGCTGCATATTTTCGTAGTTTTCCCATACTTGAAAAGTCCGTGCTAAATCAGGAGTGTGCTTCGAGGTAGTGTTGTCGTTGTTGTCGTGTTGTAGACATATTATACATATATGGTATATACAATATATGCAAACCTTCTAAAAAAGATCATGCACGAATTGTAAGGGTAAAAAGTCTATGCGTTTACCATTTCTGTTCATTGTGTATCATATAATATTTTAGATGGTCAAATGCTCAGCTTGTGTTGTTAGTATAAATATAAATACAATGATAATGTGCATAGTAGCGTATAAGAGTTGTAATGTAATTAGTTGATTTTTTTATTTCACTCATATTTCTATTACTAAACCAGCACTACTAAGTAGTTGCGTCACAAATCTGGAAAATATTTATTTTTAACTGCAAATCGCTGCAGATTGATATTATTTTATTATGTAATAAGAACTACTATTAATTTTTTGTTGTAGTCAGAAATAATATTTGAATAGAAAATCCTTAATGATTCAAGAACGAAGGTCTTCCAATGATATTTCTGTGAACACTTATATTTTTTGTTCATTTGTTGAATTAACTGTTAATGACAATAAAATTTTAATGCGTTTTAACTATTGAGTAAAGTCATTTTTGTTTTGTTGGCATGCCAATTAAAAATTATTACTATATCTTGTAAGTTTTTTGAAATAGTGATATGAAAATTGCCTACGTTTTTTAGCTAGACTTTCAATTGTTAATATATACTGCCCATAAATCGATGCATATAACCATAAGACACATATTTTCATATTTTAAACATTTGCTAGCAACCATATAGGCAATATTTATATAAGCTAAAGGAAAATATATGGGCGCTTTAAATCATGTCAAATACCGGTTAAAAACAATAGCATTATACTTTCTCATAAATATTTCTGAATTCCAAATTATATACAAATATTTGACAATAATAATTGAAAATACCCCTCAATGCCCAAATAAATATTTTGTGCATTCTAAAAATACAGCACCTTAAGCTATACAAGCTGTAACTAAGTCTTAATTTTTTTAACTAATATAACATAACCTTTAATGTATAAGAATGTTTATTCATGAAATTTGTGTTAACTGTACCTTTTTGTTTTAAAACATTGCACCCATAAAAATTTGACTGTTCCCCATAACAACATTACCTAATAAGAAATTCTAATTAACTTACCCAACTAACTTTCAAAAACTTTGCCACAAATACGCGTATTTTTTCTTCTTTTCTTTCTCGTTTTTTTTTTTCTCTTTCGCGTAATATGTATTTTTACAGGGGAAATAGTTTGCGGCGTGTAAAAAACGGTAATAAATGGCGAGCTAAGGAAATATCCATAGACCAGAAACAGATGAACCGTCTATCAGCGAATCTGTCAACCGCTGAAGTGAGTCCGGCTTTACTGGCACAGGCCAATTGGACTTTTGTAGAACGATTACTTAAAGTAAATACTTTAATTTGTATTTAAGATAAACGAAAATACAAATATTATCTTCTTTTTAGGACATCAAATCGAAGACAAAACGTATGCTTTTGGAGAAAATGGGCACAGAAGCTGTGGCATTGGGACTTAAAGGCGATGGTATTGAAGAGAATACCTTAATTGCTTCCTTATGTGATTTACTGGAGAAGATTTGGTCCCATGGTCTACAGTCCAAACAAGGTAAATCGGCATTGTGGTGTCATTTACAGACATACCTGGAATTGCAAGATGCTCGAGCCAATAATAGCACTACGGCGACAATAACAAATCCTGCCCCCAAAGCGCTTGGAGGTAACAAAATTGGCAGTGGCAATTACGGCGGTACAACACCTGGTTAGTAGACAATAACAATGTAGTATAAAATATTAAGATTAAGGAAAACAAAGAATAAATAATATTTTATTATATAGCACTCGCCTGGAATGTGATGCGCAAACGAATGGATTGTGAGTATTTGCAGTACTTGACAAAAATAAGTTAATTATAAATTTACATTTATGCAGATTTGTCTACTTTCCAAACCGATGTCGACAATCCACCCAGTCCTAATCGCAGTCGTTCGCGTGATCGCAATAAATTTGTAGGTCTTGAGCAATTATGCCCCTTGCCGGAGTCATTGGAGTTCGATGTTAAGTACGTTATGATTATATTTAAATGATTTAATCATGAGTTTGTAAATATTTAATGATATTATATTTTTAGGAATGTTCTGGCCATGGCGGATATAAAAACACACATCGGCTACACACGTGCCTGGGTGCGTCTCTCACTTGAGAAAAAATTGCTATCGCGTCATTTTAGAACCTTACTTTCGGAGGACTCATTGATTCGCACACTTTACAAACGCAATGCTTTCCTGCGTTGTGAAGAAGAAAAGGAACAATTCTTATATCACCTACTCACACTCAATACGGTGGATTACTTCTCATTCACCAATACCTATCCAACAACGAGTAAATAAGTTTATACTATGAGCAATTCAAAAATATTTTCTAACCAAACACATAATTTTACTTTCATTTAGAGTTACCATATCGAGTCGTAATTTTTCCATCCCGTAAATATGGCTCCTATCATACTTCCAGTAATGTTTGGATAATTGTATCGGGTACTATGAATGAGACACAGCGGGTGCCAGTGCCCAAAGGCTCGCTGGAGTTTATTTTTCATGTGAGTTTTCTTTTTTTTTAAATAATCGTTTTCATTGGCATGGTTAAAAACTTATTACAGTATAAGAATCTCGGTTTGTTGACAACGATGCGCATTGGCCACGATAACTCGGGACCTACGCACAAATGGCTAGTGGAGCATGTAGTGATGCGTAATGAAGTTACTGGCCACACCTATAAGTACGAAAATCAACCGTTATTATTTTTTTAAAATAAAATTTGCTGAAATCGTTTCCAAAAACTTAGATTTCCTTGTGGTCGTTGGCTTGGCAAAGGAGTCGATGATGACTCTACTGAACGTTTACTAGTTGGGCAACGCGCCTCAACAAATTCTAAGAATGCTGAGGTGCCGACAGTCACAAATCAGACACCACCACGCACTCGCAGCCCAAGCATTCAACGGCAGGATACAGTTCCCACCTCTGAGTTGCAACATCAGTTGGGCAATTGTGTGAATGTCATCGTTAAGTGGCACTATAAACCGAGTCGCGACCGTGATGTCGGAACATTAACGAATTTACTTTGCGGCGATGACGGTTTAGTCAAATGCCTGGAGCGTGTATTCTTATGTGGATTTCGTTCAACTCGTTTCTTTGGGAAGAATCTTTATATATGGGATTACTTTTGTAAGTTGAACTCATACATTTTTTTTGGTACTACATTGCTTAATATATTTTATTTAGCTAAAATTAAAGAACAGTTTGAACAGTATTTGCAACACGAACATCAACAACAACTTTACCAGCAGTTGGATGACTCCGCATCTAGTATGGATTCCTCATTTAGTGATGGGAGTGGCGCAAATAGTTTGCAACGGCGTGAATTGTCTGCCATTTGGCGATACTATGTACATTTAATGGACGAGATAAACGCAGCCGGTTGTCAACTGGGAAAAGATGGAAAATTTCAGTTGCTGATTTGTTTGAGCTTGCGGTAAGCTGAAGTGTAACATGTTTATATGAAATTCAGCACAACTTAAGCGATTTCCAAAAAGCCTTAGAAATTTGCGTATGTCAATTGAAGTCAATATCAAATCAAAAAAATATATTTTATTTGTTTACATATAATTCAATTTACTAATTATTATTATTCTTTTTATTATAAAAGTGAACATTTGCTAACACGCATGATAAAACCCATGGCTATGACAAAAATCACTCATGAGATGTATGAAGAGGAAAGTTTTCTTCGGCGCAAAAATCTTCTAACATTCCTAATCCAAATACTCGAACCATTGGATGATTGCCACATTGTGTTAGAAAACTCAATCACTCAAGGCATTCCATCACAGTGTTAATTTAATTTTAAGAGATAATTCGCACACATGTACAATTATAAGTAAAAACAAAGATAGAGAAACGTATGATTTCTGAACATAATTTTTAAAAAATATTTTCTTGTGCAGCTACTGATGCAAGTCATGTATTGTAGTATCATTTTGTCATGAACAAAAAAAAACCAATGATATTTGAAATATCGTTGAAATTTATAAATTAGAAGTCAGATTCTTGCCGACTAACGTTAACCAAAGACTTCACACAGATAAAAGCTCGCTTTTGTTTACATATAATTTTTGCTTATATAATAATATATTTATTAAGATGTAGATTAAATACTCAACACAGACATTTTATTCCAAAAAATTAAGAGTTGACTATTTTTGTGCAATTATCATTTAATATTTATATAAGTCAAAGCGAAAATAACATTTTTATACTGTGTTCAAAAAATTAAATCTCACACGGTGTCAAATCTCACTAAATTTTTTTCTATTATCGGTATATTGCTTGTTTATATATATACACATACTTACATATTTCCTTAATATACCAAAGATATGTATTTGCTTATTCACAAATTTATTTTCATAAGATTAATTTTATATGAGATTATTTACATGTTTATATGTCTTTTTTGTTGACTTTTGTTTTCATTTATAAAATAAGACTAAATATCATTCAATTTATTTTTGCTACGAACGATATTATTTACTTCTTTTTGAGGTGCATAACTTAGGACATACAGAATAATGTACTTGCAACATTCGAATACTTAACATTTAATACTCTATTATGTGGAATATTCTCAATTCTATGTAATACATGTACACAAAACTTCAAATGTGAATCTCTGCAAAGTGTAAAGACAAAACTGCATATGAATAAAATTAAAATACAAAAATGTTTACAAACTATGTTTTACTACAAATGCGCTTTTCGGTATGGCCATCAGCTCTTTCTTCGATTCTGACTCGATCTCATCAATTGTGGCATAACGCTTTCCTTTCATTTTCAACAGTTTTTGGAATACGAAAAAGTCGAAGGGAGCCAAATCTGGTGAATACGGTGGTTGATGCATGATTACAGGCCATAAAATCACGAATAAGCATTGCTGTGTGAGCTGGTGCATTATCGTGATGCAGAATCCACGATGTGTTTTAACACAATTCCGATTGTTTGAACCGTATTGCTTCACGTAAACGTTGTATACCTTCCTTGTATTATTCCTTATTACCACCGCACCATTGTAATCAAAGAAAACAGTGAGCAAAACTTTCATATTTGATCGAACGTGCCTTTTTCGTTCTTGGCTCATCTGGCAGCCTGGTTATGATTCTCAAAATTAACCAATTTCGGAACAAACTTCGCTGCCACACGTTTCATGTCCAAAACATCCGTCCATCGATCCATTCGACGATTTTCAAGAACATTGTTTTCCACTGTTTTCTTCGCTTGTTGACGTAGTCGCACCCCGTCATTGTTATTAACATCTTCTCGGCCAATGATGACATAATATAATTAGACACATATATTTGCTACGGCTTTAAGAACATACTTTCCAATTTTATTTTATACTAGAGGACCCCGTCCACGCGTTGCTGTGGCTAAGTTATACATTAATTACATACTATTCAATACAGTACAATTGTTTGAATTGCTCTTAATATATCTTTGACTTGCAGTATTTCGAGTTCTGCGGTCTAAGTTTGTACGTCTGCTGGTGGTATTTTTAAAAACGAAAATCAAACTGAAAATAAAAAATTACTCTCTTATATTTTCTGTTTAACCATGTATACGAATTTTTAATATTGTGTAGTCATCAAAAGTTATTAAAAACCGATATTAATCATCAATGCAGAGGTTGAGCTTCCATCCTGAATCCTCCGCTATGCTCTTGGTCACCCGCCAGGCCGATGTATCGAGGCCATCGTTCTGATTGCGAATGAGTCCTAAAGCAAACTCGTAAGACTTTCCTGCGCATCTGGGGAGGAAGACCGTCATGCTGTGCATGGGCGGAATTTCGTCCCCCTTTTTCGCGCAGAGGATGGGGCCGTTCCAGCCTGTTAGCTTGGGAGCGATCTCCCTCAGCCAACAAGCCGACCTCTAATCCTTGCAGTCAACCTGCAGCATGCCTCCCTTGAAATATACCCCATGGAAGGAGGCCTTGTATCCAGATCCTCTGAATACCTCCTCCATGAGTAAGTCTTGGAGCGATGTGAGCTCCTCCGCACCCAGCGCCTCCGCCGGGTAGTTCAGCGGCAGCACAGCCATGCGAATGCCTTTGAGGGCGTCCGCATACCTGCGCTGTCCCTCCACTGGCCGGGGGGGGTTTGGGGCGGAGCGGTGGCCACTAGTCGCTTGTATTAAATACTTACATTAAAATGTCATCACTGGTATTATTAACAGAGAACGTATATCATAATTCACACGCTGGTCCGCAATTGAACCTTCTCTATAATATACGATCTCTGATATTACCGTCAAAGTCGGTACATTTAATTGTGGCGAGTAATTTTCAAAAATTAGTAAATTAGTGCGATAGAATTCAATTATGTAACCACATTTCCGAACAAACGATGCTCTTTCAATATAGTCTATGGCTGTGAATGACAATGACATTCGTTACGCGTATTTTTTAAAATATGCAAAATTAAATGTATTTTTTCAATCTTTCTGAGACATTTTCTTAATATTTTTTTTCCGTAATAACCTTCTACAGAGTATTATAAAACTACAAACAAAACAACAGCCAAATCGGTCTAGCCGTTCTCAAGTTATGGCGTGACAACGGGAAACGGGTTTCATTTTTTTATATATAGATAGATAAAAACAATTAAACAAATATTTTATATTTTATTGAAAACAATATCACTTTCATTATTGCTGCTTCAGCATAAAACTTTCCTATGAAAAATAATAAACTGATTTTCATAGATAAAATGATCCGAAACTCCTCTGTTTGCCTTCTGAGAGAGCTCATGAACTTTCAGTGCTGCCAAGAAAAACCACGAGTTCATGAGCCACTGAACAGATGACAACCAAAACAATGAACTACCACTAAGAATCCCGCAGACATAAATTACGAAATCAGTGGGTAATTTGTGAGATCAGATTTTTTGTTGACTTTTACGTATATTTGTAATCTTTATTTAAAGAGTTTTAACATAGTTTTGTTTTTAAGAAAGAGCGGGTATTTGCTCGCAGAGTATTGTTTTGCTTAGCAGTACCAATTGTCATCGTTTATACTTATTTTGGTTATAATTCCCAGCAAATGTTATGTAAGCTTTAACTTCCCAATAAATTATCAAAAGATATTTGTTAATTGAGTATATAAAAAAGAAATAAGGATCATGTTTAGGTTATTAAAACTTGTGCGTTATGAAATATTAAAATATTTTGTTAAATTTAGTTTTAAAATTTATTAATTAATTTAAAATTTACTAATACGAAAAATACCCAAGAAATACATTAAAAAATCTCAAAACTTATTTCTTTCCTTAATGGCACCACTGTCAAATGTTATAAAAAATGTGGACTTTGACAGCGCTCTCTTGAATCAAAGAGTTTCGGCTCATTTTATCCATGCTGATTTTGTCAGTTATTTTTAGCGGGATTTTATCTGGCAGTTAATCATTTTGGCTTGTCATCTGTTCAGTAGCTCATGAACTCGTGGTTTTTCTTGGCAGCATTGAAAGTTCATGAGCTCTCTCAGAAAGCAAAGAGAAGAGTTTCGGATCATTTTATCTATGATTGGGATGCCCAACTCATTCCAGTGTGAGAGCGCCTCAAAATTATCGTTTTTATAACATTTTCCACTGTAGCCAGATCGGAGAAAATTATTATTAAAATTATATTTATTATACATGTATCCGTTAAACATATAGAAAAACCATTTTAATCCATTTTTGTGAATTGGGACATTTTAAAACAACTGACTTTTGAAATTTCAATACTTAAAAGGTGAAAAAATGTATTAATTCTCAATTAGTAAAAGTTTTTTATAATTTTCAATTGAAAATAAATACTACTAGGCTTGGAATCACAAAAGACTTCATCACATACAATTCAATTTTGCGTTTTCTTTCATTTTTATTTTTTTCTAATTTTTGTTAGTGATCTTCAACAGCGGCAACAAATCTCTCTGTTCAACTATTTTTCTGTAGGATTTCAATCTCTTTTTCCAATTGCTAAACGTCACACCTACTGAACTTTGACAGTTGCTTGAGTTCAGTACGTTTTGGAGTTTATCAATTGCGCTCTCATTTCCGGTGAGAGACGAGGGGCATCTCTTTATCTCTGTTATCCATGTTCTCGGCTTTCTGTAAAGCGCTTGTACCAGAGAATGTTAATGAATTCTTTTACGTTCTCTGCTTGTACCACTTATAAACACTTTTTTTAGACAAAGTGGACTCACCCTTCCTAATGCAAGCATATAACAAAAAAAAAAATATCGTACACAGCCCGCGAAAAATCAAAATTCACCTTTTTCCTTTTCATACAATTGTATTTACTTACTTATAATCTAAAAGCACATCAGAAATTGACATAGCCACATTCATTCACATCGATTTTTAATTTTTGTAAAAATTTTATAAAAAACAAGATAAGCGTTAACTTCGGTTAAACCGCAGCTATAAAATCCTTTAAATATAAAAAAGTTGTCCATACAAGCATTGGATACCGATCGTTGTGTGGCAGCTATATGCTAAATTTGTCCGACATTAGTGGTTCCAGCAAATGAGCAGCTTCTTGGGCCAAAGGGATGGGCAAAATTTCAGGTCATGCAAATCATATACATATATATTTTATAGGATTAACATCGGAGATCTGTGTGTTACAAACTTCGTGACAAACTTAATACACCCTGTTCAGGGTATAATTAAAAAAAAAACTCGACAAGGAGCTTAGCTGAAAAATACTACCGTAATATGAGAAGACTCTCCGCCTTTTCGAACTTACGAAATTAATAACACTGTGTCATTTCATTCGAAATGCAACACTGGTACTTCGAACTTTTTTCTATTCAAAGTGCAAGAGGGGAAATTGTTATTCGTATATTTAGTTTTAGTTCAGACGCGAAATAAATTCACTGCTAATAAAAATTAGTTGAAATATTATCGTTATAAAATCAGTTGAAGAATGTTTTCTTTTTAGTTTTAAAAAGTTTTATATTTGATTGCATTTTTCGAAAGCACAAAGTGAAATCATCGACAAAGTTCAGCGCGAATTATGTGTAAATTTACCCAAATCGATTTTCCACGTCTGTAATAAAATTTCTCTGCGTTTAAAAAGAATATCAACAATAAAGACCCAAATTAAGAACGCAATTCAATTACCCTAAACACAAATAATATAAAAAGGATAAAAGCGTTTATTTACATCTACCGAAGGTAAGAACACAAATCTTTTACTAATAAAAGACAAGAAATTGCAAATATTTTATTTGCTTTTGTGTTTTTTTTTTTACAAAAGCAATATATTCTCAGGGTAGGGAGGCTGAAAAAGTGATTGTAACAACGTAGACAGTTTTTTTGTGTGCATTCGGCATATGCTGTTGGAGCGGAAAGTTTTTACTTGATTATCTGAAAATGCCACGAAGACATTTCATTCTGTCTCAGAAGCCTTTAAAATTGATCGGTTTCATTCTAGTTATATATATTTCGGTTCATTTATAGTATTGATTGCATAACTATGGATAAAGATGTTCCCACAATTTGCCAATACATAGATGCATACTAATAAACACTTGCCAGAAAAAATCTTCGTGCAGCAAATCAAATCAAACAAAGATTAAGTATGTCAATTAATCTACAAAACAAATCAATTCTACCTACATGTTTGTACGTGTGCACATATGTCCATACATTGCTATACTCTATAATACACTATTAAAATCTGAGATTGAATCGACGGCTCAAATGTTGTTGTTGTTGTAGCGGCAGAATTTTGCCGAGTTTACAGTCCTTAGCCGGAATAAATCCGGGTCCGTTCCGGTTACGTAGACCCGACTGTCGTGGGAACGGACGGCTCAAATCTACTGATAGTGTATGTCAAAAAAGTTGTAGCGCTTATCAGGTCGCCAATTTAACAAAGGTTAATTTATACACAATACTATGTGGATGTGGAATTACATTTGCGATTTTATATTGAGAATTAGCATTGAACTTTGATTTTGGACAACAAATTAATTAAAACCTGAGACCGTAATGATTATAAGTTTTATTCAAAAAGCCACTTAATAATGATTATGTATTCAGTTTATTTTCTTCACCGAGTATGATTAATTTTAATTTTACAATAAATCATTATTTAATGATTATTTTTATACTCTCGCAACCTGTTGCTACAGAGTATAATAGTTTTGTTCACCTAACGGTTGTTTGTATCACCTAAAACTAATCGAGTTAGATATAGGGTTATGTATATATAAATGATCAGGATGAAGAGACGAGTTGAAATCCGGGTGACTGTCTGTCCGTCCGTCCGTCCGTCCGTCCTCTAACTTGAGTAAAAATTGAGATATCTTTATGAAACTTGGTAGACATGTTTCTTGGTACCGTGAGACGGTTGGTATTGCAGATGGGCGTAATCGGACCACTGCCACGCCCACAAAACGCCATTAATCAAAAACAAATAACTTGCCATAACTAAGCTCCGCAATAAGATACAAGACTGTTATTTGGTACACAGGATCACATTAGGGAGATGCATCTGCAGTTAAAACTTTTTTTAAAAAGTGGGCGTGGTCCCGCCTCTAATAGGTTTAATGTGCATATCTCCTAAACCGCTAATGCTATAATAACAAAATTCACTAGAAGCAAATGTTTTTAGCACTTCTATTGACGGTGTGAATCGGGTGGCAACTCCGCCCACTCCCCATATAACGGTACTGTTAAAAACTACTAAAAGCGCTATAAATCAAGTACTAAACACGCCAGAGACATTATATTTTATCTCTGAGATGGTATAAGATGACTTTATAGGAACCGCGTTCAAAATTAGACAGTGGGCGTGGCACAGACCACTTTTAGGTGAAAACCCATATCTTGAGATCTGCTTAACCAATTTCAACCAAATTCGGTGCGTAACGTTCTTTTCATGTTTCTATGTCATAGTGCAAAAATGGGCGAAATCGGATTACAACCACGCCTATTTTCCATATGACACCATTTTAAATACCACTTGATTCTTTCACTTTCCACTATGCAAATTAAGCAACAATGATTATATCGGCGTAAAACTTTGCGTGAATAATGCAATTAAAGTATTCCACCTTGCGGCCAAAAATTGTCTAAATCGAACCAAAACTGTTCAAACCCCTAAGTACTAAATATGTGGACCCCAGTGCCAATAGTTGCCCTGCTACCGAAAATATCAGTCAATCCACAAAGAAATCTCAAACGAGTATACCATTTGACTTTGCGAGAGTATAAAATGTTCGGTTACATCCGAACTTAGCCCTTCCTTACTTGTTTATTTTTATTTTTTTTGCCCAATGTAAAAGTCACTTTTGATTACAGGTTCTTCTGAAGTTTTTTCTATGTCGATTCTACGTATTTGATTTTTTCAATTAAAAATCGCTACAATAATCATTATTTACGGTCTCTGATTAAAACAGAAATCAAAACATTTACATTTAAAATTATTACTAAAAAATATAAATAGATTTCAAATTAACCATAAATTAAATTCATATGCTTGAAATACTTGTATATGGTAATTTCCAATATGCCCCAAAAGTGTAGTCTCGTAAGACTTACATGGCTTAAATCGGGTAACCGGAGTTAATGTTTTTTTCTTGTTAAATGTATCATCAGTTGAGTCAAACGTACCAAATTGCTGGTTATCTACTATCACTGAGAACTATTGTAATTTGCAACATAATAATTAAAGGATCATTATAAGTCATACTGTACATACTCGTATGTTTTCCGTTGCTAATTGCATGCAAGCACGTGCATTAAATAATTAAAAAATTAAAATCAGTACAAACGTGCATGAGACACCATATGCAATGATTAAATAAAAGAACTACCAAAAAAAGTATAAGTAATATATATGGTAAAATGAGTCGTATGTATGCATATCTATGTTTTATTGCATCTATATTTTATTTAATTATTCAAGTGGAATTTATAAAATTCGATAGCAACATTTCCTAAACCTTCTTGGATGTTATTCCTGTTTTATGTATTTTTAAGATTTTTTTTCATATATCTATAGGCATGTTACCAACAATAATATTTATCTAAATTAGTAAGATATGGAAGTATACTCATTAATCGGGAATGTACATATGTATGTATGACTATCTAACTAGGTAGAGTGCATTAATTATTCGTCGAATCTACAAAAAGTAGCGCGTGTGCATATTACTTAAATTTGCTTATTAATGAAGTGTTGTGAATAAGGTATCAATAAATGGATATACTATTCCTAAACAAGTTTGTAGGTAAATTTACTTCAGAGTTAATATTTTTGTCTCAGAAAACGCTACAAACTCGTGTTTACTGGGTTACTAATATTAAAATAAACCCATTTACTTTGTTTGAATCAAATCAATTTGCATGGTTTTATTTTAGAGTGAATCATGAGTAAATTGTGTTTATTCAAAATTTGTAAGTTATTTTTTTTTCGTAGTTCATCGTCTAAATTCGTAAATTACGCCGGCTACGTGGCGTGACTGTTTTCACTTCGTAGCTTATCGCGATTTTCGCTCGCCCGCTGTGTTTGGTCAGTGCTGTTTTAATTATTATTTTTTGGAAATGGAAAAAATAGCTGGTCTACGTAACGAACTGGGGATTTTTCACCTTATCAACCCAGTGATAAGATTTTCAAATTTCAACGTTACAAATGTTTAAAGTTTAGTGGTTATTTGACATTGAAATTAATACTCGCATGTGTGTTATGTGCACATACACCTTTAATAGATACATATCATAGATACATACATATGTATGTATGTGGAAGTATAATTTTATGATCAACTTTGTCACCGTTTAAGCATACCAGAGACTTGGCCCGTGCAAGGTCTCTGTTTGCAGATAGAATAATTTGCTATTTTCAAATTGTTTAATTACGCCTCCTTTAATTATTATATTCATACTACCTTGTTTTGGCTGAAGTATTGATTGCACTCCCTCTAGGCCGACTGTGATTGTCCTTAACATGGAAGCGTTACATCCTACAGTGAAATTAATGCAGGGACTGCAGTTTGCTGCCAGCAAGCATCGTACGCAACGGCGCAAAGATAATGAGACACCCTATATTAATCATCCCATAAATGTGGCAACAATTCTCGCTGTGGAAGGTGGTATCTCCGATGAAAATGTACTCATTGCTGCTCTTTTGCATGACACTGTCGAGGATACCGATGCCACATTTGAGGAAATCGAGCAACATTTTGGCGAGGAAATTTGTGAAATTGTACGTGAGGTCACCGACGATAAAACATTGGAGAAACAAGAACGCAAGCGTTTGCAAATCGAACATGCGTCAAGCTCAAGTAAGAATGCCAAATTAGTGAAATTGGCGGATAAGTTGGACAATCTGCGAGATTTAGGCAGGAAAGCGCCAATCGGTTGGACGCCTGAGCGTCAAGAACAATACTATGTTTGGGCTAAGAAAGTGGTGGATAATATGCGTGGTACAAACACAGAGTTAGAGCGCAAATTAGATGACATTTTTAAAGCGAAAAAACTACTTTAAATACATATAGGGTACTTTCCAAATATATATTAATTTTTAATTATTTGTTGAATGAAAGCTTTGTGGTAAATAAAATTCAAATTTTAAAATACACACACATTTAATGTTATTGCTAATTGAATACATTTTACTAAATACCCCATTTTATTTGCTGATATATATTACGTAATTTATTCCGACGTACCAAGTTATATACATTTATAATTAATTAGGTTTGTTTACATTTTTAAGCCGCTTATCAAAATGAAAACGTATAACGGAAGCAGACTTACCTTACCTTACAACCATATGTTGCTTCAACTCATATTTCCACAAGTGATAGCGATAGAAGAATAGCCAGGCCTGCCTTCCAGACGACAATTTGTTTGGGCCAGTTCTGCACTCTTGAAAAATCACAGCATAACCTATGAATTGTTTACAGACCGCAGTGTGCTTTGTCTTTTGACAATAAAACAAATATTTCGCTAAACAATCCTGCCAAAGAATATGACGTCAGCAACAACAACAACGTCAGCGAATTTTCCGTTGTATCTACAAATTTAGAATTTTAACTTGCGTTGGCCAACGGCAACATATGTATATTCTTTAGTGGTCTGAAATGTGGCATGTATTCAATGCGTGCTTCTTTTGACTGTCTTGTCTATTAATATGTGTAATTGGTGCTTCAAGAATATTTTCGATAATTTTTTTGATGATCTTTCTACATGCACCACCCAAAAGTTTATCGTTGCCGTTTAAATATTTTGTTATATTCCTTTTTGTTTGGTTTGAAAATGAACAACTCTACGAAAATGTTAACATTTTTATTTTCGAATTCTGTCATGCCATATTTTACATATACATATATCACATCAATTTAAACTCAATAGAAAATAATTTTTGATCGTTAAGAAAGCATATACTTGGCAAACTTATAATACTTAATAAAAACTTCGAAATAACATAAAATGACATGGCATATTTTAATAAAGAACATTGCTAAAAATCTAATTTTTGGTCTCCCCATTAACAAGGTTTTTTAATGAATTTTTCAACTACACATCCTTTGGCTTTTATATCATTGTAAATAAGTACATGAAAATATGTAGCAGATAAACAAAAATACCCCAATATCGCATGATGCTAATGCATACAATATGATACACTTATGATTTTTTGGCAAACTCACTTGTTTAACCCTTTTAGTGCCGGGCCACAGTTTCACAGTTTTACAAGGGTTCGGAAAACTGCTTGTAAAAACCAAACGAGAATTAATATTTACATGATTCAAAAAGCTGCGTATTGTGGATGAAATACAGAACTAAACAATGATACTAGTTTTTCGGAGTCATTTAAATATTATAGAAAAAACAAAGGTATAAACGTTTGTAAATGAAATGAATTTGAGATCTCTTGTAGAAAACGTATTTGCACATACAAACAGTCATATTTTCATCATAATTGTATATACTTTGTATTTCCAATATATATTTTGTAACAAGATAAATATTACATAAAAAAACAAAACACCACTTAAAGGTACGGTGTTTATGTTAGATTTCGGTACTTCCAAGCGAGCGATAGGAAAAACGTCGTCAACAAAGAGTTCAAACAAAAAATATTTTTTTAATTATCTTGTGATTAAATTATATCATTTATAACGCATTTGTATTTATTTTGCGATAGAGTTCTCCTGCTATATAATAAAGCAAATAGTAAAGCGCTACAAGGCGCTGGCCGATATATCCGCTTTGGTACTTCTCGCCAGTGCAACAAGAGCCGATATATCGGCCTCCGACACTCAAAGGGTTAATATATAAGTATGTTACGTATACGCACTGAAAACAACAATATCTATACACATTAATACATATATGAATAACCATATACAAATTAATGTTCGTACGTATGTATTAACATATTATGACGTGTATGTTGGCACAATTAAACAAGAAAAGAAAATAAATAATACATACATATGTATGTATGGTTATGTATGTATGTTTATTAATGCATAGAAAATGCTAAAAACCCAATAAAATTTTGTTATGAGCAAACAACAATATACACACGTGGCGTAAATGTATGACACACAAATTTGAATTGAATGAGTCAAATGAGATAATATATTTGGTTTTTTTTCATTTGCATATTTTTGCTATAATTTTACTGTATATTTTTTCGCCCAAAACAAAAATGATAAGCTTGAAACGGAACAAGCATTCCTGATCACGCCACGATCGTTAAAAGATAGTGATTGCTGTTTGCTAAGTTGGCGCATGGATTTTTGCCGGTTCATTATGACTCGGTTAGCAATTTCTAATTATTCGCCAACACGTTCGACGACGCGCTGACTATTTTACTGTTGTTTCGCTTGTCAACTGGCTGATCGTCGTATTCACGATCATTACCAAGACCAATATTGTGGCTCTCTTTTTACTCATTGTTGTAAATAAATTTGTAATGAATAAGTAAGCCAATATACAGGTTGGTTGAAAAGTTTCTGCGCTCGAAATGAAAAAAATTCTGTTGTTGGTAGGAAATATATTTAAGTTTATGTCATCCCTATAATGACTTTCCGGAAGCTCTTCAAAATACCCGACTACGGCTGTAATAGCTTCATTCGACGAAAAACGCATTCCACGAAGAAATTGTTTCAGGTTTCGGAAGAGGTAGTAATCGCTGGGAGCCAAATCTGGTGAATACGGTGGATGCTCAAGCAATTCGTACTTTAATTCGTTGAATTTTGTCATTGTTAAAACACTTGTGAGCAGTTGCATTGTCTTGATGAAAAATTATTTTTTTGTACTGCAAACCGGGTCTTTTCTTACGAACATTTTCATCCATCAATCAACAAAATTCTATTTGCATCCCAAAAAACTGATGCCATAACCTTCTTTGCTGATGTGATGTGTGACTTCGCCTGCTTTGGAACTGAACAGCCAGCTTCAGTCTACCCTAAACGTTCTTGTTTCAATTTAGGATCATGGTGGTAGATCCAAGTCTCATCCATAGTTATAAAACGACGCAAGAAATCTTTTTTATTCAGCCTAAAACGCTCCAAATTATGCTGAGAAATTTGTTTTCGATCCAGTTTTTGTCCAGTGGTTGCGGTTTTTGGTCATCCTTCGCGTGGATCGCCTTCAAGCCTAGTAAGACCACGTTTAAATTCACCAGCCCTAACTTCAACGGTGCGTTTTGAACGTGAGGACTCTTTATACACCAAGTTGAGAAAATGGAGGTAGTAGTGCTATTTCTTGGTGAGACCAACCAACTTTTCAACCAATCTGTATACGCACATGCTTACATTTATTAAATAGAATTGAGAGGAAATTTTATCTTTATACTTGTTACCCACATATGTACAATATATATAAACACACCACGTATTCACATAGATGTCACAACCTTTTTTTGTAAATACAGACAAACATGTATATATAATATATTTATGTAGGTTCGCTTCTATATGCAATCGCCGCCTTTGCATCGTCCAATTCACTAATTCATCAGAAAGCGCCGTCAGTGCTGTTTCACTGTTGCTAATGTTCACTCGCGTTGTGCTGTTCGTTTTGCCCACCTCTGACTTGAGCTTTAGCAGTCGTACATTTTACCTACTCTACTACGTGTCTATTTAAATAAAAACATACACAAACAAGCTATTTGAAAGAATTATTGCCCACTATTGTGAAAGCAATTCAATTTAGTTAAGTTTTGGATTGTACTCTTTCTTCTACGCAGTATTATAAATTTAGAAGATTTTACACAACCTATAAAATAATAATCGTACGAAAGTATTTCACGTGTTTTATGCAACAATATAAATAAATCAAACTAATAATAAAGAAATACAGCAATAATAATATAACTGTGGAAACGTTTTCTTCAAAGTGAGTGACCAGACTATTTATAGTAACAATTGTGACGTTCAAGCAGTTAATACGTACATATTTATGTACATCGCAGTACTTCCGGAAAGTAAAAAGGTACAGGGAGGCAAATAAATGTTTTTTATTTACAAAAGTTTGTTAATCAAGATAAAATAAAATCCATACTATTTATCAGCTAAATTCTGAGAGAGATGTGAATTGTGTTTTGATAACATGGCTACTTAATAATTGCAAGATACCATTGCAAATATTACAGTTTGATTTCATTTTATTTAAGTTAACTCTTTGATAAATTAGCATAAAACAAAAGACTTAAGAAAGAAACTAAAATTTTTTGACAGTTTCAGAGAGATAAAGTTTTAATATATCTCAAAATAAGAGACGTTAATAGAAATTATGTTTGAAAGTGTGATATTTATTCAGAGAGCATCTAAGTGCGGTTTTCTAAATTTTTTCCTATTTAATTCTATTTTCGAAATAAAAATAACACAATTTGATGTTACACTTTATTTGTTGCATGAATTAAAATCATTTAGATATTAAGGATTTCATTTAATTGAAACTTGTTCTGGCATATTGATTTGTTTGTGCCAATAACGCAAATGTAAAATTCAGTAAATGAAAGAAAATCTAAAGAAAATGTTCAATATAACAAAGAAGAGATTTTAATTTTTCTTCAATTAGTCAAATTTATCCAGCAGAACTACTATTTTATCATAAGGCAGGTTTATAAAATAAAAAACGATTTATAAGTCAAATGTCTCTTACTTACATACATATACATATACATTCATCTCGACATACTGCTAAATGAGCTACATACCATCCTACCAAATTTGACTCGGATTGACAAAAATAACAACAATTTCACGTATTTAATTACAAATTTTTGTAAATATAAAAAACCGATATAAATGTTATTCAATTGCAAAATCCTAAAAACTTCAATTTCCTCTTAATAATATACATATATTATAATGATAAATATGCAACTGACTTTCAACTGAATTACGCGTTGTCAAGCTGCTTTTAAGTAATTTTTAATGAGCTCGTCTGACGAATCTCCATATTAAACACTCTTATATAGAACTACCATATATACTAACATACCGCACCCAGCGTACCCAACACATGTGCATATGAAAAAAAGGACCATGAAATTGCGATAAACATGTATTTCAATGCTTACATTTATATACTTTTTGTACTTTGATTTTGAAAAAATAGGGTACCCAAAAGAAATTTAACAAAATTCAGTCGGTATGTAATCAGATAATCATATGTATAGCCAAAGTGTAAAAGTAAAAAAAATAGTAGATCTTTTTCCTTACATTGTGTTTTGATATTATACCAAAAAATGTATGAAGCCAGATTTCAATTTAAGCAACTTTAAAACTACACCCACGTGAACGAAATTAAAAATAACTGTCACCGAAATTACTAATTCGGTTTAGAATATTTTTGTATTGAACTATTTTCGTTGCAATAAAAACTGTAAAGTAAATGTAAAAAATTGAGTGGGGAAATGTTGAACAAATCGTAATCGTAAACATTTTTTGATAAGTGCTCTAGAAGCTGTGGAGAGTCCTCTTTCTGGACAATTAAAAGTTATCAACTTTAAAAAGATTTTTGTGGTCATTATTGGAGTTTTAAAAAAATTTCTTAAACGACAACATGCTTTCCTTAAGCGTTAAAATTAATTTTGAGTCAAAACCCGTCAAATTCGATAGTTTTTATAAAAATGTGATTAGTTTAAACCAAAAAAAATTTTTTTTGTCCAAAAAAGATTTTTAACTCGAAATTTACTTTAAAAGTGAGTGGGTCGGGCTGCCTCTAGATGTAAAAAAAAATTTTTTTTCCAAAAATTTCCTTTTTTTATAATCTACAAAGTTGACCCTCATCCTAAGCAAAAAAAAATTTTTTTTCGCTCCGCCCTAGTATATAATAGAAAAGGCGATGAAAGCTTACTCTTTTAAATAAGATATAACGTAATATTTGCACCGAATAGTGTTGGGTATATAATATACAAAACTTCGGCTGGGTTTTGAAATATGAAATTAATCTATTCCTTTTTGTCTTGAACTTAGATTACACCAAACTAATCTCTCTCAAAGTATTAAGCTTCGCTTATATTTTTAATACATATAACCATAAATAGTGAAGATATCACCTACCTAACATAATTTCTACTTAATAGTTAGTTACTTATCATTATTTTACCCATTTTCTTTTAATATAATATTAATATGTAAATATAATAAACAAAATATATGTTATTCCAAAAAATATAACTTTTAATAGCTCTTATATGATAACATGCTGCAATTATATTTTTAAAAGTATTAAATAATTTTTATAGAAAACTGAGTCTGTTTTTAACATGAAGCACATTTGTATGTATGTATATTATATTATATTTGTGTGCATATGTAAATGTTTCTACAAACAAACGCATTAAGTAATTGTTTTTACTTTTTAATTGCAGGTCATTTTAATTTAAACGCGCAAATAAAAAATAATATTGCGACATAAGCACAACTACTGTTTAATTATCGCATGAGCATTGAGAAATTACAGGGGCCACAATAGTTTGTTTTTTATGATTGAATCTGTACAGTCGAAACTGAATAAAGACAACAATTGTCGCTTTAATATATAACCAATTGCTTGGCGCACATGCTGTTCAATTAGTTGCCTCACCACTACCACAGCAACTACATACATACATGTGAGAGGAGAGAGAGTGCTGCACAAAATTCAAAACTGAAGACGCCAGTCGGTTCGCCAATTTCGTACGTCGTATCATTATCATCCTTTCTATCTTCACACGTACTATTCATCATAGCTGCTATATTGTTGTTGTTCCTTTAAACAATTTTATTTTGAACGTTTTGCTGCTATGGCCACTACATCAGTGCTCGCTAACAATCCAATTTCGACACTAGCATCAGCGGTCGCTGTGAATTCCTCATCATCGTCTACGACTACTACCTCACCTACTTTAATTTCAACACGTAAACGCACCTACGAGACTGCTATCTCAATGCCCGCTGTCGCAACAAAATCTCGAGGAGCAACTGCTGCTGTAGCTAAAGCATCACTTGCCAACAAAATGAATGCGAATGGTAATGATGTTGCACTCAATGATATACATGTGGATGGTGTCAGTACAGCAACTGCTGCAACAACAAACAAAGATTATACACGCACAGTTTCACAATGTGAACCGGATGAGGAAGCGTCCGGCTCATCCTCTGCATACTATGATAGTCCTGTTAAGAAGGAGTACGTACCGGTGCCACAGCCGTTGCTTACGATCAGTAGTGGCTCATCAGATTTTGCGGTGAGTGCATCTCCTTTTTTTGTATATATGTGTATTTGTTTTAACTTCTTGTGGCACAAATTCCCATTTTAGATCGGTTAGTAAAAGCAACTAACACACTTAAAGGACGTTCTGAGAACAAAATTTAAAAAGCGAAACTGACGATATTATTATTTTTTTTCAAAGAATAAATTAAGCATTTCTAGTTTGGTAGAACCAGATAACCACATTGTTTATCTAAAGGGCTAATATACCATATGTATTTCTTAGATATTTATTTTATGAAGAAATATACAATAATATCACATATGGGGTAAAAGGTTCAAATGTTCGATTTTATTTAGTGATTCGTCAAGAAGCTATAATTACTTATGCAATTACTACAATTTATATGGTATATGTAATTGCTACTTAATATAATTATTAAATTGTTTGACTCATTAAATAATTGATGTCCAACGAGTAATCACTTTATACCATATATATATATATTAGTTTATGTATACGAG
Source organism: Bactrocera oleae (assembly GCF_042242935.1). NCBI lineage: Eukaryota > Metazoa > Arthropoda > Insecta > Diptera > Tephritidae > Bactrocera > Bactrocera oleae. The sequence goes on along the minus strand of NC_091540.1, from coordinate 41,432,419 downwards.
AAGTGCTGACATTGTGGAATAAAATGTAGAAAATCCAAATATAAGAAATGAAAATAGAAATAAATTTCGAATAAGCAATAATTTTATCATATGTTAATAATCATTCGACCTTCTGAGGCGTAAAAAATAAAAAGAAAACAATATAGATTTTATTTTTTTTCTATAACTATACAACTAAAATTGATTAGCTAATTAATTCAGACAAGAACGAATGATTGTTGTTTTATTTCATTGCATGAACAAGTGGGGTTATGCTCATAAAAAATTCGATAAAATCGCCTAATAAAGATTAACATTGCGCATGGAAATCTGCTGATATATTTTTTATTAGGAAAAACTAAGCGTAGTAAAATGAAATGCAATTTCAACTGAATTCACTAAATGCGCTTTTAAAAATATTTTGGAAAACACATCCAGCAATTTTCAAAGTTATATAAAACACAACAAAGAAATTCAAAGCAAATAATAAAGAGATAAGAAATACAAGGTTGGTGGGTTGTAGATTAAAACCTTTTGGATCATTATAATGTTTAGAACGACCGCCTCCACAAATAAACCGTGTCTACGTAAGTCAATCGGATTAAAATGTGTTTGGCGAATGATTTATGCTGATGCAACATCAATGCTATGATTGCCTAAACTATCTCTAGATTGTTTAAAAATAATCTCTAGATTGTTTAAAGTAATAGATCATTGCTGCTCTGGTTTTAGATCTAATCGGTACCCCGTAAAGTATGAAGAGAACTTAACTTCTCTTTTTTCAGATTTGGGCTATACGTCAATTTATATTCTGTATGTACATATGCATCTATATAAATAAATATTTTGCACGTCCGATCCGCATCTTATGCAATTTTCTGTACTTATAAATAAATTTAACTGAGTTCAATTGCCTCCTTTCTGGCTTTGCTCCATAGTTAGACGTATGCGCTCGAAGCATTTGAGATGTATGACTTCAATTAAAATTTTATATTAATTCTGGATCATTTATCAATAAAACCTTAATTGAATACGATATGTATTTTATTCTGTTGGAGTAAACAAAGTAAAAAATCATTGTTTATTTTTGTTCAATTAAACCAACCATATTTTACCAACACATTGCCTATAAACATTTTACTCCACATGTTCCCTAAAATACATATGTAAATCTATTTAGATCGCAATATTATTATTCAAAAATAGATTAATCTTCAACAAATCAGTGATGTATTTTTAACGACAGTGACTGCTTCCCTAACCACCAATATCACCATAGCAGTCATCATTGTAGTTACACACTTCGAGTGAGCAAAGCCCAATTGATAAAATTGATATGGGAAATTAGCATACTAGGTCGGCTTGAAAGGCAGTATGACACTGTTTAAAATAGATGGGCATATATGTATAAATGTTGTTTAAAATTGTATAAAACCAAGTCTTCGGTTGCGACAAGTAGTCATTCGAGGATCAGATCGCAATGTGGATGGCAGTGAGGTGTATATTCCAAAGAGACGAGAAAATACTATTTTTGCCACAAGTCCAATTCAGACAGTTGCGCGTTCCGGGCTTAATTAAACGAAATTGACGAAGTCAAACAATCCGCGCTGGTCGGTCTTAAATTGATTGCTTGAGTAATAATAATTTGTTTGTGTGCTCTCAATGTGGACTTGAATGTGCAGTTTAAGTATTGTACTACCCCCCCATGTGATGAAAGCGTTTTTATTATAAATAATGCGGAAAATACACACATACCCTACGGTTGATTTAATGGTTTTATTTGTAGTGAATTTTTTCACTTTTGCAAGTTTTACATGACACCCCCCGATAATAATTATTTAAATGTAAATAGTGCTACATAAAATAACAAAATTCTTAGTCTATCACGATAAATATAATTATGTAAAATAATTTGGCGAGCTTACACTATTTCTGGGAAAACATGTAACTGTAGTAATTATTTTTATATACGTCATACGAGTTAGCAGCTCTTTTCGCATACCATTCTGGCAAAACCTGACCAAATTGTAAAATAATTGTCATGAAGAATATTATAAAGAGGATCAAATTTCGAAATAATTCATATTTATTTATTTGATTTTTCTTACGAGCAAAAGATTATTCTTTATGTGGTATAAATGCGCTCAAAGAAAGAGCGATTGCAAGAAATCAAAAACGAATACAATGCAAGGTGAAAAATCACCAACATAGAAATTAAAATCACGCCACTTTCAAATTGACGCATTGTACGTTTAAACATATCTACAAGCATACATAGTAGTACATCAATATTTAGAAAGTCATATGTAAATACATACGTGTCTTGATGGGACACTTTTTTTATGGCAAAATGGTTTTGAAAAAAAATCCAACAAAATAAATTGAATACTTCACGCCTTAGGACATTATTTTATCGCCAAATTTTAAGAACTTAATTAGCACATTAATGGATTTTTTGTAAATACGGTTGCTAAGTGCAAAATTGTTAAACATACAAATTACAATATATATCGTCACCTAAAATGCAAAACAAATATTCAAAAAACCAAATTGATGTACAAAATTTTAAACTTCTGCTGTCTGATAAAACCAAGTTATATTCAAAATTAAAAACAAAGTTTCATCAATTCCATGATTATATGTTCGTTCTTTTTTTCCCTATTTATAAACCATCAGACCTACCTATGATAACTGTATTCAATAGATTGTAAATCACACAAAATCATCAAAATGTAAATAGAAATTTCATGAGAAAAACAAAAAACAGTTTTTTGACATTATGGATTGAAAATTTGTTTCGTAAGAGGAAGCACGCTCCGTAGTAACAGAACGTTATTCCAAATTCCTCTATAAAAATTACCCACGTCAGAAATGTCCGGTCCAAATATTTAACACTCTGTATTCTTCAATTAAAAAAACAAAAAAACGCCTTATTACTTTTTATAGACATGACAGAAAAATCATATAAATTTTATGATCTACTTTATTTTTGAACTCGTTTTGGATTTTAAGTAATATCAACGCATTTTCTGTCACTTCATGATATCGCTTCTTTAAAAATAATCGCTGGTTTATAAAATAAAATTACATATTTACATCGTAAAATTCAACAAAACAAATCAAAGATCAGAATCACCAGAAAAAGCAAAAGTTGCGTGCTATAGTTCATTAAAAAAAATTTGAAACGTTTTTCGAAAGGCCACAAAAATTATAAAACGTGTGAAATATGACAACAAATTTGGTGACGGCCAAACCACAGTGCTTAAAAATGCTGCCAATGGAAATGGATTTCAAAGATTATGTAATATATGCACATACAAATATGCTATAAAAAAACAAACAATTCGTCTACAATTAATATAAATATACAAAGAATTAAATTAATTATTGCTTTTTTCTCATTGCAGACAATTTGTAAGCCAGCACCATTGTCCACCGACGAAGAGGCTGTTGTGGAGCGTGAGAAATGTGACTACAATTATAAAATCACCTATCAAATGGCGCGGTCTGGCCAAACGAAACGACGCGTACGTGTCTACGCCGATGGCATTTATGACCTTTTCCATCAAGGTCATGCCAGACAGCTAATGCAGGCGAAGAACATTTTCCCAAATGTTTACTTAATTGTGGGTGTGTGCAATGATGAGCTAACACACCGCATGAAGGGGCGTACTGTTATGAATGATCAAGAGCGTTACGAAGCGTTACGTCACTGCCGCTATGTCGATGAGGTGAGCATGTTTATCAAAATACACCTCTTGGGAAATTAAACAAAAATTCTAACATAAACTTATATAAATATGTTTATGTCGTTAGATTGTTCCGGATGCCCCTTGGACTCTATGTGAAGAATTTATTGCGTCAAACAAAATTGATTTTGTTGCACACGATGACATTCCATACACTGGCGCAGGCGTGGAAGATATATATGCGCCATTAAAGGCCAAAGGCATGTTTGTTGCCACAGAACGCACAGAAGGTGAGTACTTTATTTACCGATAACAGCTGTTTAATAATAATTTAGCTATTCCATGGTGTGTTATACTAACTTTATGGTAGTATTTTGTGATAACTGATAAGTTTTCGAGTTTTTTGTTTTGTTTTTGTCTAAACTTTTGTACGTTATAGTATAATCTAGTGATATATTCCGTCTAATCAAATTTGACTCGGCCTGAGCCAATTCAAGCAAGGCAACGCTTAATTAAAATTTCCATACAGTTTTTATAAACTTCCGAAGGTGCCTTCAAGAGAATATTGATTTTTTCGGTTACGGGTCATTTTTGGAGCATATTCATAAACTCATGTTTCGTCAACAGTAATGATGCGTCGTTTTTTGACTTCAGTTCTTTCACTGAATGCTTGTGACCCTCAGTTAAACGCAAACTTGCCAAACACACACTAATTGACATATGGAAATCAAACTTCACATGAGCATTAAAAAGGTTGTACAAATCTAGGAAGAAATTTTATATTCAATTCGGTTTGCAAACGCAATTTAAATGGACCAGCCCGCGTCAAATTTGATCAGATAGTTTATTGAGTTATAAATTACTTTTCTTTTTGCCTCAGATATGAATTCAAAAAAACAGTAGTACTTGTTTATTTCTTTATTAATTTTACTGCATACCAACAACTGTGCATACAATTTTTTTTTGTTTTTTAATAATTCTCTTTTTTCTTATATTTCCGCTCAGGCGTATCTACTTCAGATATTGTCGCACGTATTGTCAAGGACTATGACTTATATGTACGCCGAAATTTGGCGCGTGGTTACTCGGCTAAAGATTTAAATGTCTCATTCCTTTCGGAGAAGAAGTTTCGATTCCAAAATAAAATGGATGAGTTAAAGAATCGCGGACGACGCGAACTGAACAAGGTGAAGGATGATATCATCACTAAATGGGAGGAGGCATCTCGTGACTTTATCGATGCATTCCTTTTACTTTTCGGACGCGAACGTCTTAATCATTTGTGGAATGAATCTAAGGGCAAATTAATTCAAGCGCTCAGTCCACCCGGCAGTCCAAGTGGTTCTATAAATGGTGATGATGATGAAGACGATTTTGATTATGATGATGATGATACCGACTTCGCAACTGTACGCATGCCGGCCACTGCTGCGCGGAGTCGAGTCACAGATAGTCCTACATTACGTGGTAAAACCGATCGTGTAGCCGATTCTGCCAAGGCCACCAAAATGACAACACAAGTGAACGACGACGACGACGATGATGATGATGGCGAATATGAGCATAGAAGTAATTAGAGTAATACGATATCCAAATATTTCGTAGGTAATATTATTATTGTAATGCAAAAAATGCGAAATGAAAAGCAAAAAAGAATTACATTAAAGAATAACAAATACAATTATTTGCATACATGCAAATGTCTTTGGAAACAATGAAATATTTCGTCAAGGAATAAAAAAAATAAAATAAGTCATAGGTGGAAAAATGAAATTGGAACCTAAATATAGCCTATTATGTGCAAACGAAGTTACTAAAGAATCTACATAAGTTTAATAAATAAAAAGGATCACAGACAGCTTTTACGATGCAACTTCAGTAGTTAGTTAGAGTGAGAGAGCAACAGAGTTTGAGCGCGAGTAGTAAATGTACTTTAGAGTTTTCGAGCCGAAGAGCAGCAATGTATTTACAGTTATTTGAATTTACACTTTATGAATATATCCTCCGAAATATCTTCAATAGAAAAAAACTAAAAAATTAATTTCAAATAGTAATTTAATTGCTACACTCTTACTGCACTGCACAACTGTTTGACGATATGAATTGCAAAAGCATGTTATTAAGAATAACAGTATCAACAGGACATGCCACAAAATACGATGCTATTTATTCTACAGTTGTATATACGTAGCTTAGTCAATTGGCTACCCATTAGGTTAATCTCGATCTTGATGAATTAAATTCTTTAATAATAATCTAAGTGCTTATTTATGACTGTATGTTAAGTAGTATATACATATATGCGCTGGCGGTTCTGGATACCGGCCCCCACTACTAAAGGCAAAACATTGTTTAAAGAATATTTAAAGCTGAAAAATTTAAGTGATAATCGAATATTTTCGAATGAATAAATGAAAAGGCGATTAGTAAGACTTATGCCAAAACCCACTGAAATAAAATAAAAACAAAAGATTTTTACTTTTTTATAACAACTTTATTTTATAATCTGCTTTAAATCGGTTAATAAACCGTCAACAATGGCCCATTTTTATAATTTCTTTAATTACTTTTTATGAAACAGTTAAAATCTATTTTTAGAAACCAATGGTACATTATAGTATGACATCTGAAGAATATTCTGTTAAATTTTCATGGAGAAAGTTAAATGCAGCAACTACACTGGAGCGTCCCGGAAAAAAGTTGAATTGCGGTGCCTCTCATATTTCGGTACAGGATCATCTGAAATCAAAATAGTATCGTTAGGCAACGCGGGGGTTTTTCGAAGTTTAAATTATCCACTTTTTGGGTACACAGGAAATAAAGCGATAATGAAAAATATTAACAAATTTGAAGCTCTCCAGCGTTACTTCGTAAATTATGAAATAGTGTTTAAATCGATCGGTGCTGAAGTTTTGAAAAAAAAACTTGTGAAACGTTCATAAGACAAGATGAAATTTCGTAAATTTTGCTCCAATTTCGACACAACATTTTTGAGAAATTATGCATTCATTAGGTAAGCGCCTCATTTTCGCAACTGTTCTTGCATATATATGTAGGTATATATATATGTATGTACATATACATACTACAAAAAAAAAAAAAATAAATTTAAAAAAGCAATTAAATGCCCAATCAAATGTGTGAGAGCAGATAAGTCAGCAGTTTGTTGAGGTTGTAGGACATGACGATTTACATATGTATGTCTATTGTATATTTATATTGCGTAAATAATTGCGATGAAGCCAATTAATTGAGAAAAAGGTATATCCGCGTAATCTCACTAATTTTAAGTCTCCAACATTCTGATTTATTACACTTTGAATATATGTATTTATAATGAAATATATCTACGTATATACATATACTTTATAGCATGCATATCGCACACTTAACTACGAAACAGTCACAACTCGAAATTTTTCAAATTCTGAGTTTAATCATGTGTATTATTTGAAATGTGTCACTTTCGTTAATTGTTGTTGTTGAACTGGAAAATCAATCATATTTGAGTAAGAATCTTTTTAAAGAAGGTATTCTTCATTATGCAAGACGATTTGACTGTAAAATTTTAATAATTTTTACAGGAACTGTTTTTTTGCTCCTCCTGAACATTTGTCATTTTTCGAGTTGTGAAATGTACAAATGAATATACATTTATAAATATGATTATTTTGCCACTGACTTAAATTTAAAAAACAATTTACTATAATTTACATAAAAATGAAATCAAAAACAATAGTTAAATGACTAATTGCATATGAGCGTTTAGGCGCCAAAATACCCCAAAAGGAAATATTATAAATGCATGTGATGTGATGTTTATAATGAAAATATGTCAAACTGAGATTAGTAAATAAATGCAAGTGTCTTACACAAAAGTGTTGACAAATGTCTGAAATGCTGCTTACTGAAAATTTGTCGTTTTCATAATTTAGACAAAAATTGTTGTTAGCTATTAATAGCTGCATCCTCATCGGAGCATGCTAGAGTGTTAATCAATAAGATCCATAGCAGGAACATATTACTCATGACAACGAAGACAAGGTTGCTTGCCATATTCAAAACGTCCAGTGGAGTCTGACTTTTTACAAATGCGAATACTTACTTACCATTTTCGTAGTTTAAACAAATATAACGTAACACTTCTGCCAATTAGTTAAGTTTATTACATTCTAATTGCCAGTAATATTTGCACAATTATATACGCTCTATGCATTATAGTATTCCGATAAGCAGCGAATTTTGAATTCAATAGTCTAAAGTTGTGGTTCGTTTACAATTTTTAAAATAAAATTTTAGCATTATGTCATGTCTGTTCAATTAATAATTCACTCCAAACACATATAAACTAAGGAAAGCAAAACGAAAAAGTACTTAATTTTGATAGTTGAAATTACATAGATTACTTTGAAATAGGTGCACATTACGGTTGAACAATATTAACGCAAAAATAGGTGATTCATTCTATAATTTGCTGATCATGTGCATTTATTTGCCAGCATAGTTAATGCCTGTGGAGAAGAGTGGCGTCATTTTTTTAGCCTTTTTATTCTTTTTACCACTGGCGCTTGCTGTGGCGGCAACGGTTTGCTTCTTTTGTGTTATAGCCATGGCAAGAACATCGCCTAAATCTGTACGCAATGGTGTTGTGAAGCCAATGTTTTCGGCTAAATAGCCATCAAGAGATTCGGATTCACTTGAGCGACCAGAACTTATGGTGCGATTGGTAACGGCTGTGTTGACCACAACAGGCTTTGGAGTGGGTATATTTTTACCCCAAGTTGATAATTCATGATACATGTTATTGCTGCTATTGCCAGGCGATGCTAATGTAGGCCAGTATTCTTTTACGTTTGGCGATTCACCGACTACAGCTACTGTTGAATAAGTTGCTTGGGTTTTTGTCTTGGGTAATGCAATTGGATTGCTGGTGTTGTTCGCCGTAGTAGCGCTGCTACCGGGAAGTGCTTCTTCAAAACCCCACTAAGAAAAACGGTTATAATAAAAAAATTAATATTTTTATCATGCTATAAGGTTAATAAATTTCTTACTGTTGGAAACTCTTGTGCGGATGATAAATTCAAATTTGCAGTGCTAGCAATCAGTTTTCCCATTTGACGATCATTAATTTCATTTATGTGTTTTTCACGTCGACGTTCCTCGCGTTCGCGACGCTGGCGTTCTTTCTTGCGCATAAAAATGTCGTCTAAAAGCATTTGGTAATATAAATTTAATAAACTTCTAGTTTCAATAAGAGACTATTTTGGCATACCTTTGAATATACGTAATATCTCGTTGGATACAATTGGTGGTTGCATATCGACCTCAATTACAGCAAACTGACATGTTAGTGGTAAATGTCCGAGGCAAGTAAATTTACGGCGATGTTCATCATCCATTGAGTGGTACTCCTTTTGCAATACGAGTGCATTAATTACCAACGGTGCGTGTTGTAATGCACCATAACAGGCTTGTAGCATTTTTACATTTAAAGGATGTAAAAAAATGTTTTGCCCATCCACAGATTGGTAGAAATAATAATATTTTGTATGAACTTCTTCATTATCTACGGACGATAGCGCCAGGCTACTAGTATTTAGCGAATTTTCATCATTGCTGATGATGCTTTCAGATCCTGATACATCAACATCTCGCTCATATGATAGGCTTTCAGCATTTTCCGTAAATAAATTGTCATCATTTTCATTTTCTTCATCATTAAGCTTATTCGCAACTTTATTTGAATGTTCGTCTTCTTTATCCTTTTTCATTTCTTCAACTTTCTCTCGTCGCTCCTTTTGCAAGTCCAAAGCTTGCTGTATGAAAATATATTCTGGAGTTGTTGGGTCTTGCCCAGCAATCAGTTCGCGTTGCTCACGATCAATTATCTTTAAAATGTCACTGCGATTGGCAATTAAGATTTTTGAAAAACTTTTTGAATCATTGTCGGCTGAAATCAATGGATAGCTATTCATAGTATTTTGATGACTATTAGGATCGAATTTCTCAATCATCATGCATCCTTTCTTGCGGCGCATCAACTGAAATGTAATTTCATCCCCAATACTGAACTGGCGTTGTTGTTCAATTGTAGTACTTTTCAAATCAGCTGTATGAATTGCTTCATAGCAAATAGGACATTTGCGCCAAGTTTTATCGCTTAGCGCTAAATAATGTAATATACATGGCCAGCAATATGCGTGACCACAACGAGTTAATTTCGCTGCGATAGGTGGATATAAGCAAATGGGACATTGCGGCTCTTCTTCAGTTTGAATATTGATTTGTTCAATAAGATTCCAATCGATTAAATTGTCAGGCGATGAATAGACACTCAAATTAATACCAGATTTCACAACAAATTGAAAACTAGAATTAGAAGTTTGCATTGTACGAGTATGACAATTTAAAGTTTTTAAAAAATAACTCACTTAGCTTGTAAGAATTGCTCTTTATTATAACGATGACGTTTACTGCCATTACTGACCCCATGTCGCTTCGTAGCCGCAGTTGAGCCACTACCACCATTCCGCCCAAAAACATTAAAACTAAAAACGTTGTCAGCGTCACGCGGAGCGTAATGAAAATTGAGCAGATGATTCAAATTCTGCTTTTTGCTCCCTGGTGCGTACACAGAGTTCAATTCGTAGTCCGCATATTGCTGAGACTTCTTTTTTGCCAATGCACCGGTCACAACCGGCTCAACTACCGTGGCTAATCCGGTGCTGGCAGCAGAAACATCTTCAGTCTCGCATGTAAGATTGTCTTCGTTAACGAAAGCTTCATTGCTGTTGCTAACATTACTGCCGGTACCACCGCCGCGTTGGCGTGGTCGTTTATCAACATTTGGTCGCGCTTTAGCTGAAGAGTACTGCTTCGAATTCCGTTGCGAATCGTTACGAGTGTTTGACGGTTGTTCTCGACGTCGGGAATTACGAGGTAAACACTTATTGACTTGTAAATCTAAAAATAAATAATATCATATAATAATTTGGCAAGGTAAAAAAAAAAATATATATTTTTACCTGAAGACGATTTGCGGAGTGAGGACTCAATTGGTTGACACGCCTTCGAGCGTGCAAAAATATTTTGAGGTTTTTTGTTCTCCATTGTTATTTAAAAATATTTTAGATGAAGCGCAGCTAGTAGCTGGGCAAAGGTTTGGAATCTTGAAATTAAAAGAATTCCTTGACAGCGAACTGTAGTTTATGAAAATTTCTCCAGATGGAGTTTTATGCACTTTATTAATTTTTAAGCGAGACATTTTTACTGAGCCATGATTTTAACTAACAAAATACACGAAAAAATTGTCGCGTATATAATTGAATGCACGAAGTATATTTGTTTTTGAAAAAACGAGGAGAAGACTTGTAGGCGAGTAGACCTAGTACATCAATGGATGACGTCGTCAATTTTTTATGACTTCAGAAACCTTTTTCGGCTTACTTTAGCACAGTTTTACTTGTATCGCACTAATATATTAGCTTTTGAATTATTAATTTTATATGTAAAAATTTTTTGGTAAATATTGTGAACAGAAGATATCCAAAAACTCTGAAAACTTCAGCTTTTTGCTATTCGGAACAAAAAGTGAAAACAACGAACGAGGTCGGGCCAAAAAATTTTACATAACGAGTACAAAGCAACGAGTACAATTTGACATTGACTGAATGGCATGTGCTTGTCAATTAAACTTTTGTGTTTGCTTAAGTATTAAAAAAAAAGCAATTAAACAAATTCATTTAAAATAACTTATACATCCTTGATTGCTATGAGATGATCTATTAATTGAAATATAAAAAAACTACATACATGTATGTACATTGAAGCGTCTGAACAATCTTAAAATAAGCAACTCTCCAAAAACATATGATGACACTATCCCCAAAATAAATAATAAAAAAAAACATGACATTTGTTATCACTTCGTACTTTGGCCAATTTACCACTAGTATTTCAATATTTTTTAGAAAAATAAAGGAATGATACAACGTCGTAAATTAATTGGAAATAATCCATTAGATTTTCGAAATGCTCGAGCACGTCAACCAGAAATTGTACGATTTGTTCAAAAAGATGCCAAATACACAGAGGAACTGACAGAAGATTTCTCGGATCTCCTGCGTCTAACAGGCTCTCGCAGTTGGATAAAATACAATCAATTGTGTAAGCTATTTGCCGAAATTACTTATCATGGATTTGCGTCAATTAATAATTTACAAACACTTGGTGAGGAATACACTGGTATTATTCAAGTTGATAGTGCATACATGCACATTCCATCACGTTTGGTATGTTGTCAATATCCCCTTTTGAGCATTTTTCTTTAATAATGAATAATTGCAGTTACAACTAGTTGCTATCATATTGGAATTTGGTGGAGACGCTTTATTTGCTCGAATTTTGGAAAAACTTGAAAAATACATCAAAGATAATGAGGAAATTGTGCCGGATGCAAAGGAAAAACTTCTAAGGGTGCTGCGGATATTGCATTTCTCTCCACAATACATAAAAGCCTTACACAAATCATTATTTTATTTGCGTTCCGGAAAATACCAAATATCCAAACGTATTACTGGCTTAAATTATGTCTTAATACGCCACTGGTTACAACCAGAATTTTCATTATATGGCTATAAAATACTTGGAGTTATAACATTTCTACAAGTAACTGTGTCACTAATAATAAATGCATATGAATATTGGAAAGAACATAAAAGAAAAAAGTTAGAAAATATAAAAAGCTCTTCTAGAAGCATAATCAACACAGAGAAAAATGCAAATCTCGAAAAATCTGAGGCGCCACAGTGCATCCTTTGCCTTGATTCACGTACTAATACGACTTTGACGCCGTGTGGACATTTATTTTGTTGGAATTGTATCCTTGATTGGCTGGATGAACGTGATGAATGCCCTTTGTGCAGAGAAAAGCTAAAGAAGTCTAATGTAATTCCGTTACAAAACTATTTATAAAACTTAATTGTTTGGAAGTTGGTATAGGGTGTTTTTTTGTCACATGAATTAATATAAAATAATACTTGTAAGATTTTACAATAAAAATTGTACCAGGATGCAGTGTTCCCAGGGTTCCATTGTTCTCAAAAAATCCTTTTCCTGACTTGTTCCAGACATACTGCGCTAAATTTTGTCTGATATTTTTAAATTAGCGTCTTTGGCGATATATCAATAAAATAAAGCTGTTACAAAAAAATAGTCAAAGCTATATCAGAGAACGTAAAATTCTTTTAAGATTAGCATAGTGCTCGATTCGCCATTAGGTTTATTTACGAATGAAGAGTAATGGCAACATGAAAAGAATTTGATCTTAATACGGGAAACGAAAAAAATTATACATCAGGTGGCAACATACGTTTGAGTATTTTGTTTTCTTTGTTTTCACCAGACATCGCAATAGTTGCGCTGCTGCAGCTGAACTGAATATTTTCACTAGTTGTGAGGTAATTAATATAATTTAGATAAGAAATTGTATTAAACATTTCGTCTTTGAATATTAAACAAATCATTTATTAATTTGTTTCTGTAATACTATTGCATAGGCGCTGATGAAACATACGGATTACTTGCGCAGCGCCTCTATAACATTTGACGGAATCATAAAGTTAGCTGAAATTAAACAACAAATTGAGTTTTTTTTTATCGAAAAACTAAAACGTTTATCTGCATATATTTGAGTACATCTATATATATAGTTTTGTCTTGTCGCTAAGATTAGCATAGAAAACTTTGGAAGTTGCTAGTTTCAGGAATGGGTAATAATATTGTATATGAAATTGACGAAGATGACTTCGATGATGAGGATGTGGACGATATGCTTGGTGAACAATTGAGTTTGGCCGTTGGTACTGTAATGAGTCAACTTGAGCGTCTGGAACGATTGAATCCCTTGGAGAGACCAACAGCGCGAATGCCTGTGATACGAAAGAAACCAGACTTGCGAACCTTTCGCGTAAGTTAATACTATATAAGTGTCGTATAGTGGTTTAATGCTTGAACCCATGTTGCAGCACACCATGTTGTACAAAGAAATAAAAGCGTTGTGTGGTTTACCAGCAAACAGCAATCGTCCCAGTGATCGTTGGTCGTTGACTCGGGGTTTGTTTAAACGGGAGAATGGAATAGCTGCACATCCAGCCGGATCATTTACACCAAATCAGCAACGTCGCATTGCAAATCTATTTGTGCCTAATAACAAGGACCAGCGTTTAATGTCATTGGAAGCCAAGGTTTTTATTTGCAAATTTAATAAAGATGGAAGTAAATTGATTACTGCTTGCCAAGGTATTTTTACTTACAAACATATATACATGTATATGCAATTACTACGCAAATAATTTTACATTCTTTTGCATCGTAGATTCAGTGATTCGCGTTTTTGATTCTTCAAAGGGAACATACCACCGCATAAACCGTATCGTAACGGATATATGTAACTGGAGTATCTTGGATGTAGACTTTAGTCCCTGCGGGCAATACTTAGCATATTCAACATGGTCGGATGCTTGTGAGTTTCAACTAAATATATTTGTTTGACTTTTTTTTGAATTTTGAATAAACGGCTTTCCATCAGTTTTTGTTTTACCCGTAAATAGTGACGGGAAAGATGTGCAGTCTTTCAATTTACATGCCGAAGAATCACGCGCCGGTATATTCTCATTGCGATTTTCACCTTGCGGACAACATATAATCGGCGGGAGTAATAATTCATTAATTTATGTGGTCGATCGTGAGACACATGCTGTACGAATGATAAATACACAACGGACTCACAAAGACGATATAAATGCTGTTAGTTTTATAAGCGATCAAGATTCAAATATATTCGTTTCTGGCTGCAATGATGGCGTGTTGAAGTTATGGGATTTACGGTGTGCTGGTAGCACTGTCCGTGGGAGAAGCGGTTCAGGTAGTAGTTATAACAATAATAGAAATAACTTCACCAGCGTCAAGCATATGCCAGTGGGTGTATTCAAAGGTCACTTGGATGGCATTACTTACATCGACCCACGCAACGATGGGCATTATTTATTAACTAACTCCAAAGATCAAAGCATTAAAATATGGGACATGAGAATGACATCTCCCAATAACAAATTAAATAAAGTAATACTGCCACTTATTCCATGGGATTATCGATGGGATACAGTACCACGTGAATGTGAGTTTGCTGTCTACATTACGCTAAATGAATATGGTTGTAAGCGTGAATGTATTTTTAGATTACAATCCAAAAGCAACGTTGGAGGGAGATGTAAGCGTGATGACCTATCGTGGTCATCGTGTTACCAAGAGTTTATTACGAGCCAAATTCTCCCCAGCTCTACAAACTGGGCAGCGCTACATATACACTGGCTGTGGTACAGGCAGAATTATCAGTAAGTTTTTATAGCCTTAACAATAAAGGCATGCTTTTTCAAATATCTCCACTTTTCATGTTCATCTATTTAAGAAAGCTAACCCATATAATAATTCGTATATATTTATTATTATATTTTTAGTCTACGATGTGTTGACAGGGCAAATAAAAGAGGCTATTGAGGGCCATAAAGACATTGTGCGCGATTTGTCATGGCATCCTGTTCGATCAGAGATTGTATCAGGATCGGTAGGTTGAGCAAATGCTTTTATAAAAGTAAATAGCAGTATTTTATGATAATGAATATATTTAGTGGGATTCCCATGTCAATCTAAACACCTTCAAACATAATCCTTTATTGAAACGACCAAGTTCTGGTCCAGGCTATCAAGGCTCATTAAGACGCTCGCTCCGTATAGCGCATCAAAACGGTGACTTAGACGATGAGGCTGATGAAGATGAGGTAAATAACATCAATTTCAAATATAATATTTTAACTAAAATAATCCAGCATATATGTGTGTTTTAATTCTAGCCCGAGCAGTCATGGTAGCAGTCTGCGCCACATACATATAACTAGATTTTTGCCTGAAGAAACTTAAATAATGGAAAGGTGTAAGAAAATCAGCATCAGCATATGTATTGCAGCTATATCTAAACATACACATAAATACTTTTGACTTAAAATCAGTACATAAATACACATCCACGCGCATACATATATATTTCGGTTAGTTTGTACTCTTATTTTTAAGTGTTGTATAACTTAAAATCATTTTACGTAGCAACATGTAAATATGTAATGTTATGCCAATAGGTGATCTAATTACTTTAAATTAGTGTTCTGCAGCAGTCAAAATTTTACTTCTAATTTTCACTTAGCTGTGAAAATACAATAGTACTTTGACTGCCGCTCTAATTAGGTCAACAACGTTTTGTAACTCAACCTAATTGAACAAGTTTAAATTGAATAAAAATGGATTTACTCAGGCCTATAATATGGTGATTTTTCATTATATCCCTAATTGCAAATTTATTGTACTAGAATCGACATACAAAAAAACATAACGAGATAATGATTAATTTTGAATAATTTTAAAATAAATCATAAATTATTATTTTTGAGCAAAAAATAAAAATAAAACAATCATTTTTTTGAGCAAAAATATTAAAAATAAAAAATAATCATTATTTGTGAAATTTGTGTTATGGTATTGCCACGCCCCCCCAAAAGGAGAAAAAATCGAATATTAACCATAATTATTGAGCTAGGGGAAATTTCACACACAGGATATATTTCCTGGTCTGCATGACCGCTGCAAATTTTATCGGCATTGGATTCAAAACATGAAAGTTATTCAGAAAGTAGTTTTCGTCGGCAATTGCGATTGTAGCAGCAACGAGTTCATTGAAATAATAATTTCTTAACAAATTTTTGCGTTATTCACAAAAGAGAAAAGGAAGATATACTTTTGTTCTAAAAGAGCATGCAACAAAATCAGCAAACACTTTATCAGAAATCTGTTATCAAAACTGAGTTTTATTTTGAACAAAAAATAAAAAATAAAAATCAAAAATAACCGTTTGAATTATAATCAAAAATAATAATTATTTAATATTTTTTTTTATCTCAGAATATTATTTTTAATTTTTATTTTTTTGCTCAAAAATAATAAGTATTAATGAGTTATAATAAAATTAATCAAAATTAATCATTATCGGTAAAAAAAATAATAAAACTCAAAGCATAATTATTATTAAGTGATTTTTAAAATAAAACTTATAATCATTACGGTCTCTGTTTACTTATATATGTAAATATTTAAAAAAATAAAGACTGTTTAAAGACGTTTAATTTGTTAGCACAGTTAACGCTAACGGTTCGTACGCCACATCTTGATTACTATTTGGATTTGAAGACATTTCATTTTCATGATCTTAATTGGTATAACACAAGGCCAATTTTTATGATTTTTTTTATGAAAAGACCAATGATTTATTGATATATGATATTTGCGATCATTAAATTTTCATGGAGAAATATTAAAATATACGGTAATGGCAGTAACTATTCAGGTGCGTCTCGGAAAAAAGTTGAGTTGCGATGCTCATCATAACTCAGTCTTGGATTATCTGAAATCAAAAAATTATATCGTTAAATAATCGGTTTGCCCGCGCAACGCTTGGGGGTTTTTCGAATTTTCTATTATTCACTTTTTAGAAACACTTTGAAGAAAAAACCTGAAAGTTTTCTTAATATAAAATATAAAACATGAATAAATTCGAAAAAAAACTTCAGCGTTATGTATAGCAATAGTGTTCAAAATTTCAAAACGGCCGGTGCAGTAGTTTTGAAGTTATGAGGGGCACCATTAACGACGGTTATAAGACAGATATAAAAATAATCATAACTTCGAAATTGGAAATATAGACACAATAGTCGTACGAATCATTGTCATTCATTTAAGCAAAAAAAAAAAATTAAAAACCCTACTCCCTCCTTAAAAAAGCGATCCTCTTTTAAAAAATCACATTTTAGTTGACAACAGTCAATAATCAAATCGTAATAGTACTTGAGTTCAGATAGTTTGCCAATCTTTAACAGAATTATATTTCTTTATGTACATACATATGTATGTATGTATGTATTACAAATCAAATGTTTACAATCAGTTTAAATATATGCACATACATTTATGCATAGAGCTTGTGCCAGCTAATCGAAATATTGCAGGACAAAAATTGCTTAGCGGTATGTTCAGTGGTACAAGATTTGTCTACTACTGAAATTGAAAATGCATTCAACATACATATTTCTTACTTCACAACTTAACTGAATCCTTAAAATGGTTATAATGTGAATTGGTATGTTCTCCACATTATCGATACTAAATGAAAAAAGTTTATTCAAATAATGTTTTCACATTGCTGGCACACATTGAACACGGTGCTTATCCCTCAATATCTGGTAGTAAGTATTTATGGGATATAATTTGAATTTTGAGCTATTCATTAAATGGTTAGTGCTTGTCGTTAGGGCTCGATAAATGAAAAATAATTAGTTAGTTGCGATAAGTAAGTGTATTTAAGGGAACTTATAATTTTCTGATGAAATGTTTTGAAATCCCAATGCTATTTCCTTTTTAGCGGGTAGAAGAAGACATTGTTCTACCGAAAATTGAGAATTGATAGTTAAACTAAGGAAACATAACAGAATCTAAAGGGAATTGATGCTATGGTAGGCTGCAGGTCAACAATGATATGTAATGCTATAAAAGAACAATGATAAAACGAAGAAACGTGGGGGGGGGAATGTAACAAATCAATATTAGAGGACAGACAGATTATACGATATTTTAAAAACAAGCCGTAAGTATCATCAAATATTATAAACAATGATTTAAGATTGTCGATTATTACTCTTACAAATCGTAGGTGACTATTTTAAAACCATATGGTGGTAAGGAGTCCCTGTAAAGTACCACTTTTGATCAGGAAAAATCGGAAGGACAGGGTCTAGAAAGTATGTGGTAGTGGACGACCAAACACAGAATATTATTCCAAGAACACTACCAAAACGGTTAAACATGATCTGAGCAACATGGTATGGGCACGCTTTTCGTACCATGGTTTCGGACCTATACATTTGATCATATGATGATGGTATCATCATATTATTTTGTCATGTGCCAGCTGGAAAATACCTATAAAAGAGATTTTAACCAAGACCGAAAACATACGAGCAAGCAGGATAAGCAGTGGTTTACCAGAAAAAATTGACGTATTGTCCTGGACAGCGCAGTCACTATACCTCACCAAAAAAAAATTTTTGAGAAGATGATAAACGAGATGTAGAAACAGCTCATCAAGCTCAAATCCCTATGAAACATTGTGAGGATCTTATATAAGTTACTTTATACCACCTCGGTGTAAGGAAGTTTTAGTGAATAAAGGCTGTACAACAAAATATTACTCTATCGAAAACATTTACTGTTTGAAATTTTATTTAACTGGTTTTTTCTGTTTTTTCTTTAATAAAATAGGCACGTCTATTTTCGTGAACAGACCTAATTCCTAAGTTTTTACAAATAAACCTAAGAATGTAAAAAATATATATACACCTAATTTTGTTATTACACGGTTTGAAAATAAAATAATTTTAAATTTTTTACACGATTAATTCCATTTAGCGCGATTCAAAATTTTTTGTGCATAAATTTTAATTATTTATATATGTTCATATCACAAATTTAGTGGAATTTCCTTCTTTTTAAAGCAATTGCACTGTGTATGTACATACATATGTACGTAGAAATAACTAAACATTACTTTTAAATGTTGTTGATTTTGTAGTTTGTATTTTTAACTTGATTGTTTTGTTTTCTATTTAGAACCCATCGGGATTACTATTTTCATGAACACAGCTGTACATGTATACTCGTATATCTGTATATATTTTAAAGTATAGATAATGTATATTCATACCTGCACGCAAGACTAGACAAGACTACCATAAACAAATACTTACACCTGCAGCCACAGACAAATTACCATTCAAAAATTTCAAGTGTTACGCATGTTTGGCAACACTTTATAGCGGTACTTTTTGCGGTATCGAATTATTTTATTTAGAAATAAGTAAGTGACGTTTATTAAAAAAAAAAATAAATACTAAACACATTCAGTTGTAGACTAAACTATTAAAAATTAGTGAGACTTACAAAATGAGCTCGAAATAAAAGAGACTGACACGCGATGAAAAATTGATACTTTTTTTTTTTTAATTTTTATTAAACTTATACTATATATAAAATTAATATTTTCGTTTATTTTTTTTAAAATGAAATACTAAATTTAGTCGCGTTATTAATTTAAAGACAATAAAATCGAACGCATTTGAACGCAAGGAAAAGAGCTGTTTTGTGTTATATTCATTAAATTCATTAATTAGGTAATATTATATAATTTACTTGTGCTTACTAAAAACCTTAAAAACATCCCGAAAAAATAAAAAAATCAAAACAAAAACTTTTGGAAAGTATAGTGGTAAGTTCCGAGTGGCCGCAGGTGTATACTCTGATTCATACCTCATATAGACATATTTTGATTTACCTATATCATATGTATATCCGTACTAATATTCACTATATTGTATGTATGTGCGGATTTATACCTATTCATTGATTCTATTCTTATACGCATTTATCACTCTCCTTTTAAAAAAAGTAATAATATTCATGTCCATAGTCTATTAAGAAAAGGGAATCTCAAAATAATAGCAGATATCAAAAAATCAACCAAAATTTTGTCTCCTCACCTCAATATAGTGGTTTAAAAAAAAATATTAAAATTACATAAATATAGGGCAGTTCGACAAGTACTTAGCCTCATCATCCGATGGCTCTACAATCGCAAGAGATATTTTCTATCGTAGTTTTGTGAATCGATTTGAAACCGTGAAATTTTCCCGTTCTGACTTGAAGTTGAATACTGTCCTATCGGTAGGAAAGGTGAAAGGCCAAAATGGTCACGAACTGCTAGCTGATCGACAGGTTATCGCACGGGTCAAGATGGACTGCAGAAAACGTATTTGCCAAATGGGTTAAAGAAGTTGGAGCATCGATGAATCAAAAGTACCAAGGCTATATGTTTGTAGTTCCCAAATTAGTTTTTAGCTATATAAACATATTTTATTATGTATAATTTTATTATTTAAAAACATCATATGTTGTTTAAAAAAACCATAGTATATTTATGCATATGCTAAACATATTTTAATTATTATATATATATGCTATATAAGCTATACTAGGTACATATGTACATATATTATTTACGTTAAACAAATTAAATTATAACATAAGTAAGTATCTTTGCGTATAAAATATTAGCATAACACCGTTCTAATTGTGGTACTTCACTTCTCATATTATATTGTCTCGTATTTACAAAATACAAATATTGAATATTGTGTAGAGAAAATCTTAGAATGATAACTTAGTGTATATATCGTAAGTATGTATGCATATGTGCAAACCTAAATATAATCTACCCCATATTTACAGCCACCCTTTTGAAATCAGTTCTCAATTTCCTACAGTAATGACAACCGTATGGTACGATTGAAAATCTGTTTTCTTCGACGTGAATTGTATGCCGAACGTGCCATCGATGGCGTTTCAAACGCCACACGTGCATCGCCCGTCGCTGTGCCGTCATCATTGAAACGTCTTATAATATCATCTGGAGTCAAGTCATAACCAGCGAAAAATTTCAATATGTCTATAAGTTCGGCCTTGTAGGGCACATTTTCCATGGCTATCACACAGCCGGGTCGTGTGAATTTCTCCGGTATGCCACTGCTATCTCCATCACCACGGTTAGGTCCACTATCGCCACTAATAACAACATCGTTGCTGCTGTCATCAATTACTTGTACTTCATCATCCTGGTCTGAATTGTGGCCGTCGTGACTTGAAGCACTGTTGTTACTGCGACCACTACGATTGCGCATTCCACTACTTGAATGATCACTACGATAGCCACTGTTGTTACCGCGACCACCGCGATTCATCATGGATCCACCGCCATTACTATTACCTCCCATACCACCACGACCATTATTGTTATCGTTGTTCATATTGTTATTACCGTAGCGCCCACCAGAGCCACCGCCCATATTCATCATCTGTGGTCCGTCATTATTATTTCCCTGAAATGGATTCCTCTCGAATGGTCGGCCACCTGGCATAAAACCATCACCACCACCACCACCAGGGTAACAGTTCATGAAGGGCTTTCCAATTTTGTCAGCGATCTCCTGTGGCATGATGGATCGTATACGAAGTTTTCGTTGACGAAATGTGGTGTTGTTGAATTGATGTAAGGCGCTTTCTGCATCACGAGAATCTTGGAATTCGACAATGAATTCTCCGGTCGGCATATTGCGTTCACCACGTAACGGCTCAATGTGTTTGAGACGCAAAAATGCGCCCTGCAATAGATTAGCAATGTCATTCATACGTGTGTTATAATCGCAGTTTTTCATTATTATGAAATTATTCATGCCGTTTGAGTTGTTCATCGAATTGTTGCTGTTCATGTTTCTATTGTTGTTATTCATCATAGGCGCCATGAAATTCCCACCATTATTCATGTTCATACCCATGTTGTTGTTCATACCCACGTTGCTGTTCATACCCATATTGTTGCTCATGCCCATGTTGTTATTCATATTCATGTGAGAGTTCATATTTATGTTGTTATTTTGGCTCATATTACCATCCATACCCATGTTGCTGAGATTCATGTTCAGGTTCATCCCGTCTGTGGGCTTTAAAGGTTCAAAGCGGCTTGGTTTTTGTCGACGCAGACGGGGATCACTTGGTATATTACCACCTCTTGACATATCATCACCCCTTACTGAACCAATATCGAAAAGACTTGGTATTTTAGTATTTTTAGAATCAGTTGAATTATTACGTTCTGCATTTTCATCTAACTGCAAGTCGGTATTAGCATCAGTGCACGCTAGACTGCTCGTGTCATCCGCTACATCCATATCATCTTCACCTTGATTTTGCTCTTCTTTCAATCTTTCCGCTTCAGCGAGCGCTTCTTCTTCTTTTATCAATTGCTCGTTAGCCAAACGCAGTTTCTCTTTTTCTCTTTCCATTTCATCAACCGTAGCTGGGCGAACACGCACTTTGCGGTAGCCAATCATATGCCGAGATTTGTCCTCCAAAGCTGCTTTCGCTTCTTCGGCACGTGAGAAGAGCACATGCCCTTTGAATTCTCGCCGATTTTCACGACTAGGTGTCAATAATATATCGAAAATGGTGTAAGATGAGAACATGCGCATAAGATCGTGTTCAACTGCCGATGATGGTATATCTTCAATATAGAGTACGGTAAAAGGTGCCGATTTGAATTCAATGTCGGAACTCGACACTCGATCACCACGATTATTCGTATCACCATCGTTGTCATCGTCATTACGATCGTAATCATCGCGATTATCGAGATAGTTTCGCTCTCCACGATCATTGTTACGGTCAAATCGTCCCTGGGGGCGATAACTGTCCTCCACCTGTTCGAAGTCCTCATCAGTCACGATCTCCACTTTTACAGCTCTTGACTTAAGCGTGGAATTATTACGCATCAATGCTTTATGTACACTGGATGCTCGTGAAAATTTTATATAAGCGACGCCGATGCGCAGACCATGCTTATCGTTCACCATTTTGATACCGTTGTGTGGGATGAAAAGACCCATGAAAAATTTACGCACATCACTATATGTGGTACTCGCACACATGTCGCTCACCTTGATACAGCAACTCTCTTTTACTGGCTCTTTAGAACGCTGCGTTTCCGGCTCTCTTGATTTCTGAGAGATGTTGCTTGGCTTGGCAATACTAGCTGCAGCGGCCTGTGCGAAGAGATTCGGATACATTTGGGCATAAGGGTTGGTATTGGCGAATGCGATTGGTTCTTGTGACAATTGACTCACTGACGAGAAATTAGACGTCAATGTTGCCGATGCATTACCTTGTGCCAAAGATACATCTGACTTCTTATCTATTAAGCTAAGCCCAGGGAACATTGTACTGTTGTTCTGTTGAGTGGGGCTACGCTTTACAGAGCTGGTGGAATCTGTTGAGTTTGTATTCAATGTGGCCTGTTGTACCGCCGCCGTGTAGGGATTTTGTAATGCAAAGGTCTTAGGTGAGTCACTACTGTTTGAATTAGAGTTCAAAAAATTTATACTGTAATTATTGGGGGTCACAATCGAAGAGGAGTAGCTTTGGAATGGTGAAATGGCGCTGCCTGCTGGTATATTTACGGCGCTCGTGTTAGAGTGGGAATCAGGACTTTTATTGCCGACGCTGCTGGTGTATGAATTTGCCAACTGCGAACCTCGTAAACCCGGAATGGCAGTTCCCACACTAAATGGGTTTAAAATATTATTGGTGTTGGAGCCAGCGATAGAAAATGGGTTAGAACTATTTGTAGATGTTCCACCAACGTTATCTGAATTGTTTGTTTGATAAGAGTTGATGCCAGGAATACCCCAAGGCGAAATACTTCCTAATTTGGCGCTAGCGCTCTCATTTATATCTAATATTTTAGTATGCGATTTAGTACCAAGTAAATCTGTGCTGGATTTATTAAATTGGCCACTTCCGCTTTCCCGTTCTCTATTCATATTGCTTCTACTAGAGTTTCGACTACGATCTGGACTGCGATCTCTATTTCTGTCATGACTACGATCTGGGCTTCTTGAGCGTCGACTAGATCGTCGACTCTTCCAATCGCGATCTCGCGATCGAGAGCGACTTCTATCCCGTCGACCACGACGTGAGCCATTGCGATCATTACGTTCATTTCGGTCATGTGAACGTGATCGACGACGGTCTCGTGATGTAGAACGTCGGCGATCGCGAGTTTTTTCAACACTGCTGCGATGTGTACTCACGGATTCATTAGTGTTGGGCTCCTTTGGCGTTTCTACAAGTGTGATGCCAGCTTGCTTTTGATATGTCAAAAATGATGGTGCTGCACTCGAAAGAATATTATGGAGACTATTTGGTGTAATGACTGGTGGCTGCGGATTGGATAAGGAGGGTGGGACTACAGTGGTTTTGATAGCTGGTACCGAACCAGCATTTTTGAGGGCTTGGAGAGATTGCTGACGTGCAGTTTCGATCACTTTTTGCATTTCAGCTCGCGACGAAAGTAATAGACGCACTTGAACCTCATTGATTTTATCACGATCATGCATCATTGCTTGACGAGCATCTTCGTCGGTGCTATATGAGGACAGAAGGAAAAATACAAAAGGTGTGTATAACATTACATATATTGAAAACTAAATTAGCAAGATAATTGAGTCATCTTCGTTTTGGTTTTAGCGAATCAGGGCTTTAATAATATGTTAAATATTTTCCTTTCCAATTTGTTTAGAACTTTTGGGGTGATATCTTACCTTTTTACTCTCAGTTTACTCTCAGTTCGCAAATAAGTTTAACTAAAATCTTCATTTTGGACTCACGATTATGCTTTAGTCTGCAATTTGTTGATTAGATCATTTACTTTAGTTATAAATATTTATTTCATCTAATTTTGACAATGATTTGTTCGAAAGCATTGATGCAAGCCTCTGCGAGAGGCAGGCACATTGCCGTGGTGCAGAGGCTTAAGTCGCAAGGCATTTTCGGCATCTCCCAACTGGGGTGAGTGGTGCGTGCACCCCTCACACTGGATGTCAGAAGACGCATGCGTGCGACAACCAAGAGCTGCCACCTCCTAATCCAGGGTGTTATGCGACTCCCGTGCCCATTGGATGATTTGCAGCCAGGAGGTAAATTCGGCTGTAGTCTAACGGAGCCTTCCCAACACCTGCAGAGGCTTAAGTCGCAAGGCATTTTCGGCATCTCCCAACTGGGGTGAGTGGTGCGTGCACCCCTCACACTGGATGTCAGAAGACGCATGCGTGCGACAACCAAGAGCTGCCACCTCCTAATCCAGGGTGTTATGCGACTCCCGTGCCCATTGGATGATTTGCAGCCAGGAGGTAAATTCGGCTGTAGTCTAACGGAGCCTTCCCAACACCTGGCCGCATTGGGAAGTAACGGTGGCCTTACCGCGTCATGGGGCTCTGGCGCGGCGGACTCTTTGTTCCCCTCTACAAAAGCTGACTCGGCGGCTCGCCATGTCGAGCCAAGGGTCGTACGAACAAGATGAATAACCTACAAACAACAACAAAAACCAATGGAACTAGGCAACAACAACAGCGAACGAATTTGGACAAGGACGGAAACAAAAGTAACGGTACAGGTAAGAGTGAATCGGGAGCACAAGTTCAGCTTCCTAGACGCCCTTTTGCCAGAGGAGCGTGCGCTGTTCGACGAGCATGCCAGGGATGACGATAATGACATGCCCTCGTGCAGCGGCGCTCAGCAGGCGATTTCTACTGCGGCCAGTGCTGATAAGGTGAAACCCTCGAAGACTCTCTCGAGCAGGAGAAACTGCTCGGACACAGAGGAGTCGCAACGGGCGTCCACCGGAGGGGCTCGCAAAAGTGGAAGGAAGAGGGGAGGCAAACTACCCTCCCCCTACCACCAACTGGGTGTCCTGGAGGACAGGATGATCCAAGAAGAAAAGGCGTGAGAGGTGCCAGCCTGAAGTGGTACCTGAGGCACCTCCAAGAGGGAAGAAATCCGGAGGAAGCCGAAAAACTAGCGCGTAACAGGGTGAGAGGCGACGGTGTCTCCCCTGCTTCAAACAAGCGGAAGGGTAAGAATACCGCGGCCATTAAGAAGCGAAATGGCGGTAATCGAGGCCACTGCCCAGTAAGTGCAACTCAGGCCGCAGGGCGAGGTTGCGAAAAGGCAGCTCCCTCGACCACTCAAGCGGCGAAACGAAGAAGCGGACAGCTGACGCCGCAAATCCCCCGGGCTGTGGAAGGACAGCGCAGGTATGCGGAGGCCCACAAAGGCATTCGTATGGCTGAGCTGTCGCTGAACTACCCGGCGGAGACGCTGGGGTCGGAGGAGGTGTTCAGAGGGTCTGGATAAAAAGCCTCCTACCATGGGGT
Organism: Bactrocera oleae; assembly: GCF_042242935.1. Lineage (NCBI taxonomy): Eukaryota > Metazoa > Arthropoda > Insecta > Diptera > Tephritidae > Bactrocera > Bactrocera oleae. The sequence goes on along the minus strand of NC_091540.1, from coordinate 41,405,778 downwards.
TTACTTCAAAGAAGCATGCCAGGTTGACTGCAAGGATGAGAGGTCGGCTATTTGGCTGAGGGAGACTGCTCCCAAGCTGGCAGGCTGGCATGGCCCCATCCTCTGCGCAAAGAAGGGGGACGAAATTCCGCCCATGCATAGCATGACGGTATTCCTCCCCAGGTGCGCAGACAAGCCGTACGAATTTGCTCTCGGGCTCATCCGGAACCAGAATGAGGGCCTCAGCACATCGGCCTGTCGGGTGGTCAGTAGCGAGGCCGAGGATTCAGGGTGGAGGCTCAATCTCTGCAGAGACGACGAATCGTATAAATTCGTCCGGAGAGTGATTTTCCGCCTGAACTACAGGTTCAGCTCGGTGATCCATTTAAGCCTAAAACTACCACCGAGGGTGATGCAGCTGAAAAAATGGGAGGACTATAGGTGCAGCCTAACTGCTTACAATAAGGAGATTAGGACAGCCAAGCAGAAGAGCTTCAAGAAGTTCTGTGAAAGCGTCTCTCAACGCCAGAGGCAGCAAGGCTGCATAAGGCTCTGGCCAGAGGCAAGACGGACACAGTACTAGGAATTAAAAGATCTGAACGAAAGCCATCACGCTTAGATTGGATAGTCGCAAAACAGCTCTTCACTGCAGACTCTATCAAGTGGGCTTTGGCCTCCTTTAAAAGATTTAAGTCCGCGGGTGCGGATGGCATCCTTCCAGCATTTCTGCAACAGGAGGAGCAGGTATTGCTGCCCCCCTTTGTTCGGCTAATGAGGGATAGCCTTACGCTGGCATATATCCCAGAACCATGGCGCACCGCAAAGGTGATCTTCATACCCAAAGTAGGAAGGAAAGACTACGCATTGGCAAAATCCTTCAGGCCAATCAGTCTTACTACCGTCCTTCTTAAGAGTATGGAAAAGATCATAGATCACGAAATACGATCGAAGGTGCTGAAAGCTTCACCCTTCAGGCATAGCAGCATGCTTACAGGGCAGGCAGATCAACAAATACTGCCCTGTATCAGCTCACCTCGGAGATCCAAAGTTCGTTAGATGGGGGCGAGGTGATGTTATGCGCCTTCCTTGATATTAAAGGTGCCTTTGACAACACATCTCACGAAAGCGTCACAAGAGCACTGGAGAAAAGGAGTGTGGCAGCACCGGTACGCAGATGGATTGCAGCCGGACTGCGCACTAGGGTAGCTGAAACCTTCGTAGGAGATACCACAATTCGTCTTGGACGATCTCCTTGAGCTGCTAACTAGCAAGGGAATCTGCTGTCAAGGATATGCGGATGATATTGTTATCATGGGAAGTTTTCCGAGCATCTTCTAAGCCCAGGTCTATGCTATAAATCAGTGTGCAGAGATAAACCTCCAACGCAACTATCGCAATAGAATTATTGCTATTCTCAGCGATAGTCAGACGGCACTAAAAGTGATCTTTGCCTATGAGGTCAAATCACTTCTAGTGAAGGAGTGTATAGAACGGCTGACGAGTTGGCCCGCTCTGCAGCCTCTACAAACATGGTAGGACCGGAACCATTCATAGCGGTTGGTCCAAATACCATTAAAGAGCTGCTCCGTAGGGAGGAAAGAGCAGGCAGGGAAATACATTGGCAACAAATTTAAGGCATGCACCATGCCAGGTTGCTAATGGGCCTCTTCTGCAAACTGCCGGTTCTGCGACATGGAGCCGGAAACCCCACAACATCTGCTCATGAACTGCACAGCAGTCTGCAGACGCAGAATCAAGGCCCTACGATCCATGTTTCCAAACAGGGATTGTATCGCTTCACTAGCACCCAGCAGAATATTGGAGTTTATCAACATGCTGGGGCTTGATGAGTCGTTATGACTTAGGGGAGGGCACAATAGACCTTAGGTCTCAAAATTAATCTATTCTATTCTATTCTATTGATGCAAAACAAGGGTGTAATTGCGCTTATTTCTGTTTAAATAAAAACAAAGTAGGCCATAGTCGTGCCATTCCCACATGGTTTCTACAAGAGGAATTTCAGTTAGAATGCTGTTATCCATATCAAGCGTTAAAAACCAGACCCTTTGTAGATTTTAGCTCATTACCTAGGGTTAGCTTCACGGAGTTCCATAATCGTGGTGTGAAGTTATTCGGCAATTGAGGGCCAACCACTGACGGATTTTATGGAATGCTTTACATCGTCAATGTTTTCTATGACACGGTGCGTCAACAACATATCTCTATATAAGAGACAATTATTCATCGTGGTCAAACGAGTTTTTATCGGTATATAGAAATTCGTTTTTGCGAATTTATCAATTAGAAATAAAGTATTTATTGCAGCTCATGAATGAGAAGTGTTTAAAATTAATGAAAAGAAAGCCAGAAGTTAAAAACAAAAGCATACTTTTTATATAACCCTTATCCTACGCTACAATATCGATGATTGGCTGAATATCACAGTTGTTTGGAATACTAACTCACCTATTTCCACTTAGTCTTCGTTAGAACCATCGGACGATCGGACCATATTCCGCTTAGTGGAAATTCGCACTTATAACTGCATCCCTTTTAATCTTTACATATATGTATATACAGGTTTGTTGAAAAGTTTTTGCGCTCGAAATGTGTGGAATATATTTTTATATTAAATATAATCTCCCCTAACTTCAACACACTTATTCCAATGATCCTTCAATAATTTTATGCCAACCCTATATTGACTTTCCGGAAGCTCTGCAAATACTCGTCTACGGCGGTTATAGCTTCTTCATTCGACGAAAAACGGTTTCTACGAAGAAATTGTTTCGGATTTCTGAAGAGGTAGTATTTCGTACTTTAATTCGTTGAATTTTTTCAGTTGAAACACTTTTGTGAGCACGTGCACTGTTTTTATAAAAAATTAATTTTTTGTGCTGCAAACTAGGTATTTTCTCACGAATATTTTCATCCAGCTGATCCAAAAAGCTGCAATAATATTCAGAATTGAATTGAATTCAGAATTTTCTGCAGATAATCAATCAACAAAATCCAAAGGGTAGATAATAGAGTTAGGGTACATAACTCATAAACAACTAAGGTTATATCAACCAAATTTGGTGAGAGTAAGTTCTTCTAGCTTCTCCTCTTACTAAATCTGAAAACGTAACCGGTAACGGTTTGCATTCAACGGAAATCGTTTTTGGTAGTTCTTTTTACCCACGTTGTTTGATATAATCAGTATTCAAGTCAAATTAAGGGTACTTAATAAAGAAAAAGATCTTTTATGACAATGATTTTTATGGGTCATTCAAATTGTAGCGTTGCCTAGGAAAATAAAAAAATTTCCCGTATAACAAGTTGATTTTGATCGCCAATTGCATTATATATGATCAGCTACATGGGAAGAAAAATACGTGTGCAAAATTTCCGATCGATATCTCAAAAACTGTGGGACTAGTTCGCGTATATACAGAAGGACATGTCTAAATCGACTCAGCTCGCCAAGCGGATAATTTATAAAAATATTTCATAGGGTCTCCGACATTTCCTTCTGGATGGTACAAACTTCGTGGCAATTTTAATACACCCTGTTAGGGTATAAAAATTTGTTAAATTTGAATTAGCTACACAAATAAATTGGTAGGTTAGGGTGGTAACGGGCACATGTAATTTTGACACAAAATTATCTAAAATACTCACTTAGATTCCGTACTAAATTCGTAAAATGTAAATGTGGTTATTTACACACACTTCAAAACTCCTTAAACACGATTAACACGAAGTTCTTTTTCCTGAATTTCATCGCAGGTCCAAATATCCTTACAAACTGGTCTTAAAATAGAATATTCGATACTTCGGTCGTATCACAGTCTGCCCGGTTCAATGTTAAATATTCCAAAATAAACAATAATTAAGAATGATTGAGAATATTTGCATTGTATTGGGTTGACAACTAAGTAATTGCGGAGACAATTTTTTCATGGAACTAAATAACTTTATTCTGTAATGTATTGCTCATTTTGATCAATGACCTTTTGCCATCTTTCAGGCAGCATCATAATCCCACGTTCATGAAACTTCTGGTTTTTATTAGCAAAAAACTGAATCAGGTACGATTTGACATCATCATCATTATTGAAATTTTTACCATTCAAGGAGTTTTGTAAAGATCACAACAAAAAGTAATCCGATGGTGCAAGGTCAGGACTATATGGTGGATGTGGCAAAACATCCCAACCAAGCTCCAATAATTTTTGCCGAGTGACCAAAGATGTGTGCGGCCTTGCATTGTCATGATGGAACACCTTTTCGATTTATCAATTCGGGCAGCCTTCAACTGCATTGTTTAATTTCGTTAGACAATTCTTTTATAATCCCACCAAACTGATAACAAAACCTTCTTTTGATGAATACCAGCTTTTGATGTTGTTTGAGCTGGTTCACCCGGCCTGCTCCACGATCTTTTCCGCTCGATATTCTTGCAAAAAACCCATTTTCATCGCCAATTATCATTCGTTTTAAAAATGGATAATTTTCATTAAATTTCTTAAGCAAATCGCAGCTTTCTTTCAGTTCTTGAGGAAACCATGTATCGAGTTTTTAAACATAGCCAAGTTGTTTTAAAGATTTTCAATGCATGTATGTGATACCTGAAGCCTCTCTGCAATCTCACGTGTTGTACTGTGACGATCCGAATCGATTATTGCTTTGATTAGGTCATCAACTTCAACCGGACGACCAGAGCGTTTGCCGTTCTTTTATGGCTTCGTCGCCATAAACAGCACATAACTTTTTGTGAGCTTACGATGCGTTTTTCTCTTTGCGAAAATAAAAAAGCAAAACTATCAAATAACAAAATGTGTTTTACATTTGGACGACGCCAGCAAACCTAAAAATTCAACTGAAGCTAAGTGTAATCCGCAATTACTTAATTGCCAACCCAATATTTCGAACATGCCGCTTATCAATATTGGCAATGCGAACATCAGATCGATATGACTTCTTTGGCTACTTTTGTTGCTAATAATTATTATAATTAACGATTGCTTCCGTATCAATTGCAACACGAAAAGGTTGGTTAGTTTCTTGAACGCATTCGACCAAAAAACCCTATGACATTCGCAATTGTTCCATGAGACATTGGAGCAATCTTATTTGATGGTGAACAGACTGCGCATTCCTCACTTAAATTATCTTTAAATATACAAATCCCGAAGCAATTTGTAACATAAAGATACATTCCTTCAGTGCCTTAATTTTTAAGAAAGTGCAAAATTATTATCTGGGATGAAAGTACAATAGCTCACAAGCATTTACTTGAAGCACTGAACAGATCCCAAAGATATATCAAAGAAAATACTAGGCTTTTCGGTGACTATCTACTTACGTTACGTCTACCATATATGGACTTAAGTCAAGCATTTGGTAGAGTGAATCACTCAATTATCGTGCAGAAACTAAAACTCCTTGAGTTTCAACCAATATTTCTTTGTGGGATATGTTCCGATCTGAGCAGTAGAATTCAAAGAGTGATATTAAAAAATAAATTATCGGATTCAATTATTGTATTATATGCATGTGCTCTACAAGTCATCTTGAACATTTCAAACTTATTCTAATGTTATGATGTACCCTAAGTTTGATATTGAATTAAGAGATCCGTGTTTGACTCAGTGTTGCTACTACTATCCCATCCGAAAAGTTAGAGACTATTTGAAAACGACTTTTACTTTTTACCTTAGACTGTCTATGGCATTCTAGATAAAATCAGCTTCCGTATACCAATCGTTAAAAATTTAAAAATTATGTCCATTGTTAAAATGTTGAATGGATCAGTAGGTCATACCTTTTATCTAAAGTAAACTTTAGCATCCAAGCATTATATTTTGCATACTAAAAGTCTTTTATGACGCTGTATTTCATCCATGACAAATTTAGGAGTAAAGGTCTTACATATGCGTATTCTATACCTTTTGGGTCAAAGTGAACCGGCAGATGGCTGCATCGAATCCATACCTTATATAACCAAATAATACATTCGGTGTTTACTTACCAATCGTCTCCATTGTAACCGAGATATATAGTGCCGGGTTTCAGAACTTAGTATCTGAGTGGTTCCATTTAAGGAAATTTGTCCACAGATTTTTGAAAGTTCTTATAAATTAAACCATTTCGGCTATTTTACCAGGAGCATATGCTTTTTTGATAATACGTATGCATGCTCTTCTAGGGATTTATCGGATATTTCCAATCGGCTTAATATTTTTAGAAATCTTCATTTGCAGGATAAAATCAATAGATTCCTCAAAAATATATGGGGGAATCAAAGAAATACTTTGCAATATACGAGCGCTAAAGTATTCGGTGAAAAAATAATTTGAAAAGTGTAGACTTGTTGGACATTTCAAACTTATTTTAAATCTTTATTGATATCATTGATTGTTTCTCTCACTGTTTTAGTTTACTAATCGAACACTTAATTTATTTTTGTGACAAAGGTTATACAAAATTATGAACCACCTTTGAGAGGTAAGGGGCCAAAATTTTAGCCGAATCAGACTTTGGTTTGTAGTTTTTAACCGCGAGTGAAAGAGGCCCTGTTAACTCACACCACCTCACACACGATTAAATTAATTGAATAAGGCTATGAACTGCTGCCCATCCCTCGGTTTCTCCAGATTTAGCCCCACGCGACTAATTTTCGTTTCCAAATTTGAAAAAGACGGGCAAACATTTTAACCAAATAAAAAGGTTATCGCCCCTAATACACACCTAATGTAAACGTATTTTTCAGACGGGTTAAAAAAGTTGGAGTGGTGCTGGATCAAGTGTATCGAGCTAAAAGGAAGCAATTTTGAAAATTAAATCACAATATTCTCAAAATTTTCATCTGGCTTTTGTAGCCTAGGGCCTTCGTTGACTATTCGGGGTTAAACACATTAAATTGGTTCACTAGCCAGCATATATTTTTGTTCAATTTATAACAGGATTTTTGAAAAAAAAAAGTGTATAAGAGGGGGTGAAAACTTCACGTCGTTTAAGGGAAAAGTACATTTTACATGTGGCATGCCTGATTACCAAATCTTATCAACGATATGTCCAACACGTTTGCTCGATGTCTTAAAAGTATCAGCTACCTCGATCAATATTAATTTTTCCTTCATATGCCTTTAAGGGCTGAATATAACTTACTTACTTCTTCGTCGCTAAAAACACTATATCTAATGAACCAATTGTCCGGCACATACTTTTTGAAGGTTAGGTCAAACTACAAAATTTATGGACTCTCCCAAAAACTTTTATAGAAACTATATGACCTTTTCAGCCTACCTGGAAGGTATTATTTTCTTTTTACATGGAGATTACATGTACCTCAGTGATGCAGAGGGGGGATTCTCAAGGGGGCCTGGTGCTCTGCAACAATTTTTTCATCAACAATTCACTATCATCACATTATTTTCGAGCACCGATTTTCTCTCTACGGCCCTGCTGTACCTATATTATGAAGTACAAGTTTCTAACAAGGATTCTTTAAAAATATCTCGACATTACTTATATTCAAGCAATAGTGGACATCAACTATCAACGTGATTATGAACGATTATTGTTTTCGCTTGATTCATATTTTTTTTCAATAACAGTAAAAAAAAAGCAGTCATAGACTATTTTGGGATCATATGCATGTACTTAATACTTATGATACTTGAAATATTTATTTGAACACAAAGCTAATCTCAAAGGCATTGTTACCTCATGTTTATTTTCCTTCTCAAGATGTACAGATAGTTGGTGGTTTTTTTTAGCCGCTGTGAAGTCCGCGGTCAATCAACTTACTGTATTTTTAGAGCCTTTTAGAAAAGGGACTGCCGTTTACGTTTTCGGAGTATACACGGAGATCCGATAACTACTTAACCTTACCGTACGATAGCGATGCTATTGCAAGAGAAATTTACTATCATTTAGTAAATTCTCGTAGACGACTACTGTAAAAATATCAGCTGAGTAATATCTGACAGTGATTCGATGCTTGTTTTTAAAAGAGAAATCGCGCAGTAAAATCAAAGACCACTTGAATCTTGAATGCGTTGACTCTTCTACTTCGATGGCGACCGTTAAAATTTATTTTTTGAAAAGCAATTGCCTAGGTAACCTAAAAACCGTTACCACGAAGTAAACGGTAGCAAACTTATGTGCAGACCTCCAGAAAAAAATATATTTCTGACGGGTTAAAGTAGAAGTATTGTTTGGTCTGGTTAAGTATAGCGAACTAAAAGGAGACATGTTGAGAAATTTTTCGCTTTTTTCACAAATTTTCAAAAAAACAATATTCCTCTAGAACTTATGCAAATTAGTCAAAATGGAGTTCGATTTTAAAAGTTTTGGTATTGCTAAAGTTGATCCGAGAATTATGTGAAATAGATTAAAAAAAAAAAAAATGAGACCAACTCGCTTTTTGAATTGTATTTGTTGTAGTTGTGCGATTAGAAACCAAAGAATTCGCATGTAGGTAAAGGGGTCGTAAGTAAAATGCAATGAGTATTGTCCATCGCATTATTAATAGGATACGTTATATTTTAATTTTGACTATTCCACCTCAATATACTTTATAGACACATATTTTTGTTCCACATGTATTTTCTAACACATTCAATTCAAAACATTTCCATTTTTAATTTATTTGTAAAGTTTTAGTCTTTATAGGGAAGTTTAGGGGTAATATATCGTCCTTTTAGGAAATAAGTATATGGTCTCAATAGACGAACATTTTTTCTTACCTTTACGACATAACCTTTTTCATAGTCCATTTATTTATTTCATATTTCTCAGCCAAACTAGAATGACTCAATTGATCTAACGCGTTTATTTAACGCTAACAACTTATTCTTAAAACCAATACTAAAGTTAAGAAGTGTAAATATCTACCTGAATGCGATAAAAGCATCGCCCATTTCACCACCAACAATGTGAACACCTCCATCCGGTATTGAGAGACCTTTGAAAAATTGCCGTATATCCAATGCATTTGCCGACCACGGCAAATTTTGCAAACGAATTATAACACTCATCTTTTACTTGTCCGAGAATTCTACGCAATTATTATTTATTTTATTACAGGTTCAAAACATCCATTTAGCGAACAGCCATACAATAGCTATTCGCGTTGTTTAATTAAATATGTATTTATGTAAGCTGTCTTATTTATCCAATATGGTTAGTTGTAGAGATGACACGAGCTCTGAAAAATACCATAAATATACATATAACCTCACTTTTTAATGCTAATAGTTTTTCATGAAATAATTTAAAAAATATATATTTTTTAAGTATGCGTTATTATTATATAAATTCGGAAAGAATTTTTTTGTGGAATAAAAACATTGATGATATTCTGAGCTTAGACATTGAGAGCATATTATCATCTGCCATATTTAGTGCTAAAATAGTTTGATTTGCGAGGTCCAAAGGCATGATTTTTATTTTCAAGCGCATTTTGAATGTATCGATTATCGTAGGTTTATTTATACACCCACTACACATTATCAGTGGTACAGTTCCATTTTACATATATGTATGTACGTACCATATATAAATAAAAGTTGTATAAGGAGAATCTCCCAAAACCTGTGCTGATATCATTATTAGTTGTACATAATGGGGCGCAACATTGTTGCGTTTCCTGATTAGGCGATTATAAATACAAATAAAAATATATAAGCCCAAATATGAAGACATCAACTGATTCCGGCACCTCTCTTTAATCAATCATAATATAAAAACGAGGAAAGTGAATTTACTTTTGTTGAAATGCATTCAGCTTATATACATATGTAAGTAAGTGTGTGTGTAATGGTCCAATAGTCCTAACAACTTGTCTTAAACGTGTTTCGGAGATATAAAGCGACGCATATTACGAAGCAGATCAAACAAAATAACAAAATGTACGAACTTTTAGACGAAATGTCTGCATTTGTGGACATAACAAGACGTAATTGACCATTGCATCTTTGTGAAGATCATACTAATGATATTGAAACGAAAAAACACTAGAGTTCATTATAAAACTTGTAGAGGAAATACATTTTCCTTTTTACCATTGTGTATAAAAGCTCTTACCAAGCATTGTTCGCGGTTATAAACGATTAAAAAGCGTGCAGTAACGGTCAAACGGTAAACTAAAAAAATAGTCGTTCGAAATATAAGGAAAATACTGGTTTGAAGAAAATGAATTTTTGCATTGTGAGTTGAATTTAATTTAAAAAAAAGTATATATATCAATCAACTTAAGGCCGTTTTATGAAACATTTCCTTTATGATATAACAAAATAAGTGAAACAAAACATTTTTCATTAACCTGAAATCAGATATGTGTCTATAAACAATTGCAATTTGTTTCGTCCAGCTTCTCCTCCTAATTGCAAAAATATCTGTGCTCATATATACAAATAAAAGTGTACCTAACCACCATGACGAATTTGTGTCAAAATTCCGAGCTGAAGGTTAATTTTCTGCTCGGATAATTTATGAGTACATATAACCTAAAAATTTTCAAATTCTATTTGTTGAAGTTCATACCTTCCGTTGTGATCTAACCTATAGTAAAATTTCGTTAGCTTAGTATTATATTAACACGAATGCTTAGTTAGTGGCTCATAGGGCTACCACATCACACCAGCAAACATATAGCTCTTTCTGATGAACAGTATTCAAAACGATTACAGTAAGCATTGGTGTGCGCAAATAACAAATGGTTTAATCGAAACCATCTAGCGACATAAAATATCTCAAATATATATTTGCAGAATGTTGTCGGCGGGGCAAATTCGCGTATGGAAAAAGCGACACAGAAATCACTCAGATCAAAGTACATTTTGTCTTTTGTGTAAATTTGATGCTTAAAATAGCTCCTACGGGCCCTTGAACTTTCACTTACCAGCACTGCTCATCGATTAGAGGTTTTTAATTTTCAAATACAATTAAAAATAATTAATTGTATATTATATTTTTTAATATTGTTATAGAGATCTCCGATAGTCTGACTCTTTTTTGCGATTGCAGGGCAATCAAGATGTTGTGTTCTGGTGTCTCCGCCACATGATCGCAGAACCAACATAGATTTGTAGAACATTACTCCAATCTGTGCAGATGACATTTTAGTCTGCGGGGACCTAGTCCCTGAGAGAACAATTAATTGCTTCAATCTTTTTGTATTGAACTCTCCCAGAAACAGCTACTCCTGGCGAAGGAATCTGTTTCTGAGCGCATATTACCCTGTTGTTTCCAAGTCCTGATGACGACAAGGCTAAGATAAAGAGGATGTTCGAGCAAGCAAATAACGGCAGCAATATTGGGACACTGTTGTTTTTCTGATACTTAGGTATAATGAAACATTTTTGCGTCGAATATGATGCATTGCTATACTGCCGCAGCGATTGAGACTCGGAACATACCCAAATCTCTTCGCTGTCATTTTCACAATGAGTGAGAGTGAGGTTCAGCAGTTGGGCACTTACACATGGCACCAGTGATACATAGACATGCTAGCCTCTGTACTTTCGTCAGCTTCTCAATAGGTGTTAGTGAGACTCGTTGACACTCAAGATACCTCTCCATATGTGACCATTGGTCCGACTCTCATGGTGTACAAGAGTGTTGCACAATACTTTTTTTCATCTGCATTCAATATGTAAAATAACTTTTTTAGTTGATTGTTTCGATTCAACAATCCACAGATGGGAAGAAATACTTACGTACATATGTATGTATGTATATCAGATGTGGTCTACTAAATGTATTAACGAAACGAGTTTAATTGATTATTTGGGCGTTCAAGATACCACACAAACAAAAATGTTTCAAAATATGCTCCTTCCATGATAAAAGTTAGGCGGTAGATTGTAGATTGAATCGATCCCTGCTAGATTTGAGACTCAAATATTTGACTATTTTACAGTGGGATAGTGCAATAAAATAGCAACAAAATACATGACTCACGTATTTCAGCGTGTACCAAAACTAAGGGCATACCATCTGATCAAATTTGACATGGACCGGTCCATTTAAACAGCGTGTGCAAAACTAATCCACAAAATTATTTTTCAAGATGTGCACAACCTTTTTTATGCTCGGGTGAATCTGCATTTTAGTGTTTTTGGCAGCTGTTTGTTTACGATGCAATAGGTTTGTCTAGAGCGATTTTTATAGTCTTGCAACATGTTACTAGAGAGTATAATAGTTTTGTTTGTAACACCTAAAACTAATCGAGATAGATACAGAGTTATAGGTATATACACATAGTCAATAAAGTCTGCGTTCACCCGACACATTTTTTTCAGTGAAGTAAAAACACAACGTAAATAGGTAATTCGGTTCAAATTATCTGCATGTATTTCTTCTTCATATTCTTAAGTTCAAAATTCAAAAACAAAAATGTATATTCTTATTTTCATTTTTGTGATATAAGGATTTTAGTGTAAAAACAAGTCAAGATAGGCACGATTAAGTATGCGTTCATCTTTAAAATCAGTTACAAAAGTATTAAAAATGATAAAGAAAAATTAAACTCAATATTTTGTTGGATACCCGCGTTGTTTTAAAACCTCGCTCAATCGATTTGGCATTAATCTTACCAACTTATCTGTTTCCTCAGCGGTAATCTGGGACCATACTTCGTTCATTACACTTCGCAAAGCCTCTTTACTTGTTATTGTATGCTGACGAATTCTTTTTTCCAACATATCCCATAGATGCTCAATAGGATTGAGGGGACGTTTTAAGTTGTCTAGGAGCATTGTACAAGAGCCAAAGTCTAACTATTTCCGCAGTATGCTTCGGGTCATTATCTTGTTGGAACCAAAACGTCGAAGATAATCCAAGATTCTCTGCACTTTGTTTCAAATTGTTTTTTAAAATGTTCAAATAACCCCATTTACCCATTGTGGATTCAATAAATTCAAGCCGACCCATATCACCAGCCGCCATGCAACCCCACACCATAATTTCGCCACCTCCGTGTTTAACTGTACCATTTTGCTTTTCAAGGGCAGTTCCTAACTTGATCCTTTTATGCCAAAAATGCAAAATTTACTTTCATCCGAAAATATTACTTGTCTCCAGAATTCCGGCGACTTATTTATATAATTATGAGCAAATTCAATGCGCTTTCGCCTGTTTACAAGTGAAATATATGGTTTCTTCCGAGCGACTCTACCATGATATCCAGCTTTTCGTAAAATTTTTCTAGCAGTTTCGGCAGAAATTGCTTTTTTAATGGTTATATTTACGTTTTCAATAATCTTTGTGGACGTAATTCGAGAGTTAACTTTCACCATATTTATTATTTTCCGTTCTTCCCGGGCTGATATTTTCGGCCGGCCAGATCGCGGTTTTGACGTTAAAATTCCGGTTTTTTTAAATTGTTTACCACGCGCTGGACAGAAGAATACGTTCTTCCAATAGTTTGCCAAATTTTTCTGAAACTTTCGCCATCTTTCAACAACTTAATGATACTTTTTCTTTCCGACAGACTAATTTCTTTTCCTTTGGTTTCCATTTTTTTAAATATTATTAAAACGCGTTACGAGCTCTTCAAACGACTAATTATATTAAAACACAATAGAATCTACGCAAAAAGAACGAACAAATTTATGAGAAGTAACGGTATTTCCAATTCAAGCTAACTGAACGCAGACTTAATGGTGCCTGTGTTTACTTGCTCTTACACTAAAATCTCATTATCACAAAAATTAAAATAAGAATATACATTTTGAACTTAAGAACATAAACAAGAAATACATGTAGAAAATTTGAACTGAATTACCTATTTATATTGTGTTTTTACTTCACTTAAAAAAATTAGTCGGGTGAACGCAGACTTTATTGGCTATGTGTATATATAAATGATCAGGATGATGAAACGAGTTGAAATCCGAGTGACTGTCTGTCTGTCAGTCCGTTCGTCTGTGCCAGCAATACCTCGAGTTAAAAAAAAAAAAATGATAGCGAGTTCGTAGATGAGCGTATTCGGACCACTGTCACGCCCACAAAACGCCATAATTCGAAAACCTATTAAACTGCCATAACTAAGCACTAAATTAAGATATGAATTTGTAATTTGGTACAGGGGATTGCAGTAGCAAGAGGGACCTGTATGATAAAAATGAGCGCGGCCCCGCCGTCTATAGATTTAATGTACAAATCTTCTAAACTACTAAAGCTACAATAACCAAATTCGCTTAGTACAAATCCTATAAGAATACCTATCGACAAATGGATGAAACCGCATTATAACCCCGTCCTCTTTCCATATAACGGTTTTGTTAAAAACCACCAAACGCGCCAGAGACATTAAAGTTTACACCTAAGATGATACAAGAGGGCTTTATAGGAGCCGGGGTCAAAATTGGAAATCGCACAACTCCGGACCTACTCGACCAATTTAAACTAAATTTGGCACATAACATTCTGTTAACAATTTTTGATTCCATCTGATTTTTTTACTTTCCAGTATACAAATTTAGCAAGCCCCCACATATCGAATATGTGGACCCCGGTGAGTATGGCTGACTTTTTCCTAAAAAAATATTGGTCAATCTGAGAGATATGTTATTAAAATTCGTGGAAAATGTTTCTTTGATAATAATATACGCTTGCGTCAAAAATGGGTTCAATCGGGTCAATACCTCCCTTAGCTCTAAACTTCCAGATGACTATATACCATATATATATCATAAAATTTAGTGGACATATTTTCTTAAAAACTTTATAAGTATATTAATGGTTTGGCGCTCAATAGAAGTGAAATTGGTCTTGGTCTAAAAATCAGATCCCTAATACAATGAACTTCGATCTTTTGGTTGACGTTTTTCACATCAATTCAATATATTAAATTTCGCCTCTTCTGTTAATTTTACATCACTTATATTTCATTTTAGGATGATTTAAGTATAATTTTCGTTGACGGGAAGTAAAATATAGTAATAAAACTAAGTGAGTCTACAAAATAAGTTAATATGATACCGATTTCGTCGCTAAATTTTTCAATATAAAGTTTTACCAACACCTGAATGTATATAGCCGGCTTTGATCCTTGCAAGCTGCAAGAGTATAAAATTTTTCGTTACACCTCAAATTAACCCTCTCTTACTTGTTAGCAATGGAATCGCGGCTACGAAATTGTTGAAAATGCTACAGAAATGTTTTGGGGAGTCTACTTTATCACGAACACATGTGATAGATATTTTTATAAAAAATACTGCAAAATGGAGTTTTTTTTTTGTCAGTCCGGGTAATATTTGATCAGATGGTATATATAGCAGGTGAAACGTTATGTGGAGATTTGATCAAATGGTACCACGGCAGGCGCATTTCCAAATATTTAAGTTACAAGGTCATACGGAAAATTATGGAGTTTTACACTTTAAAACTTTACTATTTTCAGAAAGAAATATTTCGACAATTACCAAAAAAAATAATGTAGAACGTTTTAGTACATTATAAACGACGTAGAAAATGAAAAATATATTTTCTACAAATCAACTAAAGCTTAGGCTAATACTCTTCATATGTACATTATTTATTGCCTAAAAGGGTATAAAAACATCGGAGACAATAATCCGTGCCGAATTTCGTGAAGATATCTCTTCAAATGAGAAAGGATTCCATACAAGGACTGAACTTTGATCGTTCAATTTGTATGGCAGCTAAAGGCTATAGTGGCCCGACATCAGCGGTTCCGACAAATGAGCACCTTCTTAGAGGGAACAGAACGTTTACAAAATTTCAGATTGATACATAAAAAAGGGAGAGCGACTTGTTTATATACATCTATATATGCCGAAAATTCTGTTCCTTCTTCCATCTTCGATAGGGCACTAAACAAAAACGGTTAAATGTGAAGTTGGCTGTTGTCATCAAACGAAATTACTTAGTGAATGACCCAATATATATACATATATTTATTATTATTATTATATTATAATATTATACATATTTCGAGCTGCTAAATTGAACTGCATAATTTTTTCATCTGGTTCACATCTCTGACTTCTACTTTTGATGGAGAAAATATTTTTGCAATGTATGCACTTATGGTAGATACACATTTTTTGTATTAAGTGTGAATAGGCAATTTTGATGGTTTCATCGTAATTAAGAATTGAAACTAAAAATTTATGGGCATGCAAATTCAAAAGGGATGAGAAACATGATTGTGCTGCTCGTCAATGTCATTTTGAAAATCTCGATTTTCAACCCACCAACTAACTGTAACTTTTTTTTAACAACATTATACTTAAAACTATTTTGTTCCTTAGGTTCCAGTTTAAGTTTTATTCATCAATAGAAAACTTAAATTACAGTTTATAATATGGCTTTATACAAGTAAGTATTTACATAACTGAATATCGTTTCACTTGCAATATATAGATGAAAAAAAGGGGCTTCTTTCCTCATCACGTTTTTGCACTTTCCCCAACTTAAGTATTGCATTTCGTGTTTTCGCCGGTTTCAAAATTCACTCCGGAACTGTGAGTCGAAGTTTTGCCAAATATTATACAATTTTCTTTGGTAGGGCAGAATAACTCTTTTACAATTATACACATTTTTAGGTATGAATATAGTTTTTTGTAACACAAAGTTTTCGAATGTAAGTGAAAACTTTTTACCGGATATGAAACATTACATGTACTTACCTATACTAAATAAACTGAGTTCGGGCTGGAACTACAACGAGTGAGTTATTTTTCATGATAGAACACTGATCTTCGAACATTCGAATGGCACTTTTGGAAAGTTTTTTTTTTCAATTAATAAAATATTTCATAAATCAAATATTTTAATTTCATAAATCAAATATTTTAATTCGATGCCCTTAAACCACAAATTATTCTGTAAAGGAATAAATCACTTATAAACCGTTTACTCATAAGATTAAACGACTGATGAAAACGAATAAAGAGCAAAGAGGCATATAAAGCTCATAACACTCATATTTTATTGATTTCACATTTTGTTCGATGAAAAAACTATGCAATAAATTTTGACTATAAATTTATTATTCTAAATACTAATTTTTTAAATTATCGATCGTGTTTAATTGAGCACATTATCGAACAAATATGTCTTTATAGGTTACAGTTTCCCGACAAGTGTCCCTTTCAAAATCTTAATTTGGAATGAAAAAGTAGTTTTCCCTTTTTATTCTGCGCAAAATTTATATAAAGCTGAAATATTTATTTTAACGAATGATGCTAAGCTGATAGATCTTGGTTGGATATAATTAAGGATCCGGTTCGGTTAGGTAGACTCTGCGGGTAGAGAAATAGTTTACTTGAGAGTAGAAATCCTCGACACTTTGGAATTTGGTCCGTATATATGTAGGTATAGTTACAATTAATTTTCAGGCTTCTACAAAGTAGTCGGTAATACGACTGATACAAATTTGGATTTGATCTCGTCATGTAGACCCCATTGCCATAGGAACTTTTAGGATAAGACAATGGATGCTAATAAGCAGCTTTATTTTCATAGTATTTCTATTTAACTTACCGTGTTTCTTTCATTTCTTTAAATACTCAACTACATTTTCACTGTCTTTTCAGATATATTCCTTCGTAATAATAGTACTCACACTTGTTGATGCATCTACAATAGCTACAAATAACCATGATTCAAATACTGAAGATTTAAACATTTTTGGCACAAAGATCAGCGATCCAAAATCTATCGGTCAAGTTAAGAGGGACACAAGTCTTAGCTATGCAGCGACAAACATTGATTCCAAGGAAGGGACACGTGTAAAAACTATAACTGTTATTAAAAATCACAGTGGGAAAAATAATGGGAAATTAGTTATTAATCCAAATTTGCATAAGAATGAGGATTGGGCGAATGCTTTTAGAGATAATTTCGATAGCTATGGCGGTATACCAGACGTACCGGATATAGATGAACTCTTTGATTTTGTAAAAAATAAACCTAAGGATGATAAAAATGACGAGAAGAAAGAAGTTACGAATTTGAAACCAAAGGACGTTACAAGAAAGGAAAGCACTATGCCAACTGCAGAGGCTTCATCAGAAATTGAAGCTACTACTACTACTCCAATAGTGGTAAAGATTAAAGGTGATGCAGAGATAATACCAGGATTAAAAAAGAATCAGACAAATGCACGTTCGCAATCATTGGGTGTAAATAAAGAGTTAACGCGTGAGGCATTAAATAATACAAATTATACCTCACCGAAGAACATTTATTTTGAGAAATATATACAGGATGTTTCGAGAGGCTACGATTACCTCAAACCCTGTCCTCAAGGTGGAAAAGGTGTTGTTAGTATTACAAACCCATCTTCGGGTCGTTCCTATGATATACCAGTATCAGAAGATTCACCAGGCACGCCATACATAGCACCGTCCATCACTAAGAAAACCCAGGTGTCAGGATCTCAGCCGCAACCGAACAGTACACAAAATGTAGCATCTACTTTTGTGCGTCCGAATTTTTCCGTTAACTCCATCTTACCTTCACTTCAACCAACGTCTCCGAATCCAACAAGTCAGGATCAAGGAGGGAGTTTTTACACCAGTCAACGGCCGTATGTTGCACCCAATTTACGGAGTGGGTTTAATGCTAATGGTGCCACGACACCTCGAACATTATATAGAAGTGATATTGGCACCTATCGTGGAAGTTCGTTTTTATTAGGTGCAAATAGGGCGAATTTAGCCAGATCCCGTGGCTTAAAGTATCGATAAGACTAAATTATATAATAAAAATGCAAATGCCTTTAACATAGATACAAATGCAAATGTTTATATAAGAAATTTGCATGTGGATATTGAAACGATCGAAAAAAAAGTTTTTACACAACTGTTGTATGCACTTATGTATGTAATCATAAAGGATACGCAATCTTTGAAATTCAATACGCAAACTGTGAGAAAAATTACATCTCTTCTTATATTTTTCGTTTAATATATATTTCGTTTACATTTACCTATTTCCTAATCGAAGCTATATGTTATTTCATACATATTACACTATGGTTTGCTTTAGGCAGAGTTCAAAGAGTAAGAGAAAGTATCTATTGCTGCAACTTCCGTTTGACATTTTTTAAATAGTAAAATATAAATAAGAATGCAACTACTAAGCATTTAGTTAGTTTAAGAAAAGTTAAATAATGTAAATAAAACCAAAAGGGGAACAAAAATTGGAACATATTATTTTAAATTGAGATTATGATTGCTTTTGAAGGCAAATAATGTGGTTCGGGAACACTTATGTGCCGCACAAACTGGTACAGTTATACCAATTATTTTTAAACAGTAACACCAATAAAACAAATACTTTAAGGTAGCAGTCTGGTAATTTGATTTCGAAAGTTCGATTTTTTTTCAAAAGTACTATACATATATTATATTAAGAAAACACTGTAAAAATTTTAGAACGAAAATCTAAATATTGACGAAGTTATAGCACCTACAAAGATGAAATGATCCGAAACTTGTTGATTCGAGAGAGAGCTGCCAAAACCCACATTTTTTAAAACATTTGTCAATCATGCCACTGTCGAGAGAAAAAGGATTGAGTATTTTAAAAATAACTTCTGGGTATTTTGCATTTCGTTATTATTTTTAGGTGCTCGGTTCCTGAGTAGGCCTATATAACGCATATACATCCCTAAATATGTGTATTCATATTATAAAATTTTTAAAACATCATATAACATAAAAAAATTATATATAAATAAAAAAAATTATAACAAAGAAATAATACAAGTCATAATAAAATATCATGGTTTTATGATTAACGTTTTCAATTAAATTAGCAAAATAAATTTAGATGCACGTTCCTTGAAATTTCGTTTCGCACTGCTTCTGTTAGCTATTTTTTGCGGGTTTATTTCTGGCTTCCCGCCTTTTTTGATATCAGCGGTTCAAAATTCCCTAATCTAAATAATCAGGGAAAGAGAATAACAGAAAAATTTGAGAAAATGAGTCTCGCATCATGTCATCCTTGGCACCTATACGTGAGCGTCTCGTAGTACTACACGCTGAGCCGCACGGTAGTTGCAAGTTGTCAGAATTAGTCGCAAGTCAGAAAAAGTGAATAACATTGAGGCCTAAGAAGTTGAACGTTTATTATACGCTCCAGGAATAGACGATTGGAATGCAGTATAATATATAATAATAAATATAATGCGATGAAAAATATTTAATCTGTTTTTGAAACTTTAAACGCGATTTTCTCGAAACAACGTTTTTACGGTCGACCCGTATGATAAAAAAAATTTCTATCCAATTGGGCTGAAATTTTAATGTTATTCTACTCATCAATAGCTCTTTTTCCATTTTTTATTGTTTAATCCACCCAGAATAACAAGCTCACAGAACAGTAATATTTTTGATGTATGTTGTATCGTTAGAAAACATTTTGCAACTAATTTTAAAGATTGCTGACGAATCAACAGTTATTAGCCGACTATAAATCAGAATCTGACCCGGTTACGTACATCTGACTGCTATGGGAACGGCAGTTTTCCATGTATTTATTGTAAATAAATAAGGAATATAACTGAAATTGTTTTCTTAATGCATTTTTAGCAATATTAATATCAATTTTTTGGTGAGGTTTGAGCTTCATGCACGCTGTAACCTACTCAATTAATGATTTATAGTAAAAATAATTAATAAATGTATACGTGGTATTAACGCAGCCGCAGAACAATCAATACTGTGCAAATTATTATCTCCGGTGGTTGTTCCTTATGCATTAAATCACACACCGTTTCAATAATGAACTTCGCAATATATTGTTAATGACATGCACACAACTATTTTATTATTATAAATGAGTTTAGGGCTTTGTTGAATACAAATAAAAATTATTGTACACTTTCGTTTTAGTAGCGTCGAACGTAGCGCTGCAAAGCGTACAAACGGCGGCGTCACACTTTTTCACTCATTACGACATTTTTAGAAAGTTTCATTGAACGTTACTCACCACTAAAACCAAGAAAAATTGAAAACAAACTAATCCAATAAAGCCACTAGCAAATGGACTCGTTTTCGTGATTATAATATCTTTATTATCAGTAAAATTCTTTTAATTGTTCATCAAAATTTGTCTGCAACAAGAGTTTCTTTTGTCACCTATTTTTTCATCATATGACAAATATACAGATATACACTTTCGTTAAAATTTAAAGATGCCATGGCAATATTGCAAATTTCAGTGTTGCAACGATTGAGTGATGCCACAGTTTTGTAGCATATACCATTTTTGTGTACTGACTGAGAACGTAAAACGTGATATATAATACTATCTCTGCTAACAATATTTAGTAAAACGCAAAAATTAAATATTAATATGACTATGGTTCACGAAAGTCTATTAATTTTTTTATTATAAAGGTGTTATATACGTATTTATATTAATAGAAATATTTTACAGAGACGCGCTCCACGGTAAATAGAACGTAAAATAAAATTTTAACGAAATTCAGTTGCGCGCCACCTGTTGGTGAGCTGGATTAACTTTGTGTTTTGGCAATACTGCATATCAGTCATTTCGTATTTATTTTTCATAGTAATCAGTGAGTTTTTCCACCAAGATCGTAAAGTGATTTTTGAAAAAGTTAAAATCGGTTCAATTGCTTACAAAATCGCATAATTTAGTACAAATTACGGACAACTCGCGCACAAAAATCGAATTACCAGTGTTTAAAGTTTTATCAGTGTATTTAGACAAAATATCTAAAGTGAGGGCACTCGCAAAGCCAAAGAAAAAACGTCATCTTTGTCGAATTGATTCGCTGGCGACTACAACGACATTCACAACAGGAGAAAAAAGAAATTAACAATAATCATATAAATGACAAGTGGTTGATTTTGTTTTACTTTTAGCAACTTATTCAAACGCTTTTGTAAAAAGAAAATAAAATTGTAAAAGTGTCAACAAAAATACATAAAAAAACAGCCTAAATAAGACGCAGACAAACAAGGTTAGTGCGAATTGGAAAGTTGTATATCTGTGCAAATTTCTACATTGAATAGTAATATTCAGTAAAATACATATATGTACAAATGTTTATATTGAAAATAGGTTTTATTTTAAATGGATCAAACGAAAGCAGCATATTTAGTGCTTGTACAGACTCTAAATATTCTAATATATTTATTTATCCAATTAGTTTACCATTCTCTTTAATTTCCAGTTATTTAATACATAAATTAAAAATATATTAATTTCATAAGAATTAGGAATTTGGATATATATCTGCAATAAAAATTAAAGACCCTCTGGTCTTCCTATCAAAGCAATTTAACGGCCATTATACTGCATTATAGGCTAATTTTAAGGCGAATAGTCGCTTAGTGTGCATTTTTACAAATATCAGAAGCCATATGTTCGCGTGGGGCAACGACACATGAATTTGATTTTGTGTATTTGCATGCGGATCCGTGTGTCTTCAAGAATGTTATCGCGACGTTTGTTCCACAATGTTTACTTATATTAGAAGTTCGGTTTGGTAGTTCTTGCAAAAATTGGAATTCCCTAATAGTGTTAAATTTTTAATTGAAAACTTTTCGGAGAAAAATAATTGACACAAGCTAGATACAAAATATTAAATTCCTTGTGCTATTAATTAAAAAAATATTCTATATTATTCTGCCTGGTTACTTCAATTGTTCCAGGTGCTTAATTTTTATGTTTTACTTATTTTATTCTCTACTTCTCATGTCTATTTCTGCCCACTTTTGCGTACAAACTTACAAACATATTTGTATGTATTTTTACTGCCTTTATTTGTGAAGTTCGTGGTTTTGTCACTATTTTCATCGATTATAACTTTGTATGCCTATGAATACGAATGTATACATATTAAAGTTTGCGTTATTTATTTATCTTTTCGTTTATTGTTTGACCGTGGATTGTTTGTTGAACAGTTTGTTACTTGTTTTCCAAAGCTTACCGTTTTGCCACATAATAAAATAAATTGCTTGTAACAAATAATTGTAAACAAATATATGCCTCAATTTCATATAATAATTTACACTCCTTACCATGCTTTATGTGTATTTTTCATTTATTAAGCTTTCTTTCTGAACGATGAGTCAAAATCAAGCTTTGTGGTCATCGCGTGAATAAGTAACGAGTTTTTCAGCTTTAAAGGTATGCAGCTTTTGCAATATTCACGTTTTTTTTTTAAATTACTGCTCAACATAAACGTGAACGCCTGACGTAGGGCAACCTTTATTTTTAATAATAAATAAACTATTAAAATTTATTTCTGCAGCCCTTTAAATTAATGAGTTATAGCTAGGAGAGTTTGTTCATCTTGTTCTACATTACTTAAACTAATACATATGAAGGATATAATTGAAATCATTGATTTTGTTTCTTTCATTATATAAATTCAGTTTTTTCACTTAGTAAATCAGGAAGAATGTAAAACTTTCATGACTCCCAACACAAACACACGCACTCACGGCAACTGTAATAATAATAAAATCGAATTTCGGTAAAAATATATAACGGCAATAAATTATTCAGCTTGCCTGAATTTAATTACTAAGTCGGCTTTTACATGTTCAATATATATCGTCTGCGATTCTGGATAGCGATACTTATTAAACGGTTAGTGTGTATTGGTGGATCGCGATCAATATCAAAACATATTTAAATATTTTGAAATTCGCATCGCCGTAAATATTGAAGGTGTAGCATTTAATCGGGTTCCAATAATTGTTAATATAGATCACGTGCCAAATATTAAATAAATATTGAACGCGCGTCAATCGTTAAAGAGAAGGAGATTGAAACATGACAACTGTTTGCTAAACTAAACTGTCTATGGTAGTAAAAAGAAATCCTTAATTTTTCCAATAGATGGCTTTAGTAATCTGTAACTCTCTTTGTATAAGTGCAAAGTTACGCAATATGGCGTTAGGAAAATAAGATCTGCTACTAAAATAATCTCTATTTTACGACAAAGGCGAAAACACAAACCAGACCGCTTAAAATGTGAATAGTGTTTATAGTTCTGATACTGATTTTGATGTCAAAGATGCAATTTCAATTGGAGAAAATATTGAAAATAATCGAAATCGTAAAATCACATTAAATATACAATACAAAAAAGTTATTGAACTAAAGGGTGCATATTCTTCTTTCTTTTAAATTGGTAACTAGTGTATTTTATAAATTTGTTACAGATATGGTTTGGAAATCAAAAATTCACAAGGTGACCCATATGGTTTAAATTCAACAACAAATAGCTAATGTAAACGGTATTTAACTGTAATACTAATGGTTATTTTTTTAGGCTATGTCATATACTTCTTCTGTTGTGTCTAATTTTCATATTTTTCGCTAAAATATTTTATTGAATTTTATTTCAATAGCTTTTGTTATCTGATAAATTCCGATAATTGTTGTTGGCGTAAAAACCTGTTAACTAGCAAGTATTTCATTTTGCATTTATTGTACTGCTCTGTTTGAAGCTGAAACGGGCAGTGCGAGAGATGTTTTCCGCTCACCAAGTACTTGACTATCTGCGAACGTGTCATTAGCTTCGTTTTGCAACAATGTGGCTATCTATTTCCCATACTCTTACGATTGTCGGTGGTTCATATTATT
Organism: Bactrocera oleae; assembly: GCF_042242935.1. NCBI lineage: Eukaryota > Metazoa > Arthropoda > Insecta > Diptera > Tephritidae > Bactrocera > Bactrocera oleae. Next base: position 41,381,196 of record NC_091540.1, on the reverse strand, counting down.
TTATTTTATTTTTATTTTTATTTTGCTTCTTATTCGCACATCAGTATGCAGTAATGTAACCATCATGCTTCTCAAGGCTAGCGTTGTTGGTTGACTGATTGAATGGCGCGTTGGTGAGGTGTTTGGCGTTCGCAGTTATGCAGCAGCGTCTAGGAACTTCCTCTTCCATCATAAATTTTGTTTGTCTTCTCTACTTTGCAGTCTCATATCTTTTTGCACGCTTAGCACCGCGTTCTTGTCTACAAATATTGTTGTATTTATAACTGTTAAACATTATACTAATTGCGCTACACCTATCTGAGAGATACTTATGTACAAACATACCCATTTCCTCGTATATGGATGTATCTCGTTTTAATGCGTTATTCATACGTCCTGTACGCCAAAACACACACAGACTTACACATATAAATACATGAAAGTTGCAACTACTTATGTATCTGAACCCACAACTTCATCACTTTTCCTCCTTCCTATTTCAATCTTCAATCTACATAAGTTTCAGCTTGTGCTTCCAAATCGTCGAGTCAGCGAACTACTTAGACAAGCAGTCATCCAGCCAGTCAGTTAGTCTAGCATTCAGTTAACAAGTCTTACTTACTCATCAGTCTTCGCCCTGCAGTGGTCTCACAAGGTGACATCAGCTTCGTTATTGCGGTGTTGGATTAGCGCCTTTTTGCAATTACCGCTTTTTCTTTTCATGTCTGCTGTTACCTGGCCTTGCCAATTTCTGTGGGCTCTCTCTATTTTCCTGTTTTAATATAAGTTTTCTTATACCTACATGTTTAGCTGTGTTTATTTATTTCATGGGCACATTACCAGCTCACCATCTATTGCTCATTATCGCACAACTTATGTGGGCATCGCCTTTATTTTTTCCCCATTTTCGCTCCTGCCTTTTGCTTTTACCTTTTTCCTTTAGTTTAATGAACTCTTGCGGGTTTACAAATTACCTTCCTGTTGTAAATTGAAACATTACCTTTTACATTAGCAACAAACAGCCCATTGCTGAGGCAAATCTACACTCGGTATGTAAATTTTAAGTGTGTAAGTAGTGAACACTCGCTTAGACAGACAATTATTATATCACTGGTAGCAAATTATTCACTCGTAAACGTTTGCAATAAGCGCGGAGAGGAATTATCTTTTTTAGCTTTTCAGACTTATAGTATGTACATATGTATAATATGGATAACTTGATAAGAGTTAGTTGTGCACGTAAAAACAAATTAATGCTTGTATCTGAAGTATTTTTATTTACTTCATTGCTGTGCACTAGGTCGTCCACTATGTGCTTAGTCTACTAAAGCTCTTTAATCCAATAATTATGAACAACAATCGAAGTTATTATACAAAGCCAACATCCTTATTTAAACCATCATTGATCCTATATTACTTTTTAACCAATTTCGCAAGCGCCTTTACAATTAGATTTGACCGAGTTTTCGTAAACAAAAAAATTCCAACTCACTACAATCTTATCACATTGAAATCATTTGCTATATCGAGCTTTGATTAATTTTTCAAAAAAATAGGATAAGTTATACTGCCTGGCAGTCCGCCATATATTAGAGGTTCAGCTTAATACGAGCTGAAGTTAGATAGATACTGTAGTATTTCGGAAGATTGAAGGAAAAGTGTGCCATCTCTTTCGCAGAGAATACTACAAAAAGATCTGAGATTGTTTTGCTGGATATTTTCACGAACAAATGTGTATGGTTTCCCATTCTGCTTTTAGAAGCGAACGACCACAAAAAGTAATCAACGTTTAGTGAACAGTTATTTTTTGAAAGTTTTTTTTTTAACCATCTGGCCATATAGACATACAATACATTTATGAAAAGTCTAATATTAAAACGAACCAATATTTTCGCATATTATTTCTCTACTATCTCTAAATCGTGGATTATGTTATAGTCTGCAACCTCTATACACACAAAGCCTTTGGTATCTTCGCACTTCCTTTATAATATTATATTTGTGCAGATAAATGCTTTTATTTTCGCGTGCGTGACGTAGTGCCATTTGAATGTTCAAGGATTTCAAGGTGTGTCATCTGCCAAGTTCCTTGCAACGGAAGCCAGCGTGGCCATTTTTTCTACCGTATTCAGTAGAGCTCATCCCTCATAGCCAGGCAGTCTGACAGTTACTCGGGTATGCATACATACAAGTACATATGTTAGTATATGAATGTATATGTGTATGCGTGCAGTTCATAACGTCTGTGGATTATTTGGTAGAACGCTATCATGATTTACATTCATTTTTCCAGAGTAAATAAAAAGGCACGTCGTTTTGGCTTTTTTCCCTACTTTATTTGGCTATCCTTTATCATTATTTTGTTGTGTAGATATAAACTATTTTATTTTCTTTCAGTTCAAACTCCTCACATATTATTTTTTTGCTTCATTTTTGTCACACATTCCTCGTTTCTTTGTTGCAACACGCTTCGTACGACACAAGTACCCTGAGTAGCTGAGTGCAGACATAAGTGTGCATGTTGCTTTTGTTGTTGCCGGACGCTTTTGGGCAATCCCTTTAAATGTACGAAAAATCGCTACTCTCTTATTTCACTAAGCTGTGCCAAAATGTGACCTAGTTTTTAACGGTATTTTTGCTTTTGTGTGGACTCTTACAGATCTGCATGTTTAATGCGACACTTTTGCTTTTCTTTATTTAAGTTCACTTAACCTGAATGATTTAAAGAAAAGCAAGTTTTATTGTCTGCAAATTGCTCAGTGTTTCGGTGGGTGCAGTTTGTTGCTCCAGTGCTCTCACCTTTTTGCGTTTTTTTTTTGCGGAGATTCTTACTAAAGGATACAAATGCAAAGAGAAAAAATATTTTATGTAGTCAATGTCGTTTTATTTAGTTTTAGAAAACTTTACTACAGAAAATTGGAATAATTTCGAAAATTATCATCAGGATTTACTGCGCGCAACACGCAGATATAAGAAATTGTTATTGATTAGAGGTTGCACCTCGAAGCAATAAATCTATGGTTTCTAATGGTAATCAAAACTACTTGAAAAACGCTAAAGTAGTCTTGAGTTCGAAACTACGGTTGAGTCATCCACACAATAAACTTTTCAAATGTTGACACTCAATCTACCGCTCTCAGAATCTAATAAGTACCGCTATTTTCATTTTAAGATGCGTTAAGAAATGAATGAGTCATTGTTATAACAAGTAAGGGAGGGCTAAGTTCGGGTGTAACCGAACATTTCATACTTTTGCAATTTGACAGGATCAAAGGCAGTGAAATACCTTCAGGGTATCAAAAAATTAATATGTGTAGTATATTGTAGTTTGGGTAGTTTCTGGATCAATTTCACACATTTTCTGCATTAAATTATAGTGTATCCAATATTGTATATTCATTCAAATTTACTTATTTATATTATTGACCCGGTACCACCCATTTTTGACATATAGACATATTATTGTCAGAAAAAGATTCTTTCCGAATTTCTATAGTAAATCTCACAGATTGACCGAAATTTTCGATAATATGTTCGCTATACAAACTGGGGTCCATATATTCGGTATATGGGGGCTTGAATAACGTTAGTCCGATTTGAAGAATTTTTGGTAATAAGGTGGCGCACCTCAAAGCCACTATTCGTGTAAAGTTTTATCTCGATACATTCATTGGTCCTTAATTTGCAATACTGGAAAATGAAAGAATCAGATGGAATTTAAAATTGTGTTAGATTCTGCACTGAAACAAAGGAATGTAAAGATAATATTGCATCAAAAATTTGGTCGATATCGGTCGAGTAGGTCCAGATATATGGGGTTTCACCGAAATGTGGGCAGTGCCACGCCCATCGTTCAATTTTGACCCCAAAGCTTATAAAGTCCTTTTGTAAAATTTTATGTTCCTGGCGTTTTTAATTTATTGATTTATCGCGCTTTTAGTAGTTTTTAACAGAACCTTTATATGGGGAGTGGGCGGGGTGATCACCCGTTACAAATAACCGTTAGTGGAACAAAAATTTTATACTCTGTAGCAACATGTTGCAAGAATATAAAAATATTGGTCGAAAACTGATACTTGAAAGCCCTACTTTATGCCTCTAAAATCGCGAAAAAATAATAAATAAAAATTTCAAAATTTCAGTCCTCTAAATCGACCTTTGGCCCGCTGTGCTGCCGATTTCATGCCCGTTTAACAATAATTATAATATTATTTGCTTTTGCAATTAAGCAAATGATGTTTTCCATTATCAATTTTCTATGGCATTAAATAAATTCGATTCGCAGTTTCAGTGAACTTGCTGCTTTAAAGTTAGCCTCTATCGATTTTCCACCGACACCATGTGAAAGCAAGAGTCAACCATTTAAATAATTAAATTCTAGGAGAAATGGCTTAGTTGTTATTGTGCTAAAGTGATATTAGTAAATAAAAGTATATTTGTATGGAATTGTGTAATGAAAAATATTGCAAAAGCGTGGGTCTTCCTCTACTACGTGCTAGTACAAATAATTATGTGTCTATAACAGGTTCACAAACAAAACCTGCTAAGTGCTTTTAGTAAATTTTGAAATTTCGAGCTTGACATGTGTCACGAGTCTTGTTATTTGTAATCAAACTTGTATATGTAAGTATATAGTCGATTACAATGCAGTAATATTCACAAAACTATGTCCTGATTAGCCTTTTTTCTTGGAAAAAATATAGTTTAATAAAAAAATGCCAATTCCACTTAACCGATTTTTCGCTCAGCCACGATATGTTGTACATTCGCTTAATAACAGTACGTGTATACACGGCTGCTTAAGCACACCTACATACATACATATATGAGCAACTATAGAGCAGCGTCTGGTGACCGTGACCATTTAAGGACGAGGCGTTGTTTTTTCTATCGCCATAACACGTAATCCTCTCGCCTCATTTGGTATACTCGCATTGCCTGCTTGCAATAATAGTTGGCTTCCTATGTAATAAAAATAAAAATTTATGTTTCATGACACCACTTGCTGCATTTTTTATCCAACTGTTTGCGCTGTTGTGTTTATTTTTGTGTCCTGTTTGCTTTCCTGTATTTTATCCGCCACTTCAGTATCATTTTCACGCGATTAATACAAGTAGGCTCTGTTGTGTGTCTTTTTCTATACCATACACACATACATATGCGTGTCTATATATTCGATATGCCTGCTTCATACAATATATTTTTGAATTCATTTGCACCATTATCTTATGGCTTTTACTACTAGACAGCAAGTAGTTACAGCGGCGCGTGGTTTTCCTTTTTTACGATGATCTAATATTTTTCTATTATTTTTCAATTCGCTCATTCTCATATCTATTAAGCCCAGGCAAGTATCGCGTACATATGGTATATCCACTTTCTCTACCGCATGAACCATAACTGGACTTGAAGCAGAGTACATGCGCGAGTGCAAGGCTAATTGCAATAGCAGCACAGCACAGCCTAGCGACCATAGGAAAAAAAATTGAAAATGAGTTATAAGTAGTGCCTTAAGCAAGTTTTGGTTTTTTCGGTTTCGTTGCATTTTTGGAAAGCGTTTCGCTGGATTGTTGGACAGTTGTGACAACATATTTATAAACATACGGCTTGTCCACAGTAATGATACGTTTGTTGAATGGATGGTCCTTCATCCTTCCTACACTTTTGCGACCTCTACTTAACGTCGTTTTGGCAAAAGATTTAGTTCTTTAGGTACCAGTATAGCATTGACACGCTTCATATCCAAAGCATTAAACAAATGTATTGCGTTTTTCGATGTTATCGGGATTAACAAATGTGGATGGACGACTCGCATGAGGGAAATTTTTGATGACATTACGATCTTCACCAAATGCTTTGTGCAACTCAATTACTTGTGTTGGAGATAAAATAATCTCCCCCAAACACTTTTGCAATATTTTCAATAATCCCGTAGCCGTGATTCTATTGGAAACACAAAATCAATATTTTTATAAAAAGTAAGGGATTTGAGAAACATCGTGAAAAACATATAATTTTTTTTAGAGGTAAAGTGAAGTCCAAGATGCCATTGCCTGCGTAGAAGTGACCAGGTTTAACACCGTTTTTTAAAGTTGGTCGGAAACTACGTTTAAACTGAAACCCTTGGTAATGGTGATACGCACCATTTATTACTATAACACGGTGGCTTTAAAATTTAGATTTGGGCCAAGACCACATATATTTCGTTTTTTTCAAAATGTACATTTCTCTACAACTCCACGCTTTTCTTTTTTCTCTTGTCTCATCGTTATAACTACAAGTTCGTATAGCGGTGCTGCTACAAGGGTCTATTTAATATCTTATAAGTGTGCTTACAAGCATTCGCATCATTTCTTCTGTCATTATCAACATTCAAATATGATATTAATATGATGGGAGACAATAAATGGAAAACGTCGCTTAACGACGGTGTACAGCCGACTGAGTAAACGTGAGAATAAGTGAATGGGCGTATGCCTCTATACCTATATAATGATAGTGCGTGTTGATATAATTCAATTTTTATCTTGTCATACTTCAACTTTTAATGGCGCATATACTGAACACCGTGGCACATGTGTGCATATATACATATATATACTCATTTACAAATGCATCAAAGCATTTTACTCAAAAGCTATTCCGTCAAATGCTGTTATTCTTTATGAGCTCGTATTTACAATCACGTTATCAGTGCAATAAACTTCGTGGAAGATATATTATATACTTAGCGTGGTCACAGTTACGAGGGGTATTTGTGTGCTCTTCTTTATATTTATCAGTATTTTGTATGAGTAAATATGTATCAGTGTTTGGTAAGAAAGTTTTGTTATGGCTTCAGAAAGGTCTAGCAGGTGTACTGGTGTAAAAAAAACGGGAAAAAATTCTAGTTGCAATTTTGAATAATATATCGGCGAAACACTATTTTTCTAATCGCATTTCAAAGTGAGATTTTACAGTTGGTATGTCATACCAAATTTTAGTGATAAGTTAAATACTTTTCAAATGAAGTCATGTGTGTAATTGTGTGTAAAGTTAAGAATAGTCGGGTTGTTGTGAATAACTATCATCTAGGCTTCTAAGGAAGCCAGTTCATAAGGTTGCCGAGTACTGATAAACCGTTTGAAAAAAACAATTAAAAATAAATTTAATGAATACTATTGTCAAGTTTTGAAATTGAACAATATAAGCACTCGCAAATCATTCAAGGAGTGTGCAATACGTCGAGTGTGAAAACATGACATTAGAAATCAGTTATCAGTGAAATCAGTTTTGAGGAAATTTGTGATTCGATTGTGCACTTTCCAAGAAAATCTTATCTGAAGAAAAGCTTAACATAAATTTAATGCTCTAAATAAGGTTTAAATATGAAAATGCATTGCGCGAGTAACGAAAAAGGAATCGAACTTTTTTCTTTCATATTATTACACACATTTGAGTGGACTCATCTTCTGAATCACGGGCGGCTGTGATTTCATAAACTTGTGCTATCTGCAACAAAATAAAACACTGGATTTTAATCTATGTAATATTTGCTAGTAAAGTACGTACCTGTTTAGGTTTGCCTTCTGATCAAATTTGACCTGGATTAATATAAAAAAACTTTATGTTCACGTATTTTAATACAAAAGCATGCCAACGCTTACACAATTATCCATACACTTGTTATAAGTCAGGCTGTGATGGCCTTCAGGTGAATTTTGTTTCTCATCGTTTCGGCTCATTTTTAGAGTGCCATTTGCTAGATTGTTAGATAGTTTCGACGTCGTCTTCATAAATATACGTCACATAGACACGCTTCACACCCAGAACATTAACCAAAATGTGTTAAGTCGTTCCATAAGCGGTGATGAGATCTTCTGCTGTCTAACTGATGCAAACTCGATCACTTCTTTGTACTGTTTCTTTTACCTTATTGGATGTTATCGTCGTTAAGAGAGGTGGGAGGACGACTCGCAGGAAGCCAGTTTTCGATGACTTAACGACCTTCCTTGAATGCTTTGTGCCATTCAAATACTACCTAAAACACTTCGTAACATTTTTAATGATTCCTTATACGTGATTTCATTAGAAACACAAATTTAAAGAAAACTATTAGTTAAATTTTTTTTCTATGTTAAAAATCGCCAAACAAAGTTGTCGCGTCGAAAACGCAAATTGACATTCGATCAAATTTCACACCAACGTAAAAAAGGTTCTATAAGTCAAGACATTTTTTTATACTCTCGCAACCTGTTGCTACAGAGTATAATAGTTTTGTTCACCTAACGGTTGTTTGTATCACCTAAAATTAATCGAGTTAGATATAGGGTTATGTATATATAAATGATCAGGATGAAGAGACGAGTTGAAATCCGGGTGACTGTCTGTCCATCCGTCCGTCTGTCCGTCCGTCCGTCCGTCCGTGCAAGCTCTAACTTGAGTAAAAATTGAGATATCTTTATGAAACTTGGTAGACATGTTTCTTGGTACCGTGAGACGGTTGGTATTGCAGATGGGCGTAATCGGACCACTGCCACGCCTACAAACCGCCATTAATCAAAAACAAATAACTTGCCATAACTAAGCTCCGCAATAAGATACAAGACTGTTATTTGGTACACAGGATCACATTAGGGAGGGGCATCTGCAGTTAAAACTTTTTTTAAAAAGTGGGCGTGGTCCCGCCTCTAATAGGTTTAATGTGCATATCTCCTAAACCGCTAATGCTATAGTAACAAAATTCACTAGAAGCAAATGTTTTTAGCACTTCTATTGACGGTGTGAAAATAGTTGAAATCGGGTGGCAACTCCGCCCACTCCCCATATAACGGTACTGTTAAAAACTACTAAAAGCGCGATAAATCAAGCACTAAACACGCCAGAGACATTAAATTTTATCTCTAAGATGGTATAAATTGGCTTAATAGGAACCGCGTTCAAAATTAGTCAGTGGGCGTGGCACAGCCCACTTTAAGGTGAAAACCCATATCTTGAGATCTGCTCAACCGATTTCAACCAAATTCGGTGCATAACGTTCTTTTCATGTTTCTATCGGACTACAACCACGCTTACTTCCCATGTAACACCATTTTAAATTCCATCTGATTCTTTCACTTTCCACTATGCAAATCAGGTAACAATGATTATATCGGGGTAAAACTTTGCGTGAATAATGCAATTAAAGTACCTTGCGGCCAAAAATTGTCTAAATCGAACCAAAACTGTTCAAACCCCTAAGTACTAAATATGTGGACCCCAGTGCCTATAGTTGACCTTCTACCGAAAATATCAGTCAATCCACAAAGAAATCTCAAACGAGTATACCATTTGACTTTGCGGGAGTATAAAATGTTCGGTTACATCCGAACTTAGCTCTTCCTTACTTGTTATCTATTCAGTTTGCGCGTGCAGTTGTAATGGGCCTGTGCGGTTCAGATTTGATAAAATGGTACAGTAAATTTTCGCAAAATCACGGACTTGTAAAAAAGGTTCAACTTTTGACTGAAAAAATTAGCAATAAATTGTTTTTGACAAAAAAGTGAAATGATAACAAAACATTCGGCTGCACTGAAGCTATAATACTCTTCACAGGTGAATTTTACTATAGCATAAAGGAGTATAAAAATATCTTTATCTTGACTTTGATCGGTCAGTTTGTATGACAGCTATATGTCATAGTGGTCCGATCTTAATCATTTCTTTAGAAATTGCATTTTGTCTTAAGATATCTAGTCAAATGACAAATCTTTCCATGCAAGCTTGGCTCCGATCTGAATAAATTCTTCCATCTGAATAATTTCCATTAAGCACTTGATTCGGATCATTCAATTTATATGTCAGCTATATGCTATAGTGGTCCGATATCGGTTTCGACAAACGAACAGCGTCGTAGTGGCAAAAGAACGTGCGCAAAATTTCTGGCCGATATCTCCAAAACTGAGGGACTAGTTTGCATTTTTATGCTGATTAATTATATATATGCTTTGTAGGGACTCTGACGTTTTCTTTAGGGTGTTACAAGCTTTAAGAAAACGCGTTTAAGAATTTACGTGGTATTCTTCTTCACCATTTTATCCACTAAATAATGTTTTAGGAAAACATAATTTAAGCAAAAAAATAAATTTTAAAAATCTTAGACTGTCCTTGCCCTTTAAGTGACATCACTTACCATATAATCTACATTGTCAACCAGACCGGTGCAAATCTGTATAATCCTTATATGGAAGCTAAGAGAAAGTGTGAATTAAATTATTATGAAGCTACTTATTGAATGACCAATATGGATTTGATAAAATTAACGGATACAATTAAATGGAAATGTGGAAATTAGTATACTCGGGTTAGGAAGCGTCGCAAAAGTCTGAGACTTGACTAAAAATAATTCGTGTCCGGATGAATTTTAACCAAAACATGTTTATGCGAAATATTTTTAAAGTTCATATTTAATTAAGTTATTTTCGTTTTAATTTAGAATTAATTTGAAAATGGTTTGCCAACACGAGCATGTCCGGCATTAGCAACAAAATTCCTGGGAAATTTGTTAATTTTAATATTTTATTAAATATTTTCGATTGAAAAAACATTTATAGTTTCTTTCCTTAGAAAATTCGAAGAAAAATAAATACTAGATGTTGCGACGATAAGAAACAAAAAATGCACGTACATGCAACTTTCTTTAGAACGAAAGCTTCTTTACATAATCATAATTCATTGAATATTTACAAAGAATCTTATCTGAATATATTCAAAATAAAAATGTGGTGTACTTACATATTGTATGTGCGTTAAATTATATATAAAATTTGATTGCACTACCAACAAAAAATGTATACTAATTTTTATGTCGCTTTATTTTATTTTATTACTGATGTTTCAGATATTCATGGATTTTATATACGAGTCTTAGTATGAGGATTTTAGAAGTCTTGAATGCCACTTCAATTTGATGGCCACTCTTACTACTGATTTTATTATACCAATTTTAAGCAATTTTGAGTATATTTTTGGGTTTTCCCAAAGTCAATATTTTGTTATGTGAAAGCATTTAAAATACTAACATTAATTTTTGAATTTTTTAAATTTTTTTCTCTTAAAAAAAAACTCATTTCTACAGTACAAATTATTACTCTATTTTCATATGCAGTATGAACAGCGTTGTGAGCAGCACAACGCCAAGTACAACGAGCTTCATTGACACGAATGGCACAGCAGCAGCCGCCATCGCAGTTGCCGCATCGACGATGACCGAATCGACCACGCTGAAGCCGAGTATCGTTGTACAAGCCAAACCAATGCCGTCACCCATTGATCCGCTCAGTCACGTCGGTGATGGTATCTTCCTGCAAACAAAAACCGCCCAAGGACTTGCGACCGTCTTCGTGTGGGTGGCACTATTTATCACATGCCAACAGGTGGGTAGTCTTGTGCTTAAAAAAAATGTAACTGAAATGCTTTACTTTGTTTTTTTCATATTGCCTCAACACTCTGTTTACACAATGCCACACGCTGGTAGATTTATCAACATCTGCGTTGGTACACAAATCCACAGGAGCAGCGCTGGATAGTCCGTATCCTATTTATTGTGCCCATGTATGCGACATACTCATGGATCAGTTTGTTTTTCTTCAATTCGGATAATGTGTATGTGTACTTCTTTACCGTGCGCGATTGCTACGAAGGTGAGCATACGACATTGCCAAGATTTGCTGATATCTTTTTTTGAAAAATTTTATTTACATAATTCCTCCTTTAGCTTTTGTCATCTACAGTTTCCTGTCGCTCTGCTATGAGTACCTTGGTGGCGAGGGCAATATCATGTCCGAGATACGCGGCAAACCCATTAAGAGCTCGTGTCTGTATGGCACCTGCTGTCTGAAGGGCAAGACGTATACAATCGGTTTCTTGCGCTTTTGCAAGCAGGCCACATTGCAATTTTGTTTGGTGAAGCCGCTGGTGGCATTTATTATTATATTTCTGCAAGCCTTTGGCCACTATCATGATGGTGATTGGAGGTATGAAAATGTGGAATAAAGACTCTTTGCAACTTATTTAATTAAATTATACTGTTTTACAGCGCAAACGGCGGCTACATTTACATAACCGTTATCTATAATATATCCGTGACTCTTGCCCTTTACGGTCTATATCTGTTCTATTTCGCTACGCGTGATTTACTCACACCATTCGAGCCTGTATTGAAATTTTGTACAATCAAATCGATTATTTTCTTATCGTTTTGGCAAGGTGAGTCACTCTAATGAGTCCAAACGTGTCTTTATTTTTGGTGTCTTACTAATTATACGCTCTTACCGCCTACAGGTGTTATGTTAGCCATTTTGGAAAAGGCCAAGGTCATTTCGCCAATTGTGGACAGCATGGGCACTGTCACCTCAGCTGGTACTGTTTCGGCGGGCTATCAAAACTTCTTCATTTGCATTGAAATGTTGTTTGCTGCGATTGCTTTGCGCTATGCATTCCCCTATCAGGTGAGTTAAATAATAACGATTTAATTATGTTTACTTTTTTATAATTTGTCATTATTGTTTATGACTAACATTTGCATATTTTATTTATTTACGCTTTACTCGCAAGTTCATCGAGTGCAAATGTTTGCTAGGCGTGATTGCCTGACATGCAATAGCCGATTGATAAGATAAATATACAATAACAACAACATAAATTATTAGTAGCTCATAATAAACATACTTTGCAAGCAATTAACACTATTGCGTATGCTAGTGAAAAACTCACACTCGATTAGCCAGTAGAAAGCGTGGACCGTAAAGTTAGACATTGACTAGGTGAAAATCGAAAGTTTGCTAGTGCTAGCGATGTGCTTTGGCATATCTTTGGCATATGCGTAATGGTTAGGCGTTGAAGCGTGGCAAATATTTTGCATTTTTAATTTCCTTTTTATTCGCCTCATCTCTTGTACTCACTTTGTGAGCGTGCGTGGTATGTGCTCATATCATGCATATTTGCAATTGATCTAAATTTATTAGTACTTAGTATTAGTAGTCATATACATAATTTACTTGTTATCAGAAGTGTTGAGTTTATGAGTCGTTAAGTTTGCCACGAAGTTTGTAACACTCAAAAGGAAACGTCAGAGAACCTACAAAGTATATATATAATTGATCAGCGTGACGAGCTGAGTCATTTAGCTATGTCCGTCTGTCCGTCTGTGTATATGCAAACTAGTTCTTCAGTTTTTGAGATGTCGACCAAAAATGTTACGCACGTCCTGCTCATATGTCGGAACCGCCGATATCGGGCCACCATAGCATATAGCTCCCATATAAACTGAACGATCGGAATCAAGTCCTTGTATGGAAAGCTTTGTCATTTGACAAGATATCTCCAAGAAATATTGCAATGACCGATCAAAATCAAGATACAGATATTTTTATCCTCCTTTATACTATAAAAAATGAAACCGTAGTTAACGTTTTTCCTTGTTATTGCTTTTAAATGTGTATACCCAGATCTGTTTGCAGCTGTAATTTTCTTATATTGTAAATACTACCTTTCTTTCCTTATAGGTCTATGCGCGCAGCTGTATTGCCGATGGCCAAGGTCGCTCTGTTACCATGCAATCAATTTCAAGCAGTCTTAAAGTATGTGAATGCATTTTCGTTACATAATTTTTATAAAAATATTTCTTTTTCAGGAAACTATGAATCCCAAGGATATTATGACAGATGCTATACACAATTTCCATCCACAATACCAACAGTACACGCAATACAGTTCCGGTAAGTCCATTATCATCACTTTGCAATATATTTTACTTAATATGCATGCTTTGAACGTGGCTTGGGCTTTCTTAACTGTTAATTTAATATGCATCCTGCCTGCAACTATTTTCTCACTGTATGATTCTATATTTATCTGCACTGCTATATCGTATATCTATACCATTCCGTGGCTTAATCCACTCAAAACCTTTTTAAATACTGTTTTATGTTCCCTTAATATTAACTAAAATTTCAAAAATGCGTTCAGCTTTGGGCTGGCAAATACTAATTTTAATTATCATCATTTTACCAAAATTGCCTAGGTGTTGGTAGTGAGTAGCAGTTAGTTATAGAGTATCCAATAAAACCGCTATAACACACGCGTGCTGAAACTATTTCTATTCTCCTACTTTGACACTATCCACCTTGAAAGGTCGCACTTGTAATGCGCACCCAAGTTCAAGTCCAATGCGCTTATAATGTATTAAAAACACACACACACTCGTTTTGTTTTCATTATTTTCACTTTGGTTTTGGTTCCACTTCGGTTTCATATTATTTTTACCAACAATTTATTTTCGTTACCTACCGCTTTAGGTTTCTTCAAAAACTTGTTTTTTTCTCTTCTATTCCTTTTACAGAAGTTACCTCGTCTCAACGTTATGAGAAACTTTAAAATCAATGTCTGACAATACGCAAATGAGCCGCCGACCGGAAGACATAAAATGTTATGAGCGTTGAAGAGGGCGAACATAAACAGAAAAAGAAATAGTACTTACTTATAATTTAATAAAAATAATTGAAAAAGAAGCAAAAAAAAGGACAAAATCAATTCTAAAACAATATTTTTATAGTGCTAATGCGTTGACAAAATACCTTTGCGAAGTGCATTTGCTTACCAAAATTGCCTTGTACAAAACATACACGAGTACATATAAATATATATTTATACATTGAAAAACGATAAGCGACTAAAAGCGATAATCAATAAAAAAATAAGAGGAGTTTCAAGCAAACGATAAAAATGGCGTAGCTCTTAAGTTTAACTAAAATATAATTAGACACACACACACATACACATGTGTGTATTGCGAAGGATGTATGCGTTTTTCGTTCGTTTTCTAATATATATGTATGTATTTACACTGCTTTTTATTTCATACCTTTAAGTTTCTACAAGCGTTGTTTGTTTGGCGTAGCTCAAGGTGCACCTGGACCAATGCACTGCCTTGCTATAACAAAGCGACAGATAAAAAATACAAATATTAACAACAATATTATTGATCGAGAAAATGAATAGGAAATTAAATTTGCCCCAATACATTCCTGCTTAAGCCAACTGTATTCAAAACATATTCCTGTTAATCGTAGCTTGTTTGATAGATAATATGTACTTTGGTTTTTATTTTATATTCTTTGAATTCTTAATTCTTACTTTTTTGTAGCACATATTTTTAAAAATTTATTACCAGGCAACTTCTTCAATTTGATCTAATTGTTTACCCACTAGGTAGGTTATTATTACTAACTGCAGAAATAAAAAATATTTATAGGTTATTATAAAACAAATAAAATAATTAGTTTGCCAATATAGCACCTACATATTTATCTATAGTTTGGTTAAAACAGAACTTGCTTGAATTTTGCCGCCTTCCTTCTGGTACTTAATCCATGAAAAAAAATTATGTTACTTTAGTATGAACCTAAAGCACAAAGTACTTAACTTGCACAATGAAGAATTACAATTTTTTATAAATAAATTTTTTGTTACAAAATATCGTGCTTATTGTTCTTTGCATTTCTGGTGTCGTTAGTTTTACAGCAAATTTTGTCGATACTGTGTTATTTTCTTAACAAAAATTTGACTGCCGCCAAGAGAAATTGTTTTGTTTATTTACTGAAAATGAAAGGGCATGTCGATTCGAGTTCGACATTGTTGTTGTCACAGCATTAGTAATTTTTAAACAGTTTTTCGAAGTTCTGATTGCAAAAGTATTGTTTTCACTACTTTAGAAATTTGTTCTATTAAAAACAAATATAAATATCCTTATGCATTTCAAGAGATTCTTCTTTGGTTTTAAAATATTCAGGCGTTCTAATTTCAAATGTAAATTCCAAAATCAATTTCCAGATTTTATCAAAGCATATACATAGTTTTGCTGTAGGAAGGCGTCATATTTCGCTTAAAATTTGGTGATAAATTTCGGTGCACATCTGAAAGTGGCCGCTTGAGTCTTAGAGCGTGCGATTTCAATGAGTTGGAACTAAACAAGTTTTAGCTTCTGTGTAGACTTCCTCTGGGTTCTTTTTGATCATTGCTTTTGATATTTTTACTGTTTTTAACAAGCTTCTTCATTTGGTGTACCGCTTTTGAAAGAATTTTGTATTTATCGGATTTAAAGAATTATAATATATAAGGGTTTTATTTTTATTTTTTGCCAAAAGTACACAGTTATAATTTATTAACAGTTATCAAAATCATTTGCAGTTGTCGCAATTTACACATTTCTCAAAAAAAAAAAAAAATTAAATAAAAAAAATAAAAAGTTAAATTGTCTTTGCAAAACAAACTAATGATAAAATTTTAATTGCCTCAATTTAAATTATATTATTTATATTATATTGTTTTTGATATTTTTGCTTTGATTTTGTTTTCAATAGCACTAAACCATACAAATTTTAACCACCCTATAAACAGCTTTTTAGCTTTTTATACACCTTTTTGGTTTTCTATTTAATGTTTGTACACTTTTTTGTGTGTATTGTGTTTTTTCCTTTATAAACACATATACTACTGTACGAGTATTGCACAATAGTCTTTTTTAGCTTTTATGTGATAGCCTTATACAATACGCATGTGAAAATTTTATGCTTACCTTGTACAATATTACAATATCATTGTACTAAAGATTATTTACCAATATATAAATGAAACTTTGTAAATTATATGAAAATTGCTTATAAAAATAATTATTTTTAAATGAAATATTGTATGAATTTTTATTATAAATATTAAATAAAAGATGTTTGCATAAGTATCATTGAATGCGTTTTTTTGTAATTATTTGTTGTTTTTTTATATTTTAAATATTTTTTTAAGTTATTGGAGTAGTATAAAAAAAAAATTTAGCTAATTTTTTGCAGAAATATTGTCTTATATACGTGATCAGATGATCACGATCTGAAGATCAAATTTGGCCCAGATTGGTCCATATAAACTGACAAAACAGTCACTAAAGGTCGTGAAGTCTACGAAAAATTGCTTCATGCAAGTCACCCTCCAGCCAACTTTCTTAATGACGATAACATCAAGTTAAAGAAACAGTGCTTAAAAATCGTTATGCTGGCATCAGAGAGGTTGTTGTTAGTAGAGGTAGTAGACGATCTCAAGCTCTCTTATGGATCTGCGCTGTCACACAAAACGAGTATCATGGGACCATTGACCGAATATATAAAATTTCACACGAAGTATATATGTATATACTGACCAGTCCAGGTCAAATCTGATCTTGACGTGCTTTCATCTTTGAACACATATACTAAAATAATTTGTATGTACCGTTCAAATTCAGAACCATTGCATAGAGATTTTCATAATATAGAAAACTAATTAATTTAACAATATTTATTTTTTAAAACCATAAATTCGCACTAACTGTTTTTTAATTTGTTATCCAAGTGCACTTGTCAGTTTACAGTTGTAGATACCTAATTCCGGCGTTCTTTTGAGATGTGAATTGATTCTGATTCGTTACTTAAGAATATCTTCGCTAATAAGAAAAAAATCAGATAAAACAATACAAAAAATAAATTTAAAAAATTTGTACTTATTTTATTTTAAAATTTTTATAAACTAACTGTTTTTTTTTAATACCTCACTACTCTTTTGGCATGACATGAATGAGATGCTCAAAATTATTTTTGCAAATTACTCGCTCAATAAATAACTGTTGTGTTTTGTGCGCGTTGCCATATTTTTCCATAAATATAACGTCATTTTAATTTCTATGCGAAATTTGGAATTCTCAAAACTCTTCTTTAGGTGGTAAAAATTCGCGTGGTATACGCGTCTCTTCCTACGATCCGGACGAACCGAATGCCACACATCACGCCAGCAGCAACAACACAGGCGGCAATAGCGGCACGTTGAGTAGTTTGGGCAACTCCAGCCAAGGCACACCAGGTGGCAGCATCGCCGGCTGCATCGCATCAAAAACCTTGGGCAATCAACGGAAATTCATGCCCGGCGGCCAAAGGGTCGCCACTATCAGCCAGAACTATAATGAGAAGACGATGCTGCTGAGCAGCGATGATGAGTACCAGTAAACGACGCTGGATCGAGGTGTCGTCGAGAAGTGAGTAATGGAAGCGAGCCGCCCTAACAGCACTTTTTAAATACCATAAAGGCTCACTGATTACACTTAAGAAACAGGTGGAAGAGTCGTTATGCTTTGGACGTGTGTTGGTGATTTGATTGTAATCTTCTTGATTTGCTGCTTATTTTGATTTTTTGATGTGTAAGTGTTGTCAGATATTAGCTACGATTGGCACAATTAGTAGCCGAAGGTGAATTTTATAGAAAAATGGAAGAATATGTTTTTTTTTTTGCAAATAGTATGTGCTTTCTGCAAATGAATTTTTAATTTGTTATTGAGCAATTAATTTTCGTATTTTTATCAAAAATGTGTAGTATCAGTACAAAAAATAATTACGAGTATATATGTATAAAGAAAAAAAGTTTTAAATGCTAGCAAGAGCAGTTAAGGTGCTATTTATAGATTTCATAAAATTTTTACTAGAAAATATGCAATTTTATGCCACATTTTTGTTGAACCATAAGTGAGGTTATTTTATTACCTTTTATTTATAATTAATTTCGTTAAGTTATTATTGCATATTGCAAAATGCAGAACTGAACTGCCGTTGTTTATTTTGTGCTTTTAATAGACCTCAGTCGCACACTTACTTACCATATAGAATTATTGTATGTTTGTATGTAATTAAGCTAGCAAAATATGTAATCCTTTGAGGTAAACTTGGCGCGCTTCTCTACAGCAAAACCAACAAATGTCCAAAATTGTTTCTATTATTGTAACATTATTAACAACAAATATTATGTATTATTATTAATGTACGTTGTATGTAAGTACAATTGTACATCACGCATCCGTCGTTCGGTGGTCGTGTGTGTGTGTGTATTTTAAAATAAAAATATATTGCAAATGAAATTAAATAAAAATCCACAATCCACAATATGTATGCTTTGCATTCAAATTTTAAGCGTATTACGGATTGTAATATTCAAAAAAGTTGTGGCAGGGGCAGAGTACACTTGTGGGTACTTGTAGAGAGCGACAATTTGTATTTGAGTAGAGCGGAAGCGGCTAGATATAAGAAATTTTCAAAAATCTAGAAAAAGCACTGAAATTTAAGAAAGTAGTATATTAACTGAACTGAAGAGTGGAGAGTAGTGAGGAAATCAAAATAAAAAAAAATTGTGAACTCATAATTAATATAAAAATATTCATCATAAAAGTTTTTATTACGTTGGTTTTTTAATTTTAAAAATTTTGTAAAAGAATATTTTATATAAAACAGTTTTTCATCATGTCTTTTTATTTTATTTGTTTTTTAATTTTGAAAATTTATTAGGAAAATTAAAAACAATTGTTTAATACTTTTACGTTTTTATAATTAAAAATTTTTTTTTAAATATTTTTATTTTTTTAAAAGTTTTTTTATTTTTTAAATTTATTTTTTATTAATTTTTTTATTTTATTTTGTATTTATTAATATATTTTTAGTTTTTTAAATTTTTTTTTGTATTAAATTAGTTGAAAATGCGTATATACACATTTACAGATACAAATTCAAAAATAATTTTATTTCTTATTATAAGTATAAGTATTTCGAAGCCTCCAGCTTGGTATTCCGTTCCCCAACTATTTTCACATGAGAAATCAACACTACAAATTAAATGAAATATTGTACAGTTCTGTAATACATTACATCCAGTACTCTTACACGCCTCTCGTTCGGTTAATAACAGCGCAGAAAATTGAATTATGTTAAAATATTAAAATAAAACAATTACTTTTTTCCTGTAAAGAAAATTTGTATAAAAATGTATTAAAAAAATAAAAATATTAAAAATAAAAGCTGAAATAAATTATTAATAATATATGTATGTAAGTTTACTGAAAATATATACATATGTATATACCAACATTGTGTGAAATAGTAGTCTATTAGAAAATAAAACGATTTGTGAATGAGATACTCATCGGCTTTTGAACATGCAAGAAATACAAATAAAATAAAACACGACAGTATACAACTAGTTCTAATGCAATGGGTTGAGAAAGAATCGTGTCGGTTTTAAGTCTTTAATTTCGAAAAAAAATTATTTTATGGTACTTGCATATTTGAAAGTCTATAGTTTTCTGGAAGTCTATAGGGGTGGTTATTTACGTGCCTTTTTGTTTTTGTAAAATTAACGGTTATCATTCTACCAAGTAACGAAGTAGCAGTCTAGCAAGATTGGTAATCTTTACGTTACTTCGTAATAACAGATCAGCTGCTTGTTTTACGTCGTATAGGCAACGACATTTGCTGCTCTGTACAAAATAATTTGAGACTACTATTCTAAAAGTAAGTATTTAATATAATTGAATCAGTTGTTTTGGAACAAAATTTAACACACAACTGATATAGAGAAAAAAAGTATGTTCACAGTTAAGTGTTTAAACGAAGTATCAGATTAACATGTTCGGTCTGAATACTCCTTATACCTTTTAAGGGTTTATTCGTGTAAAACTATGCCTATTTTTATGATTTTTGCAACAATTAAAATCTATTTTTAAAAATCAATAAATTTTCATAAAGAATTTAAAAAAAATACGGCAGTGGCAGCAATTACTCTGTAGCGGAAACAAGTTGAATTGCAGTGCATTACTCGGTATTGGAACATCTGAAATCAAAAAATCAAAATTATATCGTTAGATAATTGCTTTGCCCAGGAACACTGAGTGGGTTTTCCGAAATTAAAATTTTTCACTTTTTGGGAACACTTTGAAGGAGAAAGCGTAATTTTTTTTTTTAAATTCTACTCCCCCTTTAAAAAACCATAGTAAAATTAATATTAAAAATATTTTTTGAGTAACAAGTTTCGAAAGTATAGCCGTTGGGTCCAATCAGCCCAATCAGTTTATCTCAAATGTATTGCAAACGACGACAGAGTCTGCCATTTTGTTAAATATCAATTCTTTTAACAAACGTAGGACATTGTATTGTCAACATTTTACTGATTTTGGAATTTGTTATGTACATTAATTTTTTATTCCTATAAAAATATATCCCCCAAATATTAAAATATTTCAAGCAGTAATACCACACTAGATGTGCCCTTATCAAGCATTTAAATTAAAATTATAAACTTGGAAATTATTTTGAAATAGCTTATTAAAAGAAACAAGTTAGGAAGGGCTAGGTTCGGGTAT